>NC_133328.1:72345880-73545880 GCF_042186555.1 Aquarana catesbeiana
TTTTTCTGCTTTTTGTCTTGTAAAAGTGTATCTCTCTCAAGTGTATCTCTCTCAAGTGTATCTCTCTCGATCCGCTGATCCCCGTTGAGCAGGTGGATGACAGGTCCAACTCTGCTCACTGTGCAGGGACGTACCTGTCAGATCTCCGCTGTCCTCTATGGGGAGATCCCTCGTTGGACGGATGGCGAACCTGATCTGTCCAATCGTGTGAAAGGGGGCTTATTCTCATTTTAATAGTATTCCCCTGCCACCCCTTCTTCCATCCAATGGAGAGGTAAGGGGTGAGGCGCTGGACATGGATCTCCGACTGATACAAAGAGAAGTCATTAGCTCAGCCTAGCTGCTTAGGTTCGGCAGCTCTCTACAATACAGGGACTCCTCCCAAAATGCAAAGGTAACCCACATTAAAGAGGAGTTCCAGGCCCTCATGAAAAAATTAAAAGTTAGCAGCTACAAATACTATAGCTGCTGACTTTTAATATTAGGACATTTACCTGTCCAGGGTTCCCGCGATGTTGGCACCCCAGCCGATTTTCGGATTGGCTGTCGGGTGCTGCCGCCTTTCATAGTAAGGAAACCTGGCCATGAAACCTTTCAGCTCCACAGCTGGTTCCCTACTGTGCATGTGCAAAGTGGGCTGTGCTTTCGAATTGGTCTGGCGGCGGAGGAAGGAGGAGGAGGGCCGAACTACCAAGGAAAGGCGCCGCTGCCCCATCTCCTAGAAATGGGGGCAGGTACCTGTCAAAAACAGGTACCTGTTCCCCCCTGAAAGGTGCCACTGGAGGAGGGGTCAGTTAGGCGGAGGTTGCACTTTTACATTACTTAAAGTAACTCCACTTTAAGTAATGTACTGTATGTATATTTGAGCCAGAAGGAGTGCCAAACAAATGTTTCTTAGAGTCCAAAAGTATTTAATTTATTCCACAAGTACCGGCAACTAAAAGGAAAGCAAAAGGCACCAATGCATTTTGGGGCCAAAATATTTTCTTTTCATCTTTTATAACCCTGATGAAGGGTTTCTTAGAGTCCAAAAGTATTTAATTTATTCCACAAGTAACTAAAAGGAAAGCAAAAGGCACCAATGCATTTTGGGGCCAAAATATTTTCTTTTCATCTTTTATAACCCTGATGAAGGGGGGTAGCCCTAAAAATGTACCGAATGTCTTTTGTTTTCAATTGGAATAATAAAAAAAAAAGTTATTTGGACACTAAGAAATTTTTTTGCCCCTTCTTCAATGGCTGCTACCACAAAATACATGGTTTTGACTGGTGCTAGAGGGAGCAGTGATGTCACCCCTCTATTTTGAAGTATTGCCTGGGTGTACAAGTTTCTGGTGTATGAGGAGAATAGACACATCCCAACTCAATTCTACAAGCCCAAGCAACCTTTCAACACACCAAGGTCTTTACACATTGTGAAGGGGTACAACTTAAAAAAAAACTCTGCCTTGAGGAAAAGTTTTCCTCCAAACATGAAAGTCTCCAAGTCAGAGCATTGCATACCAGGCATATATGAATGACATTATTATTCAGAATTTATATAGCACTGACAGTTTGTGCAGCACTTTACAATTTAAAGTGAGACAGTACAGTAATAATACAATTCAATACAAGAGGGTTAGGAAGGTCCCGCTCCTGAGAGCTTATAAGCTAGTAGACATTAGTAAACCTATATGTGTTTAGAATTTGAAATGTCCCTCATGTATAGTTGTCTCACAATTTAGCATTCTGAACTCTATGCGCTTTATATTTAAAGACTGATATTTGTCCCCTAAAGTAATAATGTATACTGAGAGACAGATTGATCTTCTCTAATTATTTAACAACTAGAGGGATTATATACAAACAGGCACCAACAGGGGCATTGCTAGGTCTACAAAAGATTTGGGGCTAGAGCCCATAGTAATATACTTGTGTGTGTGTATATATCCCCAGAGAGCCCCCCACTTACATCAGGGTTCCTAGGGAGCCCCCCTTACATCAGGGTACCCAGAGAGCCCCCCTTACATCAGGGTCCCCAGAGAGCCTCCTCCTTACATTAGAGTCCCCAGAGAGCCTCCCCCTTACATCAGAGTCCCCAGAGAGCCTCCCCCCGTAAAATCAGGGGACCCAGAGAGCCTCCTCCTTGCATCAGGGTCCCCAGAGAGCCCCCCACTTAGATCAGGGTCCCCAGAGAGCCTCCCATCCCCTTGGGGACCCCTGCAGAGACTCTGGGTTATGGGCCCCAGATTCGAGGCTATAGCCCCAAAAGCCACCCCCTAGCGATGCCACTGGGCACCAATATAAATTTTGATCAAATGTATGGAGTTTCAAAAAACCAAATCTATGGCCAAATGCATTCAGAAATGTTTCTGGTTTGTGTGGACAGCCCTATGTTTTTTTAAAACCACCTTTCACTCATTTTATTCACATTAACAGGAGTGTGCAAACCGCCACCATTTTGTTGAAGAATAAAGATATTTTCGTTTTTCATATGAATAATTTCTTCTTTAAGGTATAAAGTTTTATCTAAAACTTTTATGTAAAATATCCCGTATCAAAATTATATTTCATTTTTTGTATTATCCTTTTTGTTAAGTGAGCATCTGACATTCAAGATATAGAAGCTTTATATTTATATAGTGTGTATATATCACCAGCTACTTTATTGGGTATACCTGTTCATTTTCTTTCGTAACACAAATGACTAATTACATGGCAGCAACATTTAGGCATCTAGACGTGGTGAAGACAGCTTTCTGAAGTTAAAACCAAGCATCAGAATGGGGGAAGAAAGGGGATTTAAGTGACTTTGAATGTGGCATGGTTGTTTGTGACAGAGGGGCTGGTCTGAGTATTTCAATAACTGCTGATCTACTGGCATTTTCACACACAACCAACTCTAGGGTTTACAGAGGCTACAATTCGCACAGGCTCACCAAAATGGGACAACAGAAGATTGGAAAAACATTGCCTGGTCTGATGAGTCTTAATTTCAGCTGCAACATTCAGATGGTGGGGTCAGAATTTGGCGTAAACAACATGAAATCATAGATCCATCCTGCCTTGTATCAACGGTTCAGGCTGGTGGTGGTGTAATGGTGAGGGAGATATTTTCTTGGCACACTTTGGGCCCCTTGTTACCAACTGAGCATTGCATAAACACCACTGCCTACCTGAGTATTGTTGCTGACCATGTCCATCTCTTTATGACTACAGTGTACCCATCTTTTGATGGCTACTTCCAGCAGGATAATGCACCATGTCACAAAGCTCAAATCATCTCACCACAATTTTTTTGAACGTGACAATGAGTTCTCTGTACTCCAATGACCTCCACAGTCACCATATCTCAATCCAATAAAGCACCTTTGGGGGGGATGTGGTGGAATGGGAGATTCGCACCATGGATGTGCAGCCGACAAATCTGCAGCAACTGCGTGAGGCTATCATGTCAGTACGGAGCAAAATCTCTGAGGAATATTTCCAACACCTTGTTGAATCCCATGAAGAATTAAGTCAGAAGGCAAAAAGGGATCCAACCCATTACTAGCAAGGTGTACCTAAAAAAGTAGACTATACAGTATACACAAAAGTGAGTACACCCCTCATATTTTTGTAAATATTTTACAATATCTTTTCATGTGACAACACTGAAGAAATGACACTTTGCTACAATGTAAAGTAGTGAGTGTACAGCTTGTATAACAGTGTAAATTTTCTGTTCCCCCCCCAAAAAAATCACTCAACACACAGCCATTAATGTCTAAACCACTGGCAACAAAAGTGAGTACAACCCTAAGTGAAAATGTCCAAATTGATCCCAATTAGCCTTTTCTCCCTCCCTGGTGTCGTGCAACTGGTTAGTGTTACAAAGTCTCAGGTGTGAATGGGGAGCAGGTGTGTTAAATTTGGTGTTATCGCTCTCACTCTCTCATACTGGTCACTGAAAGCTCAACATGGCACCTCATGCCAAAGAACTCTCTGAGGATCTGAAAAAAAGAATTGTTGCTCTACATAAAGATGGCCTAGGCTATAAGAAGATTGCCAAGACCCTGAAATGGAGCTGCAGCACGGTGGCCAAGACCAAACAGTGATTTAACAGGACAGGTTCCACTCAGAACAGGCCTTGCCATGGTCGACCAAAGAAGTTGAGTGCACGTGCTCAGCATCATAACCAGAGGTTGTCTTTGGGAAATAGACATATGAGTGCTGCCAGCATTGCTGCAGAGGTTGAAGGGATGGGGGGTCAGCCTGTCAGTGTTCAGACCATACGCCGCACACTGCATCAAATTGGTCTGCATGGCTGTGGTCCCAGAAGGAAGCCTCTTCTAAAGATGGTGCACAAGAAAGCCCGCAAACAGTTTGCTGAAGACAAGCAGACTAAGGACATGGATAACTGGAACCATGTCCTGTGGTCTGATGAGACCAAGATAAACTTATTTGTTTCAGATGGTGTCAAGCATGTGTGGTGGCAACCAGGTGAGGAGTACAAAGACAAGTGTGTCTTGCCTACAGTCAAGCATGGTGGTGGGAGTGTCTTGGTCTGGGGCTGCATGAGTGCTGCCGGCTCTAGGGATCTACAGTTCATTGAGGGAACCATGAATGCCAACATGTACTGTGACATACTAAAGAAGAGCATGATCCCCTTCCTTCGGAGACTGGGCTTCAGGGCAGTATTCCAACATGATAATGACCCCAAACACACCTCCAAGATGACCACTGCCTTACAAAAGAAGCTGAGGGTAAAGGTGATGGACTGGCCAAGCATGTCTCCAGACCTAAACCCTATTGAGCATCTGTGGGGCATCCTAAAATGGAAGGTGGAGGAGCGCAAGGTCTCTAACATCCACCAGCTCCGGGATGTCATCATGGAGGAGTGGAAGAGGACTCCAGTGGCAACCTGTGAAGCTCTGGTGAACTCCATGCCCAAGAGGGTTAAGGCAGTGCTGGAAAAAAATGGTGGCCACAAAAAAATATTGACACTTTGGGCCCAATTTGGACATTTTTACTTAGGGATGTACTCACTTTTGTTTTCGCTAGCGGTTTAGACATTAATGGCTGTGTGTTGAGTTATTTTGAGGGGACAGCACATTTACACTGTTATACAAGCTGTACACTCACTACTTTACATTGTAGCAAAGTGTCATTTCTTCAGTGTTGTCACATGAAAAGATATAATAAAATATTTACAAAAATGTGAAGGGTGTACTCACTTTTGTGGGATACTGTATATATATATATATATATATATATATATATATATATATATATATATATATATATACACTGTACTGTTTATATACAGTGGGGACAGAAAGTATTCAGACCCCCTTAAATTTTTCACTCATTGTTATATTGCAGCCATTTGGTAAAATCATTTAAGTTCATTTTTTTTCCTCATTAATGTATACACAGCACCCCATATTGACAGAAAAACACAGAATTGTTGACATTTTTGCAGATTTATTAAAAAAGAAAAACTGAAATATCACATGGTCCTAAGTATTCAGACCCTTTGCTGTGACACTCATATATTTAACTCAGGTGCTGTCCATTTCTTCTGATCATCCTTGAGATGGTTCTACGCCTTCATTTGAGCCCAGCTGTGTTTGATTATACTGATTGGACTTGATTAGGAAAGCCACACACCTGTCTATATAAGCCCTTACAGCTCACAGTGCATGTCAGAGCAAATGAGAATCATGACGTGAAAGGAACTGCCTGAAGAGCTCAGAGACAGAAATGTGCCAAGGCACAGATCTGGCCAAGGTTACAAAAAAATTTCTGCTGAACTTAAGGTTCCTAAGAGCACAGTGGCCTCCATAATACTTAAATGGAAGACGTTTGGGATGGCCAGAACCCTTCCTAGAGCTGGCCGTCTGGCCAAACTGAGCTATCGGGGGAGAAGAGCCTTGGTGAGAGAGGTAAAGAAGAACCCAAAGATCACTGTGGCTGAGCTCCAGAGATGCAGTCGGGAGATGGGAGAAAGTTGTATAAAGTCAACCATCACTGCAGCCCTCCACCAGTCGGGGCTTTATGGCAGAGTGGCCCGACGGAAGCCTCTCCTCAGTGCAAGACACATGAAAGCCCGCATGGAGTTTGCTAAAAAAAAAAACCTGAAGGACTCCTGAAGATGGTGAGAAATAAGATTCTCTGGTCTGATGAGACCAAGATAGAAATTTTTGGCCTTAATTCTAAGTGGTATGTGTGGAGAAAACCAGGCACTGCTCATCACCTCTCCAATACATTCCCAACAGTGAAGTATGATGGTGGCAGCATCATGCTGTGGGGGTGTTTTTCAGCTGCAGGGACAGGACGACTGGTTGCAATTGAGGGAAAGATGAATGTGGCCAAGTACGGGGATATCCTGGACGAAAACCTTCTCCAGAGTGCTCAGGACCTCAGACTGGGCCTAAGGTTTACCTTCCAACAAGACAATGACCCTAAGCACACAGCTAAAATAACGAAGGAGTGGCTTCACAACAACTCTGTGACTGTTCTTGAATGGCCCTGACTTAAACCCAATTGAGCATCTCTGGAGAGACCTAAAAATGGCTGTCCACCAACGTTTACCATCTGACCTGACAGAACTGGACAGGATCTGCAAGGAGGAATGGCAGAGGATCCCCAAATCCAGGTTTGAAAAGCTTATTGCATCTTTCCCAAAAAGACTCATGGCTGTATTAGATCAAAAGGGTGCTTCTACTAAATACTGAGCAAAGGGTCTGAATACTTAGGACCATGTGATATTTCAGTTTTTCTTTTTTAATAAATCTGCAAAAATGTCAACAAATCTGTGTTTTTCTGTCAATATGGGGTGCTGTGTGTACATTAATGAGGAAAAAAATGAACTTAAATGTGTTAAAAGAGTGAAAAAATTAAGGGGGTCTGAATACTTTCCGTCCCCACTATATATATATATATATATATATATATATATATATATATATATATATATATATATATATATATATATATATATATATATATATGTATGTTCCTGTTTATGACCCCAGTTTGCTTCACATACTGTCCCTGTGATGCCTGGAAAAAAGTCTGAGGATGCCATTGTCACCATAACAGGAGGTCACAGACAACTATAGAAATGTTGTGTTTTTGTCTGTGTCCCCATTGGGGGGGTCTCTCCAAAAAAGACACAGATAGCAGCAAAACAAATACAGGAGTTTTACCCAAGCTCAACCACTGTTATATATCCAGCAGCTGGTGTCCAGTACTCTGGCTGGGGAGTTCAACTCCCAAGGTAGTAGATATCAATAAGATTAAGGCCGGCAACTCGAAGTACTCTTGCGATGAAAATTCTTTATTGCAATGCTGCAATAAACCTATTGAAGGCTGCAAAAGCTGAAACGTGTTAGCATCTTTTGTATCATGCTTTTATACATGTAGCCAATAAAGAATTTCCTTTGCAAGAGCACTCAGAGTCGTCGGCATTAAAGTGGATGTAAACCCAATGTCATCCTTTCTAAACTACTGCCATAGGGGTTATCTATAAGGATATACATGCCTCCTGCATGTATCTTTACCTGTCAAATGTCTCCCCTCTGTCTGTTATGAGACCCGAAAAACTGCAGATTCTGTGGGTGGGTCTGTTGTCTGGAGCTCGGTGGGTGGAGTCGTGATGTCAGTAGACTCCCCGCCCACCTCTACACTCCCCTTGTCAATATACATTTTCTCCTGTGTATTTCTAACACTGAGCTTTGATCTCTATCATCCAGTGAAAAGACAGGAAAGTAACCACATGACTTCAGCATGCCAAATCATGCTGAGGTGTGGAACAGCCAATCCTTGCAGAGCTGCTGAAGAAAGGAGTGGGGGAGGGAATTAAAAAATAATGCATGTGTCTTAGGCTGGTGCACAAGATGTAAATCACCTGTCACTCACAGCAAGGGGGAGGATTTGACAAAGTTTTTCTCAGTTTGTCAAGATTTATCTCACTGAACAATAAAAGAGGATTGCTCAGAGATGGATTAAATCTGTGTGGCAAGACTGGGCTCAAATGATAGAAAATCTTATACTCTACAGTATGATATAAAAAAAAAAAAAAAACAGGTTTACATCCATTTTAATCTTATTGACAGATAGCAACAAAAGCCTCAGAAAGGGTTTTTCCTTCCTTGGTCTTTACAACACAAAATACAAGTCTTGGATGGAGTTGAGCTATAAAATATAAGTTTTATTTTCTCACAAGAGTTACATTTTAGATAACTTATCTTTTCATTTACTAGACAGGGAAGCTTCTGCTAATCTTGGGTAGATTTACCTATGGCATGTTGAGGAGGAGTGGACACACACAGGATCTGGTTTTTAACATTCTTTTAGAACTGTATGCCTGAAAGAGGTACAAGAACCCAATAAACACGTTTGTGGCCTGTTTGAAATTAGTGCCTAAGTTTTCTTTAGTAGCATACAACAATGAAAAGGCTCAGAAACTTCCACAGAGCAATGATGTCATCTCCAGAATGCGCCCTCTAGAACACTGTTGTATTTTATTGCCCTCGTTTATATATTCATTGGAGGAACATTTCAATTATGTGCACCTGCTGTGCGCCCGAATGTGCCCTGTTGTATTTAGATAAATATTATTGCTACAATTCATCTAAATTGTAAAGCAAATTATACACACTTCAGGAGAAATGTGGAATTCGGAAGGGAAATCTTGAGGGGAGCAATAAAACAAATGTAGTTGGAAGCCATAAATCCAGAAAGTGCGTTCAGTGAGCACAGCAGACTGCAACGTTATTTGGTAATAAGGCCACAGATCTATTACCCGTAAATTACAGAAAGGCAGATGCAGAAATTCAGACTGGCTGGAATTTGATTTTTTTGGTGTCATTAATTCACAGCAGACTAGATATGAATGTCAAATGTTTAATTCAGATTTGTGTTTTATGTCCCTGTAGGAAAATATTAACTTCACTACCCAGTATCAGAGAAAACTGCACTCACTTTTATACATTTGTGCCATTTAGTCTGGAAATTGGATTAATCTGTACCTGTCATCAGACACCTAGATCTGTGTTACAGGAATATTTTCAAGAGTTATTTACATGGCACCTTTTTTTTTAATTTATATGTTTGTTCAAAGCAGATATAATGTACAACGATTATGAGAAAAAGAAGTGAGGAATGCAAAGACCTGTGGATTGGGTAGACAAAATCAGCTTTCAACAAATAAATGGCACAACATAGGAGGACAAAGTCAATAATTCAAAAGTCAGCAGTCTTCAAACTATGGCCCTCCAGTTGTTCAGGAACTACAATTCCCATCATGCCTAGTCATGTCTGTGAATGTCAGAGTTTTACAATGCCTCATGGGATGTGTAGTTCCGCAACAGCTGGAGGGCCGTAGTTTGAGGATCCCTGCCTTAAGTAAAAGGGAAAGTGTTTTGAGGACAGGTCCACTTTTTGGACAGAGAGGACAACTTGTTCACAGGAGGCATGAAAGAGGCTATCTACGTTAAACTTTCATACCTCCCATTATGTTCTTGGACAATAACTTTGGATCTTCCTTTGTGATTGAATCAAGGAGCTGGTGTTACCTGTTTAAATAGTAGGGTATTTTCCCAATACTCATTAGAACTGAAGAAGTAGCTTGAGCAAGCTATGAAACACTTTCAAAATTACAGAAGTCCAAATGAGTGTGACTAAATACTACTAGATATACTAGACTCAATCTGTTCACACATTAGGTATATTTCTTTTGAGACATTGCGTGGCAGATATTCTAATAATATTAAAGCGGAGTTCCACCTAAAAGTGGAACTTCCGCTCATTGTACTCCTTCCCCCCTCCGGTGCCACATTTGGCACCTTTCGGGGGGGGGGGGACAAGATACCTGTCTTTCACAGGTATCCTGTCCCCACCTCCGGGAGCCTCAGCTGCAGATATTTGTGTCACCGCTCAGGCTCCCGTCTCCTCCCTCCTCCTTCCCCGGCCACCGTGCCAGTAGGAGAGAGGAGTGGAACCTCACGCATGTGCAGTAGGGTTCCCGGCGTGAAGCCGTAAGGCTAAAATGCTGGGTTCCCTTATTCACAATGGAGGCGGCAGCACTCAACAGCTGATGGAAACAGCTGCGGTGCCGACATCGCTGGACTCCAGGACAGGTAAGTGTCTGATTATTAAAAGTCAGCAGCTGCAGTATGTGCAGCCACTGGCTTTTAATTTTTGCAGCGTTGGGCGGACCTCCGCTTTAAAGACATTGTGCAATTCAGTAGGGGTTGTTACTTGTTTTTTGCAATACAATATACTTTAGAGGCCCAAGCGGTTATATTGAGGTGACGTAGAAGACCCGCAACTCTTGTGCATTATCTGCCTATTTGTATAAGGATAGAAAAGGGTATCTGCATGTTGCAGCAGATGAATAAAATAGAAATGGGAAGAGAAGAATACTATCAGAGAAAGAGAGCAAGATGTAGATAAGGATAGATAAGTAGTGAGGTTAGAAAATGAGGGGTATGAAGGGAGGGTTGCTAAATGGGGAGTGAGGGATAGAGAGAATGATGGACACCTGGGTGGAGCAAGCCTATACATGGATCTTTTTTCATAACTTGTATCAGGTGGCCCAGAAAATGCTACTGTAAAAATGTCTTGTCACCCCAGGTTGTTCCTACCACAGGGTGAAGGGGGGGCTGTGAAAGTTTTGTCCCATACAGCACCCTTTAGGGATGGCACAAGATGAGCATCTAATATCTCCGTAAGGTTTCCTGTTGCAGTGGACACTGGGTATATAGCAGTGGTTCTTAACCCTGTCCTCAAGTACCCCCAACAAGTTGAGAATGGTATATAGCACAGAAATGCACAAGTAAACCCCCTTAACACACAGGCTGCATATACAGTAATAAACTAGGCTCTTTTGTTCACTTTTTTTTAATCAGAATTAAAAAATAAAGGTTATACACTCTTGCAGCCCCAACATTTCCCTTAGAATAGAACCTCTGCTGGGTTTTTTGACCATCTAGCTCCGCTAGATAGATTCAATCCTCTCTTTGCCCTGGTGACCATTGCTCCAAGGTAGAAAGTGGTGGGAAATCCAAAATTTAACATTTGTCATCGGAACAAGAAATCTTCCAATGGGCACACCTTTTGTGGTGACAACTGGGAAATGGGATCTTGTTCACTTTGTGGAGATTTCATTTTAATTTATGTTACATCCCTGAAACAAAAATGAAGGGAAATCTCCCCAACTGGACAAGGTAGGTAAAATATCCATGTAGCATATGAGAACACAGGAGGAAAGGGAGCACAGCACTTTCAGCACCTTTTGCTACATATTTCTGCATGGATTGCACTTTTTAAAGAACTTTTTCTGCATGGATGGCACTTTAAAGGAATCATTGCAATATTGAAGAATCACAGTACTATATAAACTCTTATTGTTATACTTTGTCATTTGTTATAGCAGGTATTGTTGAATATATGGTAGATATTGTAGACTATTTTTTAATGATTCTATATATTTTACTGAGCACAGACAGCGCAGGAACTTCCCATACTAATTCCTAATTCTTTAACCATTTCCTACTCTATCCAAAATTTTTAAAAAGAAGTCTTATGCCCCGCACACACGATTGGATTTTCCGACAACAAATGTATGTGAGCTTGTTGGCTGAAAGTCCGACCATGTGTATGCTCCATCGAACATTTGTTGTCGGACTTTCCGCCAACAAATGTTGGCTATCAGTTTCTCAAATTTTCCGGAATTTCTGATCGTGTGTGCACAAGTCCGACGCACAAAAGTTCATGCATGCTCAGAATCAAGCAGAAGGAGCAGCACTGGCTATTGAATTTCCTTTTTCTCGGCTAGTCGTACGTCTTTTATGTCACCATGTTCCCACATTTGTAATTGTTGGCCAACATTTGTGTGACCTTGTGTATGCAAGACAAGTTGGAGCCAACAACCTTCAAACAAAATTCCACGGTTTTGTTGTCGGAAAGTCCGATCGTGTGTACGGGGCATTAGTGTAGGGATCTGCTGTCCTCCACTGTATTTGTGATTAGCCTAGCTATCACGGAGCTATGTATAATTATATATCAGCACTTCCTCATCCTGGGAGGATGGCTTGGAAACCCCAGAAGGAGGAGATGAAGAGAGAGAGGAGCTGAGACCACATGCCCCTATGGAAGAACTGTTGCTATTCCAGATCAGAAGCAGTGATTATTAAGCAGTGTCCCTATGTTAATAGTTTACAATTTTTGCCTAATATTTCTGAGGCCACTTCTGCTAATTAGAGATCCAGTTGCATGACAGATTATAAACTACTAGGGACTAAGAAGCAGAATACATAGGCTGACTCTGAGTTCCAGCGCCGCACCACTGGTTCTGTTGGTGAAAAGCCACATTCCAGGCTAGTAGGACAAAGGTTGGAGGATCTCCCTGCTGAATTTGTCTTCAGGTCTCCAACACCAAGACGAAGGCTGAAACTGGACTTTGCTGTAATATTTATCTGGAGGTATCTCTATTAATACTTATATATACCGGGGTATATGTGCATAATTCCACCAACTCTTGTTGGGCCCTTTGCTGATAACACCTGTTTGTACATTGAGTGTATGTACTAATATTAATCTCTTCTTATAAAGCTTGCATTATTTCCATACGAGTGTGCATCTAAATACTTATGGGTAATGCACAGTAGGTATTGTGCAGTAGGTTGCTGTCTCCCAGGGGCACGTTCTTTATACGATTTTTGGATATACAGTGGGTTGCTGTCAGGCTTCATTAGCCACTAGCATTTCTGGAGCCTAATTAAGGATTTGTCTCTCATATATATGGTGGACGCTATTTTGGCCCCGCTGGCCTCTTACAGACTAGGAATACAAGCCTTCACTTGCCCCTGCTCATAGACTTAGCTAAAGACTTATGGGTAATGTTATATGTTGGTTGCAGTAGTTCCTCTGCTCCCAATTACTTTTACATGATTAATGGTTTCATTTCCCAGGAAGAAAATCCCCTCTGTTGAAAGAGGCCCTGTCCTGGGTGAAGGTATTGCCAACTTTAATATCAAACTCACTCTTCCACTTAGTGAAGGTTTTGGTTTTTGTTATCTACTACAAGTTTAGCGCAATATCCTGTTTGGGATGGGCCGTTTCTCATAACCCCCCCACCCGAAGAGGGCTATATTAGCTATACATATACTTTAAGGATTATTATTCAGCATGATGTACTAATAGAATGAGAGACCTTGCTTCCAGAATCCACGTTATCGCCTCACAATGATAACCCATTTCCTGGCACATATTGTAACCTTGATCGTCCCAGCTCTGATGGCGGTATTGTTCCACATCTGAATGACTATCAAGCTGTACAGATCTACAGATCTCTCCCTGTCTGATGTCTGTAATAAACGTATCTCCTAGTGTAATAGCTGAAGATAGTCCATTTCCAATTCTAAGAAAAGTTCAAAGTCTCAGAACCATCCTCTAAGATATTAAATAACATCTACTTTATTCAGTTCACTAGAAGCAGTAACAAGGTGACAGCTCGGTTCAGCTGTTGCTGATTTTAATGACCAGAATAAAGTGAATCTTATTTAACATGTTGAAGGATGGAACCTTTGTGCTGCTACTTTGAACCTTTCTTTGTATAAACTGCACAATCTCTCGGCTTTAGCTCATTGTGCCTCATGCAGCAGTCATCAGGGCCTTCTTCTCACTCCCGACATAGTAAAGATACTGACAGGCTGATGCAAGCAGGAAATAAAAGTCCATGCAGTCCCCGTGGATGCTGAGGTGACATGGTGACACACAGGAAAAACAAAATGGACATGACAGCTGGGGCTCAAAATGCAAGCCATGTTACTTAGAATCCATTATAAGTACCTGCATAGGGATATATATATATATATTTTCTTATTTCTAGAAATGGTGGCTGGCAATCTCTGAAATAGATTGCCAACAAGGAAGGCAGTCTTATTACTGTTGTGGTGATAACATGTTGTTTTACCTGGTTAGTGATATGCTGCATGTCAAACTTTTGAGGGGGAGAAGTTCCCCTTAAAGTGACACTATAGTTCACTTCAAAGCAACCATTATTGTAAAAATCTGTAGTTGTTTGCAAGAACCTAGGACATATATTTTACATCTGTCAGGAACATTGTGCTAGCCATAGGGAAGATTGTGCCAGCATATAGGTTATCTAGAGGTGTCACTTAATATGTGTGCATCACAACGTGCATGCAAACATATGTAGCACCCTCCTAGATAGGTGCTAGGATTATATAGATAGATTTAGCGTTGGCTCACTGTGTTTTGTGGAGCTGTTTTGATAATTTAGTAAATGGCGGGAGTTGCTGTGTTAGGTAAATTTAGTTGCTCACTGTAGCCAGTGCAGGTACCTTTAACTAGTTAGATCTGCTCAGTGTTCTCAGCTGCTGCTAGTCTGTTTACTCCCTCTTCTTTCCATAAAAGTGTAAGAACTTTCTAGTTCATAGGTGTGGAGCTATGCAGATGGCAGCGTAATTATTTATACAGCCCTGTCCAATCCCAGGGAGCAGGGTCCTGAAGGCAATTTGGGAGTCTGTATATATTCCCTTAGCACACTGGGCTCTGGGTCTTTTCCTGGAGTGGATTAGTTCAGTCTGGGCAGTGCTGCCATGTGCTTGATGTTCGTGAGGCCTCAGGTGAGTGACCTTGAAGCTACAGAGAGCTGACTGAGGGCTGTCTGCTGAAGATCTAGCCTGGCATTACTAGCAGAAACTGTCGCTTGGAAAGAGGCAACCAGCTGTCCCTGGACCTTTTTGTGAGTACAGATGGCTGTGAGAGATCTTAGAGACTTTTGGGCTGCTGATGCCCCTCTTGTGTTAGAGAGTCAGCCGTGTGTTTGATAAAAGGGACATCAGCCAGTGTTCTGAAGAGCTTAGTCTGTTTGGTTCTTTGTGAAAGAACTCTGCTCTCGCTGCTCCAAAGGGAGAAGCTTGTGTGCTGTTAACTGCTTCTATACCAAAGCCAAGTCCACATTCTGCAAGGACTTCTGCTTCATTTTTACAGAAAGGAATTCACTGTCCTCAACTTGTATATATTTGCTGTTTTTGGAGAATCCCACTCAATACCATCAATCTTAACCAAGTTCTCCAAAAATAAAAAGCAACAAAAACAACACCCCTACTAGACTGGTTATTGAGGAAAAGAGTGACTGTGTTCGGGTGCATGGCTGTGGGGCAATCCACTGGGGAAGAACCTGGGCAAATTTCCAGTGGCTCGTATGGGAGTAGCACTACATGTAAAGGAACATCCACTGCAGATATTGGCACCTAGTGGGCTCTTTCAGTCTGTATAACTTCAATTCTTGATCTTGAACCCTATGACTGACCGCTTTATTAACCCAGCTTTTGTTTGACCTGCTTCTGGCTATCCTTGCCTGCCTATGATTGGTGTTCATCTCCATTCCACACCTCAGCCTGGACTTCTGATGAAGATTCTGACAACTGGGCACTTGTGTTTCCATCACTCTTGCAGATGCTGTCTCAATGTCCAGGTGTGTTTGGTTGGGAATTGCACAAGAGGCCACCCTCATCATCTCAGGCTTCCCATACAGGTAAGTGAAAACATTCTAAAGTTTTCCCCTGCTCTGAGAACACACCCATATAATAGATGCCAGGACCTTCTGCCATTTTAACAGCAGCGGTCATGAGCTGTGATATAAGCAGCAATTTCAGCACTGCTTTGATGAAGCATCTGCTTCTGCTCAACCCTATTAAAATGTAAACAATGGTTGACACATTGGGGGATGTACTAAAACTGGAGCACTCAGAATCTGGTGCAGCTGTGTATGGTAGCCTGTCAGGGACTTACTGCAGCAAGACGGAGGTGCGTGCGTGCGCTTATGCGCACACAAGTTCCAGGCCAACAAGCTGGGCAGCAGCGTGCGAGCGAGCGTGCTAGACGCTGCTTTGCACCAATGGACTTTTCAAAGAACAGCAGCTTATTGTGTCCTGAAACCTGTACCTGCTATCTGATTACCTGTATTGACCCGGCTCTGCTGACTTACCTGATATCTCCAAAACTGACCTCGGCTTGCCTTGACTCTGCTAAAGACTTTCTGCTTGATAACTTGTTGCCAACCACTGCCTGTTCATTTGACCCTGCTGTCATCCACAACCCAGTCCTTCCTGGTGGTTCATCATCCGCCCATCTGTGCCAGCTACCACAGATCTCACAGGCACTTCTGCCTCACTGCGCTCTCAAGGCCACTGTCCCAACTCCAGTGGCTCCTGAGCCAGGGCTGAAAGAGAGGTCTCCTCCTACAAGTCAGGCTCTACTACAAGGTACATAACATAGCCAATCAGCTTCTAACTTCAGCTTGGTCAATTAAGCTTTGACGATAAAACCTGGAAGCTGATTGGTTTCTGTGCAGAGCTGTGCCAGAATTTGCACTCTCCAGTTTTGGTAAATCTCTCCCATTGTATTTGGTGGTGGCTAACCTGAATGTAGAAAAATAAGTTTGCTATATTATTAAGTGTTAACATATTAAATTATGGACCATAAGTTGATATCATAGATTCATAAACAAAGTGCAATGTGCATGAGTGAACCTAAAGTCCAAGATAGTGCAAATGTGCAATCTAATAAAAAAAAATGTCCAATAGATGGTATGGATATCTGTCAGAAATGTCCATACAGTGACAATGATAAAAAAATTATTTGTAATAAAGGTAAATATTCAGTGATCTTTGTAACCACGATTAGGAGTGACTGTATCCTCCTCCACCAACACCTGTCAAACATCCTACTCACCAGATCACCATGACACCCATTACAGGTAGTCAAGATACACAAGATAAGCAACCAATGGGGGGTCCCTCTGGACTCGGATCATGTCGTCACCACTCCAGACATCCGTGGTGTAATATGGAAAGGAAACAAGCATCCATGGTGAAGTACATCACGATCATTTATTTAAAACTATTAAAATTCATTGCATATAGCGGTACAAAAAATTCAGGAAGCAGGTACGCCGTAGAGTTTCAACTGCATTCCAGCAAAGAGCGGAAGTGATGTATTGCGTTCACAGGATCCGACGCGTTTCATCAGTACGTTCTGACGTTATCAAGCGTGTTTCCTTTCCACATTACCTCACGGATGTCTGGAGTGGTGACGGCACGATCCGAGTCCGGAGGTATCCCCCCACTGGTTGCTTATCTTGTGTATCTTGACTACCTGTAATGGGTGTCATGGCGATCTGGTGAGTAGGATGTTTGACAGGTGTTAGCGCAGAAAGATACACAATCACTCCTAATCATGGTTACAAAGATCACTGAAGATTCACCTTTATCATCTTTATTGCAAATAATTTTTATTATCATTGTCACTGTATGGACATTTCTAACAGATATCCATACCATCTATTGGACATTTTTTTGTTTATTTGATTGCACATTTGCACTATATTGGACTTTTGGTTCACTTATGCACATTGCACTTTGTTTATGAATTTATTAATCTTTGATATCAACTTATGGTTCAGGATTTAATATGTTAACATTTTATGGTTAATAATATAGCACTCAATATATCATACATTGATGAGAGTTTGGTTTAAATTAATTTTATTAATACATTTTTTTTTCACCAAAGGCTTATTGCATATAATGAGCAGCTCTCACTTCCTAATTTCACTTCACCATCTGCGCAGTTAGGGTACTTTTGTGCACTCCCTTCCTTTCTTCAGATAAATATGTTTCATTTTTCTTAAATAAAAGTCTTTCTTATTAAAGCATATCTATAGTCAAAATGTAAAACTGTATATTGATTTCCAAATTACATTTCATTTGTATCTAGCCTATTTCTATTAATCTAAATGATCTTGACATTTTTAAACTTTCCTTGTGGAGATTCCCTCACATTTACTTTCTTGAATTCTGTGGCACACATTTCACAGAACCTACCTTCTGTACTGTAGTGGTGCTGAGGGATGGAGTAGAGGAGAACCTGCAAAGCATGCAGGAAATCCAGGATATTGTGGAAAGAGATGGCCAACAGATAGGCAACAGTCACAACCCGATAGGGAGATTTTTCACGTAAGTAATATTACTTAATGGTAATTGATTAATTAGTATTAAGTAAGTAATATTGGATTGTCAAATGTAACTATTGTTTGTATTGTTACTACAATGCTGATGTTATAAAATGCAAGCATGCTGTGAACATAGATTTCCTTTCATTTCCTGTAACTGAAATCTCATTGTTGAAAAATCTCAGACAGGGACTAGCTCAACCCATCAGGCTCCATCTAAAACAAAAATATCCCTTTTTTGGTGGAATGACCCTTAAACATCTAAGATCATGGAACAAATATTATGTCTGATAACACAGCTTGGCGTACTCTAGGTCATTGTCAGTGAAATAACCTTTTAATACGAGTTGGAAATGAGACATTAGCTAGTAATTACCAGGGATGACCCCATCCGGTAGAGTTCATCACAAAGCACTGTAATCCCGCTGAAGGTATTCCACACAACTGCCTGGGATTCTGGTAAGCCTGGTAGGTAACGAGGTAATTAGACATTCTCGGCAGCCCAAGCCAGGACATTAAGCAGATGCTATAAATAAAGTCCCATTCAGCCCTTCCTGTATCATGCATATCATTCACTTGTGACAAATTCCGCAACATCTAATCTTGGCACAGCTCACCAATGCCACGGTGCCCTAGCAACTATTTGTTAAGCATTAAGATGTGCCCCACTTCTGTAGGGTCATGTTTGTTTTGCAAACTGGATATGTTCCTGTTGCTGCCAATTCCTAGCAGCACAGAATCTGCTGTGGTCTGCATAATGCTGGGCACTTTTCCATCTGTGTCACTTGGACATAATGAGGAGGCACTGAAATCTGCAGCTTTTACTGATGGAGGGGAAGAGAATCTAAACAGATTGCGCATCACCTCGCATCTCCCAGGAGGCTGCTGGATTGCTGCATAGATTAGTGGGTGGGAGGACAAAGGGGGTTTGTCTTGCGAGTCATCGGAGCTGGCCACCTGCACCCATAAAAAGCAACCAGATGAAGAGGACCTGTTGCATGGCACCTGAAGAGTGGAATGCATTAGGACAACGCTGGATTCGCTGTGCGGGTAAGCATATGTTTTGAAGGAACTGCAAAAACATTACTAGGGGTGAGGAGTTGATTTCCACTGTAAACTATATCTAAGAGTGAAAACTTTTACATTTTGGATATAGTAGGGGAGGGTTAAACCCCCTATCATTTTTTTTCTTTCATATTTTTATGCTGTTTGCGTCCCGTTGAACAGATTTTCCGTTACTCCTCTCTCAAAAACACAATAGGAAAAGAGGAAATTGTCTTCAGAACATCAGATGATTTTCTTTAAAGTGGAAGTTTTTTGTTTTTTGACTTAATATTAGATGATCACCCCCTCCTAGTTTGAGGTGAGTACTCCTCCCCATTCATATGGGTTACTGAGCAAGGTTCCCAGGCATATTCACTTTTGTTTGTAAATCAAAAATCACTGTACTTAACTATTCTGCAGCCGATCTGCTCCGGCTTCCATCGGCGGATGCTGTGTGCTGGGGGGGGGACCAACAACGGCTGGGAAGTGACTTCACCCATAGTGTTCGGCTGCAGAATAGGTAAGCTAACAGGGTTAGATAGATTAGGTTTAGAATGTGGCACAGAGCAGGTATAGAGTTTGTTTTTGCCCGGACTTACGATTTAAACTCCTCTTATAGTGACAACTGTAAAATTTGCAATCATTTTCTGTTTTAATGACAATTGTGACCAAACCAAAATATTTCTTTTTATTTATTTATATTTCTATAAAACTTTTTTTCTTGGGGACTCAAGCTTTTATCTGCTGTTGGGGCAGATGATGAGGTAGCCATCTTGGGCTCACTTAGTAGAATATCATGCTAGGACAAATTTTAAACATGTGCCAATTAACCTACCAGTATGTCTTTGGAGTGTGGAAAATAACTGAAGTACCCAAAGGAAACCCATGAAGGCACAGTGAGAAGATGAAAACTCCATGCAGACAGTGTCTTGACCAGGACTTGAACCAAGAACCTCAGTGCTGCAAGGCTTTTGTGCTAACCACTAAGCCACTGTGCCATTACTCTCCCTGAGGACTTAGACATCAATAAAAGCCTGAAAGAGGTAACTCTCTGATACTCTACCCAAAATTAAAAAAAACAAATACAATTGGCTTTAAATATACTTTAAAGAGGAACTTCAGTCTGCTCACATAATTTGTAATAAACCTCTTTGCCATTCTGAAGCTTCCCTCCAACCACTTTGCATATTATTTTATATATACTGTGATTCTGTACTTGCCAAATATGCTGCAGAAATCTCCCTTTACTGAGTCTGGCTGCAGCCATTTTTACTGTGGGCAGCTGAAGCTGCTGCCTGTTCACTTCCTGGATTTACACAGACACACATACACAGAGGCACACCTCCAGCTCTGCAGCTCCCATTTGCTCTCTTATGACTCATCCCCCCTCTCTTCCTGGCAAACTCTTACAAGAGTGAGAGAGAGAGCTGTATATGTCATAAGCCTAGGCCTTTTACCAGACAAGAAACAGGAAGTGGGCTGTATAAGGTATTCACTGGCAGAAAAATGTTTTACTATCCACAGTTAAAACAACAAGGGCAGAAGATTTTTAATAGATGGAAAGTTGAAACAAATGACTGAAGAGCCTCTTTAAATTGGTAAAAAATAAAACCAAAACTAAAAATGTAATACTGTATATTGCAGCTTGCCAATCATTAGATGTGGTGGCTGCATTTTTTAAGCTTTTTCCATGATGATCTGGCCAGTACCACACTTTCCGTATTAGAGAGACACCACTCTGGATGAAGGAGCACAGGGGGCAAATTTGGATGGCAGCATTGTCAGTCTGGGGGGGGGGGGAGTGTTAGATCTACATGCAGGTTTACACACAGTAACATACTGAAGCTGAACTCCAACTAATACTTTATAAGCAGTCACAGAAAATAGCTTTTCCTTTTTTGGATAAAGTTTTGCATGAATAATAAAAGCTGATCATTTTTAGCACTCTGTCAGTGGTAAATGGTTTGTCTCATCCATGTAACTGCAAGAGAGCTTGTTCTGTTGAAAAACAACAGACTTACTAACTCGGACATTAGAATAGGAGAAAGGAAACCTAAAAGAGAAAAGCCATGCAGCCACCAAAAGTAGTAAAACCGCTCAGGATAGAAATTCCAGATTCTCACCTCCCCCACACACATAGGGTTCTGGCTCAGTATGCAGGATGCATGTAAGCAGAAAAAGTCTGGATGGCCGCACTCCAAGTTAATATCTTTATTGAAGAAATAGTCCATACAGCAATCAGAATAAAAAGCACGATAGCTATGTATTTCACACCACTTTACCGGTACTTAATCATAGCTATGATTAACCATTTCAATACCAGACACTTTCCCCCCTTCCTGCCCAGGCCAATTTTCAGCTTTCAGCAGTGTCGCACTTTGAATGACAATTGCGCGGTCATGCTACACTGTACCCAGACAATTTTTTTTATCATTTTGTTCCCACAAATAGAGTTTTCTTTTGGTGGTATTTGGTCACTTCTGGGGTTTTTATTTTTTGCGCAACATTTTGAAAAAAAATGTTTTTCTTGTTTCTGTTATAAAATTTTGTTAATAAGTAAGTTTTCTCCTTCACTGATGGACACTGATAAGGCAGCACTGATGGGCACTGATGATGGGCACTAATATGCAGCATTGATGGGCACTGATAGGTGGCACTGGTATGCAGCACTGATGAGCATTGATAGGCGGCACTGATGTGCACTCATAGGTGGCACTGATGGGCAGTGAAAGGCTGCACTGATGTGTACTTATGGGTGGCACTGATAGGTGGCACTGATGGGTATGGATGGGCACTGATGGGCATCACTGATAAGGAGGCACTGACAGGCATTAGTGATGGAAAATGACTGTCGCCATTTGTAGGTACTGACTGGCATCGAATTTGGGCACAGATTGGCATCCCTGGTGGCCATGGGTGGCATACCTGGTGGTCATCAGTGGTGGCAATCCCTGGTGGTCCTGGTGGCATTCCTGGTGGTCTTAAGTGGGGATCCTCGGGGGGCTGCGCTCATAATCAGTGCAGACCCCCCTGATGGGAGAGCAGCCGATTGGCTCTCCTCTACTCGCGTCTGTCAGATGCGAGCGAGGAAAAGCCAATACCTGGCTTTTCCTGTTTACACTGTGATCAGCTGTGATTGGACATGGCCTATCACGTGGTAAAGAGCCTCCGTCAGAGGCTCTTTACTGAGATCGGTGTTGCGGTGTGTCAGACTGACACGCCGCACCACCGATCGCCACGCGCCCCCACAGGCGTGCGCCGGCTGTTATCCTGAAAGATGTCATATGACATCCAGTCAGAATAACGGGACAACCACCCAGCCGTCATTCTGCTATAGGCTGGGCATGAAGTGGTTAAGCACCGGTAAAGTGGTGTGAAACGCGCCAGTTATCATGCTTTTTATTCTTATTGTTGTATGGTCTATTTTTTCAATAAAGATAACTTGGAGTGTGGCCATCCAGACTTTTTCTGCTCACTTGTGTAATACAAAGTATAAAAAAGAGATTTGCGCTAGGTGCATATACTATACGTGAAAAAGTGTTAATATAAATAAATATCAAATAAAAAACGTGAAAGGAATCCTGCTGCTGAACACTATAACCCCGATATGAGGGCACAGAAAGTAGATATAGAAAGAACAGTGCAGCGCTGGATATATATCCCAAATGAGAAATGTGTTAAATCAATATATCAATACAAAAAATGATAACAACAATGATTGACTACTAATAAAATTAAATCAACCAGTATACGGTTAATCAAGCATGGTAGATTATATAAAAGTGAAAGACAATAAATATATACAGGTGAAGGTAAAAAATTAAAGTCCCCCAAAAAAATGGTGTTTTAATATGGAATCCTGGATCTATGTTCCACCGCAGGTGCTGCCCACCACCTAGTGAATAGTATTGGAGGCTTACCAGACAGCCTGCGACTGCCCTTATTCAGGGGGGTCAAAACAGGCTCAGTAGAGATATGCAGACCTTAGAATGTGTCCCGCAGGGAGCTCTGTGGATGTTCCTCCAGCCTCCTTACAGGAAGGCTAGCCAGCGACACCAAGGTACTATCCGAAGGATGCTATCCCGGGAGCGTTCCTCATATAGCAATCAAGGTTTTGGCTCCAGCGGAATCCAGCAAGGGTTATCCATAAGTACCAAAAAGAAAGAAGACTCCAATAGTGTAGGGAGACTAGGTTGGTTTATTAAAATACAATACAAAACAGATATAACATTTCTGGCAAGGAAAACCGAAAAAAAACTCCACTGCCGTTTTAAAATGAAATCGCGCATGCACGATGCGTGCTTACGTTGTGACCCTACGGGCGTTTTGTCACAACTGACGTCATCAGGGGTACGCAACCGCGTATGCGCCTTATAAAGCTCAACGGTGCGCCGAGAGATGCCGCCATTGGCTAAAGAGAAGCTAAGCTAGAAAACTAATTGGTCAACAATGTACTTCATGATTATCACATGGGGCAGGGGCCTGTTTGATTGACATACATAGTAAATTTTTTCTACTAGAGCAAACAAGGCAATGTGCTTATAAGGCTACAGCGATATCAATAGGAACAATGCCATCTAGTGGCTAGTTAAAAAGATACACTAAATACACAGCATTTAAAATAAGTGCTGTGTATTTATATAAATAACCAGAAAGAAAACTCTATAGTTGGTGTAATAGTTGGCATAAAAAACCTTGCAATAGATGTAAACAAGAAATGATTACTAACAAAAAACCCTTACTCCCAAAGGGGAGATTATTAAAGTACTGTGCAAATGATGCACAAGTACCTAAATGTGATAAAAATGATAGGATCAAACAATCTTTAATGTATATATATGCAAGGAAAACATAAAAAAGAAAATAATCATAAAAAAATCATGGGATGGCTAAGACAAATATGGCAGAACCATTCCCCCCAATTTTTTTTTAAATATATTATTAAAATGAACACTATATACCTTAACCGAGGGGGACATCAACTGTTATTAATAAAACAGTTGATGTCCCACTCGATGTTCAAGCCACTGGGGGCATGACAACCAAGTTTATAGATCTAGTTCGTTTCGGATCTAGAAATGGTTCTTTTGCCATTACTGCCACGCCAATAGGGAACATATTTTTCTATGCCTATGAAGATGGTGCCCTTAGGGTCCCTGTTGTGCACAAGATCATAGTGTCTAGAGACACTGTGCTTATCAAAGCCTTGTCTTATGTTGGTGATATGCTCACCCAACCTGACATGCAACTTCCTAATGGTTCGTCCCACATATTCCAACCCGCATGGGCACCTAAGGAGGTACACAACACATTTTGTGGTACATGTGATAAGGGACTTGATGGAATATGTGACACCTGTACCACTTGATGTGAACTCAGTCAATCTCCTCTCCTGTAACGCATTTATCCTGCAGACGCTGCACCTCCTGCAGGGAAAAAAAAACCTTTTAGGTCACCAAAAAAAGTTAAGCGTGTGGGCGGATCTGGGACATTAGGTGCCAGTATATGTCTGAAGTTAGTGGCTCCCCTAAAAAGGTCTCTAGGTTTATCAGACAGCAAAGGTCCAAGGATCCGGTCGTTTTTAATGACCGGCCAATGTTTTTTAATAATTCTTTTGATAGCCCAATGCTGACTGGAATAGGTTGTGAGGAAGGCTAATCCAAAGTCTTCTCTGTTTTCGACCTGTGGGGGTTTATCATCCAGTAGGTCCCTACGACTTTTATTACCCACCTCTGTGATCAAGGATTCCAGAGTTGCATTATCATAACCTTTACTTAAAAATCTAGATTTCAAAGCTAAAGCCTCCCTGTAGAACTCATTCAGGTCGGAACAATTCCACCTTAGGCGTAGAAATTGGCCCTTAGGGACAGCGGATAGCCAAGATCGGTGGTGACAGGAATCTAGCGAAATAAAGCTATTCCTGTCGGTAGTTTTGAAAAAAGTGGAAGTGGTAATCACGCCATCAGCAACTGTGATGACTAAATCCAAAAAATGAATTTGAATCGGACTGGCTTCATATGTGAGCACTATCCCCGTATCATTATTATTAAGAAGAGATAGGAAGGTGGCCACAGATTCAGAGTCACCGTCCCATATAAACAGGACGTCGTCTATAAATCCTCTCCACATGACAAGCTGGGATGGTTTATCACGCAGAACCACATCTTCCTCCCATTTGGCCATGAAGAGATTGGCCATGCTCGGAGCGAATTTAGCTCCCATGGCCACTCCCTTTATTTGTAAATAATGTGCACCATTGTGCCAGAAATGATTGTGTTCCATCGAGAAGTCCAGTAGCTCCATCGCGAAATTACATTGCGTGGTGGGGATACTGGAGTCTCGATTGAGAAAATGTCACACTGCTTCATGTCCTAACCTGTGGGATATTGACGTATAGAGTGATGCGACATCGGCCGTCACCAGCATGTAAGTAGCCTTCCACTCAATACCGCTCAATATATTAAGAACATGTTTAGTGTCCTTCAGAAAAGAGGGGGTGCCCATCACCAGTGGTTGTAGGAAAAAATCAATGTATTTACCTACACGTGAAGTTATGGAGTCTATACCACTGATGATGGGCCTTCCCGGAGGGTTGATCAAAGTTTTGTGTATTTTTGGCAAAATATACATGATCGATAATCTAGGGGCTAGAGGGACCAGGTGTTCCTTCTCTTTTTTATTTAGAATCCCATATTAAATCCCTTGTCAATCAGAGCATTCAGTTCCCTTTTGTAACCGAGTGTTGGATCAGACTGCAAAGGGGAATAGGTGTCCGTGTCGGAAAGGATCCTTGACATTTCGTTATTATACGAGTCTTTATCCAAAATGACGATAGCACCGCCCTTGTCAGCGGGGCGTATGATAATGTCCTTTCTATTACATAAGGTCTCTATTCCAACTCTGATCTCATGTTGAGGTTGCACCGATCTCATTCTTAAATTCGCCAAATCCTTTAACACCAAATCTCGAAAGATGGTGATGTTGGGTGCTGAGTTGCCAGGAGGATTAAAGAGCGAGGCATTAGATAACCCAGAGTGGATCACCACGGATGCCTCCCTGGTAAGTTGTCTAGAGGGATTACTTAAAATATACCTTTTAATATTAAGCTTACGTGTGTATTTCTGCACATCTATAAACGTCTGAAATCTATCAAGATTCCGAGGTGGGACAAACTTCAAACCTTTATTAAGAGTAGAGAGTTCTTCCTTTGAAAGTTCTTTAGTGCTTAAGTTTATAATGCCATCAACATCTAGGTTCTCCTCCTTTTTGGGGTGAAGTTTCCTCCCCCCTCTGCACCCTCTCTTGCATCGCCATTTCGCTTGTTTTGTCCCCTGCTGGCCAGCTGAAAATCCTGACTGTTCAGTTTTCTCCTATGTGCTGACTTTGGGGGGGACAAGAGACATTATGATTTCCACTTGAACCAAATGTATTCTCATTGGTGACATTTAGCAAAGGGGAGAATCTATTCCTAGTGTTGATGTTACCCTCCTGTTGGCCCTGTCCACCATTACTATCACAATGGTTATGCCCTAATCTGTGATCCTGTGGGTCACGATGATAGTTCCCACTATTGTGGCTTGGGTAAGTTTCACGACCATCCTGTTGTCTCCAAGGTGGGAGTGAATGATAGTTTGATCGAGAAAAAGAGTTTCTACTGGCACCCCTACCTCTTGAGCGATTGGAGTGTCGTTGAGGTCCCCTTCCCCTAGAGGGGTGGGGAGAGGTGTGATGCATATATGGAGCATCAGACCTATATAATACAGCCATCACATCTAAGAATTGGTAAGCTGCAATACAATAAATGTTTGCTTTTGTGTTTAATACTTCTTTAAGTCCTTACGCAACTGATGCACAGTATAATTATTAATATTACTATTTTACAGAAGTTTTATGGTGCCAACAGTCTGCACAGTGGATTACAGAATAACAGGAAAAAGAACAGTTAAAATACAGTTGAACACTGAGGGTTAGGAGGGCCCTGCTGGTATGAGCTTTCAGTCTCATAAGGAGGGACAAGTGATACAAAAGGTAGTAACTGTGAAGAGCGGGCTGATGGAGAAAGTAAAAGTTTCAATAAAAGATAATGGTGGGCTAACGCTTTATAGAGTCATGTTTTCAAGAATTGCCTAAAGAGTAGAAGATAGATGGACACACAAAGGCTAGAGCAGGGGTTGGCAACCTCCCTGTAGATGTGGCCGCATTTATGATGGCATGCAAAGGCTGGGACACCTGACACATCAACACAGCCAGCTGCCCAATGCTTGTGGCCGGCTATACAGAAAGAAGCCCTGCCCAGTGACCAGTGCATGTTTTAGAAAGGTGGGGAAAATGCCAATGGAAAGGGGGTATCCGAAAAAAGGGGGCGTGGCCTGGTGGGGGTCCAGGCTGAGACTGCCAATCACTATCATACAGCAAGTCTTGGCTTGATGTGCGGCTCCCGGGGACACCTAGTCACTCTCATTTAAAAATTATGCATGTGGGCAATTTCAGTGGCAGACAATGTTTTTTGGCTCATGCAAATGCTTAGAAAGGGAATTATCTCTTAGCTTAGTGAATGTGGTAAAAGTCTACTCAATCACGTGCAAAGGAAAAAAAAAAATCAGGATTTTTTTGCTTTGCCCATGATTGGATGCTGAAAGTCAGCAGAGCTTCACCTCAATCGCCAAGCTAAGGGAAATTCCCTTGCAAAGTCAACAGCCTAATTGCCATTAGTAAACCATCCATGTGTTGCTGGTATCCACAGGTGTCCAGGGTAATTATACCAGTTTAAAATGTTTACATTCTTTTCATTTTTATACTAAGCAGATGTAGATAGAACTACTATGGACCAGTGTTTGTATTGTAAACTCACAATGAAAAAAATTTTGTACAACAGGAAGTCATATTGTAAAGACTGTGAATGGGGATTTAGGGCAGTACAATGTGTGTGGCAATTTGGTTATACATGTCACTGAGTCATGTCAATAGCAAATTGGTGAAATACATTAAGTAATATCCAACTGGCTGGCAAATGACTTTATGGTCTAACTGATGCCTATATAGTGAGGAGTGACCTGAAGGATAATAGAGCAGACTCGATCAGCCTCTGCCTTAAAACCTGACAGCAATGTCACATAACATTTGAAGGTACAGCAGTGGAAGATGCAATCAGCAATGCCCTTTAGGAAAAAAATGTCAGGTTTCCACTACTTGAATAAAACGGGACGTCTCTCACACAGGCCCCATGCTGAGCTGTCCCTGTTCACAGCCCCCCAAGGTATGAAGTATATGGAGATAATGAATACAAATTGCTTGTAGGTTCAAAGATGCATTAATGCAGCCTTTAAAGCTCATGAGCAAAGACAAAGAGACGTATCTACAGACACTTGGCTTGCTGCAGGTGAACTTCGCAGACATTACGCTATAAAGTACAAAACAACTGGAAATGTAAGTGAAATTGCTGACTTTAACCAATTAGGATATGACATCATAAATTTTACAGTCTGGCATAAAAACCCAAAGCACTTAAAAAAGTAATCTTCAGCGGCATGACATATATATATATATATATATATATATATATATATATATATATATATATATTTATTTATAGAGAGAGAGAATTATATACAGTATCTCACAAAAGTGAGTACACCACTCACATTTTTGTAAATATTTTATTATATCTTTTCAAATGACGCTTTGCTACAATGTACACCCTGTTCCAAATGCAAATTCTATTTCAGTGTCACAAAGATTAAATATTTTGTTTTTCAGTTTAACTCGTGGATGGCATTGTGTCTCAGGGCTCTTTTGATCACTGAAAACAATCTCCGACACCTGTGATAATTAGATTGCCAGGCGAGCCCAATTAAAGGAAAAACTACTAAAGGAGAGTGTTCCATATTATTAAGCAGAGCACTTTTTCAAGCAATATGGGGAACCAAAAGGATCTCTCTGCTGCTGAAAAGAGTGAAATAGTTCAATGCCTTGGACGAGCTATGAAAACATTATATATTTCACAAAAACGTAAGCGTGATCATCGCATTATTAAGAGATTTGTGGCTGATTCAGAGCACAGACGGGTTTTGTGCAGATAAAGGCACATTGAGGAAGATTTCTGCCAGATCCATGCATCGGATCAAGAGAGCAGCTGCTAAAACACCATTACATAGCAACAAACAGATATTTGAAGCTGCTGGTGCCTCTGGAGTCCCATGGACATCAAGGTGTAGAGTCCTCCAGAGTCTTGCAACTGCGCATAAACCTTCCATTCGGCTACCACTGACCAATGCTCACAAGCAGAAACGGCTGCATTGGGCAGTAAAATAAATGAAGACTAATTTTCAAAAAGTCCTGTTCACTGATGAGTGCCATGCAACCCTGGATGGTCCAGATGGATGGAGTAGTGGATGGGTGGTGGACGGCCACCCTGTTCCAACAAGGCTGCGACATCAGCAAGGCGGTGGTGGAGTCATGTTTTGGGCCGGAATCATGGGAAGAGAGCTCGTCGGCCCCTTTAGGGTCCCAGAAGGTGTAAAGATGACCTCTGCAAAGTATGTGAAGTTCCTGACTGACCACTTCCTTCCCTGGTACAGAAAGAAGAACTATGCTTTCCGTAATAAAATCATCTTCATGCATGACAATGCACCATCTCATGCTGCAAAGAATACCTCTCCATCAATGGCTGCTATGGGGATAAAAGGAGAGAAAGTCATGGTGTGGCCTTTATCCTTCCCTGACCTCAATCTTATTGAAAACCTTTGGAGCATCCTCAAGCAAAAGATCTTTGAGGGTGGGAGGCAGTTTACATCCAAGCAGCAGCTTTGGGAGGCTATTCTGACATCTTGCAAACAAATTCAAGCAGAAACTGCTATCAAATAAGGGGTCCTATGTTAAATGTAACGTGACCTGTTAAAATGTTTAAAAAGTTAAAATGTTTTTCAAAGTTTGATTGAAATAGCTTTTGATTTCAGTAAATATGCTGCAAACACAACAAATGACAATTTTCAGTTCTTTACAATCTATAAAGTGTTTTGAAACTTACTGTGCGTAATAATTTGGAACAGTGCATTGTAAGTTTTTTATTTTGAAAAAAAAACTGTTATCATTAGGAGGTTTGTTCAATAAAATTTGAATTGTACTCTAATAGTTGATAACATGAGAATTATGCTGACTGTTGTTTACATCAATTATTTAGGTAAATGAGAAAAATATCACTGGAATAATAATTTGGAACAGGGTGTAAAGTAGTGAGTGTACAGCTTGTATAACAGTTTAAATTTGCTGTCCCCTCAAAATAACTCAACACACAGCCATTAATGTCTAAACCGCTGGCAACACAAGTGAGTACCCCCTAAGTGAAAATGTCTATATTGGGCCCAAGGTGTTAATATTTTGTGTGGTCACCATTATTTTCCAGCACTGCCTTAACCCTCTTGGGCATGGAGTTCACCAGAGCTTCACAGGTTGCCACTGGAGTCCTCTTCTACTCCTCCAATTTGGACATTTTCACTTAGGGGTGTACTCACTTTTGTTGCCAGTGGTTTAGACATTAATGGCTGTGTGTTGTGTTATTTTGAGGGGACAGCAAATTTACACTGTTATACAAGCTGTACACTCACTACTTTACATTGTAGCAAAGTGTATTTTCTTCAGTGTTGTCACATGAAAAGATATAATAAAATATTTACAAAAATGTGAGGTGTGTACTCACTTTTGTGACATACTGTATATAGGAAATTGTATTGAAGGAATATCTAAACCAAGAACACTAATGTAAAAAAGTATTCTTCAAGGGCATGACATATATTTGTATATATAGATAGATATTAAATATATATAGGAAATTGTATAAAAGAATATCTAAACCAAGAACACTAACGTAATACTGTACAATATATTGCAGCCTATCAGTCCTGAGTTGTGGCTGTGTTAGTTTCCTTTTTTTCAGGCTAAGTACAGAACATTTTCCATAAGTAAACTACATGTTGATCCTGCCAAAAATCCAGGATTCTTGCAAATTCCTGTGCATTAAACTGAATCTTAAACAGTGTTATCTGCCCTCTCAGGTCTTTTCCATAGACTACAGAATACCTCCTCCTATGTAATGGAGAGCAGAAGAGGAGAACGTGTTCTGTAGACTCGTACTAGGGTAACAGCGCTCTTTCTTCATAAGTACAGTTCAGCAAGTGAGCATTGCCCCCCTTGAACAGGAAGTGTTTTACAGGCAGGGGAAAAAAAGCTTAAAAAACTAATGTAATCACCACATGTAAGGACAGGTAAGCTGCAATATATTACATTATTGTTTTGGGATTTAGATACATTTAGATACATTTTAATTTATCAATCCAACCCAAACTAATAACTTGAATATGGGTAGATGTTGGCAGAAGCATGATTTGTATTCAACAAAACCTTTGGCTCTTTTTTAAAGAAAAAGACCACAGCAGCACAATTCTCTGCTTCAATGTGTTCATTAATGCGGAAGTAAACCCATCCATAAAACAGTTTAATTTCCGACACGTGCCGGAAATGTGACAGTCCCATTGGTTGTGCTCTCAACCAAACTGTCAAACCATCCAATGGCTGGTGTCTAAACTGATCAAATGTGCAGCATCATGGCAGTTATAGATTAAACAGAGGCAAAGATGGCAGCTTCCTTGGCTGAAAACGATAGGTGGGTTACTTACACTTTAAGTCTTTTAAAAAAAGCCTTAATATTGGCCCTAACATTGGGCCATTAATAGTACTGTTCCTGTAATAAACCACAAAGGAGGTTAGAAATTTGGCATCCGCATATTGTTCTCCATACACGTTTGCATGTATTGTCAAAATCCATATATTTATTTGTCCTGAAAATAGTTCTCACAATTTCTAATATATATGAATGACAAGTTTGCGAATTAATATTTTTTTAAATTCCTGGGCCTAAAAGCCCCCATATTTACAAGGTGCTCACAAAACAAACCTTCCACTGTTGTATATCTGTGATTATAAAACTAGTAGGTGGAATGATGTGCCACATATCCAAATTATCCAGCAGGAAGATGGACTCAACACAAACAGCCACCATATAATCAATAAACAGGAGTTGGACATAGCAGGGATTGTGTTCAAACCAGGAGAGCAAGCTAATACTCACAGAGAAAATGGGAGAGTGGCTCGTTACCAATGTGTGCACAGTATGAGGCAAGACTTTAAACCGTCGTGAAAGCCCCGTGCAAATTTTTTTTTCAGACAATGTATTTATTTCTAGGATAAATTCTGAAAACCAGTGTCAAGGCATACAGTGGGGACGGAAAGTATTCAGACCCTATAAAATTTTTCACTCTTTGTTATATTGCAGCCATTTGCTAAAATCATTTAAGTTCATTTTTTTCCTCATTAATGTAAACACGACACCCCATATTGACAGAAACACAGAATTGTTGACATTTTTGCAGATTTATTAAAAAAGAAAAACTGAAATATCACATGGTCCTAAGTATTCAGACCCTTTGCTGTGACACTCATATATTTTACTCAGGTGCTGTCCATTTCTTCTGATCATCCTTGAGATGGTTCTACACCTTCATTTGAGTCCAGCTGTGTTTGATTATACTGATTGGACTTGATTAGGAAAGCCACACACCTGTCTATATAAGGCTGGGTTCACACTGCTGCGGTGCGGGAACGCAGCGAATTTACTGCGGGTTCCCGCATCGCACCAGCTCGCACGGCAGTTCACACTGCCATATGCGAACTGCTGGGGAGTGTCATACAATGTTAATGACACCCCCAGTTCAGCCCGCATATCGCAATGCGAACTGACAATTCGGACATTTTCGGATCGCATAGGTGTGAACACCCATGCGATCCGATTTTGGTCCGAACAAAAAAAAGGGTCCTGTGCGAGTTTGGACCGAATGCGGTGCGATATCAGCCATACTATCTGTATGGCTGATATCGCACAGCACAGACATCGCATGTGATGTGAACAGCAGTGCGCTGCGAATCACATGCGATGTCTGCCACCGCAGCAGTGTGAACCCAGCCTAAGACCTTACAGCTCACAGTGCATGTCAGAGCAAATGAGAATCATGAGGTCAAAGGAACTGCCCGAAGAGCTCAGAGACAGAATTGTGGCAAGGCACAGATCTGGCCAAGGTTACAAAAATATTTCTGCTGCACTTAAGGTTCCTAAGAGCACAGTGGCCTCCATAATCCTTAAATTGAAGACGTTTGGGATGACCAGAACCCTTCCTAGAGCTGGCCGTCCAGCCAAACTGAGCTATCGGGGGAGAAGAGCCTTGGTGAGAGAGGTAAAGAAAAACCCAAAGATCACTGTGGCTGAGCTCCAGAGATGCAGTCGGGAGATGGGAGAAAGTTGTAGAAAGTCAACCATCACTGCAGCCCTCCACCAGTCGGGGCTTTATGGCAGAGTGGCCCGACGGAAGCCTCTCCTCAGTGCAAGACACATGAAAGCCTGCATGGAGTTTGCTAAAAAAACACCTGAAGGACTCCAAGATGGTGAGAAATAAGATTCTCTGGTCTGATGAGACCAAGATAGAACTTTTTGGCCCTAATTCTAAGTGGTATGTGTGGAGAAAACCAGGCACTGCTCATCACCTGTCCAATACAGTCCCAACAGCGAAGCATGGTGGTGGCAGCATGATCCTGTGGGGGTGTTTTTCAGCTGCAGGGACAGGATGACTGGTTGCAATCGAGGGAAAGATGAATGCGGCCAAGTACAGAGATATCCTGGACGAAAACCTTCTCTAGGGTGCTCAGGACCTCAGACTGGGCCGAAGGTTTACCTTCCAACAAGACAATGACCCTAAGCACACAACTAAAATAGCGAAGGAGTGGCTTCACAACAACTCCGTGACTGTTCTTGAATGGCCCAGCCAGAGCCCTGACTTAAACCCAGTTGAGCATCTCTGCAGAGACCTAAAAATGGCTGTCCACCAACGTTTACCATCCAACCTGACAGAACTGGAGAGGATCTGCAAGGAGGAATGGGAGAGGATCTCCAAATCCAGGTGTGAAAAACTTGTTGCATCTTTCCCAAAAAGACTCATGGCTGTATTAGATCAAAAGGGGCTTCTACTAAATACTGAGCAAAGGGTCTGAATACTTAGGACCGTGTGATATTTCAGTTTTTCTTTTTTAACCACTTGCCGCCCGCCATATAGCAGAATGACGGCGGCAAAGTGGTTTCAAAATCCTGACTGGACGTCATATGATGTCCGCAGGATATGGGGGCGCGCATTGCAGCGATCGTTGTTGCGGTGTGTCAGTCTGACACCCCGCAGCACCGATCTAGGTAAAGAGTCTCTGATGGAGACTCTTTACCACGTGATCAGCCGTGTCCAATCATGGCTGATCACGATGTAAATAGGAAGAGCCGGTGATCGGCTTTTCCTCACTCGCATCTGACAGATGCGAGTAGAGGAGAGCCGATCGGCTGCTCTCCTGAAAGGGGGGTCTGTGCTGATTGTTTATCAGCACAGCCCCCCCTCGGATCCTACCCAGGACCACCAGGGAAGCCGCCCAGGACCACCAGGGAAGCGATCCACACTGGACCACCAGGTATGCCCCTAGACCACCAGGGAAATGCCACTGTGTGCCCAGGCAGCTGCCAATCTGTGCCCAGGCAGCTGCCAGTCAGTGCCCACTTCAATGCCTACCACTGCCAGTGCCACCAGGGATGCCCATCAGTGCCTCATATCAGTGCCGCGTATCAGTGCCCATCAGTGCTACATATCAGTGCCCATCAGTGCCACATATCAGTGCCCATCAGTGCCGCCTATCAGTGCCGCCTATCAGCGCAACTCTATCAGTGCCCAGCAGTGCCGCCTTTCATTGCCCATCTTTGTCGCCTATCAGTGCCACCCAGTGCCACCCATCAGTGCTCATCAGTGCCGCCTATCAGTGCTGCATATGAGTGCCACCTACCAGTGCAGCATATCAGTGCCCATCGTCAGTGCCCGTCAGTGCCCGCTCATTGGTGCCACCTCATCGGTGCCGCCGTATCAGTGCCTGTCAGTGCCGCCTTATCAGTGCCCATCAGTGAAAGAGAAAACTTACTTATTTACATTTTTTTTAACAGAAACAAAAGTAAAACTTTTATTTTTTTCAAAATTTTCGGTCTTTATTTATTTGTTTAGCAAAAAATAAAAACCGCAGAGGTGATCAAATAACACCAAAAGAAAGCTCTATTTGTGGGAACAAAATGATAAAAATTTAGTTTGGGTACAGTGTAGCATGACCACGCAATTGTCATTCAAACTGCGACAGCGCTTAAAACTGAAAATTGGTCTGGGCAGGAAGGTGTCTAAGTGCCTGGCATTGAAGTGGTTAATAAATCTGCAAAAATGTCAACAATTCTGTGTTTTTCTGTCAATATGGGGTGCTGTGTGTACATTAATGAGGAAAAAAAATGAACTTAAGTCAGTGGTTCTCAACCTGGGGTCGGGACCCCCTCGGGGGTCAAATGATGATCTGCCAGTGTCATCAAATCCTTGGCTGCTTCTGAAGCCCGCACCGCTCTCCCAGCCTTTTCGTGGCCGCCCAGCAGGGCTGTCCCTGGAGCCCACAGCTGCTCGCCGTCTGGAGGAGACCCTATCTCCTGATTTCGGCATAGGTGTCAGTGCTACGAAACACCACAAAGCCAGAGACACAGAAAGTAACACTACCTGTGATTATAGTTGCCATTAAAAGTCCCCACTACAGTTCTCAGATCAGCAGATGACCTTGATCAAGAGGACCTAAGTTGGCTGATCAGAACTCCCCGCCAACATTGCCATTCATCCCATTCCCCCCATTCCCTCACACCCCCACCAATGAGTGAGAGAAGGAATAAAAGTAGAGAATACATGGAAGGGACAGGAAAAGAGGGGGAGGAACAAAGAAAAAGGGAGAAAAAGAATAAGAGAAAGAACAAGAAAGATGGCTAGAAAGAGGGATGGGGAAAAACAAACAAGAAATTAGGATAGAGAGAGATAAAAGGGAAAGAAAGGAGAACAAAGAGAAAGAGTGGTACATCCTAAAATGTACCATAAAGGGTTTTAATACTGTACGAGTGGAAAGGACTCAGGGAGCGCTAAATGTCTATGGGTTAGGGGTGCAAATGACTTGTCTTGCCTTGGGTGCTGACAACCCATGCTATGAAAATAATTTTACGGTTGGGGGTCTCCACAACTTGGGAAATTTTATCAAGGGGTCACGGCACTAGAGAGGTTAAGAACCACTGACTTAAGTGATTTTAGTAAATGGCTGCAATATAACAAAGAGTGAAAAATTTAAGAGGGTCTGAATACTTTTCGTCCCCACTGTAGAAATCAGGGAGAATTACCATGTATGATTTACGTCATCCATGTACCTGGAATCCAAATGGAGAGAAGCACTGCTCTAGGTGAGTGACAAGTAAACCCCTTCATAGTCCTTGTTTGTAGGTGCCTGCCCGGCTTGCTACTACATATTTCGAAGAGAAGAGGAGGATGGTCACACACCACAATTTGCTGTATATATTTTATATATATATATATTTCTAACCATAGTCCAGGTAAATAGATGAGAAGAGGAGGATGGCTGTACAGCACAGCAGGACACTTTCCATTAGCAAAAAGTGTATTCCAAGCAATATCTGCAAGACATGCAGCACAAGATACAGGAGATGTTTCACACAACAAACAGTTATGACTAAGCACTTTGTTGTGTGAAACCCGTCAACATCTCCTGTATCTTGTGCTGCATGTCTTGCTGATATTGTTTGGAATAACCTTTTTGCTATTGGAAAGTGTTCAGGTGGCCTGCTGTGGTGTGTGGCCATCCTCCTGTTCTCATCCAGGTACCTGGATTATGATTTGATATATATATATATATATATATATATATATATATATATATATATAGCAAATTGTGGCTCTTAACACTAAACTATATGAACATCCAAACGTGGCAATATATAGTATATAGTAGCAATGAATAGATCAGCTTTTCTCAAACTTAATATTACAAAGGAACCCTTGATATATTTTTTTGGATCAGGGAACCCCTTAAGACACCCTTACAGACAGCTAAGATAAATGTGTTGTGTTGCTGGCTCTGCCAAGTGGTGTTGGACCCCAAACTATCCTGGCATCAGATGGGAGGTCAATTGGCAAAAGATCAATGAACCCTTAGTAACCTTTGGAGGAAGCCTAGAGTTCAGAATGTTTGCAATAGATTGACAGGCAGATCATCTGGAGGGTAGCCCCATCCTCATCAAAGGTACAACAACACACCAGATTCCTAGACTCACTCAATGCAGCTAAAGACCCACAGTGTGTGCCTGCACCTAATCTAAAAATGACCGACTTAAAATACATTTCAATGCTTTTTATGTAGATGGGACCAACTCCATTGTAAACTCACTCTTAATATATTTATTTCCATGTAGATATTTCTCTGTTTTGGTGTTAATATTTGTAACATTTAGAAACCACACATTGGAGAGACAGCTTGGGACAGCAGTATGACTTGCTCATCATGTGCTGAGTTTTTGGAAATGTTAAGGGAATTGTCCCATGCCTGGGTACCTTTCCTTTGCTATGAGTAGCAGTCGTCTTCTTTTGCTTTGTTGGATTATGGGTGGTCTCCCACTCATCACAATTCGAACATGAATGTGTAATGAGTGAATGCTCACTCCAGGATTTCCTCCACTACATCCACATTTTAACACGTCTCATTTGAGCTGAATATTTATTTACCAGTAGACATAAGTGTCCTGTACTGTTATAGTTTCCTTTTTTTATCCGGTTTCCCTGAACACATCAACAGTTTCTCACACATCAGCAGCACACAAGTCATTGTCTGAGGAACTGAGAGGAAGTGGCACTTCCATGATTTTGATTCTTTAGTTTAGTTCAATTCTTATCTTTCCATCTTTACAACAAACAAAGCTTTAACACCTATGGTATACCGACTGACAGGAAAGTCACTGTCATCTGAGAATAGTTTCTCTTGGGTCTTCTTTTTTTTTTGACTATCAAATTAACCACTTCGGCCCTGGAAGATTTTGCTGCTGAATGACCGGGCCATTTTTTGTGATTCAGCACTGCGTCACTTTAACTGACAATTGCTTGGTCATGTGACATTGTGCCGAAAAAAAATTGACATTCTTTTTTTCCAACAAATAGAGCTTTCTTTTGGTGGTATTTGATCACCTCTGCGGTTTTTATTTTTTGCGCTATAAACAAAAAAAGAGCAACAATTTTGAAAAAAAAGCAATATTGTTTACTTTTTGCTATAATAAATATCCCCCAAAAATATATAAAAATCAAATTTTTTCCTCAGTTTAGGCTGATATGTATTCTTCTAAATATTTTAGGTAAAAAAATTGCAATAAACGTATATTGATTGGTTTGCGCAAAAGTTATAGCGCCTACAAAATAGGGGATAGTTTTATGGCATTTTTATTATTCTTTTTTTTTTATTAGTAATGACTGCGACATTATGGCGGACACATCGGACACTTTTGATACTATTTTGGGACCATTGTCATTTATAACGCGATCAGAGCTATAAAAATGCACTGATTACTGTGTAAATGACACTGGCAGGGAAGGGGTTAACCACTAGGGGGTGATGAAGAGGTTAAGTGTGTATTAGGGAGTGATTCTAACTGTGGAGGGGAGGGGGCTACCTAGGACATGACAGCAATCACGGCTCTCGATCACAGGGAGCAGCAGATCTCTGTCATTACACAAGGCAGAACGGGGAAATGCCTTGTTTACAGGGGGTGGTAAAGGGGGTCTGACGAAGGAGCCGCACATGCTCCGAAACGTGTTACCACCCCCTTCTCTACACTGACACCATCAGCCTTGTGTGTCCCGCAGTGAATACAGGCTTCCCTGCTGCCTCCTCTTTCCAACACGCATGAGAATGCTTTACAGCTGCTGGACGGCTCTGCACTGCTCTCTACCACCGTGCTGAGGATGGACACATGCCACAGATGAGGACTCCTGATTTTATCATGTCTTTTAACACTCAACAATCTTGTAAGTGCTTTTAACCCTTTGTGCACTCTATTAAATTTTACATACTGCACTTAGAGGCACCTTTCTTTTCCTTTTTTGATCCTTTAATTTAATTGGAAGCTCACAATAAAAAGTAAATCTAGGCAAGAGCTAACAATATTAAACTAAATGTAAAGCTGACCATATGTTATACAATTTTCTTGTTCAATTTCCTTTAGATTTATCTTCAACTGTGTAGTAGAAGGGCCTGCCTGATTGCATACAAAATTGAAAGTGTTTAGGTGTGACCTTATATTATGTGGTTTTGGTAAATCTAAAGAAAAGTTGTAGAAGAAAATTGTATAATGTATGGGCAGCCTAACCCATGTGCCTTTCCAAAGGTCTGAATGTCCACTCGGTGTACCTTAATGTGTTTGTTACGCCAACATTTCATATTCCTGATATGTGGCTGTTGTACCATGTACTTATAAAAAAAAATATCCTGCTCTCTTTGTATTGCCTCCTTTGTGTGCAATCCCTGGTGTTCAAAAACTGACCACACTAAGCAGGAGAGCACAGGGTGGTCAGTTCTCTAGCTCTGCTGGGTACTCAGCCTGCCCTATGCCAATGATCAGACTTATCCTGACACGCCTCCCCCCACACCCACCCACACAGCCTTTCACTGGGAAGATCAGTGTGCTACTGCTTCTCCTCCTCCAGCTCTTACACAGCTGAGAAGAGAGGGAACAGAAAGAATGTGATCACTTATGAAAAAATAAAGGAAAATAAAAAGGTACTTATAATTTTTTTTGTATCTATAAACAAATGTTTTGCCTTTCATTTTTATTTTTAACTTGAATGGGTTGTTTAACAAGGTAATTGTTTACAATCAATTTAAGTTAGAGTAAGGGAGGGTTGTGTAGCCCATCAGTTTTTTTTTGCCATCTGTGTCCTATTGGGGAGATTTCCCTGCACTTCCTGCCCCATACCCAAAGCAGGAAGTGAAGGGAAATCACTCGATAATGAGGGAATCACTGGTTGTCACAAGAACCAGTGTGCCCATTGGAAGATTCCCTCTCTATTCCTGGTGTCAGTCAAATACTTGGGCTTTCTTTCACTTTCAGTAATAACAATAAACAGTACAAATAGAGAGGGTCAATCTCTTTAATGGGGGCATAGGAGAGTAGAAGTAATAAGCCAATATTTACCTGTGTTCTATAACATAGATATCATGCTACACCAGGGCGGCCCATCCATTAAGGGAGCACGGGTGCCCCCCCCCATTGCCGCCTCTCCTATCCATGCAATCCAGCCTCTTTCAGGACACCGGCGCATGAATTCCAATGAGGAGGGGCTGTTTTTTTTGAAGCACCGATTAGAGCCAGAGGCTTTAATAGGCTTCAATATAGGATGGGCTCGGGGCGCAGAGAGTGCGCTCCAAGCCCACCCAGGTGTGTTACAACAGTAAATCAATATTCTCTATTGTAACGCTGATCCTCCTCCCGGCCAATCAGGAAGCGGGTTTTGACACCAGTCACCCCATTGGCCGAAAGGTCAGGCGATACTATTGGATGCCTGGGAGGAGGTGGGGAGGAGCTAGAAGCCACCATGGAGGAGAGGACTCAGAGCCGAGTTGCTGCACCACACTGCCTGCCACCCGCCATGATGGGATAAGTGTCGGACCGACCAACAAACAGCAAGGGGGTGAGTGCGGCATGGGGGGATGGCTGGTTGTTTGCCAGCCGCCACTGTGCTGCAGTGTTAATTTCGACGACTAAAACTTTTTAATCGATTAGAAGTCTGCGCTTAGGATTAAATCAGGGCTGCTGCCTCCCCTTATTTAATTCCTAATAAGGAGTTAATTGAATATACTAAAAACAAGACTGGGGAAATTGGCGCTGCCCTACTATAATAAATTTGCCCAAACCATGCAAATAGTGCATAAATATGTGAAACAGAAACAAAAAACAAAAAAGGGGGGTACTATTGTAAATGACCTGCCCCTACCTATGTGCTAAAATTATAATAGAGTAGAAAATTATTTTTATATATTTCTTAAACGTGAACGTGTGACTCCTATATGTATCTTAAATAGATATCAAATTGTGCAGATATAGTTAAAAAGTGCTCCACCTCTATTGCAACATTCAGAAAGTGTCAATCAAATACCGCAAGATTAGGGGTTACCATTAATCATGTGGGGGTTTCCTCATAATCCCCAAGCCCATAATAACAAAAGTGCACTGTGCAACAAATAAATAAAACAAGGTACATTAAACTAATAATTGCTAGATTCCATATAGACTCAGTTCATAAGAGCAAAAACCTTAGGAGCATAAGTCCGAACTATAGTATTGATGTAAAAAGTCCAAAAAAGTACATCTATAAAATAAAAACCAAACCAAGGAATAAAACTTATTTAAAAAAGGAATATTTAGGTGCGTCAGGATTAAAAATGCATTCCCAGCTGTCCAGGGGGTGATATTCGGTGACTTCTGTGCATACAGGAACTGGTGACTTCAAGTGCTCCCCCCCGTGCTCCCCCACTCACAGGACTCCGTCACCCTCAAAGGGGTATTAGGCAAGAGAGTGGGTGCCTCAGGATGGCTGCTGTTGTAGGGTGTCCCTCTCCCGTTCTGCTTATTCGTTCATGGATCCCTCCTTCTGTGCTGATGTTAAAGTTTCCCTTATCTGGATCTGGATGTTATCACTAATTCCCACCTCCGTGTTGTTTGAAACGTAGCTGTCAAGAGAGGAAGCTTCAGGATAGGACATGGCCACGTGACAGGTCACAATGATAAGAATGGACTAAAACTCTTCACAAAGGTAGAAGACAATCTTCAAAAAAGGGTCCACAACAGGGCTAATAATGACTTCAAAGACCTGCAAAGCTGCCCCTTGCACGTCTTCGAGCGGCTTGTGAGGGTCCACCTTAACCTTCCACGTTGTTTGGAAGACCACCAGAAAGGCGAAGTTCTAGCTGACCTTCCAGGAATCCTGCAGCTTTTTCAAAATTAGGTTAGCTGTTGTCCTTGAAGCCCCTCAAATCCATGTTTCACAATTTTTTGGACGCAATGGACAGTCCCAGGAGGCTCGCTTTTTTTTTTTTTTGCTCAGTTTTAACTGAGCAAAAAAAAAAAAAAAAGCGAGCCTCCTGGGACTGTCCATTGCGTCCAAAAAATTGTCAAACATGGATTTGAGGGGCTTCAAGGACAACAGCTAACCTAATTTTGAAAAAGCTGCAGGATTCCTGGAAGGTCAGCTAGAACTTCGTCTTTCTGGTGGTCTTCCAAACAACGTGGAAGGTTAAGGTGGACCCTCACAAGCCGCTCGAAGACTTGCAAGGGGCAGCTTTGCAGGTCTTTGAAGTCATTATTAGCCCTGTTGTGGACCCTTTTTTGAAGATTGTCTTCTACCTTTGTGAAGAGTTTTAGTCCATTCTTATCATTGTGACCTGTCACGTGGCCATGTCCTATCCTGAAGCTTCCTCTCTTGACAGCTACGTTTCAAACAACACGGAGTGAGTGGGGGAGCACGGGGGGGAGCACTTGAAGTCACCAGTTCCTGTATGCACAGAAGTCACCGAATATCACCCCCTGGACAGCTGGGAATGCATTTTTAATCCTGACGCACCTAAATATTCCTTTTTTAAATAAGTTTTATTCCTTGGTTTGGTTTTTATTTTATAGATGTACTTTTTTGGACTTTTTACATCAATACTATAGTTCGGACTTATGCTCCTAAGGTTTTTGCTCTTATGAACTGAGTCTATATGGAATCTAGCAATTATTAGTTTAATGTACCTTGTTTTATTTATTTGTTGCACAGTGCACTTTTGTTATTATGGGCTTGGGGATTATGAGGAGACCCCCACATGATTAATGGTAACCCCTAATCTTGTGGTATTTGATTGACACTTTCTGAATGTTGCAATAGAGGTGGAGCACTTTTTAACTATATCTGCACAATTTGATATCTATTTAAGATACATATAGGAGTCACACGTTCACGTTTAAGAAATATATAAAAATAATTTTCTACGCTATTATAATTTTAGCACATAGGTAGGGGCAGGTCATTTACAATAGTACCCCCCTTTTTTGTTTTTTGTTTCTGTTTCACATATTTATGCACTATTTGCATGGTTTGGGCAAATTTATTATAGTAGGGCAGCGCCAATTTCCCCAGTCTTGTTTTCAGACTAAAACTTTTTAGTCAACTAAATTAATACTATTTTAGTCGACTAAAATACGACTAAAACTAAAACAACTGAGATGACTAAAATACGACTAAAACTAAAATGGAATTTTAGTCAAAAGACTAAAATGGGACTAAAACTAAAATGCCATTTTAGTCAAAAGATTAAGACTAAAACTAAATTGAAATTTGACTTCAAAATTAACACTGGTCTGTAGTGCACGTTCATACCTCAATACCATAAATAACATATCAGATTTTTCACTCCAGCAGTATATAATAAGTTTGGAAATTGTAGAGAAACTAATGCAATACAATTTATTTACACCCATTAGATTTTAGTCGACTAAAATGTACTGGAAATTTAGTCAACTAAAAACGACTTAAACTAAAACAATTGCAGAAGACTAAAATGGGACTAAAACTAAAATGCCATTTTAGTCCTAAGACTAAAACTAAATCAAAATTCACTGCCAAAATTAACACTGCTGTACTGCAAGGTCCATAAAGACATGGATGAGCGAGTTTGGAGTGGAGGAACTTGACTGGCCTGCACAGAGTCCTGATCTCAACCCAATAGAACACCTTTGTGATGAATTAGAGCGGAGACTGTGAGCCAGGCCTTCTCGCCCACCTCAGTGCCTGACCTCACAAATGTGCTTCTGGAAGAATGGTTAAACATTCCCATAGACACACTCCTAAACCTTGTGGGCAGCCTTCCCAGAAGAGTTGAAGCTGTTATAGCTGCAAAGGGTGGGCCAACTTAATATTGAACCCTACGGACTAAGACTGGGATGACATTAAAGTTCATGTGGATATAAAGGCAGGCGTCCCAATACTTTTGGTAATATAGTGTATTCAGGACCTCTATGTATTGTGGCCTTTGTGTTCTTCTACAGCGTGTTGTTAATCTGGGGCAGTGCAGCACACATTATCTTGGAACATCACAATGACATATGCTAGAGAAGCACTTCTCTATATATTTGGGTATATTGCACTATTATATTTTATGAATCTTCACACACACAATGTAGTCAAGAAGATTGTTTCGGCTGTTTATCTGTCACAAGTTCTTTCTTCTGCAAAGCTAGTCAATACTCTGACTTACATTTGTTTTTTAGATTGCAGAAATGTGATTAGAAGATACTGATACATGTTCACAGTGTTACAGCGGATCAATACTTCACATACAGAGATAAATGTATTGTCCTCCCCAATAGTTCTCTCTACTAAACTGCATTGTGAAAAAAGACAGCAGTTCAATATTAAAGTTCATTTAACTACTTCAATACCAGGCACTTACACAGCAATTTTCAGCTTTCAGTGCTGTCGCTGTTTAAATTACATTTGCGCGGTCATACAACACTGTACCCAAACAGAATTTTTATCATTTTGTTCCCACAAATAGAGCTTTCTTTTGGTGGTATTTGATCACCTCTGCGTTTTTTATTTTTTGCTAAACAAATCAAAAAAAGACCTAAAATTTTGAAGAAAAAAAAAAGAAAGTTTTCTTTTGTTTCTGTTATAAAATTTTGTAAATAAGTAAGTTTTCCCCTTCACTGATGGGCACTGATAAGGCGGCACTGATGAGGTGGTACTGATGGGCACTGATAAGGCGGCACTGATGAGGTGGTACTGATGGGCACTGGTAGGCTGCACTGATATGCAGCACTGATGGGCATTGATAGGCGGCACTGAAAAGCTGCACTGATGGTTACTTATGGGTGGCACTGATAGGCGGCACTGCTGGGCACTGATACGTGGCACTGATAGATGGCATTGGCAGGCCAGGCATTGGGGATGGGCACTGATTGGCAGCTCTCTGGGCACTGATTGCCATTTCCCTGGTGGTCTAGGGTGGCATACTTGGTGGTCCAGTGTGGTGGGAATCCCTGGTGGTCCAGGTGTGGGCATCCGAGGGGGGGCTGCGCTGATTAACAATCAGCACAGACCCCCCCCTGTCAGGAGAGCAGCTGATCAGCTCTCCTCTACTTGCTTCTGTCAGACGCGAGCGAGGAAAAGCAGATCAACAGCTCTTCCTGTTTACATTGTGATCAGCCGTGATTGGACACGGCTGACCACATGGTAAAGAGGCTCTTTACCGAGATCGGTGTAGCGGTGTGAGACCGACACACAGCACCACCGATCGCCGTGATGCGTGCCCCCACGGGCGCGCAAGAGCGGTCGTTCTGGAGGGCCGTCCTATGACGTCCACCCAGAACGAGAGCCGTGCCGCCCAGCCGTCATTTGACAGTGGGCGGGAAGCAAGTAGTTAAACTTAAGAGCAGAAAATATAGTGTAGCTTACAAGTTCTTGGTGCTTGCAGTCTTTTTTTTTTGTCAAACTTTTTTTGCCTTTACAATCAGCTGGTGATCCTGCCACTAAAACACTTATGCCGCGTACACACGAGCGGACTTTACTTCAGACTTTGTCCTGCGGACTTTACGACAGACTTTACGAATGAACGGACTTGCCTACACACGATCAACCAAAGTCCGACGGATTTGTACGTGATGACGTACGACCGGACTAAAACAAGGAAGTTCATAGTCAGTAGCCAATAGCTGCCCTAGCGTCGGTTTTTGTCCATCGGACTAGCATACAGACGAGCGGACTTTTCGACCGGACTCGAGTCCGTCGGACAGATATGAAACATGTTGTTTCATTTCCAGGTCCGTCAAACTTTTGGTACAAAAACAGTTTGCTGGAGCCCACACACGATCGAATTGTCCGACGGACTCAGGTTCGCCGGACCAAGTATGCCGTAAGGTCCGGTCGTGTGTACGCGGCATTAGGCTCGGTTCACACCAATACGTTTTTTCATGCTTTTTGCAGCAACGCAGGACATTATTTTTAACATCCTATGGAACACGTTCACATTAATGCATATTTGTGCCTCTGCGTTTTTGGAAAGGGTCAGGGACTTTTTTAAACGCAAAACAGTGCTTTTTTTTTTTTGCTTTTTTTGGTTCAATAAACTTCAACAGAGAAGCTGCAGAAAAGCATTTAGTGCTTTTTTTACTGCAGTTTTACAGCCATTTTCGTTTTTTAACTTGCCCAATAACAAATTTGGCGGGAAAAAAAGCATAAAAAACGCAAAATGCATCAAAATCGCAGCAAAAAGCACAGCAGAAATGCTCAAAAGCAAACTGCCTAGGTGTGAATGGAGCCTTACTGTCCCAAGGTGACAACTCTCAGGCTGCATTTACACCTCAGCGTTTTGAATTGTGGGCAGATTTGTCATGATTCTGCCCACGATTTCAAACGGCAGAACGCACATTTGAGATGTCATTCATTTGAATGGCCCCTAAAATCGCGGTACGTTTCTGTCACGACTGTCACGCGATAAATTGTGCTGCAATCACAGCAACCCGCATTGCGTGAAGCTTGTCGCCCAATAAAAGTTCAGGAGTTACTTTTGGGCGACTTGCACTGCACTGCGACTTTAGATGCCGCTCAAATGAATGGCATCTCAAATATATGTTCTGTGTTTTGTCATTCACACCTCGACGCTTCGAAATCGTGGGCAGGACCACAGCAAATCTGCCCACGGTTCAAAACGCTGAGGTGTGAATGCAGTCTTACTCACCGATGTGCTTCTTGGATTTCTAGTAGAATCAATGGGTACTTTTTGTTACTTATCTAACCAATATAATAAAAGGCTTTCCACAATGTATTTAAGCGATCAAAGGATAAGTGAAATTCATCATTAGGTTTTACACTATAACCACTTGCCCCAGATGGACATATCAGTATGTCTTCTGGCCTACGGTAAGTGGTTCTACCAGAGTCATGGCTGCAGCTACAATTATGGTATGTTTTGTTTTTCAGCAGGTGATGCTGAATGTAAAAGGGATCCGAGTGGCATGATTGCTTTTACATGTGGAGGCAGCCCCCCCTCCACACCCCCCCCCCCTACCCCGCCACCTTCCTGGTGGCCACCCACCTCTCCACCTCAGCCAATCAGAGGAAGCCTTGAATTCTTAAAAAAAAATACAAAACTTCCTGAGAATGGTTGAGAAGTATTCAGCCCAACTCAATTCTGTTGCAGCAGCAGATGGGTAATCCCTGTACTACTGCCGAAACACAGCTATAGATACTTGGATCAGTTTGACCCAAATTATTTAAAGTGAAAGTAAACCTGGAGTTAGGCATTAAGATTGCATTCATCGCCACACTTTTATCATACCAGTTAGTGTTATTGAGCAACAAGGGGCATCAATGTCATATACATAACACAACCCAAGCAATTTGATCAAATGTTATCTATTTTAAATAATTTTAAATAACATTTTGTGTTCCTTTATTGTATACTACAATAGTGTCCTATGTATTCCAAAGGACCTCTGTACTAGTTTGCTTTCATGGTGAAATGAGTGTTAAAGAGCACCTGTATTGTGAAACCTAAAAAAAAAGGCATGCAAGGGACAAAAAGACTATTGCCCATAGGCTTCCTTGTAACTGCTATTTTGCCCATTAATGGCATACAGTACCATATCTTGTTGCACATTGTGTCTCTGGGTAGTGGCAAGGCTTTATCCTAACTTCAAAGCTGCTCCCCTGCCTGGTGGTGTAATGTTCAAAAAGCAGCAAGAGGTAGAAGAACAGAAGAAGCACAAGCAGGGAGATCCTTGCACTGCAGATCCTCAGATACAGCTTATTCTGCAGCACAGAACAGGGAGTAGCACAGTAATAACATTAGAAAATCTTATTCTAAAACTCCTATGAATTAGAAAATATTATTCTAAATCTCCTATGACTAGAAGCCAGAGGCAGCAGTACCTTAGAATTATTTTTTATTTAATTCAGGAACTTTTATAGCGCCGTCAATTTACGCAGCACTTTACATATGCATTGAACATTCACATCAGTCCCTACCCTCAAGGAGCTTACAATCTAAGGTCCCTAACACACATTCATATATACTAGGGCCAATTTAGGCTCGATTCACACCTATGCATGTTGCTTTTGAGCATTTTTGGAGGTTTTTTTTTCATGCTTGGCACGTTTTTGAGCAGCGTTTTTGTAGCGTTTTTGCCGCGATTTGCGTTTTGCGTTTTTTTTTTTTTTTTCATTTTTTTTTACAGTCTTAAAAAAAAATTACAAAAAAAAAAACGGCAAAAACGCACCAAAAACGCACCAAAAACGCTGCAAAAACGGTGCACTTGCGTTTTTGATGCTTGTCCATTGAAATCCATTACATGCAAAACGCTGCTTTTTGCATGAAAAAAAGTCCCCGACCCTTTCCAAAAACGCAGAGATACAAAAAAGCATTGATGTGAACATGTTCCATAGGAACCCATGTTAAAAAATTCCCATGCATTTCGGCAAAATGCATCAAAAAACGCGCTAGTGTGAATGGAGCCTCAGACAGGATCTGATTAACCTACCAGCATGTCTTTAGAGTGTAGGAGGAAACCAGAGTACCCGGAGGAAACTTAGATCGGTGTTTCTCAACTCCAGTCCTCAAGGCTCCCCAACAGGTCATGTTTTCAGGCTTTCCATTATTTTGCACAGGTGATTTGATCAGTTTCACTGCCTTAGTAATTACCACAGGCGTTTTATCTGAGAGAAATCCTGGAAACATGACCTGTTGGAGCACCTTGAGGACTGGAGTTAAGAAACACTGCCTTAGATCTCACGCAGCAGATACACAGCTATGAGGATGCACAGGAAGTGCACTTCTTTTTTAGGAGAAATTCAAGACAAAAGATAAATCTTTCAGGGTACCGCTTAGACACAATTAACATTCCTAGAGATAGCTCTAGATCTACTTTTTGCATTCAGGTCCACTTTAAAAGTATTAGCACATTAACATGCACATAATCTTCAAAGCTTTAATATTAATGTGAATAGTGACAAGCAGTTACAATTGGGGGAGAAACAACTTATTGTCACTTTTGCAGGCATATTTGCGAAAACTCCACTATATATTTATGTGTTCCTATTCAAACAACATACCTAAAATTGATAATGAAGATCTGCCCGCACAGTACAGACAGGATTCATTGTGGCAAACACAGCTGTCCAAACCCCTCATAAACAAAGAGAACTTTGTGGGATTTTTCTTTGCTGGATGGTCCGGGATAGAGCATCTAAAAAAAAAGTACACTGCAATTTTATTATTTTTTTTAGCTATGCTATGTGAATGGGAACTTGTAACGTGTTTGCTGTAAGCTGAAAACTTAGCAAAATTAGCATCACCAATAGATAAATTACTATTTTACACCCTTGATAAATTGCAGGAAGCATCTGAAATGAAACAAAATCTGTGAAAACATCCAATTTAACCTGTTGATTATAAGCTTTTTTTTCTGTCGAGAAAATGAAAATCCACTAAAAATGGTGCACTTATTTAGTAGACAATGCGGTTTATAGGAAGTGCACAAACATTTTAGAATGATTTATTTAGGAAATTAGTTTGTGTTGGAGAAACGCAACCCATAAAATGCTATTTAATTTTGTTCCATTATTATCCACAGATAAAGTGAGCAGCCATCCCTCTTTCCATCCCCTTTTCAAGGTCGTTCAATTGTACTTTTGTTACATTCATATGAGACTATGCCGATTGCCAGTGAATACCAGTGACACTCGGCTCTCTCTCTCATCCTCCCAGTATGTTCTCTAAAACATTTCAACACTAACTACACACCCGCACAATACTAAACCTGAACTGTATTTGTATTTAGTGGCACGTATCACTTTGAAAAATATGATATAAAAAGTGAAATATTAGTGTTCCAACGTGTGTAGTGGCGTATATTTTTGTATTTAGTGGCGACAAAGCCTTTTCTTTCCATTCCATAGCATTCTTTTCTAGATTAGTCTAAATTTTGTTATGTTAAAACTCTATTTCCGAAATGCAAACAGTGTAAGTACCTGAATTTGATTGTACAGCAGCATTCATACTGGGGAAGGGAAGTGCAATGGGCATGCTGATAGGAGGAAAGAGCAGAGTGACCAATAGATGAGTTTATCAGTTTGCTGCTTCTCATTTACTACTACAGGCATGGGAAGGGGTGAGCACCTGGAAGTGCTTCTGAACCCACCAGACAGGGCTACACTGTATGGCAGAACTGTATAAATCTAAAGACAAGATAGACATACACATAATTTGGCATAATCTGTTTATCTGGAGCTCAGCTTAAATAAAAAAATAAAAAGTGAAAGACATTCTATCGAGCACTTAAATGTCATGGTCAATGATCCAGTGGTTCTAGTAATGTTTACTGTACACACTAGAGCAGGGGTAGGCAACCTCGTCCTGCCAGCTGTGGTGAAACTACAAATCCCATCGTAACTCTAGGAGTCATGCCTGTGATTGTCAGGGTCTTGCAATGTCTCATGGGACTTGTAGTTTATAAACAGCTGAAGGGCTGAGGTTGCCTACTCCTGCCCTAAAATGTAGAACTAGCCTATGGAGGTTGGTTTGACTAGAGAAATAGATGAAGTAATCTGGTTTGAGCTTCAAACCTCCGTCAAGTTGGGTGATGCACCTACAGTATTTTTAAGAACCCGTGTCAATAGATTTTTGTTTGCTTCAAGCAGTATTTGCATTCCAATACAAGTCTATAGCAGGGATAGACAACCTGGGGCCCTCCAGCTGTTGTGGAACTACATTTCCCATGAGGCATTGCAAGGCTGGCAGTAACAATTACTCCCAGAGGCATGATGGGACTTATAGTTCTGCAACAGCTGGAGGGCCCCGGGTTGCCTACCCCTGGCCTATAGGATTGCAAAACCCTCTTGAAGCAGGTCAAATGCACCTCTCAATAAATTCTGATTGATCTCAGAAGGGTCTCAAACTGATATCGTCAACACAAGGACTTTGAATGCCTGTTGGACATGGTCAAACATCCTCATCACACAAGTAAACGCAGCACCAGCTATTTGCTTTCCATTGGTCAGGATCTAGATCTAGCTGAGGCACACTGAAGGAAAAAGTCTCAGAATAAACAGGCTGCATTCTAGGAGTACAAGAGCCCAGTAAAGCAGGCCATAGATCAAGGATCTTCAAACTACGGCCCTCCAGCTGTTCCAGAACTACACATCCCATAAGGCATTGTAAAACTTTGACATTCACAGACATGACTAGGCATGATGGGAACTGTAGTTCCTGAACAACTGGAGGGCCGTAGTTTGAAGACCCCTGCCATAGATGGTGCAAATTTCTTTCCTGTAACCACGATTCCCCCATCAACACAGTGCTGACAGGGGAATCCCTCCGCCAAGCTATTGTCTGTCATTACTGCTAGTGGCTATAGCAGCCGCTAGCAATAATCGCACGTAAATCCGGTACGCTGGTTGCTCCCAAGTTGATTAATCAATCAACTTGGTACATTCAGCCTGCCCACACATGGTTCGAATCTTGGCCGGTTCCTGCTGAACCGGCTGAGATTCGAACGGTCTATGGCTGGCCTAACTGATAAGGTGCTCCAAAAACAATGGAAAAAGTCACTAATGAGTGAAAATGGTAGCTCTGCCTAGAATGCTTCAAAGTATATTTTGACTGTTCACACATGGTACAGAACATGAAAAGAAATGGGCCATCACTTTGCAAGAGAATTTTCTTAGTGAATGTGGTGAAGTTTCACTTTTCAAAGAATATGCAATCACAGGCACAGAAAATATACAAAGAAAAATGGCATTTTTGCTTGCACATGATTGGATTATGAAAGTCAGAAGAGCTTCACCTCATTCACTAAGCTCTAAGGAAAATGTCCCTGCAAAGTGCATCTACCCCTTTAAAATGAACAATGAATGAATGTTTGCCTTTAGTAAATCAACCCCCAATAATGAAATCAGAAGGAGCCAAGGTAGTTGTATTCTTTAACCACTTCAGCCCCGGAAGAATTTACCCCTTTTAACGACCAGAACAATTTTTGCGATACGGCACTGACAATTGTGCGGTCGTGTGATGTTGCACCCAAACAAAATTGATGTCCTTTTTTCCCCACAAATAGAGATTTCTTTTGGTGGTATTTGATCACCTCTGCGGTCTTTATTTTTTGCGCTATAAATAAAAAAAGATCGACAATTTTGAAAAAATAAAACTATATTTTTTACTGTTTACTATAATAAATATCCCCCCCAAAAAATATAAAAAAACAAATTTCTTCCTCAGTTTAGGGCGATATGTATTCTACATATTTTTGGTAAAAAAAAATTGCAATAAGCGTATATTGATTGGTTTGCACAAAAGTTATAGCGTCTACAAAATAGGGGATAGATTTATGACATTTTTATTATCTTCTTTTTTTTTATTAGTAATGGCGGCGATCTACGATTTTTATTGTGACTGCGACATTGCGGTGGACAGATCGGGCACTTTTGACACTATTTTGGGACCATTGACATTTATACAGCAATCAGAGCTAAAAATAGCCACTGATTACTGTATAAATGTCACTGGCAGGCAAGGGGATAACACAAGGGGTTAACTGTGTTCCCTCAGTGTGATCACTGCTCCTGATCATTGGGAGCAGTAGATCCCCTGTCATGTCACTAGGCAGAACAGGGAAATGCCTCTCTGTGTCACAATCGCGGGCCACCGGCGGACATCGAATTTCCTGCTGTATAGGTTTTTTTCAGTTATCTTTCAGTGCACTCAATGAGCTTTAACACCCTGGATTGTGAGCTGTTCACAAACTTAGATATAGTTCATAGTTTCGTAGCATAGATGTAAACATAGTTGGGAAGTCAACATTTTCCAGTTCCTTCTAGCACTTCACTATTAATCAGAGAGAGAGACCACGTTTTCAGGTCAATAATGAAGAGCCGGAGGGGCAGGTCAAGGCACCACTGGCCTTCATCTACATCCTGCTGCCAGTTTGCAGTGTTAACTCCTGACGGCTACAGCGCTGATCTGCTTTGCCGGGAAGGTGTCAATAGATGTCCTCCCCTTAGCAAGCTGGCCACGCTCCCCTGCAGGGTGGGCACGGCGCACGCTGTGATCACCCAAGTCATCGAGACTCGGGTGATCACAGATCGGAGTAAGGGGTCGATCCCGACCCTTTGGAAAACGAAAAAGAGCACGCATACAAAAAGCACTTATATGGAAATATATATAAGTAAATCTGTGCATACAAATTAATACAAACTTCATAGTGCATATGATAAATGTATCATAAAATATAAAAAAAAAAGTCCTTCAATGTGTAAATAGAAAAATATATATATATAAAAATATATTAGACCATAAACAATAAAAAATCCATATGTTAATCTCTGAATTCCTGACCCCTTACCACGTGATCAGCCAATGACAGCTGATCACGTGATGTAAACAGAGAATCAGTAATCGTCTTTTTTTTTCTCACGCTAACAGCGTGAGGAGAAAAAAAAGCTGATCACCGGCTTCTGTTGAAGGGACATCCGTCCCGAGCAGGGAGAGGCGAAGCCACCTCATATGTGCCCACAGTGCCCACCAATCAGTGCCCACAAATACAGCAGTGCCACCTATCAATGCCCACGAGTGCCACCTATCAATGCCCACGAGTGCCACCTATCAATGCCCACCAGTGGTGCCTCATCAGTGCCACCTAGAAGTGCTGCCTATCAGTATCACCTACCAGTACTGATCAGTGCCCATCACTGCCACCCATCAGTGCCAACTATCAGTGCCACCTATTAGTAGCCTTCAGTGTCACCTATTAGTAGCCTTCAGTGTCACCTATCAATGCCCTTCAGTGCCGCTTATCAGTGCCCATCAGAGCAGCCTATCGGTGCCCATCAGTGCAGCCTCATCAGTGTACATCAATGAAGGAGAAAAATTACCTGTTTGCAAAATTTATTAACAAAATATAAAACGGTTTTGTATTTTTTTTTAAATCGGTCCTTAATTAAAAAAAAATAAATAAAAAACCCAGAGGTGATCAAATACCAGCAAAAGAAAACTCTATTTATGGGAAAAAAATTATAAAAATTCCATTTGGGTACAGTGTTGTATGACTGTGCAATTGTCATTCAAAGTGACAGCGCTAAAAGCTGAAAACTGGTCTGGGCAGGAGGGGGGTTTAGGTGCCCAGTAAGCAAGTGGTTAAAATCTAAGTTTAGTCAAAATTTGTTTTTGAAAAATCAGCACAAGGTACTTTAGATTTAATGAGAAGTGCCCCTTGAGCTGTTGGCTGCTCTCAAAGTGGATGTAAACCCTCACATATACCCAGTGAAGTGAACAGCCTCAGATGATGCACAGAGATGAAACAAATGTCCTACATACATTTTACATGTATATCTGCTGTCTTCAGCTTTATATATCCTTTAAAAAGTGTACATCGTGTTACAGATTTTCTCTTCCTGTTCCACTGGGAGTGGATTATTGGCATACAGCCAAGACAGCTGATTGGAGGAAAGGCACACACCCTCCACTCCACATTGGCAAAGAAAGGAAGGAATGTGCAGAGCTCTGCTCTGGGAAGTCAAGTTCTGTGCTAATCTATTCACAGCAACCTCCCACAACACAAATTTCAGGCTGCTTTTATCTCCCGTCTCGGAGAACTTGTCAGAAGTTATCAGGTTTATAACAGAGCTACAGAACAGCAGAAACACACAGGACGTAGTGCTTTGAAGAGAGATAAGAAAACACTTCAGATATATGTGCTTAGCTCAAATTTTACAAATCAGGGTTATATCCACTTTAAGTGAACTCCGAAGTCCTCTGCCAATCTACTCAACCCATACCCCCTCATTTGTAATCTTACAGTGCGGTGGGGGTTAATATGATTGCTTAGCCTGTCACAGCCACTGCTCATGCAGACTATGCTCTCCCTATCTACCCATCATCTGCATTCATAGAAGATATATTACAACTTTCATCAATGAAAATCAATCTATGAATGGAGGAGGCAGACTGTTCATTCATCTGGCAATCCTCCATTCATAAAGTGCTTTTCATTGATTGAAACTATGGCACAACTTCTATGAATGGTGGGTGTGCGGAAAGGGTGGCCATAATCAGTACTCTTGATGAGGCCATGTGCGCTGCACTATACTGTATTAGCATCGGCTACATCCAGTAAGCAGCCCTGTGTTCTGCAGAAGTATGGATGATTTCCTGTCTGTTCCTGGAACTAAATCTAGATCACCTGAATGCTTCTCTGCCGTTCAGGAGGAGCACTGTAATTTAACCAGTGAATACAAGTCTTCCATCTGATTGGCTGAGATGGAAAGGCAAGCGTATGACATCACAATTCCGACCTCAGCCAGTCAGAAGAAGCCTTTTATTCACCTGAAGAAAACACAAGGCTTCTTCTGAAAGGCTGAGAATCATTCAGGCTGACTCAATTTATTACCACCAGTAGTCATCCATACTTCTGTAGAACACAGCATTACATACTAAATGTAGCTGATGCTACTACAGTACAAAACAGTACCGCGCCGACAGCAGCCACATCAGTTAGCAATGGAAATAGTTCATTTGAGCCAGCCAGTTTGGCCAAAAAAAACCCCAAGTCAAATTAACATGGCATTATACTTTAAAGGCATAGTTAACCTATAAAGAAAAAATAATACATACAATTTTTACAGTAAAAAATGGTGCATTTATTTTTTCCATGGGAGCCTGAAAAGCATTGCCCGTGTAATCAGGAGATTTCAGGTGCAATGTCAGGCTCATGCAGACTATTCCTCCAGCTTTCTGCCCGTACCTCTTTATGGGTTTTCAGTTTGAAAACTGGAGGGAATAGACCAGGAGTACACCGATTACCACATTCTTAATCTATTAAAGCGACAAGCCCGTCTGCTGCAGTGGCAGATGGTACTTGTAGTTTATTCATTCACAGGTCTCTGGGAGAGGACTACATGTTACACCTTAAATACGAGGGTAACATGTTCCAAAAGGTGAACTTGGCATTTAAAGTGGTTGTAAAGGCATTACTTTAATGCATTCTCTGCATTAACCACTTAAAGACCAGGCATTTTCTGGCACTTTTTTGTTTACATGTGAAAATCATCTTTTTTTTTTTTTGTGCTAGAAAATCAGTTAGAACCCCCAAAAATATATTTTTTTAAAGCAGAGGCCCTTGAGAATAATTCGGTGGGTTTTGCAATTATGTCACACGGTATTTGTGCAGCAGTTTTTAAGCGCATTATGTCAGGCTTTAAAACTGTGCATGCCCGCACAATGGCAACAAACTATGTACATTTTACTATCCATAGGCAATGCTTTAAAAGCCTTTACAGTTTACCACTTTAGATGTATAGAGTTAGTCTAGTGCTAGAATTACTACCCATGATCCGATGCTCACGGTGATACCTCACATACGTGGGGCAATCGCGGTTTGCGTGCATTCAGGACCGACGTACGTGTTCCATTTTGCACGCTAGCACGGGGGGGGGGGGGGGGGGGACGTTAATTTTTTTTTTCCATTTATTAATTTATATATTTTTTTTTACTTTTACACTGTTGCTTTAAATTTTTGTTTTTTTTTTTAACCACATTTATTGCAGTCACATCGTGACAGGTATTCTTACAGAGGGATCTGGGGTCTATAAGACCCCAAATCTCTCCTTTGCACTTGAAAATACTTTAGATTTTTTAAAACTGGCGCCCTTAAGACTCCAGTAAATCGGAAGTGATGTCATGACATTGCTTCCGGGTTACTAAATCCGATACCCAATCAAAGCCAATCCCAGCTTTCTTTGGGGCTCCAGCCAGCTGGCGGACGTGCTGGCTGGTCGTTTGGGTCTCCCATTCGGGTCCCCCCCCCCCCGCTGCTTGTAACAACAACCAAGAAGCTGCTTAGCCACATCTGTTGTTATTACAAGAGAGCCGACCATCGGCTCTAAAAAATGGTACCAGGGTTATGCTTGCTGTCAGCTGCAGGCATCACTCCGGGAAAACCACTTGAAGCCAAATTATGTACAGGTACGTGATTTGGCGGCAAGTGATTAACGTAAAAAATGTCCCAGGGTTTGTATTGCCCCCCCCCCCCTCACCCCCTAAATACTTACCTGAATTCTCACTCGATCCAGTGCTGTACCCATCTGTAGCGTCCGTCTCCTCTTTCCCTGCATTCACAGGACAGCAAGGCAGCAACAAGAGCCAATGGCTTGATAAAATGCCGTGAGCAGAGAGTGAGGGGGGCGGGCAGCCAAGCCGCGCTGTGTGTGTGTCTATGGACGCACACAGCCCTGCCCGGGAGTGAGCCCACACCTGCGTTCCTATTGGAAACTGCTTGCTATTGTGGTCCTTGGAGAAAAGCAGCCACCAAGAGTGGTGGTGGGGGACCCCAGAAGAGGAGGTTGAGGTTGTTCTGTGCAAAACCATTGTACAGAGCAGGTAAGTAGAACATGTTTGTTATTTTAAAAAAAATAGCCTTTACAACCACTTTAAAAAGAAATCTTAGCCTTAAAAAAAAAGAAAATCTCCCAGTGTGAATCTGTAAATTGTAAAACTCGCAGGATTGGCATTGAACCAATAGTAGCAGAACCCAAATATCATCTCTATTTAAAACATTAAAAACAGCTGACCACAATAAGTATGCCATACCAAGACAAGGTTATCTCTTAAACATCCAGACAAGAAACATATTTTATTCTAATGATTTATTTACAAGTATAAGGCGAAATTAGCTCTTTTTCTATATACTAGTTTAAAAAAAGAGCCTTTGTCATCCCATATTACTGTGCTTACATTAGTAATCATCTCAACACTGTAGTACATTAATAACAAAAACATCTTTAAAAGACAAGATACATGTGCTTGACAGCGTCACAAACTTTTTTTTTTCTTCTTGTATAAAAACAAACTTGTGATAAAGTGTGCCAGTAGACCAAAAAAAAAAAAGAAAAAAAAAAAAGGAAAACAATAAATCAGGCTTATTTAATAGCACATTGCAAAGAGGCGTGCAGTAATTTTATGGCAACCAATGAGAAACTACCTTTAACTAAGAGTCCACTTTCTGTTGCTGATTGGTTGTACACAACGCCACTCTATGCAATGTGTTGAAAATTAAGCCCCCCTCTTTTTTTTTATCACATACTGTGAAATTTTTTTTTCTTTTGTAGTTTCTCCCCCACTCCTAACATGATATGTTCAGCTTAGTCTTCATGGTCAGAAGAGAATCGATAGGCACTTTATTAAGTGGTGATAACACATCTAAAGTCTTATGTAACAGATTTCATGTCAATGAGACCAATAGAATGACTTGACTTCCTTACAGACATAAAATAAAATAAAAATAAAAAACAGGATAAGGATAAAATAAGGATTGGACATGTCAGATGACAATGGATTGAAACACAGCTGTGCAGTGACATATTTTGCCTGCCAGTTGGGTGCACCCACATTCAGAGCTATCTGATCATCAGTAATGTTTAAAGACACCCATCAAGCAGTGGTTCACTATGTGTGGCATGTGTGCCATTGGTGGTCCATGTTCCCCTTACAGTTAGTGAGCACCAGGTCAGGGTTTAGGATAACAGTCCACAGGAATATATGGGACCTGGAGTGACAGCTGCCAGTGTGGATGTTATGACCTTCAAGGATAAGTTCACCTTTATAAAAAAAAAATTTATAAATGGACATTTTTTTTGCAGGTAAATAAATGTGTAATTATTATTTATTTATTTTTTTTCTAGGACCAAGATCAAGCAAGTATACAGAGGAGGGTGAGGGTGCGATACACACACTGAAACATTTTGTACCCTAATCCAGGAAATGCATTAAGGTAAAAAATGTTTGGCTTTACACCCACTTTAAAGCTGAACCCCAGCCAGATATAAAAGATACAAATGAATACAGCTCTGTATTGATTATTATTGCATTAGATGCATTATATAAAAAAAGTTTATTTAGTTGTTTGCATGGAGTTCAGCTTTAACTTTACAAGCAAAGGTGGTACTCAGATACCTCAAACATCATGTGACAACACTAACCAAAGTTAAGGTCTCCTTAACATTTGAGGTTGAGAGGCGTAAAACTGTGTATTTAATGCCAACCCCCCCCCCCCCCCGCTTTCTCTTGAATTGCAACGTCAGCAAAGGGGGTAGGGTGTATGTATGCTGCAGATGTGATGCTTTAGATCACAACATGGCAAAAGTGATGCCCACTGCCGTGTTTGGCGGGCAGTACCACCCACTAAACGCAGCACATTTGACTGAATGGGGGTGGTTGCAACATGCTAGTGTGGGGTTTAAGGAGTTAAAACAGGCAGCAAGGAGGCCATAGGATGCCTCCTCATTGCCTGCCAAAAGTCCTCCGAACAGTGATCTGGACACAGATCACTCTTCAGAGGGCACCACGTGTAAATGAGCCCTTAGGGAAAGACTGACTTGTCCACCTGACTTTAAAAAAGACACTGAGACATTAGCTATTTGTCTTGGTAGCTTTTTAAAATGCCATTGGAAATTAGCGGTTCTAGAGGATCCAGGCAGAGGTTCAGGCTTGAACAGCTGGCTGTTAGTGCCAGCCGGCATTCAGCACTAAGCCCAGGACCTGAAATGATCAGCTCCTGGAATTTGGATTTTGCTACAGAGCACTCACTAGATGCTCTTCTAGCAGATCATTGTAAACACAGCACTCCCTCATTGAGTCCAGCGACGCTCTGTAGCAATAGATTACTGCTATAACAAATTGGGATATTATAGAAAGAATGTTTCAGGATATAAATGGCCTTCAGAGGTATGGCAGAAAGATCATGACCACTTATGGGAATTACTATACAAGATGGTCTAGTGATGGCAGCTTTTGCACATTATAACCTGTATTTTCTTATTTACTATGATTCTAAAACCTGGGTAATTCTGATCAGATCACAAGAGCTTTTGCTTATAGTGTTGTTTCATTTATGTGGCAAGATTTTCAGAACTGTGTAACAGATTCCTCCATTTCAGGCTCACACCCTATTGGGTACATGGAAGCACAAAGCAAATGTTCTCTGGATCTTGGTGGAATGTCACTCCTGTTCTTTTTTTTTTCTTTGTTCAAACATTTTCTGCAATCTGTTTTTATTCCTGACTCCCATCTACTATACATGGAGTTGGCAGACAATTTATAAGAACTATCCATAATAATCAGACCACGGTTAGGATATCTGTCTTAGGAACCAGTTAAGATATGTCATGTTGGGTCTTGTACTACCTCAATAGTTGTAAAGTGTTAGGCTTCATGTACACACAGCCTACTGTGACCGCCGGAAAACATGGCAAAATAATGCCACAATTTGAGTTTTCCCATGGCTGGTGGTCAAAAGGTTCCTATCCTGAATGTGATTTTTCCGCATTCAGAAGAGGGAGATTGAAGCTCCCCTAACCACAGCAGCTCTTAAACTCTGGTAAAAGCCTATGTGTACATTGACACACAGGCTTTTACGGAGTTTAGGAGCTTTGGCAAAAAATGCCAAAAGCTCCAAAACTCAAGTTTAGGAGCTGTAGTGTATGTGAAGCCATAGATAACATCGCAGAGCAAATGCACTTCAATGACAACACACTGCGCCATGTTATCACAACTTTGGGGGGAGTCTTAGGCAGGCCATAGATGATCCACCGATCATCGCTCTCAGCCAATCGCTAAGAGCGCTAATCGGTGTGTTCCGGCAGGGGTTCCCCTGTCAGAACACAAAAGCTCAGCAGGGGAGATAGCTGTACTTACATTGGATTGTTAGTACAGGGGCTCTTACTGAGCTGTAAGTTTTTTTTTTTTTATTCAGCCCTGCTGGGTTGAAAAAAATAAACTACTAGTGTGTACTAGGCTTTAGACTTGTGAAGGCAATAATTCCCTTAGTAATAGTTAAGCGTGCAAAAAACAGGAAATATTCTGGTTTAGCTTACACATTTTCTGCCTTCACTGTGCATGAAAGGGGGATCAAATTAAAAATAACAACAAATTCCTAAACATTCTTAGAAATCTGAATATGATGAAAATACATTCCAGAAATAAAAAATGCTTACATAAAATCCAGGCATGTACAACCTACCACTTATAGGGTATTCATGGTTAGGACAAACATTTTTATACAAATTTCTTTGAGATGAAAGGCAATTGTAAGAAAGTGAATATATCACAATTTTTTTCTCCTTTTAGTTACATAACAAATTACAACATAAACATAATCAGCTTTATAACTGCTTAAAAACAAACCAAAGTGAGTAGTGTAAATGATTAAATGACCAATCTTGGGCTGCATGATAACAAGAAAATAATACTTTAGTCAACTGTTCCACATATGTATAAAAAGAAAATAAAAGAATCCATTAAGTAGAAACCTCAATTCATTCCGTTCCCACAATATATTATGTCAGTAAAAAAGAAACAAAAAGATACATGGCAAAACAAAAACAAAAGCATGGCAGTCAATTCTTGACTCTTCATGAAACTCAGCTGAACGACATGATCTTCGGGAGAAAAAGATTAAATGTCACCAGTGATTGTCTTATCATAAAACATCCTTCCATGTGGATAACACTTCAGACCAAAAAGACAAGGGCAAGGAGACAAGAAGAGAGGTCCATTGTTGCTTCGCCCGTATTGCAAAAGGCACTAAAAAGAAGCATACCACAGTACCATTCCATTTAAAAAATAATACAAAGTCTTCCATGAAAATAATTATTGCCTTTATTTGTTTAACAGTGTTCAGTGTTCCTCAGGAATAGAAGGGTCTCCCCTGTTCTTGCGGTAATCGGTTCAGCCGTGCTACCTGAGACGGAGAGGGTGGGACATCTTGACGGAAAGGACCTTTAGACTGAGTGTAATTTGAGTCATAATTGTCTGACCCTTCAGACACCTTTTTTTTAAGCTGCTGTTCTTTCCGCCTCTGCTCTTGTCTGAGAAGTTCTTGGGTTTCCATCATGACCCTGGCATTGAATCCATGTCCACCCATGTAGCCATTCCTTGAGCCCTGATAGCTGGAATATCGAGGATTCTCCTTGGCGCTCTGGAAACCCTCTCCAGGGGAATAAGCTTGCTCCCACGAGTCTTGAGAAATAGAGCTAGGATTTTTGCGACTTTGCCTGCATATGGATAAAACAAAGGGTTGTTAGCTTTGAGTGTATGTAAACCCTTTCAATGAACTTATCTTATTTGCTACATTAGGTCTGTTAAATCAAACATTAAAAGCATTGTGTTATATCTGTTTGAGAAGTGCAAAAAAACTTTACAACATGGTCTTCAAATGTGTACACTTTTGCAAATGCCGGTTTAACATTTAATATAATATATGGGGATAGGAGAAGTTCTTGTAGGGGATGGTTAAAGCCAAATTGATTATTCTATCAATAAAGTGACTACTGGTGATCAGGAATTAGGTGATTTGTTTGTGTTGCACCACAAAAGTCCACTATGTCCCAATTTTTACCTGCTTTATAAATCAATGAGATACAAAAAAAATCTAATTGTATAAACAAAGAATAGGCAGTCATTGTGCCTAAATCCATCCCATATCTATGCCTTGGATACAACAGACAATGGTTTCACCATTAATCGTTCAACACAATCTAAAAAAAAAAAAATGATAAACACAATTTTAAACATATACACTATATCAGGAACATGCAATTAGCGAACCTCCAGCTGTTGTAAAACTACAAGTTCCATCATGCCTCTGGGTGTCATGCTTGTGGCTGTCAGAGTCTTGCTATACCTCATTGGACTTATAGTTCTACAACAGCTGGAGGTCCGCTAATTGCATATGGTGCACCTTGAAGACTGGAACTGAGAGACATTGCCATGGACACACTCCTAAAACTTGTAGACAGCCTTTCCAGAAAAGTTTAAGCTGTTATAGCTGCAAAGGGTGGGCCAACGCAATTGAACCCTATGGACTAAGACGCCATTAAAGTTCATGTGCGTGTAAAGGTAGGTGTCCCAATACTTTTGACAATATAGTGTATGTGTAAAGAAAAAAAAAAAGAAAGCAAGAAAACATTTAAATAACAGAATAAGCCAAAACCAAAAAAATAAATCAGCCTTCAGTGTAAATGCAGTCACTATAAAAAAAAAAGCTGAATTCATTAGTTGCTATGAATTGCTGCAGCTTACTAATTATATGACCTTTTTATAGACAGAATAAAAAGAATGAAAGTTGTACAGTAACCAATGACAGCTAATTAGCAAAGTGGACATGCTATTCAAAGCTAATTTCTGATTGGCTGTGATGTACACCATGTACACAGAGCTACATGTCTGCCTTTGTTTCCACTCAATCTCCTTTCTTAAGTAACCACCATCATATTAAGATTTCTTTCACTGTTTTCTTGACAATTGGCAGAGATTATCATCACCTCAACGATCATTATTATTAATCCTATATAAAAATGATCTGCATTTCTCTTTATTGTTAACAACAACAAAAGTATGAAAAAATAAAATAAAAAAAGGATATAAAAAGGTGGACGATCTTTCTGATAATTGAAGAATAGCCATAAATGGTTATTCCCCTCTCACCTATATGAATACCGTAATGTTTGAAGTTAAACCCTTTAAAAGTGAATCCAACAACAGGGAACAGAAGCAGTGATTCTACTGCTTTCATCTTAACGGAAAAGAAAAGTTGAACGAGTTCTAAAGTATGGGCTATAAAGTCCTCCAGCGTCATGGCTGCTGGGACGTCTCATATCAAAGAAGCATCACTGACAACTGCCTCACTGTTCCCAGCAAGCTCCAGGTCTCCCCCACTCCTCTGTCTGATGGATTGCCTTGCTTTGACCCACTTCTAGCAGCCAGGAAGAGTCTCTTCCCCCGGCCTTTCCTCTGAGGAGTGGTATTCCTGACAGTTGTGTCTGGGCTGTTTCTGACGGCTGTGCCAAGCTACATTAGGTTTCAGTTCTGTAGGAAGCTGGCTGTGTGAGGACTCCTGTAGATCTGAGGTCATTGAAGTTACTGCCTCAAGGTATAGAAAGCACAGCGTGTGCCAAGAACCTTTTAATTCTATGAAGGTCAGTCTTTGAAACAACCGCTGCTTTGGAATTGCCGGCAGTTAAATAAAAAAAGACAGGGCTGTTGCACATAGTCATACAGTTAGAATGAAAATTCATGCAAAGTGTATTAAGCTGGTGTCTGTATTATGTGCAGAGATGTGCTACTTGACCAACATCTGCAAAGTAACTGCATAAAGTGCCGCATGATCCAGAAAACTAAAGGCTAATGGCAGCTAAGACATAAATACATGCACAAAGTATCAGAAGTTGTAATCTATCATACAAAGTGCATTAGCAGATGTTGGCATAGGATAAAAGTAATTCACTTTAATGTGCGTGTGCAAATATTATTCTGTTTCTCTGCACAAATATGTTTTATATAGTTGCATTACTCTGTATGTAAAAAGAGATGCAAAGAAATCGGTGCAAGAACCTTTACCAAGTGCGCCACTGTCTGTTTAAAATTTTACACACATAAAAAAAAAAGTTTATTAGGGTTTAAATCAACGTATGGTGCTTAAAGCCCAACTGGGGCCAAAGCCTTTTCTCTTTGTTTTGGATTGGGGGCAATTTGAAACTCTGTCGCTTTTCTTCTTTTTTTTTTGTTTTGGGGGGGGGGGGGGGGTCCAAACTGTGAAGATATCCCCATGCCTTTCATTATGAGTGTATCACAGTGACAGAAAGTGATGTGAAATTTCTCCAGTGAGGACAGAGACAGCAACAGAAACAAATGTGTTAGTGCAGGGGAGGGAATTAGAACCTCCTTAAAGCTTTTAATTGTGCTCTGGTAAGACATTACCTTCATTCATTCGCCTTGTGTCAACAAAGGGAAAATAAAGTGAAAATCCCAGCCAACAGGGTCACATTCAGCAATGAAAACACCTCAAAGGTTAGTTTTCTCAATGATTTAAAAGACAAAGAAAAATGGGCTTCAACTGAAATTGTTGTATAGTGCACAGACCACAAATGATCAGTAAAGCTAATTGTTATGTGTCTTTAACAGTCACAGATTAGAAGAATTAACAGTAAAACCTTGTCTTAGGTTCCTCAAGAAGGAAAGATGAAAGAGTCCTCCCAAATCCCAAGTATGCTACCTCAACACCCAATCATTTTGAAAAAGAGAAGATAAACTGTTGGGTTTCCCTCGATACATTCTATTATTAAACCTGATTAGCAGCAGAAAATAGGGTAGTGGGACTGCTACAGGGTGAGGGATGACACATACTTATCTCCACCAGCAGTATATAATGGACAGAGACAAATGACCTGACTGGGGTTCAACTTAGACAGCCCAATTTTATTGTATGTTAATGGGGGAAACTGACAATTTTGCTCATTTATTGTTCGATAACTGGTTTTATTTCCGTACACAAAACACATAATTATGGTCCATGAAAAGTTAGAAATACAATGTTTAACCAGTTTCTCCACATTTGCAATTGGATGCAGCAATTGCAGAAACTGATAACATCGCTGAAAGATGCTCGCTGACGGCATGCTCAAAATACATCTGACAGTAGCTGACATGATCTTCACTGATCTTATTACTGGAATAAGGTAAAAGCCTGGGGCAGGATCTTATAATTGGTAAGAAGGACCTATCAGGTGAGCCATCTCCACGGCTTGTATTTATACAAGAAAAAAAAAGTGAAAAAGAAAAAAAAAAAAAAAAAAAAAAAGAAAAACCAGCTCGGAGGGAGGCCAGCTTGAACCAGACTTGAATAAGTCATGTAATTGCATTGCCAAAAGAAAGAAAAAGTAAGAAAAAGTAAGAAAAAGTAAGGAAGGACAACCATCAAACTGAGGTGAAGCAAACTATTAGACTGTAATATTTAGATTTCCCCATTACATTATGTCCCCCGTAACGATGGTCCCCGAGACGAATAGAGAGGGTAAACCTCCCCAGCGGGGATACAGCCAGCAATACCTACCTGATAGAGGTTTTAAAGCCCAAATCCGAGAATCTTAAAAAAAATCCACCCCTACAGTACCCCCTTCCCCGTACTGCAAATGCTAAATACTCTTTATTTTTAGCTTAGGGGGCACATAAAGTATAAATACTTACCCCTATTCTTCGCTCTAGCAGGGTCTCTCCAACGCTGTGTTCGGTTCTGTAAGCTGAAGACAAAAGTAACGAGAGAAGCTTTTGTCTTCACAATCCTAGTGTCAACTTCCACCAGCCCTGGTGTATGGACTGAAAGGACCTTTTAACCCTTTCATTATGGTTCTCTTTAACCTTGGAATAGAGATAGATATATAAAGATAGATAGATAGATAGATAGATAGATAGATAGATAGATAGATAGATAGATAGATAGATAGATAGATAGATAGATAGATACAGTATCTATAAATATAATTTCCAGCCCCTTTTTAATTCATTTATGACATCTTGAAGTGTCTTATCCTGTGCCGATCTTTGTTTCTGTAAGCTCCAGTTTTGTTTTTTAATTCCTGGTGAGGGGATTTAACATTTACCTGTTTTAGATATTCTTTTTTTGTACTCTAATTGGTTTTGGGGAATCTGTTTTTATAGGTCCTGCAATCCTCTATTTATGATAGGTGAACATGAACATAAACCTTTGTGTATCATATAAAACAAATTTAGCTTTCCTAAATTATTATATATAATTTATATTTGCTTATACAATGTTGCAGTATTAAAACCTCAATGCTAGGATACTTACCTTGCCTTTAGTGCAGCGGTTTTATTTTTCTTTTTAAACGCATTTGTCCAGTTTACATTTATTTCTAAAATTACATGAAATCCTCATATAATTAAATATAAACTCGTAAAATCACAACTTTTTATTGCGGGTAAATCCTGAGTGTGGCAAAGCGAATAACATGAATTTGACAGAAAAGCCCTGTGACTCATTTCATTCTCATTGACATCCTTTAATTTAATTGGGGATCACATGGCATTAGTGAATTTTCATTACAGCCAGAGCCCTTCGATCATCATATTGCTAATTGGAATCGGATCAGCTGGTCATCTAATCCAAGTATAATATCAATATATTTTCATTACTGTATATGAATTAAGCTAACAGTTAAATGCAGTGAGCGTTTAATGAGCAACATAATCTACTGCAGCTCCAAAAAAAACGTAATGGCTCGGCCTAGAGCAGTTGTAGAGGTTTCATATACAATCTAGTGGGCATATATTACAATAATAAAAAGGATAGAAAAAAACAACAGTGAACCCTCTGGCACAATATCAATAATGCCACATGCTTTAATTAAATAAAAGATTTAATAAACCTGTGGGCAATGCCAAGAAAGGCAAGAAGACATTGTACCCAATATGGAATGAAGAACAAATGTTCAACATGGCCACCTCAGAGAAATATTAAATCAGAACGGGGCTCTAGGCAAGGTTTTGGCCACTTTATGGACATTCAAAAGAACTGCAATAGACACAGAGAAGTTGCCCTATTTGTACTGTACTGGCAAGGGCCCATCAGACACCAACTGCCTGCCACAAGTGCATTGCCCCTTGTGAACCTGTGAAGTTACAGGCAGGTGCACTGTTTTGAGCAATTGCAGTATTTCCCTAGCTTACTGCAGGAGCATGAAGGTTTTAGCTGAGCCACCTAGACATCCACCAGGCCCTAGGCTCCTCCCTAGGTTGCCTTCTAGAAGAACTGACTCGTGGCCACTCTAACCTAGACCTTTTAGGAAATGTTAAGCAGTGGATACTAATGGCAATATATTTTACACAAAATCAATTTAAATAAGAGCCAAGTAAGGCTATTCTTACCCCGTGTACACCTATGAATCCCCATTATATCCATCCTCTGTGCTGCACATCACTGACCCTAGTGGAAAGCTGATCTACAGACTGACATGATGTAGGATCGACTTTCTGTTGAAGTAAATGGATGGTGCATATAATATATTAGTGTGTATATGAAAGTGCGGGTGGGGGTGTGGTAGGTAGAAAAAGATGAGTACACAAAGTATATCTATACTGTGAAGTCATTATTACTTGCACTATTATTAAATATGTATAAATGTAGAGATTAACTAAATGAAAAACAACATCGTACAATCATGTCATCATGGTCAGCTTGGGTCCTCAAACACATTAGATGCGACATGTTTTGCAGACATGCTTTGAATCAGGTAGGTAACATTGTTGATAGCAATCCTGACCTGCAGCTGGATGCATGCCTGGTTTGTTGTGGTCACTGAATGCATCCATTTTAGTAGACATGGCACCTTGGATATCTTCAGTAAATGCAACACAGCTGGCCAATATAGACATCCGTGATGGCTTTCATTGACTCAAAGTCAACCTGTCTTTGAGAGTCAAGAGTAGCTGCCCATCCCAGACTAACCCATACTGCATCACTTATGTAAGCTGTTTTACGATAAACCACTTAAGGCCAACTGGGTGGCCTTCGGCAGCTTGGGACCTAACTATCTCAGATCATATATTCTTCTGATTCAGACCAGATATCGCTCTTTCACTTTAGGCTTGCATCTTGTTTTATCCAAGCATCTTCCACACATTTTTTAATACTTCTGTGCAGTAGAGAATTCCCAGAACTTGTTCTAAGTCAGTACTAAAAAGTAGAATCCTGTATTCTAGCTAATTCTGCAATAATTCGTTTAAACGTGTGACAGAGTGCATTCCTTGCATAAGTTGTGCTCTTGCTGCTTGCATTATGTCTTCAGGAACAGCTGTTACAGTATCTCGTTCAGCAAACAGCTACCTCTTACAATCAAGTGTTTACAGAACATATTATGGGTCAGCACAATGCCAAGATTTATGCCTCTTTTCCTTCTTCGTCTCCTTTGAATGGCTGCTAGGAAAACTTTACCATAATTGTACAACTTTTAGGATCAAAGGCTTGCTGGCGGTGACGAATTGCAATGAAATGCTGGCTTAAAACTGAAATGTGTTCTGTTAAGAAAAAATGTGAGAAGACTTCTACCGGAATCTAATTGAAGAAAGTTATTAGTCTGAAATGAAAACTGGCTAATTCGCACTCTTGGTGCAGACGCATGCATTTTTCCAGCTACAGACCAATATTTGTAGTCAGGCGGTTGTCTTTGTGACCTCCAAGCATTTGGCTTTCAATAGAGAAAGCTTTATGTTTAATAAAAATTCCATGGATCACTGATTTTAAATGCTTTGAGTGACTATCCGTGCTTATCTTTTTCACCCTTCCTGTATAGTCAGAAGGACTCTAGCTTATCTTCCTTTTTAAACAGACTTCAGCCTTTCAGTTTCATATGTACAAAACACAAACATGTGTGGAAGTCATTTCATCGGATGGGGGGAAATTTGATTGGACACAAGTTTTCACCACAGAGCTGCTTTTAAAGCAGACCTAACGGTAACATTGCAACCTTCATCAACAAATTCCTAACATGTCAAAACATACAGAACCAGCATCATCTTTGCAAAAAGCATTACCTTTTACCATTATTAGTCCTAGAGCTCCAGTCAAGTGTACCCAACCCAGTGTGACTTTACCTAGACACCTCCAGTCTCTTAAGGTGCATTCTGGGAGAATGAGGTAATCAGTCTGCTGCAGGCAACAGGTTATCAACAGAAGGTTTTCAATTTTTCCAGTCTTAGCTCTGCACTCGAGGGTAAAAACGATTTGTTATCCAAGGTACTGGATGTGACATACATTACTAATTATATGTCCACGCAATCAGAACATAAAATCAAGCTTTACTCCTTATTCAATAAAATTACTGTAACGAGTGTGATTTTTGTGTGTTTGTAATATGTTAATAAAATTTACACAAAAAGTGACACTTGTTAAAGTATTTTTATTGAGTAAAATATAAAGGTTGATTTTATGTTCTCTGATTGGATGGACATAAAATTAGTAGTGCATGTCACAGCTATTATGTCAGTTATGAAATACTGCAGGCAGGAGGAAGGATTTCCCAAGTCTCCCGTCCCACAGTGATCATTCACTTAGCCTGCTGCAACATAGTAATTTTCTTGTAGCTAGTGGTAGCAGCAAGGCTGATGTAAAGACAGCCATACATGGAACAAAATTCTCCTGGTACAGCAGGGCCTCGGCTTGGCCGAACTTCGATCCATGTATGGGTAGGCTGGTTGTACAGAAGTCAAATTTACCAAACAACTTCTGTACAACTGCCCTGTTGGATTTTTTCTGCTCCACAGAGCCACCAACAGCACTGATCTGTGTACTCAATGGCATGGAAGCTATCAGAGTACAATAGATCAGCAGGGAGCATTCCCCATCCACATTGAGTGTGTGGATGGGAGAATCGAATCATTTTTTGCTGGTTGAACAAAAAAAAAAAAAAGACTCATCTATGGGCTTCTTAAATGAGACAGCAGGTGGACATACATACAAGACCATAAATGCAGCTCCATAGGTATGTAGATGTACTCAACCATGTCAGATCTGGAAGAGTAACTCAAAAAGTAGGTGCAGGCTCTGGATCATGCCTGATGATTCCCAATGTAAAGGTAAATCTGTCCCTTTCAGAGATGATAATGAACTAAACACTGCTGCTTTTCATGATCCATTAGTATGGGGTCCGGTAGTAGGCCCTGTTCTTGGAGGGGCTGTGGAAGAATGGCTTGTTGAATCTGAATAAATTACCTTGTTATAGTAATACATGCTATCTGCAGGTGGAATATAACTGTGGAATGGATAACAGGGACCAGGTTTGAACTATGTGACCCTAAAAGACCCCAGATTCTGGTGATCTCTATTGAGATTGATCCTTATGACCATATCGTTAAAAAAACTTCACAAGTGTATTCTATGTTTAATACAATTCTACCTTCTCAATCTTATGTTCCTTAAAGATTTGCCTTTCCAAGACCCAAACTGGAAACAATTCTCCAAGTAGGGACACTTACCTGGAGTTCAGTGTCACCCCCACTTTTTCTGCCCTAATTTTATATCATAAATCAGTGAAGCCTTTCTTGCCAAATAACCAAATCAAACTTTCATTCTCTAAGTGACAATGTTTATCACAGGTCTGAATGAAACTGGCTTTTAAAGATCGTTCTTATTCTTGAATTTTTTTTAAAGAGCATTCAGTGATATGAGGAAATAAGAGGCATCCAAACCACATGTTGCCTTCCTATACAATCCTATCTATATTTGGCAGAAGTTGCCAGAGTTTCCTTGTAGACACAGACAATAAATCCCACAAACTAAATGCAGGAGACCTATACTTGGGGGGGTTGAAAGGTTTAAAAACTGCTTTACTTCAGCAATTACACAGTGAAGACCAAGAGACCAAAATATGTGGTAAAATATTTCACAGCACTGCAAAGCATTTAGCACTGACGCGAACGTCCACATTTCACTGATAAACATACAACACAGAGAAGAGGAAGTGCTGCTCTTATGTTCAGAACAGAGTACACAAATGTTATTTCCATGAAAGTATCAATTTGAAACCTGTTTTTCTATTTTTGAAAGGCATTTCCCCTAAAGCCCAAATAAACTTCCAGTTTAAATCAGCTAAATCCTTCCTGGTGTATCAAAAACAAAACATGTATAAGGTGTGCAAAGTCCTTCAGTTTGCTCACAGCCAGAGTAGAAAAGCCTGCCACCTGCAAAGAAGGACTTCTGCCCTCTGTTTGGAAACATGGGTCTCTCTGCAGGGTCCAATACACCCTCTGCTAAGTCAGTGGTAGAGCTCTCCAATCAGCAAATATCATGCCCCATGCTGATTGCAGAGCTAAAAATCTTATTTAGCAGAGGGCATGTTGGACCACTGAAGAGAGACCACTTACAGCATTCTGGGAGGGGACAGGCTTTTTTTAATCAGGCTGTGGGCACTCCTTGTAGAAAACAAACTTTAAACGCCTTTGTTTTCATGCTCTTGAAAGCTTAAAGCAGACCGTCAGTCGATTTTTTCAACTTTCCATCTATTAAATCTTCTGCCCTTGTTGTTTTAACTTTGGATAGTAAAACATTTTTTTTTTTCTGCCAGTAAATACCGTATACAGCCCACTTCCTGTTTCTTGTCTGGTAAAAAGGCCTAGGCTTATGACATCATGCACAGCTCTCTCTCTAAGTCTCGTGGGAGTTTGCAAGGAAGGGAGGGGGGGTGAGTCATAAGAGGGCCAATAAGAGATGCAGAGCTGGAGTTGTGCCTGTGTGTGTCTGTGTAAATCCAGGAAGTGAACAGGCAGCAGCTTCAGCTGCCCACAGTTAAAATGGTTGCAGCCAGACTTAGTGGAGGGAGATTTCTGCAGCATATTTGGCAAGTACAGAAACACAGTATATATAAAATAATATGCCAAGTGATTGGAGGGAAGCTTCAGAATGGCAAAGATGTTTTTATTACAAATTATGTGAGCAGACTGCAGTTCCTCCTTAAACTGAAAGATCATTTTGAATTAACAAATAACTACCAGAAAACCTCTAATTAAGCAAAAATGCAAGCAAAGATGATACAAGTCTATAAACACAATATGACAATTGAATAATCCAATAAGCTATATCCAAAAAAAAAAAAAAAAAAAAAAACATGGCTGCATTCTAAAAAAGAACACCGATAGCTGCATACTAATCCATTACAAAAAAAAACAAAAAAAAAACAGTCAATGTAAACTGCACTCACAGGGCCAGTGCAGTGTGTAGAGTACAAGAAAAAAAGGCTGTGGCTGTCACAGCTTCTGTGAAATTGATATTAATGGGAAGTCTGAGGTTCTTTCGACTGATATTTCAGCCCTGCTAATGGATATTCCACAAAATGTAAATGATCCAAGTCTGCATTCAACCTGAACAGAGACAAAAGAGGCCAATTCTACAGCACAGATTTATGGGTACAGGCTCACGGTAAGGAGCCAAGAAGTTTATAGTGACACTACCTCACTGTGTGAGCGATATCCATTATCCTAGCATGAGCGATGGGGAGTGATGGGGGCCATGTTACCTGGGTAATGAACTGTACTGGCGCTGGGCTTGCTGGAAGCTGTCCCGTTCCTCCTGTCTTTGCCTCTGCATCTGAACTTCCACAGACACTGAATGCCGTCCGCTCTGATTATATGTTGTTGTGTTTGGCTGGGGAGAAACAAGCAGGGCGAAAAGTGATTTTTGAGCAATATACAAGGACGTGGGCAAGGTTGTTAGTCAGTACATCATGTGGATACAAGGCTGGACATTCTCTCAGCTGAAGACATTTTCACAATATGCTTGACAAGAAACGTCAAACAGTTTGACAAGTAAAAGATGGCTACTTTGGCAAGGCACGCTTCTGACTGCTGTTATTTAGATTGGCTCAGAAAAGTAGGCTGGATTGTAAACATTTAATTTTCCTTGGAGTGCGAGAAAGTAGTTCAGAACTTTCAGAATGCTTGCTGCAGTAATTACAAAGGCATGAAACCTCGACTTCAAGTACCTTTAAAACACCCCGCTGAACAAGGGTCTCTGGGGTTTCAGTAAATGGAACCACGGTATGTTAGTTATTTACTGAAAACATCTCTATTATGTGGTCCTAGAAAGTGCAAACAACAGGTCCAAAACCTCTGACAGCTCCAGAGCTACACTGACAAATAACTGGGGGAGCCACAAAAATCTAATAAAATTACCATGGAAACTATAAAAGGGCCACTGAGCAAAATGATAATAAAACCAAAAGTTTCATTATATTAAAGGGTGATTAATAATGATTACATGAAGTACATAAAATATCCCACATCGGCCATGAAATTGTGAATTTTGGTATTTATTCAACTTCGCTGTAAAGTGCATTGCTCTACATTAGCTGTTATGGGTACATAGGTTGGAAAAAAAAAAAAAAGACATGAGTCCATCTTGTTCAACCAATAGAATTGGTCATATTAGCAGGAAGTAGCAGCAAATAAAAGTTGTCAGGTTTCTTTTATGGGATTACTTAACAGGAAGCAATTTACCACTTACTGTACTTGACCTCAAATAGCAACTTCTTTTAAAATGTACACTATATTGTCAAAAGTATTGTGACACCTGCCTTTACATGAACTTTATTGGCATCCCAGTCTTAGTTCGTAGGGTTCCATGTTGAGTTGGCCCACCATTTGCAGCTAGAAAACCAAAATAGGTGTGTGCCCCAAGGGGGATATTATGGGCAGTATATCACCAGGAAAGAAATATAAGGTGCAAAAATAGAGTACAGCAGTATTGTTTAAAAAATTATCAAAAGGTCTTTATTGTTTACAAAATACATACAACATAGAATAAATATAAGATCAAAAGGGTGGAAGAGACAGTAATCAATTATATTCCAACTGCTATAGTGTTGTGATAGACCACCCCAGTAGACTCCAGGGTCAACTGACTGGAGTGGCAATAAAACAACACAAGGCACTCTACATGTTTCGGAATGACATAGAAAGATTCAGTTCTTTCTATAGTGTATGTTTCCTTCCTCAGGAGTTTCAAAGAAGCAGTTTGATGTATTTCTAAAAAAGGAAAAGTATATACAAATGTGTGTAAGTAAATATATTTGGCACCTACATATAACATAAAAAAAAAAAATATTCAACTGAGAATTTTAGAGACTGTTATCTTCCAACAAAGCACAAGGACATCATAGAATCCCAATTTGGGATTCCACACCAGTCAGTTGACCCTTGAGTCTACTGGGGTGGTCTATCACAACACTATAGCAGTTGGAATATAATTGATTACTGTCTCTTCCACCTTTTTGATCTTATATTTATTCTATGTTGTATGTATTTTGTAAACAATAAAGACCTTTTGATAATTTTTTAAACAATACTACTGTACTCTATTTTTGCACCTTCTATTTCTTTCCTGGTGATATACTGCCCATAATATCCCCCTTGGGGCACACACCTATTTTGGTTTTCTTCCTTATATATGGGATGTGGCAGAAATCCCTGGAAAAACTCAAACACTGGTTCCTTCCTATTCTATTTATTCACCATTTGCAGCTATAACAGTTTCAAGTCCACTGGGAAGGTGGTCTACAAGGTTTAGGAGTGTGTCTATGGGAATGTTTGACGGTTCTTCCAGAAGTGCATTTGTGAGGTCAGGCACTGATGTGGACAAAATGGCCTGGCTGGCAGTCTCCGCTCTAAATTATCCCAAAGGTATTTAATCAGGTTGAGGTCAGGACTCTGTGCAGGCCAATCAAGTTTCTCCAACCCAAACTCGCTCATCTATGTCTTTATGGACATTGCTTTGTGCAATGGTGCGCAGTCATGTTGGAACAGGAAGGGGCCATCCCCAAACTGTTCCCACAAAGTTGGGAGCATGAAATTGTCCAAAATGTCTTGGTATGCAGACGCCTTAAGGAGTTCCCTTCACTGGAACTAAGGGGCCAAGCCCAACACCTGAAAAACAACCCCACACCATAACCCCCCTCCACCAAATGATTTGGACCTGTGCACAAAGAAAGTTCCATGAAGACATGGATGAGCGAGTTTGGGGTGGAGGAATTTGACTGGCCCGCACAGTCCTGATCTCAACCCGATAAAACACCTTTGGGATGAATTAGAGAGGAGACTGTGAGCCAGGCCTTCTTGTCCTCATCAGTGTCTGACCTCACAAATGCGCTTCTGGAAGAATGGTCAAACATTCCCATAGACACACTCCTAAACCTTGTGGACAGCCTTCCCAGAAGAGTTGAAGCTGTTATAGCTGCAAAGGGTGGGCCAACTCAATATTGAACCCATGGACTAAGACTGGGAGGCCATTAAAGTTTATGTGCGTGTAAAGGCAGGTGTCCCAATACCTTTGGTAATTTAGTGTATGTGTGGGTAAAAAAAAAAAAAGTATATCTATGCAATACACGCATATTCACAACATTCTGCCTCTTTAAAAATGCTGCAGAAAAAAGACCTGTTTATCTGCCAGAAATTGAATGAATTGTTAACTTCTTGTTTGAGCTTACGAAAGCTGTACTGAAATCCTAAGCACAGTTATTAGTCATGCTTAGCTCTTCTTTATTGGACTAAAAAAAACCCAAAAACTTATGTTAAGAATATGAGGAGAGGATGAGGAGTTCTGTAGTTCAGTAAGCGAGAACTCCGGTAGGGCTGATGCTACGTACACACGGTCGGACTTTCCGGCGGACTTGGTCCGGCACACTTTCTGACGGACTTTGTCCGCCAGGTGCGCCGGACTTTAAAACGGACGGACTTGCCCACACACGACCGGACTTTTCTGGCGGGCTAAGTCCGCCGTCTTTCCGACGGACTTTCGCCGGAGGTACGGCGGACTTTCAGAATGAACGGACTTGCCCACACACGGACAAGTCCGTTCATTTTGAACGTGACTCATGTGCGACGGGACTAGAAAAGGAAATCAATCTTGCCGCTTTTATCGGCAAGATTGACACCTTGCGAGCCCCGTCGCGGGGCATACCAGGCCCTTAGGTCTGGTATAGATTATAAAGGGGAACCCCCTACGCCGAAAAAAACGGCGTGGGGTTCCCCCAAAGATCCATACCAGACCCCGATCCGAGCATGCAGCCCGGCCGGTCAGAAAAGGGGGTGGGGACGAGCGAGCGCCCCCCCTCCTAAACCGTACCAGGCCGCATGCCCTCAACATGGGGGGGTACTTTGAGGGAGGGGGGCACCCTGCAGGGCCTCCCACCCCAAAGCACCTTGTCCCCATGTTGATGAGGACAAGGGCCTCTTCCCGACAACCCTGGCCGTTGGTTGTCGGGGTCTGCGGGCGGGGGGCTTATCGGAATCCGGGAGCCCCCTTTAATAAGAGGGCCCCCAGATCCCGCCCCCCCACCCTATGTGAATGAGTATGGGGTACATGGTACCCCTACCCATTCACCTAGGGAAAAAGTGTCAATAATAAAACACACTACACAGGTTTTTAAAATAATTTATTAAACAGCTCCAGGGGGGTCTTCCTCCGGCTTTGGGGGTTCCTCCGGTTCCTCTTCTCCCGGCGTCCGGTTGGAGAAGAGAAGAGGGAAGAAGCCAAGAAGCCCAGAAGCCCGGACCTCTGCTGGCAAGAGAGCTACCTGAAGACAGCAGAGGAGCCGGCCGAAGAACTGGAACACCGGGAGAAGAGAGCGGAGAAGAACCAACCGGACGCCGGGAGAAGAGGAACCGGAGGAACCCCCGAAGCCGGAGGAAGACCCCCCTGGAGCTGTTTAATAAATTATTTTAAAAACCTGTGTAGTGTGTTTATTATTGACACTTTTTCCCTAGGTGAATGGGTAGGGGTACCATGTACCCCATACTCATTCACATAGGGTGGGGGGGCGGGATCTGGGGGCCCTCTTATTAAAGGGGGCTCCCGGATTCTGATAAGCCCCCCGCCCGCAGACCCCGACAACCAACGGCCAGGGTTGTCGGGAAGAGGCCCTTGTCCTCATCAACATGGGGACAAGGTGCTTTGGGGTGGGGGGCCCCGCAGGGCACCCCCTCCCTCAAAGCACCCCCCCATGTTGAGGGCATGCGGCCTGGTACGGTTTAGGAGGGGGGGGGCGCTCGCTCGTCCCCACCCCCTTTCCTGACCGGCCGGGCTGCGTGCTCGGATTGGGGTCTGGTATGGATTTTAGGGGGGACCCCACACCGCTTTTTCGGCGTAGGGGGTTCCCCTTTATAATCCATACCAGACCTAAGGGCCTGGTATGCCCCGCGCTCACCGCAATAGGAAAATCTGTTTTTCCTATTGCAGCGAGCGCGAGATGCAATACCCTGCCCTTTGCGTCGTATCTGGTCCGTCGGACCAGCATACACACGAGCGGACTTTCCGTCGGACCAGCACACAGACGAGCGGACTTTCCGCCCGAAACTGAGTCCGGCGGATAAATTTAAAACAGGTTTCAAATCTTGGTCCGGCGGACTTTGGGGAAAAAGTCTGCCGGAAAAGTCCGCTGGCGCCTACACACGGGCGGATTGTCCGGCACACTCTGGTCCGCCGGACCAAGTCCGCCGGAAAGTCCGACCGTGTGTACGCGGCATGAGAGCATTGTTTGAGTTTTTAGCGTAGCAAAAGCAGTGTTATCCGCTCAAATAGAAAGATAGGAGCTCATTGCATTTCTGGCAGGAACAACAGCTAGTTTTCTGTTCTTGTAGCATTTTTAAAAAGACACAGAGAAATACGCATGTATTGAAGAGATGCACTGAGCAGGTTTTTTTTTTTATTTTGCTCAGAAATATATTCTAACAATTTAAGAACTACAGGCATATTAGATATGCCCCTGTAGGAATCCAGTTGAGCCGACAAGTGGTCTTGGTATGTTCTACTTTATCTTCTTTTTGCTTTCAAGAGCACAAGGCAGAGGTTTGTGAAAAAAAATATTATTGTGGTAAAAAGTACATAGCCCTTTTCACACAGGCATTCCATGTGCCCATTTTCTCCAGTGATTAGATGGATCAAAAACAACCTGAAATGTATCCCTTAGGGAGTCTGGATGTAAGCAGATGTGCATCTGTTTACATCCAGGTCTGTTGTTCAGGTTCCTTGGGCCAAACGTAATAGCATTGTATCCAGGTTTGCTTTTGTGGATCTTAACAGATCCACCACATCCATCTACTGTAATCTAAAAGGGATGACACTGGTCTGTTTTACTTCCATCACCAGACAAATGTTTCCATTCTGATCAGTCAATGAAGCTCCTTCTGAGAAGAAACGGAGGCACCCATGTGTAAGGGGCCCATAGATCCTTGCATAACATGTAGTGCTCAGATTCCAAAAGATGTCATTCCTGGCTTGCATAACTTTTACATTTTCCTTTTGTTGCACCAAAATAGAAATAGGAAGTGGTGTGCTTGTGGGGCTAGTGAAATAATTTAATTGACCGATCCCTCCAGTTAGAGTTGGAAACAAAAAACAGGAACATAGCAATCCGCTTTTTTAAAAGCGAAACAAAACAAAAAAAAAAAATCTGATTGTGATTGTAAAAGGCACATGATCCACTTTATCCAAAGGATACTCACACCTGAAAAAACACAGCTAATCACATATCTAAATATGGAAGCTATCAAACCAACATGGCAGCATGTCTCTGCCCTGTACCATACAAAGCCCTCTTCTGGTAGTAATTTGGGGGGCTGTGAACTGAATGAAGAAATGCACAAACAGACATATTCCAGTTGTAGAGTAAATAATGACACATTACTTCAAAGAACAGGTCTAGGAATTCCACTACAATGACTCTTGCCTGTGTCCGGCCACGTCGGCTTAAGCAATATTGGCAATTTTCCTTGCATGACTGAGCTATCAAGATTTCCTTATGTGGCTGCTTTGGGGGATTACTAGAGGAGCTTGCTGGGGGATTTTTTAAGGCAATTAGATTTATAGACATAAAAACAATCAGGTATTTTCTCTTGAAAGTCAACTGCTTAGAAAAGGAAGCAATGCCGATATTCTGTTGATATCATATCTCACTAAATGTAGCTTTAGTTATTTATTTCATGTTTAATTAAACCCATTGTAGACTGATTCAGCACGCTTTGGCAATCATACTGCCCTCTTCCCCCCCTACACACACTATGGGACATTAGGCCACATTCACACTTAAGCATTTTAATGCACTTTACTTTTCAAGCATATCAAAATTAGTATGTTGCAGAATGTGTTTTGAAGTGGTTGCAATATTTGTTACTTGTGTTAAAACACATGTGAATCTGTCCCAAACGTAGGGCAATAGATCAGAAAAACATTCAGATATTCTAGCTAGACTATAACTAAAACTGCAGCACTCTACACAGCCAACATCCTAGTATGACTTTAATGCATAGGTTGGTACTTGGGTGCCGCCAAGAACTAGCAGATGGTGAAAAAAATGAAGCTTCACCATAGTAGGGGGGTCACACCAGGTTACTACCAGTAGATCTAACAACCATGCATAAGGGCATGGTTAAAAAAACACACGTGGAATCAGGACAGGTAGAGGTCAAGAATCGTTAAACAAGTAGTAGAGGTTGCAACTAGCTACCACGTGGGAATGGCACCTTAATCACACCTATAAGCTATTAAAATGTTACAAAATCCACAACAGTAAAAATTAGTCTGTATATGCACTAAAGCATGATTGTTATACTGTGAAACCTAAGGGGTTAATCCTCCACATTATATAAAAAGGCTTTTTGATCCTGTCTTCTCTGATCCTCCCCTTCTTCCACAGTCCACAAACCATCTCCTGATAGTACAGAGTCTTGGGGGAATCTCTGCACATGCTCAGTTTGGTGTATTTGGGAGCATGCATGTGATCAGCACAGGGCCAATTAGCATTGCCTAGACAGAGGGTCAGGGGTTATGCAGTTTCATAAAACAGTCAGACTAGAATGAAAACTCCTCCCACAAACTTTAACCAGTGCAAGGCCAGACACTGATAGAAGTTACAAGACTGCTATATACTGCTGATGGGAAAGGGTATTTAGCAGTTTGTGTTTACTAAAATAATTGCATTTCCATGTTCTGTGTACTGTGGGAGACCAGATATAGTGAATGCAGGGTCCTGGGTTTAATAACACTTTAAAGGCCTTAAAATGTATCTATGGTCAAAATGTAAAATTATATATTAATTTCCATGTTAAATTGGAATTATTTTTAGCCTACACCTATCAATAAAAATGATCTTGATGTTTAAAAACTTAAGGCTAGTACTCGCTACTAGCTTTTTATTTGTTCAACCCGCAAAAAAACCTGATAGCTCAGATTGGAGCCGATGTATTAACAATCTGATGTTAGTACAGCGATGTCCCCTACTGAGCTTTTGTGTTCTGACCCCCGCCATAACATGTCAGTCAGTGCTCTCAGCCAATGACTGAGAGCGCTGATCAGGAGTCATTTGGCTGCTCATTTTCCAGCATGCTCGTCCGACAGTAGTCAGCCAAACTGCCGGCTGCCATACACGAAGGCCAAACATCGGACATTTTTTATTGAACCAGCTGATGTCTCCCGACATTCGTGAAGAATCCCACACATTTACTTCCTTGAATCATGTGACACATACTGCATGCACTATACCCTGTGAATATGTGCTCCTTGTGTCACATATTTAACAGAATCTGCCTTCTGAACTACAAAACATGCAGGGAATCCAGGAAGTTGGTAAACAGAGATTTTGTTGGAAGAAAGTTTATATTGAATTGTCAAAAATAACTATCAATTGTATTGCCATTACAATGCTGATGTTATAAAATGAGAGTCTAGAGTGAGTGAGGACCCAGAGGAGGCCACATCAAAATACACTGACCTGGTTCAATGTCCAGGAGCACGAATAGCAGCAAGAAGCTCTACAGAAAAGCCGCCAACTAAACCCCTCGATTTACCTGACCGTCCTATTTCCCCTGTGACCTTGCTGAGGATAACCACCAAGCACCCAGATGGATGGATGCACTACCGAAAAGGAAGCCATAACTATCAGCTCTTCGTTAACGTTTTCTCCTTTTTTAAAAGCATTAGATATCCACTATTTCCACCCTTAAAATACATATTTTGTAAGCCAGCAGCATCTAATATTCAGAATTGTAATCGGTAACATGGCTTGCATCTACCCAACAGCTCTTCCAAATCTTTTCAATCTTTTTTTTCTTGCATGCTGTGTAATAGGCATTGAAAGTTTCTGCATAAACACAGATTATAAAAATCTCAGAAAAACGCACAATGTCAGTAGAGCATTTACAAAGCAGTGCCGGGTCTAATTGGAAATATATAATTATATGATAGATTCAGTAGAGGGAATTGAATTCAAGCCATTGTACATCAAAATTACAAGCCAGTAGCTCAATAGCTCAAGAGATGTCCTTGAATAAGTTCCCATCTTGCATATAGAGGTTACTAAGGGGAACAGGCAACAATGTTTTTTTTCTTATTAAAAGCAGGCAGCAATGGATAGCAGATGTAATAATTCAGACAGAATGTGAGACTTTTGTGCTACCCCCTGTGCAGTACACAAGCACAGATTGAAAGTAATTCTCTGAAGGGCATTATGACTAAGCTAATGTATTGCAGGAGGCACACAAATGTATGACTGCGCGAGGAACTGACGGCTGTAAACTCAGATCTTCAAAGATCTTTCGCCTGAAAATGAACGGAAACCATTAAAATCCCAATATGTTATGCCTTCAAAGAAATTAAATCTTGAGGCTGAAACTCTATTTCATGAGAAAGTGGATATTTTGATGATTGTTTATTAAAAATTTGAGTTTTTTTAAAACATTTTTATAATCTTTATTACGATGGAAACATTTTTTTTTTTTCAGTAGCAACTAAACTTTAAAAAGATCTTGTAAAGTGATTGGATACCTAGAAATGCCCTATGAATAAGGATAATGCAAATGAAGCTGCCCCAGTCACAAAAAAGTTGGAAAAAACATATAACAATGCGGCGCTAAGCATATACAAGTGAATATACGGTATATATCATGAACATATCTCACTGCAAAAAAACCACATACATCGTTGAACATATAGCAAGCTAAAAAGTCCATTAGTGATAGTGTTCCCAACACCAAAAAAAAATGCTTTTAAATGAAGCTTCTAGTTCTTCCACCACAGGTGCTCAATGGAAAGGTGGCAACTCACCTCAAGTGTTTGCCCACTTTTTAAGGTAGGTCAAATTGCACATTTGGTATAACAAATTGATTCCCACTGCCAACACCACTCCGCTTCAATAGACCCCTCCAGATGAAGCTAGGGCAATGACAAAGTAGTAGGTTGCACTCACATGTAAAAGTGCCTGCCTGGCACTAGGGGAAACAGCATGTGTGGATTTGAGGATTTGTCACTTCTGGGTCCGGATTTGTCACCCCACACCAGGCTTTACCCCTATGAGCGGGAAGCAGAATGCACGCTACTGCGTTAGGAACCAGCCAGATCCCTACACGCTGTTTTCCCTAGTGCCAGGCATGCACTTTTACATGTGATTGCAGCCTACTACTTTGTCTTTGCTTTTAAATTTTATTAAATATACTACACTATGAGACTTTCTCTCTCCTCTCCTGTGGAGTTTATTTTTATGCCCTAGCTTCATCCGGAGGGTCCATTGGAGCGGAGTGGTGTTGGCAGTGGGAATGAATTTGTTATTCCAAATGCGCAATTTGACCTACCTTAAAAAGTGGTCAAACACTTGTGGTGAGTTGCCACCTTTCCACTGAGCACCTGTGGTGGAAGAACTAGAAGCTTCATTTAAAAGCATTTTTTCTGCTGTTGGGAACACTATCACTAATGGACTTTTTAGCTTGCTATATGTTCACCAATATATGTGTTTTTTTGCAGGGATATATGTTCATGATATATACTGTTTATTCACTTGTATATGCTTAGCGCCACCTTTTATATATTTTTTCCAACTTTAAAAAGATCTTGCATTTAAAGCTGAACTACAGTCTGACCAAAAAATAATATTTAATAAAGGTTTGGATTTATTTGTTTTTATATACAACTACCTGAATGCACCTTGATACATGGACGGTCAGCACTCAGACTACAGAGATGCCATAGAGCTCGCTAGGCTACCTGGAATGGGCATCTGAATGACACAGCTGGCCAAAATGTAACTGTAAATCCTTTGGAAGGTAAAACATTTTGTGCGTAAGTATTTCAGCTGTACTATGTGTTGGTGTTATAAACTTGGGTCATACCTCTCCATGCAGTTGATTTAGTTTGCTCATCACACTACAAAATGCTGATACAAATATCTAGCAGAGATCCTGGACTGCCTGTCATATGTACTCCATTATATCTCTACTCCCCAGACCGGGGCTGCAGCACGCTCTTTCCTGACGTCTTGCAAGACTTCAGAGGCAGTAAAGGAAAAAGAAGCAAGGACGTACGTGATCATTTTCTTGGGATATTTAATAATGGCTGCTTAATAATACAATGTGCACAAGGAAAACAGGAAAAAGTAGAGGTAAGCAGGGGAGCTTGCAGCTCCAGTATGCCATTGCATTACACTGAAATTGAATTTTCTTTCCAATATGATTATACTACAATGTTCGCTTTAACAGTTTTCAGTCTAGTATAACATAGACTTATTTAAGCTTTCTGTGAGTATTTGTTGCAGCAATTTTAATATTTAAAGTGAACCTGTGCTTTATCAATGCAGGGCAAAGCAAGAAGGTGACCTAATTGCCACTGTCTCCAGCTGTACATACCTCACTTCACTTTGCTCTATCACCAGGAGCAAAGAGGAATACTTGGTATGAGAAGCATGTGACTCATTCTCTTTTCTCTACTGTATGGGCACTAATGCTTGAGGACGTCAAAAGAGTTCTCAACCCCATGTGAGCTGCTAAAGCTTACATGGTTTCCTCTCTTTGCGGCTGGCGGCTTAATAGAGTAGTTGGGAAAGGAAGGCGAGTATATAGGGAGGGTAGCAGTTGAGCCTGTTGCTTACCCCCTACAGGAACATTAGACAGTTTTTCTTTATATCTCTAAAAGTAAGTCTTCCCAAAACTTCAGGTTTTGGGGGATGCTAGAAAATACATTTAGGCCACAGCTTCTTACATCTCACAAAGATTCCAGTTGCAAGAGCTATGAAGATACATTTCTCGGTGTGACCACTATCCTCATCAATTACTAAGTGATTTGGTAGATGAGAAGCTGGATCATCAAGCATATGTATATAGCATGATGTGAGGGCCAATAACATGGATGGAAGCAGAATCTTTGTTAAGTAAACCCTCCTTTTAGGAGACAACGGAAGATTCCAAACTCCTTAATTAAAATATCACTTTAGGTGGGCAGCCTCTGCCTTTAGGTGAACATAGCTGGTCAAATATCAAATTGATATGAATGGTATCAGAGTATACATAAATTCAAATTTTTAAAAATTGTAGCTGGTCTCAGCAGCAGTCTTTCTGATGCACAAAGTGGAGATAAAACACCTTAAAGAGACAAAGAACACACTACAAATCCGCCGAGCGGGATATTAACACCTGTTCATGCAGTCACTTCTGAGGTGCGGTCTACCTTTATATGCAAACTATATCATTACAGTTGGATCTGGTTAGTGGCTTCACTCATCTGGCAGTAAAGCAGTTAAATATAACAAAGATAATATCTGTTTTAAACTTCCCTTTCAGCAGGCCTGCCATCTGCTCAGCACAAGTATTATTTGAAGTCTGAATGTTAAGTATGTAAATTATATTGCTTCGATTCTTCAACATGGCCCAGGAAAACAGACATCTGCTCAACAAGTATTAGGAGCTGGAAGCCGGATTGGCCCTTAAATACAAAACGGCGAGGCTGAAGCTGCTATCTTGTGACAGAATTCCTAGTGGCTATAGAGAAGCAGATATGAAAAGGGTCAGGCAGCGGTCAAAGGAAATCTATCAGCTTACCACCGATTGGTCTAACAGTTTATCATTGTGATATTCTGAAATTTATAGTATCATTATCAGTACCATTTACGTATGTAGTGTTTGTAGAAGCACATATAAACTAGATTCACATTCAAAGAAGAGTTGTCCTCGGAGTAGGGCCCATAGTCACATTGTGGGCATTATATCACAATCTGCCACTTGTTCAGGCCTGAGATCACTAATCTGGCGGAGAGAAACACGTTCTGCCTTTGCGGCTTTAATATTGAATGTGACCAAATGCTGGGAGCCAAGAAAGAAGCGGATGAGGTGGATGTCACAATAAACCCTGTCTATTGAAAACGCAGACCTTTTACCAAGCCCACCAACAGCTGTGTCCACATGGCACAATTTGGTGAGGAAAACGCCATTTATTGGCTATACTTCTCCATATTCCCTACCTAGAAAGTGTGGCGGTAAATGACACAATTTGGTACACTTCTTTTGGTAAATCGGCCCCTACCATGAAGGAGCCAGTCTGTTATGGCTCCACCATTGTCAAAAGTTCCCATTCCTGCCCTGCAGGTTGGTAACAGTAACACATGCTTTTCACCTCTTAACAAGGACCTAGAGCAGGGGTCAGCAACCTTTTTCCACTTAAGGGCCGGATTCAATGCATGTGAATGCAAGGAGGGCTGCATTTACCTGCTAATAAATGAAGATAATAATCTGGACCCCTTTACAATTTACAGCCCCCGCACTTCTGGACCCCTTTACATTACACAGCCCCCCTACCTCTGGACCCCTTTACATTACCCAATCCCCCCTACCCAGCCCCCTGCATATTACACAGCCGGCTGCGCCCCCCCCCCCACCATGCTATGCTTTAAAATTGCGCACACTCGTGGAATAGTGACAAACTACAGTACTTAAAAATCTCCATAGGCGATGCTTTAAACATTTCTACAGGTTACCAGTTTAGAGTTACAGAGAAGGTCTAGTGCTAATAATCACATGTGGCAATACCTCACATGTGTGGTTTGAACACGGTTTACATTTGCGGTTAAGACTTGCGTATGTGTTTGCTTCTGTGCACGAGCATGGAGGCATGGGGCGCTTAAAATTTTAAATTTTTTTCTTTATTTTTTTATATTTTTTTTACACTGTCCCTTTAAAAAAAAAAAAAAAAATTATGATTACATTCCTTTTGACAGCAATAAAAGTTAACATCCCTTGTGACAGTAATAGGCAGTGACAGGTACTCCTTATGGAGGGATCTGAGGTCTATAAGACCCCAAATCCCTCCTTTTCACTTAAAAACATTCAAACGGCAAAGTTTGGCTGTTGTCTTCTGTAAATCGGAAATCATGACATCGCTTCCAAGTTACTAGATCTGACACCTGTTCGGGCCTCCAGCCAGCCGGCAGACGTGCCGGCTGGTCGCTCGGGCCTCCCAGTGGGACGGGAGAGCTGCGGAAGGAGGGGGACATCCCCTCCCGCTGCTTGGGATAACAGTCGAGTGACTTCTTAGCCGCATTGGTTGTTATCCCAAGAAAGCAGACTGGGGTTAAAATGTCCACAGGTTGGGTGCACGTGAATTCATCACATGCACTGACGGGTTGGACATTTAGCTGGGGCGGGCCAGGTGCGGCCCGCAGGCCGTTGGTTGCCAACCCCTGACCTAGAGGCAGGCAAAAATGCATCTAAGTTAACTGAATATTTTACAGAACGGAGCAGCTCAATACACATTTTTAAGACCTGACAAAATGCTCTCTGATGGCTGAAATTCCTAAGAGTCAGTTCAGAGGCCAAAACGTTGACAGCCAATTGAAAACCTTTATCATCTGTTTGACTTTAAGTTTTGCTAAATTTACTTTACTGATTACATTGGCTAATAATTAGAGCTAGCTTTATAACAAAGAGTAAAGAGATTAAAAATCCTAATAAAATAAATTAGAAGGGGAAAAAATGAAATTATTCATCCTATTCTTTCACAAGAAATACTATTCTTTGGCTGAGAACAGCTATACATTTCACACCATCACTAATCTGACAATTGACCTTCATTAAGCAGACCAGAATTCTCACAAAGTTCAGCTTTTTCTCAGGACACTTTCCCAAGAAAAATTGCATTTTTCACCCAAGTAAAAGACAATCCAAACAGGGCGATATGTCCTAATAAATCTTAAGGTACAGATAAGATGGAGCCGCTACTGTGCAAGGCAAAGACCAGGGAACACGCCTGATGGATTGGTCTGGCTAAGAGGATGCACATTTAGTTAAACATACAAAACGTGTAATTAAGAAAACACATACTTTATCTTTGCTACAAGAAAAAAAGAAAAAACCTTGTTTGTAGGTTTTGTTGATAAATTACCTGTAATGCAGCAAAAGTATGTAAAATATGAACTTTAATGCCATGTGTAGTTTCAGTAGCTTTACAATTTGCATTGTAGCTGTATTATGATATACAGTGGGGCAAAAAAGTATTTAGTCAGCCACCAATTGTGCAAGTTCTCCCACTTCATAGGTATACCTCAACTATGAGAGACAAAATGTGGAAACAAATCCAGACAATCACATTGTCTGATTTTTTAAAGAATTTATTTGCAAATTATGGAGGAAAATAAGTATTTGGTCACCTACAAACAAGCAAGATTTCTGGCTCTCACAGACCTGTATCTTCTTTAAGAGGCTCCTTTGTCCTCCACTCATTACCTGTATTAATGGCACCTGTTTGAACTTATTATTAGTGTAAAAGACACCTGTCCACAACCTCAAACAGTCACACTCCAAACTCCACTATGGTGAAGACCAAAGAGCTGTCGAAGGACACCAGAAATAAAATTGTAGACCTGCACCAGGCTGGGAAGACTGAATCTGCAATAGGCAAGCAGCTTGGCGTGAAGAAATCAACTGTGGGAGCAAGGGAGCAATAATTAGAAAATGGAAGACATACAAGACCACTGATAATCTCCCTCGAACTGGGGCTCCATGCAAGATCTCACCCCGTGGGGTCAAAATGATCACTAGAATGGTGAGCAAAAATCCCAGAACCACACGGGGGGACCTAGTGAATGACCTGCAGAGAGATGGGACCAACGTAACAAAGGCTACCATCAGTAACACACTACGCCGCAGTGCCAGACGCGTCCCTTTGCTTAAGCCAGTACATGTCCGGGCCCATCTGAGGTTTGCTAGAAAGCATTTGGATGATCCAGAAGAGCATTGGGAGAATGTCATATGGTCAGATGAAACCAAAGTAGAACTGTTTGGTAGAAACACAACTCGTCGTGATTGGAGGAGAGAGAATGCTGAGTTGCAACCAAAGAATACCATACCTACTGTGAAGCATGGGGGTGGCAACATCATGCTTTGGGGCTGTTTCTCTGCAAAGGGAACAGGACGACTGATCTTTGTACATAAAAGAATGAATGGGGCCATGTATCGTGAGATTTTGAGTGCAAACCTCCTCCCATCAGCAAGGGCATTGAAGATGAAACGTGGCTGGGTCTTTCAGCATGACAATGATCCCAAACACAACGCCCGGGCAACGAAAGAGTGGCTTTGTAAGAAGCATTTCAAGGTCCTGGAGTGGCCTAGCCAGTCTCCAGATCTCAACCCCATAGAAAACCTTTGGAGGGAGTTGAAAGTCCATGTTGCCCAGCGACAGCCTCAAAACATCACTGCTCTAGAGGAGATCTGCATGGAGGAATGGGCCAACATACCAGCAACAGTGTGTGACAACCTTGTGAAGACTTACAGAAAACGTTTGACCCTTTTGCTGGCCAGCTTGGTCTGTTAAAGGAAATTAAAAAATAACAGATTTACTGTCAGGATCATCAGGTGAAAATAAAGTTAAAAAAAAAAGCCTAAAATGGGAAAGTAATGCAATCACCACATCTAAGCTGCAATATAATACATTTTTGTTTTGGGTTTGCTACTGCTTTAAATCACTGGCATCAAAAGGCATATGATGCAGTGGGCATAACCTGGTGCACTATAGGAATACCTAAATGAAAAAGAAACCCCCGGGGCGTCATTTCAGGCTTAACTTTAAATTTTGACTGTGAGTGTACCTTCAATATAGGGCCGAAACAACTAATCCATTAATCGATAACTAATAGATTATGTAATTAATCGATTACTATTTTCATAATCGATTAATCGGCCAGTAACATAATGGGGTTAAAAAAACTAAAATTAGCCCTACATAGTACAAAAAGAGCAAATAATCTCTACTGTAAATATTACTTTCACTGTTGCACAGTAAAAAAACGAAGGGCTCATTTTTTATTTTTTTTTAACTCCATTATGTTACTAAATGTCTTAGGCCTGGTTCCCACCCATGTGTTTTTTGGTGCTTTTTGCAGAAATGCACTACAGTTCATTTAACGTTCACATCTATGCTTTTTTCAGCTGCTGTGTATTTGGAAAGGGTGAAGAACTTTTTTCAATGCAAAACGGTGCTTTTTTGGTTCAATATACTTCAATGGAGAAGCTTCAGAAAAGCATGTAATATTACAGTTCTGTTTGAAAATCTGCAAAACAGTCTAGAATTTTTTTTTTCTTTAAATAAAAAAATTTGATCTGAGTCTGATGATATTTACCAGATTCAACCTCTAATAGTATATAGAGTATATCTCTTCTGTCTGTTATTCTCAGGAGGGGATTAAAGATTTTACTCCCTAACCATATAGTTATTTATATTTACCCCTGCATATAAAGATATTTAGGAATAAATTGCCCTTTTTTAAACTTTACATATTAACTAAATTATATACCACACTTCTTTTTAAAGGTTATTAACCGATTAATCGAAACAATAATCGGCCAACTAATCGATTATGAAAATAATCGTTAGTTGCAGCCCTACTTCAATACCACTAAATAAACCTGGCACCCTGCCCAATCTATTATATTCCTTGCAAAACTATAAAGTCATGGCTTGATTGAGCACTTATTGTTATTCCACTGTGTAGCTTTTAATATGACCAACTCACAAATGAAACTAGCTGAAAAGACAGCATTAATTTCTGCAGCACAGAGAGAAATCCCAAGGACATTCAAACACCAGCACTGCCAATGCATTTCTCACAGATGTGTGCTGTACGCTCATAGATTAACAGCTCCACAGAGTGCTTTGTCTGATAATGCCTAACACGTTGGCATCAAAAATGATTGCAATGCATATTAAATAAGCAGTACACAAACCATGGTCCTGTATGATAGGGTGCATTTCCGTCTTCAAATAGGGAATATGCACCAAGCACTATGTGAAATGAAAATGGGCGCATATCACTATAAGCATACATTGATTAGTATCAAATATTGTTCTGTGTTTGAAAGTTCCCATATGGTATAACATTTTTGGTCTAAATACTTAATACAGGGATGCTGGCACTTCCCTTTAATAGGGTTGAAAACTCCTACCATTTATAATAATATTGCTCCCTTGTCAAATAACTCAAATTTAATCACTGGAGATCTGGCCCCATCCTCTTCCTACCTCCCACACTTTACTATTGGTCAGAAAAAGAAACAGTGACTTTGAAACAGAAGACAATATTTACATAGAGTGTCTGTTCTTCAGCCAAGCTAGCAGTTTGCTAGAAAGTGTAGTCATCGTAGGCTCCCATTCACACTTGTACAATTCCAATGTTGTGCTGACTGTAAATAGGTGCAACTTGGATATGACTTTGGCCAGTGATAATTGACAAGTGTTGCACACAAGTTGCCTTGTATAACATTCAGGTATGACTTTAATGCAACGTCTGAGGCTTACCATTGTAGTCTATGGCCTTCAAGTTGAAATGAAATTTGGTACGATATGAAAATCGTACCAAAGAAGGGCATGAACTACTATTAAGTTGCTGCAACTTTAAGTTAGTCATATATGATTAGTTATCATTGGTAAACATGGGAAACGAATTGTCATGCGACTTAGATGTCCAAAGTTTCATGACAAGTCGCACAAGCGTAAATGGAGCCTTACACTTACATTTGTATTGCGAACAGCACAGATGCCGATGATGTTTATATTATACAAAATAACACATATTATACTGGTCTACCGGAGGAATTGGGAATGTGGTGAGACATCACCTGACCACAGAACAATCAGTGTCTCCGAGGCTGGTAGTCAGAACACAATATTGTACATATTCTACCACCTACCTCTTTAGTTAAGTACTACAAAGCAAGATTACATAAGGAGACATAAATCAAGCTCAAACCTTATTTCTACCATTGAACGTAATCAAGAGAGACAGCTGATTGGACTGAATATAATTTAGAAACTTTGTGCTATTGGTCACTGTTTACGAAACTTAAAGTGTATTATAAAATGTAATATGAAAAGAACTTAAAAACAAAATCACGTTAAGGGTCTGGGGGTAATCAATATGGAAGCTGATCAATGAATAAAATACACTTTATTGGGCCTTTGACATTGCAAACCTATGAGTTATTCAATTTTGTAAATGAGGAAACGTCTGAGTAGATTTTTATAGACTACAACTGTCTGATGGCCAAGTACAAAGCCTCGCTTAAGTGGATTGACATTTCAAATGAACAATATGAATCTAAATGTATAATACACAGTACTGTATTGTCATCTTTAAAGGGCAGCACTGTCTGTCTATCTTTGTGTCTTGGTTGATATCCACCATGAGGACATGCTGGGTGTCTTAATCTAAACATTTTGTAAATGAAAAAGCTGATTGGCTTTTATGGACAACAGCAACAGTTTGTCATGCACTTTTATAGACCAAGGCTCATTGCCTCACGCCATTATTCAATTGGATTTTGCCACACTAACTAAACTAAGCCAGACAATAGTTTATGCAATTTCCTTTCCTGTAACCATGGCAGGACCGCTGGCAATAATCACATGGTAGAAATCTGACATGCTGGTTGTACCCAAATTGATCAGCTTGGGTACAATCAGCCAGCCTATAGATGGACTGAATCTCGGCCGATTCAGCATTCGAACCTTCTATGGCTGGCTTAAGTTTATGGGAGACCAACTGCTACACCTGAGATACTGGAGACAGATTCAAAATGTGTATTTGACTTCCCTTTATTCTCTGTTGATAATGGAGATATACTATAAGCAGTCCACCCAAAATAGACCTTAAAGCGGAGCTAAACCCTTCGATTCGGTTTCAAAAAACAGTTACATTCCTGGAATGCCAAGATTGCTAACTTGTCACATTTGCTTGTGTCCTCAACCAACCTGTCAAACCATTAAATGGCCGGTGTCATAACTGATCACATGTGCAGCACCATGGCAGTTGAAGATCAAACAGAGGCCAAGTTGACAACTTCCTTGGCTGAAAAAGAGGGTTTAGTTCAGCTTTAAAGCAACTTTGTCACGGTGAAGAAAAAAAAAGCGCTCTGACAAGAAAAAGACATGCAATACTTACCTCCCCTGCAGTCTGTACTAATGAATTGAATTGATACCACTTCTTGAAGAATCTTCAGAATCCAAAACTTCCAGGACTGTCAAATTCAAGGTTCCCCACTACAATCAGTGATTCCCCCCCCCCAGTTCCTATGTCACTACAGGACAAAGCAGTGAAGTAGGGGCTGGTGCATCAAACCACTGAGTACAGCGGGGGAGCAGACATCCAAAACTATTAGAAATGTCAGATTCTGAAAGCTCTTTAGGCACCAGCATCTTCAGAACTTACAGCAAAGTTCAGCATTATGGGAGGTGGGAGAGGTAAGTACTAAATGTCTTGCAAGAGGTATTGTTTTTTTTTTTTTTTACATTTTAATTTTAGATAACCTTTAGTACAGTTATCCTTTGAATGACCTTCTCTAGTAAGCCCCCCAATATCTGTCCCCTCTCTTCATATATCTTTACTATGCAGTCTGCTTGCTGCAAACCGCACAATCACCACTGCACAATCTACTGGCCCAGAGAAGGTTACTGAGGAGCAAAGACAGGTGGGTACAAGTTTTGAGGGGCATCATTTATAAAAGAGAACTTTACATTTCACATGAAGAAAAGATCATCCAAGGCCCTCATTACTAACAAATGATTTCCCTTGCATAGTTTATTGAAATATGCAGAGACAAAAATATGGGAGCTGACATTGCTGACTTGTTGCAAGCTCCTGGGCTGCCATTCCCATCTTTCCAGCACAACCTGGTTAGCCACCTACCTGGAAAAGGCATGTGTTCATCAGGTGTCACAACACTTAGGCTAGCCATACATGGGTTGAATTCAGAAATTATTTTCTTTTGAAAATCTTATACAAGAATTTTCACTTGAGTTTTGCACCATTAGTGGGCCAGGGCAAGGGCCGATTTTCGTGCAGCCATCAAATTTTAATGATCGGGTATGTTGGAATTTTTTTGAAAAACTAATGATTTTCAATGATGGGAGAATCATGTGAGGAAAAACAAAATTGAAAAATGTGCATGAGCACAAGAAAATGGGATTTCTGACTTACCGTAAAATCCATTTCTCTGAGTTCATTGACAGACACAGTGCTCTATTATTCAGAACCATTGGGTTATATCGCCCCCCCCCACAGGAGTAGGACACCAGGCAGAAGAAAGTCCTAGGTGATATACACCCCCCTCTCTGCTATAGGTCCTCAGTTTAGTAACAAGCAGTGTCAGAAGCATCAAAGCTCCTTAGAGGGGTGGGTGCTGTGTCTGTCAGTGAACTCAGAGAAAAGTATTTTACGGTAAGTCAAAAATCCCATTTTCTCTTTCGTTCATTGACAGACACAGCACTCCATTATTCAGAACCATAGGGATGTCCCAAAGCAGTGCCCAACATGAGGAGTGGGACCTCGAACAATCCCAAGGTTAACACAAGAGCCAATCAGGTAACAGGAGCTCAACACAGAAACAAACTGGAGCCCAACCTGAACAATACCCCTTCAAGCGGGAATAGAGCCTCTAAACAGCCGCCTGCAACACCTTGCAGCCAAAAAAAGCATCCGCAGATGCCAGCACATCCATGTTGTAGAATTTTGTTAAAGTGTACACCTGCGACCAAGGCAGGTGTACACTTTAACTTTGACTAGGTAGAAATAAACTGAAGGCCTATAGCAGAGAGGGGGGTGTATACCATCTAGGACTGCCCATAGGCGTAGCCAAGTCTTTTTTCTGCCTTTGTGTCCTACTCCTGTAGGGGGCAATATAACCCTATGGTTCTGAATAATGGAGCGCTGTGTCTGTCAATGAATGAAAGAGAAAAGAAAATTGCCGAAAATAAAAGAAGATTCCTGGCCTAAAAAATTATTTTCTGTAGCAACACAAGGCGAAATTGAAAACTTGATTGGTCAAATTTCAAAGTCAACAGTGGCACCATCGGATGACAAAAATGCACAAAGTTTCTGATTTTCAAAAGAAAATTTGTTCAGAATTCAACCCATGTATGGCCTGCATTAGGGCTATATTCATAAAACAGTGAATCTGACAGTTACTACAGGTGAAAATTCATGGTGCATGCGTTTTAAATTTCACCATCAGTAAATGCTTGGTAATAGTGGAATTCACTGCTTTTTAAATATGGCCCTTATGCCTAGTTCACATGGGCTGAATGTGGGGAGACCTTGGACAGCTCAATAAAAACCTGCCCGGAGGCGCGGCCAAGCACGCATGTGAGCAGCCGCTTTATCAAAGAGCTTCTGATTAATATCCTGATTTGATCCAGTTTCCAGCGCTACAAACTCCTCATTTTGGCCCCAGCACAACCCTGAATGTTTGCAGCAGCTCCTAGAATGATCTGCAGAGGCTGAAGTGGTATGACCACCAAGGGAAACAAAGGAGAAGCTCTGCGGATCACCAACATGGCGCCGCAGCAGCTCCTCCACAGCATGCTCGTAGTGTGGAGAAGAACAAGGAGACTGAGTAAGACGCCCAAAGCTCCCAAAGATCAGGCAGGGTACCCCCCCCCCCCCCCCCCGAAGACATGAGATATTATGCACTGAAAATGACAGAGCTATCAATAAAGACATTCATTATCACGGCCGACATTCCAACGTTTGGCTGGCTTCGGGTGGACGAGCATGCTGGAAAACTAGCAGCTGACTGGTGTTCTGCCGAAAAAACTCCAACTCACCAAAATCTCCAGCCACATAACTTACGGTGACTCTCCAGCATCAGTAATTGGAGATTTGGATGACTTGGCTGTTTTCACAGAACACTGGCAGCGTATACACTACAGTACACAATATGAGTGGACATTGTTAGTCTGCCTGCTAGTAACCAACAACATGGCCGACACAAATCTTTTCCTCCTTACCCGGTGTTCTGTTAAAACAGCCGACTCATCATGTACTGTAGTGTATAGGCTGCCGATGCAACTGCTGCACAAGCCCTGGGAAGCCAAACGAACACTTTCTGCTTCTATACACGACATGTTTATGCATAAATATTATCAGCATACAGGTTTCCTATTGTTCAGGAAGTATAAATATACTTTTCTGTAACCTTGGGATGAGATGATGGTATGATAAAAGACATATTGCTTGCACTTCATTGATATTCCTGGATGCAAGAGAAGCAGTTGCTATAATTCAGATAGTGAAATTGTTTTCAAGATATACACACACACACACACACACACACACACACACGGAAATTATCTGCAGATCAGGTGTAAAACAGCCTAATCTGCCATTATACATCCTGCCTATAGGCACAAAACAACCATAATTACTGTAAAGGCTTTAACAATACTGCAAATGTCTATTTAAAGAAAAGCAAATGTTTTGTCTGGAGTGCTGAATCTAAATCCACAGTTGTTTACCGCAGATAAACAAAAGGGGAAAAAATGGGCCTATAATTAAGGAACAGCTGAGATAAATATATAACGTACGATAGCTAGAAGTAATACAGCTTTTGTTTCGAACCATTTGAGTTCCTCACGGATCTGGGACTTTTGTACTTGCCACTTAGTAAAATAAACACAATTTGCTACAGCAAGACACAAGGAAATGTGATATTGCGTAAATAAGCGTCCAGATGGTGAAGTCAGATATGAAATGAAATTATCCATAATGGACACATGCTGTGAGGATAGGGACATAAGTTGAAAGGTCATAAAGTTGGTACTCTAAGTAGTAATGCCAATCTGGAGTGAATCTGGTAGATAAACTAGTATAGGTTACTGGAGGTTGTCTGAACACTCACCCAAGGTTGTTCAAAGCTGTAAGTACGCCTGCGCTCATCTACGTCGTCCTCATGCCGGGCCTGCTGGAATTCTTGACGAAGACGCTGTATTCGGTCATGGTTGCTTGGAGTTGATCGATTACTGAAACAGAAAAATCTCATTAGAGCTTCGCTGCAATATAGCCTGTAAAAGTTTGCATGCAACTTAAAAATGTCCACATATACATATCAGCACCAACTGAAAAGGATATAAGATGTCTATAGACAAGATAATAATGAGATGATCTGATTGACGAATTACCGTTCTTCAGAAAAAAAGGGGCACAAAAAAAAAAAAAAGACACACTTATGTCAGCTAAGCATGCCTGTTTATTCAGTCAGCAGCTACACATGGCAAAGGGTAACATTTTGTGAGAAACCAAATGATTCTGAAAGTGGAACTTCAGTTTGTAAATCATCATTGAATATTTTTAATCCTTAACCTGCTAGAATTACTAAATAGATAGGAAAGTATTTCATAGTTACTTGTTTTAAACTGTTTATTTTTTTTTTTACATTTCTTCAGTTACTTACTTCCTAGTCTCCATGCCAAGGCAAATGATGTCATACATCCCAGAAGTCTTCAGGAGGGGAGGAGGGGTTTTCTCAGCTAAGCACACCCTCCTGCCTGCATGCCTGAGCTAAAGGCAGATGGACTTCAGGAAGTAAATGCTACATGATTCATCTGCCCTTATTCAAGATGGCCACCACCAGAAATGAAAGGGGGTGTTTTTCAAAGTGATTTCTCAGCAAAACAAGGCATGGAGACATGGATGGATGGGGGATTTTGCATTGAATATTAAAAATGAATTTTGGTGCTCAGATGCAATGTAGTTCTGCTTTAACCCCAATGGATCCTTCAGGGATTGTGTGCAACAGATGCTGAGAACCCATAGACTTGCAATCCCCTCATGGACTGAGTGTACTCAGGCCTGCCTGACCAGCTGATAAATTAGCTAGAACAGCTATTGTACAATGAAATGATGCCACTTTCTAAACTTAATAATACAGTAATTAAATTGGAAAAATTACCCTTACCTGCCCTTTACAAACCACTAGAAATCCACTCTATGTCAATGGAATAAGTACCCATTGGAAGATTTACCCTCTATGCTTTTTTTAGGCGACAACTTAAAGCGGAACTTCAGTAATTTTTCCATCTATTAAATCTTCTGCTCTTGTTGTTTTAACTTTGGATAGTAAAATATTTTTTTTTTCTGCCAGTAAATACATTATACAGCCCACTTCCTGTTTCTTGTCTGGTCATTAGCCTAGGCTTATGACATCATACACAGCTCTCTCTCTCACACTTTCGTGAGAGTTTGCCAGGAAGGGAGGGGGCATGAGAGCTGCAGAGCTGGAGGCGTGCCTCTGTGTGTGTGCATAAATCCAGGAAGTGAACAGGCAGCAGCATCAGCTGCCCACAGTTAAAATGGCTGCAGCCAGACTCGGTGGAAGGAGATAGCAGCATATTTGGCAAGTACAGAATCACAGTATATATAAAATAATACGCAAAGTGGTTGGAGGGAAGATTCAGAATGGCAAAGATGTCTTGATCACAAATTATGTGAGCAGACTGCAGTTCCTCTTTAAAGGCTAAGATCACCTTTAGTAGCATGTTACACTTGTATTTAGGGTGTAACATGTTACTAGGCAGCATCCCCCGGCCTCCCCTATTCCCCATTGTGGACTAGGGTGGTTCTCCTGGTACCCGCTGTCACAATTTAAACACAGTCTGGCTGTACAGTCCACACAGCCATGTCATACATTCACAAGAAACTGTGAATGAGAAAACTAGTTCGTAGTTCAATCACACTGCCTACAGGTCAGGAACGGTCTCTGTCTGTACAAAGGTATGGGCAGAGAGCACTAGGCAGTATGTGCAGGAGTCTGACATTGCACTCGCGCTCCACTGATCGTGGGGGCAATGCTCTGCAGGCTCCTATTAAGAAAAAAAAAAGTTAATAAATGCACATTTTCTACCTGCAAATATACATGCATTTATTTATTTATTTTTCTAAAAGTTAATTTAGGTTTTAAAATGTTGCACAGTCAGCAATAAAAACCTGAAAGGAGTTCCCATCACTATTCTATTCAAAAAAAAAAAAAAAAGTTTTTGGATACACTTTAAAGTTGCAAGATTGTATTTACTACTCGTACTAAGAACTGTATATATGAATGGTAAGTCTAGTGATCAGACTCCATCCCTGTTGCCACCAATGTGTCTCCATTAAATTCTGACCATCTCCCATTATCTTCTAACTCTACACCATTGCCAAAAGCTAAAACATTCATGTTGGGTAGGCCGACTCCTTAACCCCCAAACCATCGCTTGGCAGCTGCATAAATATAGTTAAATTAACAGCTATTAGAGATCAGGGCAGAGTTTTAAACACACATTAAAAGATGAAAGCTGCATGCTATGGCTTAAAAGCTACTTATGCGTTAGGGTTATAGAGATGGCTACTTTATGACCAATGAAGTGGTCTGCCAGTACATTCAGTCTATTTTCACTGATCAATGAGATACTGTCATCCACTTCTGTAATGGCTACTGCATTTGAATGGAAAATCATTGCTGTACACGCATTGTATGAGACTTAAGAAATTTTAATTCTCAATACAAGTCAATGAGACTGCAAAAGCAAACCACAGCATCTTACTGGAAAATCAAAGCAACGCAGAAGCATTTGAAAGCATACTGCATTTGAATGTTGTCTGTATCAGATGCCCATATACATTAGCCCAAAGACAGTTCCTAAATGAAGGAGCTACTTTAATCAAGTTTTTTTTTTTTTTCAAAATTCTTAGTGTGAACTTCGAGTAAAAACATATATATTACAGACTTTATTTATATACCATCAAGAAAACTTAATTTAAACCTTCATTCTCCCTCTGCTATTTTCTGCTTTGAGTTTAGAAGCGGTCTGAGACTTTTCTTCCTGTGTTGCTTTATAATACCATCCATTTTATTACAAAAAAATGGAAGTCACTTGCTAACACCAAAGAACATGACCACGAACTAAATAATGTTTCTATCATATCCAGTAGACAAAATGACCTGATGGTGACTTTTCTTTAAAATACTCCAGGCAGCCATCACTAGCTACACTTTGAAGCATCTCAAGGACAGACATCAAAATAATGTCAAGTGGCTAAAACAAAAAACAAAGATTCTCCTCTGAACAATCTGAAATAAAAATTGAGCTGTCCTATAGCAACAAATCAGACAATTCCTTTCAGTTGGAACTGTCAATTACTAGTTTAAATTATTTACTATAGGGTAACACTGACAGATGGGACATATACTTTGATAAAAGAAGTCAACTGTATGAAACATAATCTAAAAACTGTGTCTGCAATATCCATCTTCCATCTGGAACTGCCTCCTGCAGTACCTATTTGGATGATGTCTGGCAGAGCACACTGAGTAGGTGTCAATACGGCATCCTTTACTCTTTTAACGAAGAGAGTTGTTGCTGAAGTCATCCTGTTAGCACTGCTCTCTGCAACATCCAGCACCACTCGTGGCCAGAAGTAGACCAAAGAGGCCCCAACTTGTTACGTTCCTGGCCAAAAACACCAGAAAAAGGCAAGTATAACTTCACTGAGCATTAATTTGGGCCTTAATCAAAATGAAAGTACATCTTATGCAAAAACTTTTTGCTTTGGATAGAATAGGGAAAGTATAAAACCACTGGCATGTCTTATTAGCATTTTCCTTCACTTCCCACCCCGTAAAGACAAGAAGAAGCAAAAGGAAATTCCTCCAATGTACGGGAAATTCTCACTTAGTTGTCATCGCAACAAGTGTCACACATTACAAGATTTCATCCTAGTTCTGCTGGTAACTCAAAGCTTTGTATCTTTGCTCCCTTTCAGTTCCGGAGACAATGATCACTATTTACTATCCTTACATATTCTACCCAAAACAAACAACAAAAGTATTGTCTTTAGGCACACTTTCATTAAAGTGAAGTTCCACCCACCCCCCTCCAAAAATAAAAAGTCAGCAGCTACAAATAGTGTGGTTGCTGACTTTTACTATTAGGGCACTTACCTGTCCAGGCATCCAGCGGTGTCCTCACATGGGCTGATTCTTGAATCTGCTCTCGGGTGCTGACACCATTTCGGCTAATGGAAACAGGACGGTTTTCTACTGTGCTGCACTCTGTGAGTGGGCAGAACCAGGTACCTGCTCCCCCCCAAAAGGTGCCAAATGTGGCGGGGGGGGGGGAGGCAGACAAGCGGAGCTTCCCCTTTTGGGTGGAGCTCCGCTTTAATATGACTACAGTAAAATGCCGCTTTGCTTCTACCAGTAGCTGTGCTTTACAGTGTCCTGTTATGGAAGGCTGACATCTGCAAAGTGTATTAATCTTGCAATCGCCAAGACAGGAAGATTTCAGAATGACACATGCTTATTACATATAATACATCCTCATATTGCAGGGTAAATTGCACTTCAATACAATGCATTGCCCTAGACTAGCAGCCTTTGATTGAAAGAATTCCATCTTACAGAGTCTGTCAGTGCTCGGGGTATCCGGTCACTGCACTGATCAGCCTATAATATATGCAAAGTATTCCTTTGTGGTGATAGAACCTGTTATCCACCCAAGTAGAAGCAGTTTATTACTTGCTGTATATAACAGACATTCTGATCAACGCCCTGAATCTTCTTCTGACACCTCATGCATGTAAACCTACCAAAGGACTTTTAGAGGAAAAAAAACAATGTCGGCTTGAGTATTCATTCAAAGTTTGATCAGATTTTGATTGAAGTTTTTATCAAATTGTTTACCAGTTAATTTGTTCTTCATTGCCTTACTACAGTAACAGACAACAAAATTGCCATTTCCATTGTGTATTAGAGCCCCATGCACACAAGAATTAAGACGTCCAGGTGTGTTTGGAGCCAGTTTCTAAATGCACTTGGAAGAGTGAAAAGTGCTTGCTATGTCTGAATGCACCCAGGGTGTTTGGTCTGGCTGCATTAACACAAAATAGAAATTTCCGTGTCCCAGCACTGTTTAGCCTAGTTGGCTAAATGCAACTAAACCCAGGTACATCTAAACGCATGATCCTTATACTGAATCACAACTGATTGGCTCCTTGTACTGTTTTCTCCCTCTCCCAGTCCTGAGCTTTGCTGTACAGAGGTTGTAAGAGGCTTACACTAGGTCACATTTTAAGGTAGTTACACTGCTTGCATTTAAGGATGTATTCATGAATACAAGTCAGTATAATTTAATTATTTCATATCTGCATGTAGTTCAGTTTTCAGTCAAGTGCTTGTGAGCCTTAGAGTGCGATATTCAAAGATAAAAGTGAAAAACAACATAAAAATGGTTTATTCCAAGAAAGCAACGCATAGATCTCTCTAATAAGCCTGATATTTAGAAGCAACATGTTGTAAACGGTGGATTCTTGGGCTTGTTTTGCAACTGCATAGCACTCAAATTGCAATATTCGTTAAATTTAAACAAGAAATTAGAATAAAATTTTAATGCATGCTCATTTGGTTTGGAGATTTAATTTCAAACTGCAGGATGTTGTTTTGCACTGATGGGATGTTACATATTCCCCTGCTGTGAATACTTACCCCTATGTAAAGTGCAGGCGTTGTGTCATTGTTCTTTAGGGTATTTTGTAATTAAACTCAAATATTGGTGCCATGTACAATATGCTAATAAGTGGCAAGATGGAAAAATTATACATCAGGTCAAAAACAATGTCAGAAAGGAGGGAATTATTTGGCGGGACTTTAAGGGTGCCAACAAAAAAGAGAAATAGTCATATAATGCTCGACAAAAAGTATGTAAGGGTTAATGATTTTATTGTTACATACAAAACATCATTAAAATTCAAATATAAATTATGCGCACATGTTCAGAAGTACATCTAGAAATTTAAAACAGATGATAAAATGTAATCACTCGGTAGTAGCGTTGGAGTGATTGTCCCGACATTCGATTTTTTGGCTAGATTTCAGCTGACAAGCTCATCTGGGCCTCTTTTGACACCTTAAGTACACCACTCAGCGAGGATTTCCCTTGTTTTCACATGGAATCACAGGTATGAGACTTTGCATATGAGTGAGCTTCTGTTGATGGACCTAGCAGTCGATAGTATACCCTATTGTATTAGTATATTCATTTTACCATTCTGTATTATACTCCGAACTAACGTAATGCTTGTATTTTATCTTATTACATGCAGTGTTACATCTATTTTTTCTTTAAAACATCCCCTGATGAGCCCAGAATGGCGAAACATGTCGGGACAATCACACCAACGCTACTACCGAGTGATTACATTTTATCACCTGTTTTAAATTTCTAGATGTACTTATGAACATGTGCGCAAAATTTATATTTTCATTTTAATGATGTTTTGTATGTAACAATAAAATCATTAACCCTTACATACTTGTTGAGCATTGTATGACTATTTCTCTTTTTTGTTGGCACCCTTAAAGTCCCGCCAAATAATTCCCTCCTTTCTGTCACAAGACATGCCATGCTAATTCTTGGAGCCCCCCCCCCCAAAAAAAATTGGCACTGCAAAAAAAAAAAAAAATATATATATCTATATATAGATATAGATATATATCTATATCTATATATAGATATATATCTATATCTATATATAGATATATATATATATATAAAAAGCAAAGCAATGTAATTACTGACACTGAGAGCCTTTTAAAATGTTGCTACTACTTTGATTTTGAGCATTATATGTGTATATATATATATATATATATATATGTATATATATATATATATATATATATATATATATCGGTTCACCACCAGCTTAAACCATTAATACAAGGCAGGATGGATCCATGCTTTCATGCTGTTTAACCCAAATTCTGACCCTACCATCTGAATGTTGCAGCTGAAATCGAGACTCGTCAGACCAGGCAACGTTTTTCCAATCTTCTATTGTCCAATTTTGGTGAGCCTGTGCAAATTGTAGCCTTAGTTTTCTGTTCTTAGCTGACAGGAGTGGCCCTCGGCATGGTCTTCTGCTGCTGTAGCCCATCTGCTTCAAGGTTCGATGTGTTGTGCATTCAGAGATGGTATTCTGCATACCTTGGTTGTAAGGAGTGGGTATTTGAGTTACTGTTGCCTTTCTAAATTCTCAAACTATCTTCTATTCTCCTCTGACCTCTGGCATCAACAAGGCATTTTCGTCCATACTACTGCCGCTCACTGGATATTTTCTCTTTTTCGGACGTTTCTTTGTAAATGCTAGACATGGTTGTGCATGAAAACCCAGTAGATCAGCAGTTTTTGAAATACTCAGATCAGCCCGCCTGGCACCAACAACCATGCCATGTTCAAAGTCACTTAAATCCCCTTTCTTCCTTATTCTGATGTTCGGTTTGAACTTCAGCAAGTCTTCCTCACCACGTCTAGATGACTAAACACATTGAGTTGCTGCCATGTGATTGGCTAATTAGCAATTGTGCTACCAAGCAATTGAATAGGTGCACCTAATAAAGTGACCGGTAAGTGTATATGCCTTTGTCATCATTGGGGATCCATGATATACTGTAAGACCAAAATACACTGGGGGTGAAAGAGATAGCAGATGAGATGTCAGTGGTCTGACATTTCACACATTCTTAATACTGAAAACTGTAGACAGAATGTTTACCGTGTGTAAAATGAGGCATATTAAAAAACAAAGGTTTTATGGCATTACTGGTGTGATAGTTGAATTCTGCTATTGTCTATAAAGTAGCTTACCACAAGAGATATTACAAAAATATGTAAGATTCTCCACATGTCCAATTTTATTTAATCGGCTGAAAATCTATTATTTTACCTTCTCATGAACTGGGAAATGAACGGAGTGCAAACATTCTGCCACAGCCAGCAATTCATTTAACTAAATACAATATGATCCCTCCCCCCCCCTTCAAATTAATTTAATCAAACCAAGTGTAAGTGGTGTCGTTATCTAGAACTAAGATGTGAATACAAATATGATTATTGATATGATAATAATGGTAATAAGTCAGCATCTTAAATGTGTTTTATTATTTGTCTATGCAGGTTCTTTGAAGTAGAAGATTGCCATCATATTTTTTTTTTTAATTACCATGAAAGCCAAAGCAAATTGTTTAATGTAAAAGACATAAAGATGGTTTATAATGCTGAGCGGAGAAGGAGGTTTAGTCATCGGGTTACAATGTTTATCCTTATAAATTCAGATAATAACGAAGAGTACAACATCATAAATGTGCTGGAATTTTTTTTGGACTTGAGGAAAAATAACCAGTGGCTTGTGAGAGATGTCAGGCACTGAGCATCAGATTGTATGGACTATCTGGTTCATACAGAACTAAAGTGACAGGTCATCAGGACTCCTCTGAAGTGTGGTCGTGGCTTTGTGGACCAGTAATGACACCACAAATGTGAAGGGAAAAGGCATAGCATGATCAGGCAGGACATCATTTCTGCACTACTCTTTGCATGTAAACTGAGCCAGATCATCCACAAGGCAACGTAGGCAAGAGCTTAGGACTCAGTGGATGTCCAATGGGCCCACTTACAACCCTCATATACCTGCAGTAAACAAGGAGGATATTGCAATTGGTTAGAGCTGTGCAATTAAAGTGATTGTAATCATTTTTCTTTTTAAAATAGCAAACATGTTATAATGACCTGCTCTGTGCAATGGTTTTGCACAGAGCAGCCCTAATCTTTTTCTGGGTCTCCCCGCTGGCGCTCCAGGCCCCCCCTCTTCATCTAGTGCCCCCACAAAAAGCCACGGTCTGTGGGGGCACCTGTGCGAGCTCGCTCCCTAGTACCACTGCTGCGTCCATTGACACAGAAAGCGGGACTCAGCCCCCCACCCCACTGTCCTGTGTGACAGCTTTTGATTGACAGCAGCTCCTGCTGCTATCAATCTGTCCAATGAGGAGAGCGACAGCAGCAGGAGTCGCTGTGCTCATGCACATCCAAGGATCGGATTGGGCTCAGGTAAGAAAAAATGTGTGTGTGTTTGGGGAGGGGGGGGGGTTGGGGGGAGGAGGGAACTGCAGCACAGAAGAGAGGGGGGACTGCAGCACAGAAGAGAGGGGGGACGGGACTGCAGCACAGAAGAGAGGGGGGACTGCAGCACAGAAGAGGGGGGGGGACTGCAGCACAGAAGAGAGGGGGGGACGGCAGCACAGAAGGGGGGGGGACTGCAGCACAGAAGAGAGGGGGGGACGGCAGCACAGAAGAGAGGGGGGACTGCAGCACAGAAGAGGGGGGGGGACTGCAGCACAGAAGAGAGGGGGGACTGCAGCACAGAAGAGAGGAGGGGACTGCAGCACAGAAGAGAGGGGGGACTGCAGCACAGAAGAGAGGGGGGACTGCAGCACAGAAGAGAGGGGGGACTGCAGCACAGAAGAGAGGGTGGACTGCAGCACAGAAGAGAGGGGGGACGGCAGCACAGAAGAGAGGGGGGACGGCAGCACAGAAGAGAGGGGGGACGGCAGCACAGAAGAGAGGGGGGACTGCAGCACAGAAGAGAGGGGGGACTGCAGCACAGAAGGGGGGGGGACTGCAGCACAGAAGGGGGGGGACTGCAGCACAGAAGAGAGGGGGGACTGCAGCACAGAAGGGGGGGTACTGCAGCACAGAAGAGAGGGGGGACTGCAGCACAGAAGAGGGGGGGGACTGCAGCACAGAAGGGGGGGGACTGCAGCACAGAAGGGGGGGGGGACTGCAGCACAGAAGGGGGGGGGGGACTGCAGCACAGAAGAGAGGGGGGACTGCAGCACAGAAGGGGGGGTACTGCAGCACAGAAGAGAGGGGGGACTGCAGCACAGAAGAGAGGGGGGACAGCAGCACAGAAGAGAGGGGGGACAGCAGCACAGAAGAGAGGGGGGACAGCAGCACAGAAGAGAGGGGGGACAGCAGCACAGAAGAGAGGGGGGACTGCAGCACAGAAGAGAGGGGGGACTGCAGCACAGAAGAGGGGGGGGGACTGCAGCACAGATGAGAGGGGGGGACTGCAGCACAGAAGAGAGGGGGGGACTGCAGCACAGAAGAGAGGGGGGGACTGCAGCACAGAAGAGAGGGGGGACAGCAGCACAGAAGAGAGGGGGGGACTGCAGCACAGAAGAGAGGGGGGACAGCAGCACAGAAGAGAGGGGGGACTGCAGCACAGAAGAGAGGGGGGACTGCAGCACAGAAGAGAGGGGGGACTGCAGCACAGAAGGGGGGGGGACTGCAGCACAGAAGAGAGGGGGGACAGCAGCACAGAAGAGAGGGGGGACTGCAGCACAGAAGAGAGGGGGGACTGCAGCACAGAAGGGGGGGACTGCAGCACAGAAGGGGGGGACTGCAGCACAGAAGGTTTTTCCCCTTAATGCATAGAAATTATTAAGGTGAAAAGCCTTAAGGCTTTTCAACCACTTTAACTGTCACCTCAAAAAGGGAGGATGCACTTGAAGGCAATATCTGATATCTCCTATAATTTGACCACTCCTATTGATTAATTGCTACCATTTTTAGTAGCAAGATTGTACGCTAAAAATCTCAGGTGTAATGCAAGGCTAATGAAAAAAATGGTTCAACACATCACTGCAATCTGTGCACTTCCCTCAATGTTATACCCGCCCGCAAACACAAAAAAAAACAACTTGTTAATCTGCAATAAACCCAATGTGGTCCTAACTTCCTGCCTGAGTGGACAGCACTGAAATCCCATGCAGTATTGTCAGCACTGCCTGAATTCTCACCTTCTGGCCTACAGATCACCTCCACATATCGTCATCTCCATAGCATGAGTGTTCTGTGGTACAGAAGGGGAACACCCAGGTAGGTATGACAACACTGCTTGGGATTTAAATAAGTTCACCTTAAAAAAAAAAAAATAATAAATGCACATTTTTTTTGCAGATAAAAAAGTGCATTTACAATTTTTTTTGTAGGAGCATGGACAGCATTGCACCAGCGACCAGCAGATTGCTGGTGCCATATAGGACTCCTGCAGACTGTCAGTGTAAGCTGTCTGCACACACATCATACGGGCAGGCAGTGTTACACTAACAGGAAGAATCAATGAACTACCAGAGCACTCTGGAGGTTCATTGAGAACTACAAGCTGACAGCCACAAAGGTGTCGGTACTTGTAGTTGATTTATTCACATTACTCTGTAAATGAATGACATAGCCGTAGCCTCACACAGCTGCGCTCTTTTCAAAAAGCGATAGCTGATACGGGGAACTTCTCCCTGTACTGCTGTCATAGGGAGAGAGGGAATCGACTGCCGCAATGGGAACATGTTCCATCCTAAAAACAGGTGGAACATGTTCCCAAAGGCTAATTTATCCTTTAGGGCAGCAGAGGCAGTAATGTCAGCTCAAATAAGTGGTTACGAACTAACTAGGTTTTTGGCAAATCAGAAGTATTTTTTTTGTGCTTGCAGTGTTTTCAAATGGGTAAAACAGATTAATCTGCATGTATTGCAGAGGCAGACATCATCTTTTTTTTTTGACCAAACACTTTACGTCTCTAAATAGCAAGGTATTAAAAAGACCCTTGCAGCTTAGCTGCTAATACTGGAAAAAACAACTAAAAAGCAGTGATTTTGGAGTCCTGAGGTTATAGAAAACACAGAGGCCCTGTGCTGACCAAACCGTGGAGGGACTACAAATCTCAATATGCCCCTCAATGTTCCCCAGTAAGAATGTCTGCATACTGTCCTTGGCTGTATTAAAAAGTGTTTTCCTCTGTCATCTTCCAGTCTAATTCCCCATCAAGCGTGTACACAATTTTAAATCCAGAAATTGATTTTTCCAAAGTAGCTTTATGTGAGGCTGACATTATGTGCAATCACAAGCAAGTCTGCCTAACCCTAAAATTGCCGAACAGATAGGCTACCTTACTGACAATGATGGCTCAGTGGGAGCACGCTGTCGAGAAAAGTGCCAATTTTGGTTTCTGTACGAGTCATCTTTGTAGGGGGTGCAAGATCACAACAATTTTGTGTGAATTTTCTCTGGCTAACCAAACAGGGAACAGACAGGCTGCTTTACCTGAGTACAAAATACAAAAAAAAACCTTTTAAAATAAAAACTGCTAGATATTTTTATTGCTTGCTGTGAGGGTAAAAAAAAAAAAAATCTGTATTCGAGGAAGCTGAGATGTGGGGGACAAAAGGCAATTTAGGCACTTTAAAATGAGGTATAACAAGGTATGTAATTGTAAAGCTAGACACACTACATTTTGCCCACTGCGTGCTTTTATTTAAGTGGATACTGAGATTGCCTTCAATAAGGTATAATCTTCTGTAATCATTTTTGGTGCCGAACGCAATTACAACTCAATGGGGAAGGCAAGGTGGGAAACAATGACAAGAGTTCTACAGGTCTGACTTCCACAGACATTTACATTTGGCCACTGGGTAAAAGGTAGGGTTGAATGCTTACCACTGTCCCAACACAGAAGATGCTAATTAGAGCAATGTATTAAAAGATAAACTTGAGACGACATTGTAAATTAGGTACTAAAATACCTAAGGTTTTCCATCTATACATAGATGTATTATACCAAGGGCATTTTGCTATTTTGAGTGCCTTTTTGCTGGGAATACCAAGTGCTAAGCCATGTGAATTTCGGGGCTGGCTTTGTCAATCCTTATAAAGAAAGCGAAGAAAACAAAAGGAGACAGAAAAAAATAAAATGGGGAAAGTAAAGAAAAGAGAGATGAAAAAAACAAAGGCGTATTAGGCTCCATTCACACTAGCGCGTTTTTTGATGCATTTTGCAGAAATGCATGGGAGTTTTTTAACATGGGTTCCTATGAAACATGTTCACATCAAAGCCTTTTTGTACCTCTGCATTTATGGAAAGGGTCAGGGACTTTTTTCATGCAAAATGCAGCGTTTTGCATGTAATAGAATTCAATGGACCAGCATCAAAAACGCAAGTGCAGCGTTTTTACAGCATTTTTGATGCGTTTTGCGCGTTTTTTTTTTTTTAAACTGTATATGGTCTAAAAAAAAACTGTAAAAGAAAAAAAAAACGCAAAACGCGGCAAAAACGCTGCTCAAAAACGTGGCATCACAAAAAACACTGCAGAAACGCTCAAAAGCAACATGCATAGGTGTGAATCGAGCCTAAAACCCAAAAGCAGACTTATTTTGGATTGTACCAATTCTTATATGTGGTGGCTGCATTCATTTTTATGGGCTATCTTTCGTTTATTTTCATCTTGCCAGTAAGTATGCAGATGTACAATAAAAGAAAGAAAGTAAAAAAAAAAAAAAAAAAAAAAAAAAAGGAAATGAAAGAGAAGAAAAAATAAAAGGAAAAATAAATACAGATGAAAATAAAATTAAAAAGAAAAGAATGGAAGAGAGAAAGTAAATGGAAAGGTAGGGAAAAGTAGTGGTAGGGAAAAGGGGAAAGGAAAAGGAAATTAATTTGAAAAGTAAAAAGAAAAGAACTGAAAGGGGAAAAAGAAAAAGAAAGCAAAAGAAAAAAGGAAATGAGTTCATCATTAAAGTAAAGTGGGGTACACACTATGAGAAAATCTTTCAACATCAATTCAGACTTTCCAAAGGGACAAACACAAAAAAAAAATTCTGGCACGTGAACAGATTTTCGTTCAATAGGTACTGTTTTCAGACGATAAAAATTGAATACAAATGACTAAGCATGGTCAATAACATCTTTCAACCGATTTTCTTATAGTGTGCACTAGACTTAAATGTGGGCTCTTACAATCACACTAATCTATGTCTGCCCACCAGGTATCAAGAGGCATCTGTCAAGAAACCTCAGTTTACAACTGTCCATCGTCCAAACATAATTACATACCACTCACAGGACTAGAGGAGCACCACTTGGAGTTGTTCACTAGACACCTGCCCTTGCTATATTTGATGACTTTGCTGGAAAGAAAGCAAATTCTGGTAACTGCCATGTAATCCAACATTCAAATACAGAGGCTGATTTACTAACGGCAAACAGACTATGTACTTTGCAAGTGCAGTTGCTCCAAAACTTAGTAAATGAGGGTGCAAGTACTGCTGACTTCCAACATCCAATCATGCGCAAGCAAAAAAGTTTTTTTTTTTCCTTGCATGTGAGTGTTCTCTGCAAAAGTATCGCTTCACCTCATTTACTGAGCTCTGGAACAACTGCACTTGCAAAGTGCACAGTCTATTTGCCTTTAGTAAATCAACCTCAAAGACACGCAGTGCAGGGTAACTGCGAAACTTGACACCCGACTGGGCCCTGTGACAAACATTTTCAGTCTTTCAGTAAGACCCCTTTCACACTAAGGCGTTTTTCAGGTGCTTTTGGGCTAAAAATAGCTCCTGTAAAGCACGTGAAAAACGTCTCCCCTGCAGTCTCAGTGTGAGAGCCCGAGTGCTTTCACACTGGAGCGGTGCGCTGGCAGGACGTTAAAGAAACTCCTGCAAGCAGCATCTTTGGAGTGGTGAAGGAGTGGTGTATACACCGCTCCTAAACTGCCCCTGCCCATTGAAATTAAAGAGCAGCGCAGCCGAACTGCCAGCAAAGCGCCATTTGTGGGTTGTTTTAATCCTTTTACGACTGCTAGCGGGGGTTAAAAGCGCCCCGTTAGCGAACGAAAACCTCTGCAAAAACGACACCTCGGTGTGAAACCAGCCTTAAAGAAAAAAAAAAATGTCTAAGGCCCCTTTCACACTGGGGCGGTTTGCAGGCCTTATTGCGCTAAAAATACCGCCTGCAAACCGCCCCTAAACAGCCTCTGCTGTTTGTTCAGTGTGAAAGCCAGAGGGCTTTCACACTGAAGCGGTGCACTGGCAGGACGGTAAAAAAAGTCCTGCGAGCCGCATCTTTGGAGCGGTGAAGGAGCGGTATATTCACCGCTCCTGCCCATTCAATGGGACAGCGCGGCTATGTACGAGTGGTTTTAACCCTTTTTTGTCCGCCAGCGGCCGAATACCGCGGTAAAACAGCGCTAAAAATAGCGCTGTTTTACCGCCGACGCCCCCTAAAGCCCCAGTGTGAAAGGGGCCTTACAATTTTAGAATTATGAAAAACAATTTCCCCTTTTGTATAAAAGGCAGTGCCTGCTAAAGTGAGGGTAAGGGCCAACAAAACAAATGAACTTTAAATCCTTCATTCAGTACATAAAGAATTGCATACAATGGCAGGAGACAAAATAGAAAGACAGATCTATCCAGCCTTGACGCATAACTTGTAACTTTTTGGCAAGAGAGGTGCAACAGCTCAGCTACAGAGCTGGAAATGGCCAGATTAATGGCGCACCTCAACCTCCCGGCATAAATCATTTAAAATATGGCAGATAAATGAAAGTGGCGTGCTTGGGTTTTCGCTGCATGGCTCACAAAATAAGAAAAATTGGCAGCTGGGGAGTTTTATCGGAGTTCACAGGTAGTCTGAGAATGTCATTTACTCTGGAACAATGCCGCAACTGGAGCTGCGCGCAGAAAGACCCATGGCAGAGGCTTTTGTAGAAAATACCGATGTACTGCTGAATGCCAATGTCAAAACCTCACCAGGCACTACATCATTTAGTAAATTATTAACATCCTCCACTAATGAAGAAGCTTCCTTCATTAAATATTGACGTGCTATGTTTTAGGATGTTTGCCAGCACTGACAGAAGGTGTATATGATAAATATAGCTCCCAGGTCCTTTTTTTTTTTTTTTCCCTATTCCCTTCTGGCTCCCCAGTGCTTACTTAAAGGAAAGATGTGGTGATTTTTGTCTTTCCAAGGGCTTTGTGAGAGAGAATATTGGAGGATCGCACTGTACATCCCTCTCGGGGGAGCAGAGTAGGTCAGAGGGTTGGCCCAGTGTTAATGGCAACACATGGCCGCACAAGGCAAGGCTCTGGCCATGTTTCAATTACCTTTTTCAATTAGTTCCAAGGATCAATGATTGTACTAAAAAGCCTGTAGGAAAATGATCAGTGTAGACAAGCCGCTATTATTGGTTTACATGTTTAATGGACTGTATCAGAAAACAGCCAGTGAGCTCCCATCACTCAAAACAGTTTAAAATAGACCCATCAAGCATCACGGAAAACTCGATCATTAATAGTACAAACTGAGTAAAGCACAAATGTCAACTGTCCCTGATTTTCAGGGTTTGTCTCTAGTTTTCAGACTGACCTACCACATAAAATTCCTTACGCTTGCCATACACGGCACAATTTTGAATGCTACCTAAAGCGCGTGCCTCAAATTGATATCTATTATGCCGCATACACACGACCGGTTTTCCTGACGGAATAAACTGTGAAGGTTTTTCCGACGGAGTTCCGCTGAAACTGTCTTGTGTACACACGATCACATCAAAGTCTGACCGTCCAGAACGCGGTGACGTACAGCACATACGACGGGGCTAGAAAAAGGAAGTTCAAATAGCCAGTAGCCAATAGCTTCCGTCTCGTACTTGATTCAGAGCATGCGTCGTTATTGGTTCATCAGAACAGCATACAGACAAGCGGTTTTCCCGATAGGAATTGGTTCCGTCGGAAATATTTAGAACATGTTCTATTTCTAGGTCCGTCAGAATTTTCAAAAAAAAAAGTCCGATGAGGCATACACACGATCGGAATATACGATGAAAAGCTTCCGTCTGACATTCCGCTCGTGTGTACGCAGCATTAGAGCTGCACGATTCAGGATAAAATGAGAATCACAATTTAAAAAATTTTTTTTTAGAATAAAGATCACTATTCTCGGCATAACATCATCTTTCACATTACACAAAAAAAATTGGGCTAACTTTACTGTTTCGTTTTTTTTTTTTTAAATTCACTGACGTGTATTTTTTCCTAAAAAAATTGCTTTTGAAAGACCGCTGCGCAAATACAGTGTGACATAAAATATTGCAACAATCACCATTTTATTCTCTAGGGTCTCTGCTAAAAATACATAAGTAATGTTTTGGGGTTATAAGTAATTTTCAAGCAAAAATACTGATTTTAACTTGTAAGCAACAAGTGTCAGAAAAAAGGCACCTTTTCCTTTAAAGAGGAACTGCAGTCTGCTCACATAATTTGTAATAAAAACTTTTTGCCATTCTGAAGCTTCCCTCCAACCACTTTGCATATTATTTTATATATACTGTTATTCTTGCCAAATATGCTGCAGAAATCACCCTCTGCTGAGTCTGGCTGCATCCATTTTAACTGTGGGCAGCTGAAGCTGCTGCCTGTTCACTTCCTGGATTTATGCAGACACACAGAGTCACATCTCCAGCTCTGCAGCTCTCATTGGCCCGCTTATGACTCATCCCCCCTTCCTTCCTGACAAACTCTCACAAGAGTGAGCGAAAGAGAGAGCTGTGCATGATGTCATTAACCTAGGCTTATTACCAGACAAGAAAAAGGAAGTAGACTGTATGAGGTATTTACTGGTAGAAAAAAATGTTTTACTATTCAAAGTTAAAACAACAACAACAAGGGCAGAAGATTTAATAGATGGAAAGTTGAAAAAAACGACTGAAGGTCCACTTTAAAGTGATTGTAAGGCTTTGTTTTTTTTTTTTTTAAATAACAAACATATCATACTTCCCTTCACTGTGCAGTGGGTTTTGCACAGAGTGGCCCCGATCCTTGACATCTGGGGCCCCCCAGCGGCACTGGTAGCTCCTCCCTGCATCGTATAACCCCCTAGGAGAAGCGCTCTCCCAGGGGGTTACCTTGCGGGGGCTCTCCCCAGTCCAGCATTTGCGTCCATAGACACAGAATGCCTGACTCGGCTCCGCCCCCCTGGCGCTAAGGTAATTGGATTTGACAGACAGCAGCGTGAGCCAATGGCTGCGCTGCCTTCAATCTATCCAATCAAGAGCCGAGACAATGGGCAGAGGGGAAGAGCGCCTCTCCGGCGTGTGAATCACAGGACTCAGGTGAGTAAAATGGGGGGGCTGGAGGGCCGGTCAGTGACTGAAATTTTTTCACCTTAATGCATAGGATGCATTAAGGTGAAAAAACATGAGGGTTTACAACCCCTTTAGGTGGTTAAACTAACCTCATTTGCAGACCGAAGTTTATCCCTTTGATCCAAAAGAACCAAATGATACAATATTTCTTTTTATCTCAGTACTGAGCAATGTTGTGATAAACTCTGCAGGCTGCTTTTTTTTTTTTTGACAGCTCTGAGCAGAGAAGGCTCTGGACTTGTTACCTGAATCGTGGAAATGCCGGATTAAGATTGTGAGGGGGTTGAATAGAGCACAATTTTTTAACGATTAATCGTGCAGCTCCAATATCTATGCAAATACAAAAAGTACCATCATCCTAACCACAGCATATTGTATTTGGCTGGGGACATTCCCTGCCATGTCCCTAATGGTGGAAGAGAGAAATGGACTACCTCGGTACCAAAGAATAGCACAACTGAATAAAAAGGTTTTTGCATTTTATTAACATAATATAATAAAATCAGGACATATAGCCACACAAAAAAAGATAAAAAAACAGTGCTTGTAGTGGCATATAATGATCAATGGTGCTGATGAAGAGGTGATACGTAGTAACCACTTCATCAGCACCATTGATGTAAAACATTATATGCCGCTACAAGCACTGTCTTAATCCGGCATTTCCACGATTCAGGTAACAAGTGCAGAGCCGTTCTCTGCTCAGAGCTGTCAAAAAAAAAAAAAAAGCAGCCTGCAAAGTTTATCACAACATTGTTCAGTGCTGAGATAAAAAGAAACATTGTATCATTTGGTTCTTTCGGATCAAAGGGATAAACGTCGGTCTGCAAATGAGGTTAGTTAGGATTTATATAGCACCTACAGTTTGCACAATGCTTTACGTTGTTAAGGCAGACAGTACAGTTACAATACAATTCAATGCAGGAGGAATCAGAGGGTATGGCTGGCTACATGTCCTGATTTTATTATATTTTGTTAATAAAATGCAAAAACCTTTTTATTAATTCAATTGTGTTATTCTTTGGTACCAAGGTATACCATTTCTCTCTTCCCCCATTGGGGGCATGGTAGGGAATGTTCGCAGCCATATGCAATATACAATTCTGAATGATGCATGCAGGAAAACTTCAACTGTGAGAGTGCCGTTAGCATGCTCTATGATGGTAAAAGTGAACATGGTGGATTCAAACATTTACTCTAACGTTGGTTTAATTATTTACAGCCTACCATATATGTGCCTCATGCCACGTGGTGAAGGCGGCACCCTTTGGCTGCTGTAGTAAGATAGGCCCTTATGCACAAAGGAAATGTTATTAATAGATGACGGGTGCTAGGTTACACGGCTTCAATCAGCTGAACTGCCACTCTAAACACAAGAAGAAAACTGGATATGCACTGTCATGGCTGCCCTTAGGGAAAGAAACTACGGTCCATAGTAGCACCAGATTATGTATGTCTTATAAACAAAATGTAATTTATTGCATCTTTCTACATCTTGGTTGTGGTGGCTGCATTAGCTTTGTTTTTCCCTTCATTTTGACATGGGAAACCTGCAAATACCACACTCCCTGTCCCAGGGTGGCTATGCTGATTGACTTCAAACATGTCTGCCTTTGTTCATTTTCTATAACATGGTGGGTGAAGGGGTTAGTTTACAGAACTATGATATGATTATTTTGCTTTCTGTCAGCTCATAGGAAGCGACATTGACACTGCATGTCAGACAAGATTATCAGATATTTTCTATACGACTATACCTACAGCTTTATATGAAAGAACACATCCCTGGCATCCCTTTAGATGTCCATGCTCTTCCCTGCTGGCCACTGGGTGCTGCAGCCTTAAAGTGGTTGTAAACGCAAATGCCCCAAATTTATTTACCCTCCATGTTTTGCCTCGTTTAGCAGTGCAGTGTGTTTTTTTTTTTTCCTATTCCTAAATACCTTTTTGTTTGTGTTCTGCTGTGCGGTCACGTGTTCTTTGTCTGCTGTTTATTCTGATGTAAGGGAACAGGGAGGAAAGGGGCGAGGAGGGGAGCGGAGGGGCAAGGATGAGAGGGAGAGATGGGAGAGGAGAGGGGCGGGGAGGAGAGGATAGGGGAGAGAGATCATCGTGTTCTCACTGAAGACTACAGAACTAACAGGGAGAGAGGGAGGGGGGATAGGGAGGGGGAGGAGGAGAGAGACGGAGGGGGAGGAGAGGGGAAGAGGGAGGAGAAGAGGGAGGAGGGGGGGGAGAGGGAGGAGGGGGGGAAGAGGGAGGAGAAGAGGGAGGAGGGGGGGGAGAGGGAGGAGGGGGGGAGAGGGAGGAGAGGGGGGGAGAGGGAGGAAGGGGGGGAGGAGGGAGGAAGGGGGGGAGGAGGGAGGAGAGGGGGGAAAGGGAGGAAGGGGGGGAGGAGGGAGGAGAGGGGGGAGGAGGAAGGGGGGGAAAGGAGGGAGAGGGGGGAGGGAGGGGGAGAGGGGAGAGAGGGGGGAGAGGGAGGGGGAGAGGGGGGAGAGGGAGGGGGAGAGGGGGGAGAGGGAGGGGGAGAGGGGGGGAGAGTTGGGGAGAGAGAGATGCAAAGGAGAGAGCTGTAATGTCAGATTCACGTGAGCTGACCACACTGGCACAAAGGGGGAGTCAGGACCAGGCAGGAAAAACAAGGTACTGTAGAAGATACAAAGGAAAAATTGACTAGGCAAAAGCACTATGCTATAGCGCCTGCCTTAAAGGGACAGGATCAGGATTTCAGGGGTGTGTTATTTCATATAATGCTTAGGAAACTATAACTGGTGGCAGAGAAAGCCAATACCTGTGAGAGATGGGCAATGTACAAATAAGAAAGTGGATTGATTAGTAATTGAAGCCATTCAGACAAGAAATTAGGGCAGACGTAAGATAGCTGCTGCAGTTTTAAAGGATTATACTGTGGAGATGCCAGTTTGCAGGAAATTGATAGTCAGTTTCCACTCAGAAAAGGACTTTCAACATTTGTGGGAAAAAAACTTAAGGTTGATGTTCAGCTTTGTGGCTTCCTCGTATATGTAATCATGACATTTTATTAATTGAAAGCACCACCACTGGCAATTGATTGACCAATAATGCAGCTATTTTGATTGACTGATTCTCTGCCTTCAGTGGAAATCACATAACCAAATACCTGTGACTTTAATTGAGTGCAGTAAGTAGGGTAGTGATTTTGTCTTGTAGAAGGGAGTCATGTAGAGAGCCAGGGAAAGTCCTGGCTAGGATTTCTCTCCTGTAGTTTTTCACCTCTCATGGTCAGTGAATAAAGCATCAGGCGAGACAAACAGCCAGTGTAGCCTGAGAAGCAGACGAGATATCTGCTAGAGTTAAGGTTGGTGATACTTAAAAGTTTGTTATCCCAACACTTCATATTAATGACATGTGCCTGCTGTACCTTGTACTTGTATGAGAACGTATCCTGTTCTCTTTGTATTGCTTCCTTTGTGTGAAATCTCTGGTGTTCCTGCCAGTCCCTCTGCCTTCCTATTAATAACTGACCACACTAAGCAGGGGAACACACCGTGGACGGTTCTTTAGCTGTGCTGGGAATTCGGCCTGCTCTCAAATTGTCAGACTTGTTCTGACATGCCCCCCCCCCCCGCATAGCCTTTCACTGGCAAGCTCAGTGTGCCGTTGCGTCTCCTCCCCCAGCTCTTATGCAGCTGAGAACAGAGGGAATGTGATCACTTATAAAATAGGAAAAAAAGTATTTAGATTTTTTTTTTATATATATTTATACAAAAATGGGTATTCCATCTATCATTTCTATTTTAACCTGAATGTGTTGTTTTACAAGGTGATCATTTACAATCACTTTAAAAGAACTGCATATTTTGAAGTTGACAAGTGTTCGCCTTGTTCAGCCTATTAGTCAGGATTGCTGTCGTGTAGCTAGCGCCCAGACTCAGCTAGGTTTGCTTTTGAAGTATTGTTTTATTTATTTTGAAATATTGTACAGCACCTTCATATAACCTGTAAATCAGAGGAATTGCACCTCTGCTTCATCAAGCCACTACTGAACTAGTCTCTTTGCCTAAAAGGTTGCTTGTCCCAGGGATCATCGCACCTACAACCTACCCCGACTCAGTCTACAGTTCAACTTTATGTGCTATTTTATGGGTTTATGAACAAGAATATGAGAAATGAAAAGTTGCTTCTTAAAACACTGCTGTGAACAGAAGTTTGCTATGATTTTCCACAACAAAGCTTCCTCAGGGATCTCAGAAGAGAAATGCTTGAGGCTAGGAAGCTTTGAAGCAACTGGGTCAGCCATTGAAGAGCTGGGAAAGGAGTTGTGCTGTTAATTTTGTAGTTGGATAGTGAAATGTCAAATCATGTCTTCAAGAGAGTGGAAGCAGTGGGAATCTCTGTAACATTGCAAATGTATTCAGAAACACAATCTCAATAATACATCTTTTCCTCTGCACAAAGTTTGAGCATCTAAGGGGAACTTTACCGAATGAGCAGGAGGGGAGAACTGCATATTTTGTAAGATGGATAATGAAGTCCCATGCCACATAAATGTAACAGATGGAATTTCACTTGTGGAACACAGACGAAAAGAAAACTTAATCTGACCTACTCCCTGGACAATACATGGAGTAAAAATGAAGTCACATTTTTATCTGCTTTTTTATTTTTTTTTAATAATTATAAATATGCAAATAGTGCTGATACAAAGTCATAGTGCAAAACATAGTACTGCTCGTCTTCAGCTGGCCATACATGGATCGAAATTCATCTGTTTCAACAGGGACTGGCCCAGTTTGATCCATGTATGGTCACTGTAGTAGAAGAGAAGTAGATCTACTCATCAACTTCTGTACAACCACCCTGTCGAATTTTAGCAGCTCCATCAGTGCTGCCATTGATAGATAGCAACTTGTTTGGAAGGTGGAAGAAGCCCTCGATAGTGGTGATTCATTTAGAATATTTATTGGTGCACATTTCATTTTTTGTGGACTCAAATTTATATATATATATATATATATATATATATATATATATATATATATATATATATATATATATATATATATATAAGTGGATACTACACTGAATTTTGAACTTGGCACTTTTTATTTTGGGATGAAAGATATTCATATATTATTTTTTTAGTCACACTGATCTATTATTTATGCATTTGAAATAGATTTATAGGCTATGTATATGGTTTGGTTCTGTTTTTTCTGCAGTGAAACTCCACAGCAGATTTTTCCGCTTGTGGACAGAGTAATCATAAGATGGACATGCAATTTTAAAATGACTTTACATGGGCAACAAATTAAAGCCCAACTCCGGCTTACACTTTCTAAGCAGTTACATCATTTTTTTCCTTGGAGAAAAGGCTTAAGCTGACCAAAAGCTGACTGTTGTAAGGTAAAACTAGCGAGTTCACAAAATAGAACAAATAGAGAGGATGAACCTACCTAATGGTGGAACAGCCGGCCATTAAAATGACATCACCTCGCACCTCTCATATGATAAAGGAGGGTGAGCACTTGATTACCTTGCTAGTACTACAGAAAAGGATCAGAGACCTATGTTAATTTAAATATCTCAGCTCCACCCCAGGTAAAGATCTAGCCTAAAATATATTTACCCTTAATCTTGCTACATTACATCCTAAACCATTGAATGTCCTTCTCCAGGTCCATCTGCTCTTCACTTATGGGTCTGAAATGCTTCTTTCTCAAAAACCAAACTGAACAGAGACGTTAAAGCAGCAATTTAGCTACAGAACACTTTTGTTTTTCTGGAAGAAAACTACGTGTTAGCAACTTGAACTTCCACAAGAGTCTGATTGATTTACAGAAATATCATTTTAAAGCAAGTGCTTGGAGATTTGGTACTGTGCCTAGTGAAGGAATGTTTATGAGGAGGTCAGGACTGAAAACTTGATTCTAGTAAATGTCAGGCTTTATTGTATAAAGAGAATTACTGGAAAGTGGTTAACTGACTGGGGTCTAAACCACAGGTCAAATGAAGCCGTTTATAGCATTCTTCTGAGGCTTATCATTTTAGGGCTCCATAATTAGATAAAGGAATGTCTGAACAGGTGGACCATGGCTAGTCTGCCTTATCAGAAGCTAACCACAGCCAGAAGAATGATCAAAATCCCTGCACAGGAGCTGAAGGTTGTGTTATAATCAATGGTTTAATTTTTGCAGCTGAAAAGCCACAACAGTGCTGTACAACAGATTGTAATGTATCCGACACCCCCTTTTATTAACATCTATATTGTGCTAATTTTCAGCAATGCCTGAGAGCAGTGAAACAATCCTTAACATGCCTAAAACTCAGTTGGTATTCATACACAGTTCCTCAAGCACAAATGATAAATACATTCTAACTGGCTTTTCAGAATATAATTTTGTTCAGATACTTTTAAAGAGATCTACTGTTTTCAGATGGACCGCTGCTTTAGAGATCACAGTGATGATCAGAGAATATTCATTTTGAGAGGCTCACAAGCTAACAAGTCCCCATTTTTTAAAATCACAAATGCCCTTTAAAGTGGACCACCCCATAGAAGGTGAAATACACGGTTTCTACAGCGATTTGTATTCAAGCAATGCCACTTAGATTTCAGTGTCTCTCACGGCCAGGGAGGGACTAAAATCTTGTGGGCAGTTCAGGGACTGTTGAGAGCAGCAGAGAGTGGCATGGCACAAGATGAGCATGGTATGAAGTATATTATGCGCTATATACTTAGTAATAGGTCTCAAAAAAAACAACAAAAAAACTTTAATGAGACAAAATGCTGCCTTTCCTGGAACAAGTGCTGCTCCAGATTCTTCCAAGTGCTAATTATGACTGCCAGACTATGCAACTAAAGCCACTGAACTTCCTCCAGCAGAGATTATGACATGGTTTCATTTGTAAGCAGCACTGGAAGGAGCCTAAAGTAGTACTTTCTTCAGAAAAAGTCATTGATCCAACCTCGACTGTTAACTTATCTTTTAAATGATCCCGTAGTTAGGATACAAAGTTTGACATTGAAGCACCCTGTAGACGATGTCTACTACATGTCCAACAGGCAGTACACTTACAGAGCTACGGTTGCTGATGTCCCCACTGTGTGCTGTGGTTTCACCCACCAGCTGCAAAGTCACTACTACCCCGTATAGCGGACTCGCCGTTCGAAGTACAACTAAGTATTCAATAGCTTCTAGTACAGGGGACTTCATGATCAAATTTTGTATTCAATCAATAGGGTTCCCTTAAAATAACATTTGAGGATAGGTCCATTATATACAAGTATTTCTCAGAAGAGTTCTTCTTTAGGGTATACTCCACAATTCACATAAGAAAAATGTATGTCTACCCATAAGATTTCAAGTAAAATAAGTGCCTTAGTGGAACGTACATCCCTATCAAAACACATATTATAGTCTCACGCAAGTTAAATATTTGATTTAGATCCTCATCTACCTAACCTTAGTTGGCAAGATGAACATGCTTCACAGAAACACTTCTACAAATGCATGAAAATGAACCAATACATCAGCTTTTCTGGCAAGCATTCAATAGTTCATACATAATTTAATACGGTAACAAATCATTTCCTTTACACTCTTATTTAATAACAATTCTCAACTGAAAATTAAATCTCAGAGTCTAACACAATTTAAAACAAATGCTAATATAAGTAAAACCTTTCAAAGATATTTCATCTGCCTTGGAAGACAACGGAAAAAAATGGTGCTGTCAGAGCAAGGCCAAGTCTCAGATGGGGAACGAAACTGCCATTAACCGCTCTTAAAGCCTTTGAAAATGACTTTTCTGATAAGTATTGCAAGTAATTATAGACATGGGCTCTCACTCTGCAATACAAATCTGAAGAGGACTCATCCAGCAAGGTGCAAAGCGGTATCCTACTTTGGTGTTGCAGACCCGGCACCAAATGTTGAGTAAACCAGCATTCTACATCAGAAGGCATCTATAAGGCAAGTATTTTTGAAAATGTTCTGCTGTTCTTCTGGGACAGGGCCAAGCAGAATTAGTGACCTTAAAGTTAATGTAAACCCCAACATTTTACAATACTGTACATGTTGATGCTGCCAGAAATCCAATAACCTTGTAACTTCCTGTAGTCAGCGGACTACACTGTGCTGCATTGAAATCTCAGTGTTACTAGCCCCATGCAGTTCAGCTCTGTAAACTACAGAACTCCTTAAGTTTCCTCATCTCCATAACATAGGGGAAGGTGTTCCATAGTTTGCAGAGGTGAACTGTGCAAGGCTTAGAACGCTGCTTGAGAATTCAGTGCAGCACACCATTGTAAATCTCACTATAGAAAATTACAAGCCGTACTGCAATACAAGCAAGCGGCCTAGGGTGACAATGCTCCTCCTCAATAGATACAGTTTGGTGAGAAAGCAGTGTCACCGTAGAACAGGAAGTGTGCTTCTGGCAAGATCACCTGATGAAATACAAGGGAAAATAAGTCCAAAGAAAATGAAAGCAGATACCACATTCAAGAACTTGTAAGTTCCATATATTAAATAAAACATACCAACAATCTTCTGTGTTGTAGGCAGCCTCACAGATTCTATCTGCCAGCCCAATTCAAGCCTAAAAAGCTCACAGCAGTTAAACATACATTTGAAAATGTCACTTGCAGAACGCTTTATTCATGTAAAGGGAATCTGTCATGAGATTAATATGCAGGCTACCATGGCTGACACTCCTTTTTAGAATGCTAGTTCCCTAGCTGTCATGTTAATGCATGGGATAATAAAAATAAGGAATTCTGACACTTTTCTGACTCATTTATAGCATGCATGTTTCAGCTCTGTGAATGAAAAGTAACACTTACAACAAGGCAACTAGTATTTCAGGAGACAAGCAATGGCAGTCCTGGTACTTCTCTCATGACAGACACACTTTAAAATGAATAGCTATAATTGTAAATGTCCATATAAGAACCTGTGGTGCATACTGGGAGATGTTTCCCATGGCAAGGGCCTTAGAAGCAAGTAAATGGTGGAGCATGGTTTGTGCCAGTATGCATGTTGTTACATATATTACGTACCAGGAAAAAAATGGGGGTTACCATTGTTGATTTTCTGAAAATTCTAGCTGGTTGGCTCCCAAGTGGATTCTCTGATTGCTGAACTTTCTAATGCAGCCCAAAGATGATTTTATTTTGGAAGGAAAGAAAATCACTTGATTACCCCAACAATACGGCCAGTGTTTGCACTATTGTGTTCTGCCAGCTGGGGGGGGGGTGGAAGGGTGTGCCCGGCCCAGAAGAACACAATGATTACCGCTAGCAGCTATAGCCACCGACAGTAATTGAATGTAAAAAATCCAACAGGCTGGTTGGTGAACTGGCCCAACTTTGATTCATGTATGTCTGGCTTAAGTCACTGATCTGGGAAATGAATGAAGTCATGAAATCAGAGCTCCTTACTTCCATACTAGCTCCAAGCCAGTAAGCAGCATGACAGACAGGCACCTAGCATTTTCACAAGGAAAAACGCAGGATTCCAAGTCTTCATATTTCTCTCAGCGCCTGTTTCCTTTAAAATGTTTCTATATAGCTTTCGAATAGCAGAATTTAGAATAACTATAGCAAATCCCATTTTGCATTTCTGTCAGGAGACTGGGGAATATATTGAAAACACTTATGTTTGCTAATAACTTTTATTTGCCAATAACTTGCAGTCTGCAGGGTGATTGGAGGATCTCAGATGAAGCTTAGACTCAGTGTCAGTTTGTCGGGTTGATGTGGTCAAGGAGAAGCCCCATGACACAACAGGGAAAGGGAGAGTTCTACGTGAACATCACAAATGCTTTCATGTTGGAGCAGAGAGACTGGGAGCTCCAGTCCACCCAGCACTTGACAAGGAAAGCACAGAGCTGTCACTGACTGCCACTGAGCATTGGCTGCTGAAACAAAGCGTGCCGGAGGATCCACAGCCTGGGAAACTTAGCCATGCTGATGAACCCTTGCCACATAATGCCTCAGTTAATATAAAAGCTGAAGTGATGCAGTACATGGTTGCCTCTCTAACGCTCTTAATTACTTGAACAGAGGAATTAACTTATTCCTTTGGCTGATTAAATGCAAGAAACAGCCCGATTCTGAACAGTTATAGAACCAACACAACTAAAACAAGCTGGCAACAACAAGAAACCAAGTAAATGTAAATCTCAATTAAATTACATGGCAAAAGAACTTTAAATTAAAAACTGCCAATTTTACTTTTAAAGCCTAAGGCCCCTTTCACACCAGCGGGCTGATAGGGTCCGGCTGTCTGTTTTTCAGGCAGACCCGATCGGACCACCCATTGTCCTCTATGGAGCAGTGGATATCAACGGACACCTGCCAGCATTCAATCCACAAAAAACAGATAAGTGGGGATCCGTTCCCCATCTGTCCTGCAGGTCGGATGACAGCAGACAAGCAGTTTCTTTCCATTTGACCGCCCCATAGAGAACAGCGGGCTGTGTCTGTGTACAATCTGCACAGCAGAGCAGACACAGGCCTGTCATCTGCCTGCTCAGTGGGGATCAGCAGAGAGATTCCCTTCTGAACAGGTGGATCCGCTTGATGGATTCCACTCTGTCTGAAAGGGGCCTAACTTTGGAAAACGTAAATTGTAGTGGGGCTGTGCCCACACTGCACAGGTTAACTGCTCGTTTAGTCTAGGAGAGAGTTTATGTATTTTAACTTACCTGTGTTCTCTCACACTCAGAGGAAGTGGGCTGAATAATGCTGGCCATGAAACTGTGGACATCTACTGGCAGAAAAGTACTGGGGAAGAGCAGCTCTAGATTTTGCAGCAGAAACTACACAGAAAATCACCAAAACCTATAATTTACACAGGGGAGCCCAAACTTATCAAATTTGTTTGGAGGCCATACCTTACAGTATGAGCCCTTAAAGGCAAGTTGGATTTTAACATATATAGGTGTACATACTGCTTTTAGTTATAGCCCTAAAAATGTCATCCAACAGTAACTTGTTCTTGAAAGCATTTTGAGCTATTTTGGCATTTCTCAAAAATGACTGCAGCCTCCAAAAACTGTTTGCGTTGCAGTTCAGCTGAGGAAGGTATGTAGAGCTCCTGGAAACAACAATGATTCAACTTTTAATCGTGAATTCTGCTTGAGAAACATAATGTTTGAGAAAAATGTTAATAGGAACTTTCTTTAACACGGCAACGTTTTCCACGGATATCAATTACGCATGCAAGCCAAGACTTGCAATATCTGCCATAATACAGAAGGAGTCTTCCTGCTGACAAATGAATATCTCATAATGAAAAGTATACACAGAAAAAAAAAATCAATCAACCAGCAATAAAAGTAAATGAACATTCTGTTTAAGGTCAGTCATTGACTTTAACTACAGGATCTAGGTTTTTGTGTGTAAGCACACAGGCCTGCATCTAAAGAAACATTCAGCCAGATCAAAAAAAAAGAAAATAAAAAAAAAAAAAGGAGAACGAAATCACAAGACACACCAAAATATTGATGAATTAAACATGCCCTGGATTAAAAAAGACAAAGCTAATCTAACTAAAGAGGAAGAAAACTTTCATCTAATGTTTGTACCTATAGGTAAGCCTATATTAAGGCTTACCTATAGGTACTGTAAATATCTCCAAAACTTGCACCGTCTAGGAGATATTTACTGTATACGCCGCTGACAGCCGCCCCTGCCGTTTCTTCAGGGCCTTGTGCTGTGACCGGCGGCTCTTGCACGCATGCGTGGGATTGACGTCAGGCGGCTCCGGCCAGTCGCACAGCCAAATCCGCGGACCCGGGACGAAGAGAGGTGAAGAGGTGCAGCCATTGCATTTAAGGATTGGTTAGTTACAATATACAGTATAACTTTTTTGTTTTTTGGATTTAAAAGAGAAGTATGGGGTTTTAAAAAAAACAATCAATCATTCTCACCTAAGTGGATGCAGCTAAATTTGTCCCCCGCTGGCTCTACACTGAGAACTGAGCGATCAAACACCGCTGATCACTCAGTTCTCGGGTAGAGTGGTGACTGTAAGTCATCGTTCTGTGCATTTCTCCTCCAGTCCAGCACTCACTGAAGCACCAGGCTGTGGAGGGGGTGGCAGTGGCTGGCTTAGGAGTCAGCTGCCAGTCAGGCATCTGGGTGGATCCTGACATTAAAGTTGGGATCTCTCCAGAGTATGGACCAGCTGAGTGATGTCAGCTGACATCAGACTTTAGGCCGCTCTTGGCTGAATATGGGTTACAGAAATGCAGAACTAAGTGCACTTTTGTGACCTACAGGAGAAGTATGACCAAAAGAGCTTTGGCCCCACTTCTCCTTTAACATGGGTTTAAAGCAAATAGTAAGGTCTTCCACTTTATGGTGCCTGCTCTATGTAAATTAGTTTGTGTTGTCCTTTTTCTTTGGCTAGCATAGTTACACTATAAAGATTTCAGATTGAAAACATTACACCTAGGTAGAAAACATCCCCAATGGCTGGGACCTGTAGTATACCAACTGACAAGAGCTATAGTCAGCCACTACTGGCAAGCTATGCAGTAGTTTTATCACATTACTCACAGCACATAAGAAGCAGGAGAGAGATTTTATCATCAGAAAAGCTGAAATCAGCTGTGTTTATTTTAGCGTGACGTGCCGTTTTCCAGCAAATGACCGAGGTTCTGAGGTCAGCCATCTCCAGACTGCCCTGGACAAAAACAAATCTTTGCTACCCGCTGTGCTGGTTACTTATTTACAGTGCTTTATGAAGAGTGTCTAATCCTGGGTACACACTATGGGTTTTTTTTTTTTTTGCTCAACCCAGTGGGCTGCACAAAACATTTTTTACAGATTGCCGTACTAACACATCTGATGTTAGTGTGATGATCTTCCCTGCTGAGCTATTTTATGCTGACAGGCGGACTGCCCCCCTCCAGAACACACTGATCGGCCACTGGCTGATCAGATGCTTGTTTTTCAGCATGCTTGTTCAACAGAAGCCGGTTGGGAGATTGTGAGGAGTTGTACATACGGGCCAAAGTCGGCCAGTTCCTGACTAACCGTCAATGTTTGCCTGATTTTTGGCCCGTGTGTACCCAGTTTTACAGTTCTGCCCTATGTTTTCAGGTTGATACATCAGAACTTTGTATTAGTTATGTAACAGCCACTTAGAAGGAATAGTTAATACATAACATATTTGAAAAAAATGATGGTTAATAGCAATGGGGGGGGGGCAGAGACAGCCAAAGCTCTCTGATAAGGATAACTGACCCGCATGGTAAAAGTCTATTAAAGCCTTTGAAACCAGGGTGCCCAGTCACCATGGGGTACCTTGAGGATTCTGCAGGGGTTCCTTGGCAAAATGCCTAAAAATTGTCCATAAATTGTATACAAGCCTGCGTGTGGATGAAGCCTGCCTTTTAGCTACACTAAGCCACAGGTTTTCATTGGGCGCCACTACAACCTTCTAGCTGCCGGCATCCTAACTAACAATGGCATCATCAGTTGATAAGGAGAATGTCAGTTGCCTGCATAGCATCCTTAGAATACATTGGTTTGCCACATAGTTTACACAAAGGAATAAACTAACATTAATAGGTACCATCATCCTGGGTATGCATAATCAGAAAATGAGATTGAAAGAGAAATCGGAACAGGGGCCTCTCCAATAGGGTCCTGCCTCTTTCAAAAAGGGGGAGAGAAAAAAGAGGACTATTGCGGTACCATGAAAAAAAACTTGGTTTAAAAAGAGTATAAATTTATTTCAAAATTAATAAAAAGTCCTGTGAGGGACATGTTTTGTACATATTAATAATACTAACATACAAAGACAAAAACAATAGTAATTGTTTACAGCAATGTTAACACTAGGTTTTGGTATAGCTGATGCCCACAAAGTGCATAGACAACGGTTTATATGGTGTGATACTTGCAGACGTGACCTCTACGGTTTCGCGGTCACAGCCGCTTCTTCAGGAGGCGTCTGGTAGTATATAGTCACACTATAACCAAAGGGGGTCTTCCTGGAATGATGTTGTGAGACGCCCTCGAGGAGGCGTTCCCCCGGTGGCGGGCCCGGGAGGCAAATTTAGGGTACAGCTATCATTGCTTTAGTAAAGGCCTAGACTCAGGGACTGTTCAAACCCAGGAGGATGTGACTAGTGCAATCAGTGGCACAAACGCCATATCACACTGTCACAGCGGATCGATAAACTTCAAGTAGCGTCCGCACAGAACTGGGTATCCAACTGAGGCATAGCATCCTTGTTTGACCCTCCTCTGCCCCTCTCCATCAGCGCTGGGGTCACATTAGCTGAGTGATGGAGAAAAACTGAGGGAGAAGAGAAACATTGGAATACTAGTCAGTTCCAGTTTGCAAAATTGAATTTGCTTTAGAAGAATACATCACCTCCAACGTTGGGTATCCTACTTGGACTTGCGGATGTTGCTGAATTATATAAAACTATTAGGAAAGTTTTTACATTTTAGAATGGGGTGCCTCGAGATGCAAGGTGCCTTGACTGAAAAAAGGTTGAGAAACACCGGTCTATTTCATAAAAAGCAGTCAACTGAGGACAGCATACAGCCAATATAGTACATATTAGGTGATGGTTAGTGGAAGCATGTTACTTTTAATACTGCAAATCTGTATGTTCAAGTTCAGATGGGGACAGATTCCCTCTAAAATAAACATCACAAGCTGGAAGCAATTCAAACTGTGCATATAAAATATACATACACGGGGGTCAACATCAGTGGTCTACGTGTCAAAACAATTAGTAGATGTAAGATACAGGCAGATAACATTTGCTGTAACTGTTGAATTTGAACCTACCCATTCTTGCTTCCCTAATTAAGCCATTGCATTAATAGACCAATAGGGGCAGGCCAACGAAAAGACCAGATCTGCTGATGTTTTCAGAAGGTAATTCTGATCATGCATTTTTTAATCAAATACCAAATTGATTTGCCCACATTTGCGACAGGTTTGCTTTCAGTAAGAAAAACCAAATAAACCTTCATTGTCACATCTATTGACACACAAACAACAGACGAGACCAAGGGAGAGTGGCGACTGTAATTCAGAGGTATACAAAACACGTCTTCCCGATAAAATTATAGCCGCACATCCAGAGTATTTATTGTCCTTATTTACAACATCCCGCTGTTCATTCTTTTACTGTTTTCTGCAGTGACAATTAACCTTTCCTATTGATCTGCTCCAGAGACGATAGAGCAGTCTCTGGTTTCACCGAGGATAGTGTGACGGGCAGCTTTTGTTTCCAAATGGCACACCCTGTCCCTCTCCTCTGTGAATGGACTGGCGCGCTGTTTTGAGGCTGTGTGCGCTGCAAACCAAATCTGTAATATGTATGCCGTAACCCTGACAGTGATTTATCCCAGCAAAACACAAACTTCAGACAGACCTTTGCCAAAAACATAAGAAATCACAAGGGCTCTATGAATTATTTTAAATATATTAAATATAAGTGTCATTGCACAATGTTCTTTGCAAAGACGACAAAGCTCTTAAGGCTCAAATGAATTTTCAGTTTAAATTTGTGAAATACATTCCAGGTACATCAAAACAAAAAGTTATAATTGGTTTTCTTTAAAAGTTAGCCACAACCTGAGTAAAAAAGCCTGTCACCTGCCAGCATGCTGCAGAGTGGGACTGTTCTCTGTGGGGAAGCAGTGGTCTCTTTGCAGAGGTCCAATAGGCCCGCTTAAGGGTCAGACTAGATCTCTGGCTTGAGCACTTTATCACTGATCTGGAAGTATTTCGATCAGAAAAAAATAAGTCATTATCTGCATACTTTGATTATTGACATAAGCAGGCCATATATGGATCAAATTTTGTCCAGTTCAGCAGGGACTGACTGAATTTCGATCCATTTATGGGCAAAGTGGTTTAGGGAAGTCGATGTACGCCACATTTTGACCCTACTATCTGAATGTCGCAGCTGAAATCGAAAGTCATCAGACCGGGCAACCTTTTTTTCTAAACTTCTATGTACCATTTTTGGTGAGCCTATGCGAATTGTAGACACAGTTTACTGTTATAGCTAACAGGAATGGCACCCAGTGTGGTCTTCTGCTGCTGTAGCCCATCTGCTTTAAGGTTCAACGTGTTGTGCTTTTAGAGATGGTATTCTGCATACCTTGTTTGTAACGAGTGTTTTTTTTTAGTTACTGTTGCCTTTCTATCATCTCAAACCAGTCTGCCCATTCTCCACTGACATCAACAAGACATTTTCGTCCACACAACTGCTGCTTACTGGATCTTTTCTCTTTTTCACTGTAAACCCTAGAGATGGTTGTGCGTGAAAATCCCAGTAGATCAGCAGTTTTTCAAATACTCAGACCAGCCCGTCTGGCACCAACAACCATGCCACTTTCAAAGTCACTTAAATCTGCCTTTCTTCCCCATTCTGTTTGGTTTGATCTTCAACAAGTCGTCTTCACCATGTCTAGATGCCTAAATGCATGGAGTTGCTGCCATGTGATTGGCTGAGTAGCAATTTGTGTTATCAAGCAATTGAACAGGTATACCTAATAAAGTGGCTGGTAATTGTATTTCACTATAACTAAAATTGTGTTATTTTTTTTTTTTAAATACGAGTTTGAAAATTGGCAATTTCAAATTATTCAAAGTAATCCTCTCTCTTTTTAAGTCATTTAACACTAAGATAATTATTTTCAATGGAATTGAGTTTGCGCAGCATTTCATATCGGCCCCAAGCTTGCCAATGACAATTGCTCTGCATTCACCTCCATTGCTTAGCAGTAAATCCCCGAAGGGGGTCGTTATGTAGCAACGGGTGATAATGTTATGATGAAGCATGAGTTTAAACTGTAGCTGCAAAAAAAAATCACAGCCAAATCGCTAGACAATAATGATTACGTCACTAGCTACAGATTACGGTTAATCGTTGTCATTAGCAATTTGTAGCAGCGAGGAATTGCCGCTAGAAATATCCCCACCTGACATGGCCCTAAAGGTAATTCTGGCTAACACAGCTGCAGTGTTGCCTGGACATCATTAGCAAATCTCTGAATGACTTTTATTGTTACCCAAAGTAATATTTTGAATATATATTTTAGCAGTAGTATAGGAAAAAAACCGACACAAGTTTATTCTAAATGATCTTGTTTGCAGGGACAAAACCAATGACAAATCTTCTAAGCCGGGAGTAAAGCTGTTTACATTTTTTAATTTTCTGCCACATATTCTTTATGATAGATGGCCTCTTAATTATCTCCAGACTACAGTGAATCAGCTAAATACTAAAGCAAACAAAAAAAGCAAATACACTGTGAAAGAAATTCTCTTTTGCATTTTTATTTTATTGACATGGCAAAGTCAAACCATTTTTGCATGGCGGTTTATTTTTCTCTGACATTTTTGCCCTAGGAAGCTTACAAATAGATAGAATTCACAGCAGTGTCTCGTCAAAAAGAAAGTCCGGAAGATAAAAATGAGTTATGCTAATTGTTAAATAATATGACTTTTTAATTATAGAAGCCGGAATTAACAAACAGCATTTCTTTGTTCTTAAAGTCCCATTAAAGTTTGTGAAACAAAAACAAGAAAAGTTATATTATTTGGCAGTTTTTTATTTTTTATTAAAGGGGTCAAAATATGGTAAAGTGAAAAACCCTTCCCAGCAGAGCCAGTGCTAGCGGCGGGCTGACTACTTTCACCCAGAACCAGTTCAGAGGTGACAATGCTAATTTAGATGCCTGATGGTTTATTTTGTATCAGAAATTGAGTAAAATCTTAATTATTGAAAGAGAAGTATGTTTTTTTTTTTTTCATACTTACCTAGGTGGATGCATCATCGGTTCCCTGCCGGCTTTAACACTGAGAACCAAGCAATCTAACGGTTCTCACAGCACCCTGAGCAGAGAGCCGGTGACTGTCAGTCACCGGCTCTCTGCTCTGGCCCCTGGGCATTCACTGGAGCGCTGGGGTGTGAAGGGGGCAGGAGTGGAAGTGGTTCCCAGATCATAAGGTTATCAGCAAATGATGGGACAGGAGAGAATGGAAACAATACAGTGATTTTTTTTATTTTTAAAAGAACATCAAGGAGAGTGCAGGTAGCCCAAGCTGCTTTTAAAGTGGAGCTCCAGGCTCCTTCAGAAAAAAAGATAAAAGTCAGCAGCTACAAATACTGTAGCTGCTGGCTTTTAATATTAGGACACTTACCTGTCCACAAACCCAGCAGTGTCTTCACCGAAGCCGATTTTTCAATCTGCTCTCGGGCGCTGCCGCCGCCATCTCTAAAGGATACTGGCAGTGAACTCTTGCGGCTAGTGAGACCTCATTTAGAATACTGTGTCCAATTCTGGAGACCTCACTTACTGAAAGATGTTGATTAGATAGAATGCATCCAGAGACGGGCAACAAAAATACTGAAAGGTCTGAGGGGTAAGACCTTTACCTTAACCCTCCCCAATTGCTGGACTTGGTACTGGTATTCAGAATGTGCAAATTTGTACATATATACTAGGGCCAATTTATACAATGGCAAATATGACAAGTTTACTTTAAAGTTTACTTTAAAGGCGTCATTAACAAATTTTGAGCAGGGGAAAATGGGATTTTTGACTTACTGTAAAATACATTTTCTCTGGGTTCATTGACAGACTGGCATTGGTGGTGACCACTGTCCAATACAAAAGGAGAAAGCATGTGCCCTGCCAAAATCCCGGAAAGCGAAGCCACCAGACCAGGGACCGTTGGTTTTCTGGCTCAGCCGAATCTGATATCCCAGAGACCTTGGGCACTTTACGCCAGAACATCACTTGAAAGGAGCTTGTATGGAACTGCGTAAATGGAACCGCCTCAAAAGGTAGATACCATCAGGCCTAACACCCACATGCAGGACCGCAGGGAGGCACACCTGCGAGACAACAGTAGTTATAACGCAGCATGCAACTTCTGGAGTTTGTCCAGAGGCAGAAACACTCTGGCCAGAGATGAAACCAGAGTCAGGCCAAGATATTCCAATTTTCTGGAAGGATCCGGAGCAGACTTCAGGTAGTATAAAAGCCAACTGAAAACTGAGGTCTGTATAGCGAGCTATGTAGCCCCTCAGGGTAGCCAAGGACTCTGCTCGCAGAAGATGATCGTCCAAGCAGCCCAGGACCCATGCAGACGCAACCACGCCAGAACTAGGTCCAACACCTTTGTAAGTACGCGAGGGGTGGAGGCAAGACCAAAGTCCACACCGCAAGCTGAAAATGCCCTCTTCCCACAGTAAAATAGAGGAAGTGTTGGTCCTGGGCACATATTGGAGTGTGTAATCAGCATCTGTGATGTCGACATAAGCCCAAAAGCCCCCATGATGAAAGGATGCCGCCACCGTGCGGATGGACTCCATTGGACTCCAGTGGTGCCCAAAGCCACGGCCTAAATTAGTGGAGGGTCACTGCAGGGGGCGCGGATCTGCGGATGCCTGGTCACCCACCCAACCATCCAGCAGGTGCCAAGGTGTACCCCACATAGTGTCAACCCTGAAGGGGAGATTGGACAGAGTGTCCGAAGCACCTAAGCCAGAGGCCTGGGCCTCACCCAGGGAAGGGGGGATGTGGAGGAACCCCAGAAGGATGGACCACCCCATGGAGTACCCGCGCCCCAGGCCACTCCAGGGAAGGAGAGGAGGGGGCCTTTTACTTACCGCTCCAGCGAGTGCGCAGGTAACACTCCCAGACAAATCCTCCTTGCCACTGAAGTGGCGGGAACTGTTGGCCATGAGGAAAGCTGTGACTCAGGCCGAGACCCGGTCGTATGCAACCTCGCTAGACGTTTAACAGGGCCAGCCCCCGTCCAGTGGGGCTATGTCTCAGCCAACCTAGCGCGTAGCTGCGGTCTGCACGAGCTCGCTGGGCAGACTGGGGAGACCACTGGATCTTAGTGTCCAGCCCGTCGCCCAGTCCGGCAGTTGATTGTAGATCTCACAGGAAAAAATCCAAGAGAAAGAAAATAGTTTAAAAAGCAAAAACAAAAGATTGTCAGGACCAGAGATCCCAAGCAGGGTACTAGGTCCTTACTTCTGACTAGGCAGAAAAAAACTGAAGGCCTATAGCAGAGAGGGGGGTGTATATAAATTAGGACTGCCCATAGGCATAGCCAAGTCTTTTTTCTGCCTAGTGTCCTACTCCTGTAGGGGGCGATATAACCCTATGGTTCTGAATAATGGAGCGCTGTGTCTGTCAATGAACGAAAGAGAAATAAGAATATGTACTACTGACTTCACAAGGGACTGCTGAGAAAATAAATGCCCCTCACTGGCCTTCAAGGTGTTAACCTGCTTTGAGTCCTAAGACCCAGTTTAGTAAATCCAGCTGGATAATGGATAAACTGAGGAGTTGCTGATACAAGAAGGCAATGGTGTGGAAGATTGCAGACAACAGCTTAGTAGCACGAAATAAAGCATGTCAGAGGTTTTATCAGTGACCTCTGGTAAGTGCCGGGGATCACAATGTCATGATTCACACAACTGTGTTACTGACTCACTGAGCTTCACTCTGGCGTCATTTGTCTCCTACCAAGGCACTGGCCTAGTCGCTCCAGGATTTATTGGATCAGCTAGAAAGCCTATGTAATCAGCTATGTATTATTTTCAGAATTACACATAGAAGAGGTGCCGGGACCTGTGTACTAGCACTGAAGTCACACGGCATATACACAATAGGGCCAATGACATCTTGTAGCAACTGATATACATTATATTTATAAATAGAAAACGTCCCAATCCAGCATATATCACTCTTGCAATAAAGACATAATACTGTTAAGAGTTTAAAACAAAAATATCGATATCTACATCAATAGATTGCAATACAAAGCCTAAAATGTATACATTCTGCCTAGCTTTTCTGAAGCTCTTTTACCAGTAAAAGGTTTTCTACATAAAAATGATAGATTAGATGGGGACACTGTAATGGGCATCCAATTCTTAGAACATGAGATTAAAATATTAGTAGAGATTTACTTGTATTTTGGAGTAAAGTATGGTGGACCATGCAATGAAATACAAATATTGAGCCTCTTACTACGTTGAACTTTGTCATAAATGCAAACACCAACTAACTAATGTAGATAACCACAGTATACATTATATAGACTGTCTACACATTATTTTGGGCTAAGAATGTTTTGTCTGTTTTTTTATGTATTTAAAAAGATTTACAAAAGGCAGTTAAGGTACCATCATGACCCTTAGGGCTCTTTCACACATGCGGACCGTCCAGGTCCGTCTGTCAGTTTTTCAGGTGGACCTGAACGGATGCTCCATGCAGTTCTATGAAGCGATGGATGTCAGCAGTGACATGTCCGCTGACATGTGATCCGCTAAAGATGGATGGAAACCCTCATTTCCATCCATCTGGTGGATCGGATGAAAACGGAAAGGTGGATCCATTTTCAGCCGATCCCCCATAGAGGAGAGCAGTGGGTGGGGCCAAGCCGCACTGTGTATATCAATGGACACACAGAGCGTGGCTCGAGATTGAGCCCGCACATGGGCCACCATAGGAAACAGCTTCCTATGGTGGCACACAGAGAAGTGGAGGAGGATAGAGCACCAGTGGAGACCCCAGAAGAGGAGGATTGGGGCTGCTCTGTGAAGAACCATTGCACAGAGCAGGTAAGTATGACAGGTTTGTTATTTTAAAGAAATATTGGTAACTTTACAATCACTTCAAGATTTAATATTTTGATAAATGTAAAACTGACCAATGATGCAAGATGGTTCTAGCCAATAAAAATGTTAAAGTTTTAGGCTCGGTTCACACTGCATGTCTCCCTGCGGGAGTTCACACTGCCCGATGCTGGGAGTGTCAATTAAAAGTTAATGACACCCCCAAATCAGTTTGCATATCGCAGTACTACTATAAATACACTACTACTATCTGTATGGCTGAAATTGCATCGCATGTGATTTGCACTGCAGTGCAGTGCGAATCACATTCAATGACGGACATCGCTGCAGTGGGAACCGGCACTAACAACATTCTTTGCTTGTGTAAGATGAGGCATTTTGGAAAGGCAAAAAAAAATCTGTTCCTGTGGTCAAAATATTTATCCTGGAAAAGATCTGCCATTTTGAGTCAAACAAAATAAAAAAATATAGTTAAAAATGTCAAATCTTAACAAAAAAAAAAACAAAAAAACATCTACAGGAGGCAGTTTGCGCACTGGTGCAATTGTCTTTGATTAAACTTATGATGAAAAGGATTGAGTACATGTTTTTTTTTAATGTATCACACTAGACTGAGGTAATTTTTTTTTGTGGGTGTGGAAGGATAGTTAGTGGGTTTTTTTTTTTTTTTTTTTTACCTTAATGCAGAGAATGCATTAAGGTAAAAAACAAAACAAAAAAATAACACATACTTTATAACCAACCACTTTAGGATTCTTTGGTTATAACAGAATGGCATGGACATTTCCTATTGGCTGGCAGCGGTCCTCTCAGGAGAGAAAAGAAGGATGACGTCATCAGCAGACTGGTGGACTTTGGGTGGCACTGCAGTACTAGATTAACCCCCCCCCCCCCCCCGAACTGGCAACACTGAGAGACCTGGGTGGGGGATTTAGGTAAATATTGTTGGCTTCAAGGTAAGGGCTGTCAGGATGGGCTAGACTGGGGTGGGAGGAAGCGGGACTTTGATGAGAAAGAATGTCTGATTTTAAGTTTAAGGCATGAAATTTGTAAGTTTTTCTTGTGAACCTCCAGGTACTTGAATTTCCTCCTACCACCCAACAATATGCCTGTAGATCAACTGGTCTTATGGGCTTGTATATAGTGCCAAATACAGGCAAATCTTTAGCGTCCATATTATTTTGCATAGTATTTCGTCTCACTCCAAATGCTCTTCTGGCATGGGGGCATGCTGGGTTAAGTATTATATATAGAGTCGCTTGGCCTGATTCACAACTTGGTTGAGCTACACCAAACGTAGACACATGTATGGACTCATTCAGCTTTATATAATCATCTAAACAAGCGTCTGGGGACATGTACATGGTTTTAAACCTGTCTGGCAAATTACCAAATTCAGCGCTCGTATGCATGAGTACCTAAACTTTGTATGTGAATATTTTAAGGACAACTGATTGAGAGCTCCTCGAAGGAGAGGGACTAATGTGATCGTTTAGTCTGGAAGGTTCTGCTTACTATGTTGGTGCTATACTAATTGAGGAAATAAATAATTATAACTACAGATTAGTTATCAGACACGCACAATGAAATGACTTAATATTTGCCCAACAAAGGAAGGCCTTACTAATTAACAATCCATAGCAACAGGGATATGTAATTAATGAAACTGCACACTTAACATCCTGCCATCTCTTCTACAATAGAATTTGTTTTACCTCCACTCACAGCTGTCACAGTAGGAAACCACTGTTCTCATCGCAGGGAAGGAGGTTAAAAGACACCCAAGACACAATTTGACCAAAACTGACCCTGGACCTCCACAGAATTGGAAAAGCTATTTAACAAATTGGTGTTGAGGAATTTGTATTATCTGGCTGGGCTCGCCAAGATTAATGATGCATGAATGAGATTAAACTGGTGAACCTATCATTAGCGGATAGAGAATTTTGAAAAGAAAAAAAAAAAAAAAAAACACACCTGATCAATCTGTGATTGATCTTGGACTTGTGCAGAATGGAAAGGATCAGAATGCCTTTTTTCCACTAAGAGCCGCTGTTTACAAACATACGGCGGGAAAAGGGTATGCGCAGCCCCGCATAGAGGCTCATTGACAGCCCAAGGAATCAATGTTTCCAGTACACATGCTTTATTACAAAGCAAGAGCAGTAAATTACTCCAAAAGCCTGTAAATTAGCCTGCTGTACTGTTCAGTAATACAGCTTACATGCACACATTCATTAGAAGACCGCACACCTACATTACCTAATGGGGCCGACGCTTCTCCTGTAACAGGCTGGCTCCTCATCAGCAATGTGTAAGTTTGAGTTATGTGTCTGTGACCTGAGACGGGTTAAGCAGATACCTTGCATTTACCGCCACTATGCTGTGTGCTTATTTGCCACAAGAATGAAAGGAATATATACCAAACACAACAGCTGTCAAAATATATTTTCATTTATCTAGATAATGAGGAGAAGCAGCTAAGTGCACTCAGTGTATAACGACAACACTAAGACATTAACCATTGATTATCAGTTCCAGTGTTGATTTTTTCCTATCCACCATGTGAAGAAATAAATCTTACCTACGTAAACCGACAAAGACTCCTATGTTTATTCCAATTAAAGTAAAACTCAAGGCAAACATCTAATTACTGGTTTTAAATATAGGGTTGCTGTTGTGTGTGACAAGAGATTTGCGATTCAGTACAGCCAGTCCAGTGATTTACACATATTTTGTAGCTTGCACAGCCAGATGGGAGACTCAAGTTCTCGATTAAGCAATTCATATTCCAGGTTTTGCAATGAAGCTTCCTATGCCACCTCTTCTCTTCTATCTTCCTTATTGGGCAGTTAATCAGCATCATCACCTCTGTCCAATGTGCAGGGAGCTGACCCAGGAAGCAGCATTACAAAACCTGGAAGAAGCACAGTGATCTACTTGAGTAGAAGAGGGGTGCGTAATTACAAGAATGGAGGGTTATACTCACAAATCCATTGGCATTGAAAACCTTAAACTATTATGTATTTAGCGGTTTGTCTAGAGTTCTACTTTGTGTAGAACACCACATTACAAAAGATGGTTTCTGAACTAGGCATTCCATATACAATATTATTATTATTACAGGCAGTCCCCGAGTTACGAGCACCCAAGTTACGAACAACTCCTACTTATGAACGGACCTCAATGCCGGCTGCTTGTGCTCCACGCTGGTCCTGGATACCTCCGACCAGCTATCTTGCAGCGCTGGAGACATCCTACACTGCAATACTGCATGGCCAGAAGAGCCCCAGATAACATAACTGCATGCCCAGAAGTGCCCGGAACATCCCACATCCCTGCTTAGGCTGAAGTTAAACTTAAAAATGCACTGTTCTGACTTGTACACAAATTACACTTAAGAACAAACCTACTGTCCATATTGTGCTTGTAACCCGGGGACTGCCTGCATACAGGATTTATATAGCGCCAACAGTTTGTGCTGCGCTTTACAACACGAGGGCAGACAGTACAGTTACAATACAAATCAATACAGGAGGAATCAGAGGGCCCTGCTTATTAGAGCTTACAATACCCAAAGGAAGACTGTGTGCAACAGTGGCAATTATTAGACCTCTAAAAGAACCACTGATACCCTGCCCATTCAAGGATTATTGTCTTAGGCAGGCCATAAATGGTTCGAATCTCGGCTGGTTCAGCAGGAACTGGACAAGATCTGAACCATGTGTGGGCAGGCTGAATGTACTAAGTTGATCAATCGATCAACTTGGGTACAAACAGCATGCCGGGTTTTACCTATGATTATTGCTAGCATCTGCTATAGACGCTAGCAATAATCAATGTCTTCTCCCAGCAGGGACGACTTCCCCCGCCCTCCCGCCGGGAGAGGACAATGGCCTGGCAGGAGGGATTCCTGCATCAACATTGTCTGTGTTAATGGGGGAATTGAGGGAATCTCTTTCCTGCAACCCATTGTTACAGGAAAGAAATTTGCTCTGTGTATGGCGGGCCTTAGAGTCTGTATGTTCCCTTTTCTCCTCTTACCCATTATTTTTTGCTTTTTGCCAGCAAGGGGTGTGGTTGGTACAGGTTTTCCTTGTGAAAGTATTACCCTGTCAAGTTATACCACTTAAGGTCGGTTCACACTGAGACAGCATGACTTGCAGCGCGACTGCCTCAGGCGACCCAGGACATGACTCAGCGGCAACTTGCAAAATGACTTCTGTATAGAAGTCAATGCAAGTCGCCCCCAAAGTAGTACAAGAACCTTTTTCTAAATCAGAGCGACTTGCGTCGCTCCGATTAGAACGGTTCCATTGCACAGAACGGGACGCTACTTGTCAGGCGACTAGGTCGCCTGACAAGTCGTCCCAGTGTGAACCGAGGCTAAGAGCATACTCAGGCTAAAATGATACCATCATCATATCTGTAAAGCCCCCCACCTCAACCACCTTATACTCCCCCTTCAATGCTTCCTTTACACTCTTCCCTCTACTGTAGCTTCCGTCAAAATAACTGCCGCTGCAGCTTAGATAATGTCATCTTCTGGACATGTAACAGTGCTTGGGCTGAGCGACTGGCCACTAGGCCCAAGTACTGCATCATGGGAGGAGGTCACATGCTGCCCAATAGCACTGTGTATTGCAGCCACAGTCATGGAGCAAGGAGCAGAGAGGGAGCGTTGGAGGGGGGGTAGAAGGTTGATTCTTTACAGACTCACTTTAGTATATGTGATTTTTCAAATACACTATAAATGCACACACATATATATATATTTACACAAAGTCAGGTCGATAAATATTGGGACATCGACACAATTCTAATCTTTATGGCTCTTTACACCACCACAATGGATTTGAAATGAAACGAACAAGATGTGCTTTAACTGCAGACTTTCAGCTTTAATTTGAGGGTATTTACATCCAAATCAGGTGAACAGTGTAGGAATTACAACCGTTCGTATATGTGCCTCCCACTTTTTAAGGGACCAAAAGTAATGGGACAATTGGCTGCTCAGCTGTTCCATGGCCAGGTGTCTGTTATTCCCTCATTATCCCATTTACAAGGAGCAGATAAAAGGTCCAGAGCTCATTTCAAGTGTGCTATTTACATTTGGAATCTGTTGCTGCCAACTCTCAATGTGAGATCCAAAGAGCTTTCACCATCAGTGAATCAAGCCATCATTACGCTGAAAAAACAAAACAAACCCATCAGAGAGATAGCAAAAACATTAGGTGTGGCCAAATCAACTGTTTGGAACATCCTTAAAAAGGAAAGAATGCACCGGTGAGCTCAGCAACACCAAAAGACCCGGAAGACCATGGTAAACAACTGTGGTCGATGACTGAAGAATTCTTTCCCTGGTGAAGAAAACACCCTTCACAACAGTTGGCCAGATCAAGAACACTCTCCAGGAGGTAGGTGTATGTGTGTCAAAGTCAACAATCAAGAGATGACTTCACCAGAGTGAATACAGAGGGTTCACCACAAGATGTAAACCAATGGTGAGCCTCAAAAACAGGAAGGCCAGATTAGAGTTTGCCAGACAACATCTAAAAAAGCCTTCACAGTTCTGGAACAACATCCTATGGACAGATGAGACCAAGATCAACTTGAACCAGAGTGATGGGAAGAGAAGATTATGGAGAAGGAAAGGAACTGCTCATGATCCAAAGCATACCACCTCATCAGTGAAGCATGGTGGTAGTAGTGTCATGGCGTGGGCATGTATGGTTGCCAATGGAACTGGTTCTCTTGTATTTATTAATGATGTGACTGCTGACAAAAGCAGAAGGATGAATTCTGAAGTGTTTTGGGCAATATTATCTGCTCATATTCAGCATTTAAGTGGAATGTTATGCAATGGCCAAGTCAATCACCTGACCTGAATCCAATGAGCATGCATTTCACTTGTTGAAGACAAAACTGAAGGGAAAATGCCCCAAGATTAAGCAGGAACTGAAGACAGTTGCAGTAGAGGCCTAGCAGAGCATCACCAGGGATGAAACCCAGCGTCTGGTGATGTCTATGCGTTCCAGACTTCAGGCTGTGATTGACTGCAAAGGATTTGCAACCAAGTATTAAAAAGTGAAAGTTTGATGGATGATTGTTAATCTGTCCCATTACGTTTGGTCCCTTAAAAAGTGGGAGGCACATATACAAACTGTTGTAATTCCTACACCGTTCACCTGATTTGGATGTAAATACCCTCAAATTAAAGCTGAAAGTCTGCAGTTAAAGCACATCTTGTTAGTTTCATTTCAAATCCATTGTGGTGGTGTATAGCGCCAAAAAGATTAGAATTGTGTTGATGTCCCAATATTTATGGACCTGACTGTATATATATATATACACACACACACACATACATACATACAGTGCTATACAAAGGTTGTAGGCAGGTGTGAAAATAATGCTTTAAATAGCATAGGTATTGTAGGCACACATAGTGTACCTAGAAAGTATCTCAAGGTACATATATTTATCCATTATGCTTCAGGGAGGTGTGTGGTTGGCCCCAAATTTATTCTGCAGCAGGAAAATGACCTCAAACTTACAGTCAATGTCATTAACAACTAGCTTTAGCCAAAAGAAGAACAAAGAATCTTGGAAGTGCTTGTTTGTCCCCCACAGAGCCCTGATCTCAACATCATTATTATAATACAGGATTTATCTTGCGCCAAAAGTTAACGGAGCGCTTTGAATATAAAGGGGACAGTACAATTACAATACAGTTCAATACAGAAGGAATAGGAGGGCCCTGTTAACCGCCTGCCGTCCAGTGCACGACGATATACATCGCCACAATGGCATGGCTGTGCAAATGGGTGTACCTTTATGTCTCCTTTAAATTGCAGGCTAGTGAGCGATGTCCGCCGGTGGGCCGCGATCGTGTCACACGGAGAAGCAGAACGGGGAGATGCCTATGTAAACAAGCATTTCCCTGTTCTGCCTAGCATCATGACAGGGATCTACTGATCCCTGTCATCGGGAGCAGTGATCTCTGTTATGTCCTGACTAGCCCATCCACCCTACAGTTAGAATACACCGAGGGAACACATTTAACCCCTTTATCGCCCCCTAGTGTTTAACCCCTTCCCCGCCAGTGTCATTTACACAGTAATCAGTGCATTTTTATAGCACTGATCGCTGTACAAATGTCACTGGTCCCAAAATAGTGTCAAAAGTGTCCGATCTGTCCGCCGCAATGTCGCAGTCACGATAAAAATCTATATTAAAAAAATGCCATAAATCTATCCCCTATTTTGTAGACACTATAACTTTTGCACAAACCAATCAATATATGCTCATTGTGTTTTTTTTACCAAAAATATGTAGAAGAATATATATCGGCCTAAACTGAGGAAGAAATTTTTTTTTTATATTTTGCTCACTTTGCATTTTGTAAATTTCTAAAAGTAAACAAATAAAATGTATATTTTTGAAAGCATTCTAACTTTATACCTGCCTATAACTTTCGCAAAGTAATATATATATATATATATATATATATATATATATATATATATATATATATATATATATATATATATATATATATATCAAATCGCACATTGGATCAGACAACATGCGATGCATTTAGAGTTGAACATTTCTGTGTAACATTATACCTACAATTACACTAGAGTGTGGACTGTTTTGTAATCTAATTTTCCCCAGTTTCCAAAGAATGGATAGAAGTGCGATAAAAAGTAATGTCAATGTTGTGCTTAAACAACCCGCAGGCAAGACGACACACGACTAATAGAAACATAATATATACTGTGGAAATTCGAGGCAGCCAGCCTGGAATGAATCAGTTCCATGTGGAAAAAATCTTTGTATTGTCTCTCAGCGACACCATAAATCTCAATACTGCCGCGCTGATGTGGAAGTTTCTACAAGGAGAAGATGCTTAGCCTCCATATACACAGACATTTATAGTTGAAGCTGGGCTTGCCAGCAGGAGATGGATGTAACCCTACACGGAATGTCTTTTGAGATATTCATCTATACTACATGTATCAATATATGGACATTAACCTTGGATGGTCTACTGCAAAAGTATCTCTGTACTTAAAATTGAAAAAAAAAACAAAAACAAGATACTGGTGTAAAACAGTGAACTGTTGGAATCATGAAACATAATCAATTAACTTTCCTTGAAAAGAAGGAGAATATAATAGGCAGTGCATCATCTAAGTCCTTGAAAATGTTTGTACCCACCTCATCCATTACTTTATGTTGAATGACAGCACAACTCACTTAAACCTAAAAGAAAGTCCTTTGGCATCATGAAAGAAGACAAGTTAGACTTGATCAGTCGTGACATGCTGAGCAGACTAGAGACATTTACACAGGTCTTGTTTTTTTTTTTTGTTTTTTTTTTTTTTAAAGTCTTCTATGTGTACATGGCTTTTGGGGGATTGATGATCCCACAGACATTAATGTATACTTTTGAATTCTTCCATTATGGAAAACTAGCTGCTGAACTGTATACACTATGGATGAGTTTTGGGGCCCCCAGCTTGTTTTGTAAATGTAACTTGTAAGGGTACCTTGAGGTGCCTTCTAAAAAGTCTGGGCCATCTACCATGCTGTAAGAAGAAACCACAGGTACACTTTAAAGTTGCATGATGGGATGGGGAAAAAAAGCTACCCTTTTTACTTCACTCCCACGGCAGCCGGTGCTCTCCTCTGCTGTTCAATACTCCTGGGGTGCACCACTGGTCCTGCACTGTATGCAGCGATCTTGAAAAGCTTGAGGGAATGGTCTTATGAAGTCTACGATTGCAAGGAATTTGAGGAAATTGAGTAATTTATCCTAATCCCATCCTTCCAGACCAGGGGTCTCCAAACTGCAGCCCGTGGGCCAGATGGGGCTCCTTGTTTGCCTTTATCCAGGCTCTTGGGGCACCATGCTATTCAAGAACACCAATAATGGTGCATCATTCCTCCCACAGACACCAATGAACACCATTCCTCCCAAAAATACCGACAGGGCACCATTCCTACCTTGAATACCAACAATGGGGCACTGTTCCTCCCACTGATACCAACCATACGTTGTTCCACTAAAACCAGTGATGGGCACGGTTTACTCTCACTGACACCAGGGCGTTTTCTAAACCCACTGGCCAGAGTCTGGCCCCCTAAAGCCTCAAGGGCTGTAAACTGGCCCTTTGTTCAAAAAGTTTGGAGACACCTGTTCTAGACAGAACTAGCATTTAGCCCTTGCAATCACAGGGGTTCTAATGCAAGGTTAACTTTATCTCCAGCCCAGAGTTTAGCTTTAAGTGCTTCTTCATGGAAAAGGTTGTTATGCAATTTATGTTATGCCAAGTGGGCAGTCTAGATGCAAACAAGGCTTACATCAGATCTATCAAATGTCACAATTATGGCAGATGAAATAGCCAGGCTGTAATTACAAACATTGTACCTGAGAAATGGAATATGGCTGCCCCATGGCCCGGGTTGAGGCCGTGAAAGAGTTATTTCCTCTACTAATGCACTGCTCAATGAAGATGGCTCTCATAAAAAGGTCATCACAGTCTTCCAGCTCACCACAGACAAGTATGAAAGGAATATTAGTATTTACAATGGCCAATAATACAGAATGTCAAAAAAAAAAAAAAAAAGCGGTTCATGGTATAGCCATCACTCTCAATCAAATGCTAAATACATTTGTAGAAGTTTGAATTTTATGCGCTTGTGTGTGTCACCATACCTATTTAACATGTCAACATTTAGCCAGTTTGAACATGGGCTGCGGCCCTCCTCATCGAGTTATAGAAGGTACTGGGCAAACACACTGTTTAAGAGGAGGCAGTAATAGAGGAAACCTTGAGAGCTCTTCATTCTAAGATGGTATCTTGCTTTTCATTTGGTTCCAATTGCTCTTTAAAAACACAAACCAAGAAACTGCTGTGGCTGAAAGAAACTCACGTGGGTATTGTTGCTTCTGTCTATACACAAGCAGATGACAAATTAGTTGTGCTCCCTGTCGGCTGATTATTTTGCATGGATCAGGTTTTACTTTCTCAAAAAGAAGTGACAGCCTAGAAATTTCTATAATGACAAGCAGGCAGAACGGGACAAAATCTCAGAGGAATATGACACCATGATGAAAGCAATCTGACCTGATTATGTCACAGAGATTAATAAAACTACAGGCGACGGAATCCAGACAGCTGGTTCATAATGTATCTCTACACTTAGGTTAAATGTGCTTTTAGCTTCAGACTCTACAAGAGGAATATGTTAGGCAGGCCCTACACAGGCAGATCTTTTGTTCAACATAGATAAAGATCAGATATTTGGCCATTCCCCAAATAATTGCAGAGTAGTGTAAGCAGCACAGCAGTCAACTTCTGGCAAACCAGAATCAAATCTAACCTTTGTATTATCAGATTGTCTCAGCTAATTGGCTGAAAACATAATTTAAAGTGTACCTGTGGGGATTTTTTTAAGAGCCTTTCTTGCTGCAAATGGCAGACAGTTCAATGTTCTTGCACTTTTTATCTGAGCCGCTGGAATTGTGCTAGTGTACCAGTACTGACCAGCATCCATGTCAATGCCCCACCCACCCTAAAATTGGATCAGGACTGTGATAACCAGCCTGTCTACCCACAGACTAGAGCAGGGTTTCTCAACCAGGGTTCCATGAAATACTAGGAATCCTCCAGAGATGGTTAGGGGTTACTTGAGCAATAAGCAATTTCCATTTCTCAGATAAGTTCCCACTGACACCATTGCTCCTTTTAGCCATCTGTAAGAGGGTAATGCCCCGTACACACAGTCGGATTTTCCGACGGAAAATGTGTGATAGGACCTTGTTGTCGGAAATTCCGACCGCGTGTAGGCTCCATCACACATTTTCCATCGGATTTTCCGACAAAGTTTGAAAGCAGGATATAAAATTTTCCAACAACAAAATCCGTTGTCGGAAATTCCGATCGTGTGTACACAAATCCGACAGACAAAGTGCCACGCATGCTCAGAATAAATAAAGAGATGAAAGCTAATGGCCACTGCCCCGTTTATAGTCCCGACGTACGTGTTTTACGTCACCGCGTTCAGAATGATCGGATTTTCCCACAACTTTGTGTGACCGTGTGTATGCAAGACAAGTTTGAGCCAACATCCGTCGGAAAAAATCCTAGGATTTTGTTGTCGGAATGTCCGAACAAAGTACGACCGTGTGTACGGGGCATATGTCTTCCCAATGACCACAAGTGTAAGGAACATCAATGTATCATGAGTTGTACATAAAGTAATATTTAGCAGGGGCCCCCCTGACACCAGAAAGTTATTTCAAGGGTTCCCCCGTGTTAAAAAGGTTGAGAAAGGATGGACCTAAAAAGTGTCTCTTTAGGTGTTCTAAGACTAGGTTCACACCTGTGCATCTGCATTTTTTGTTTGTACTTTGTACTTTTCATGAACTCCCATTAAAGTCTATAGGGCCAAAAACACAGTGTCAAACCAAAAAATGCACTTGTAAGACACATGCAAGAGACATACAGGTGGGAACGGCTAACATAAAAATTGTGGTAATCCTCTTGTTGTGTATTGTCATTCGTAATCCAATGCACAGAAAATCACAAGTGTGAATTTGGACCAAAATGACAAAAATATTTTAGCAGATATTCTCAATATTGTACATTTTTTAACATGTAAGTTCTTGCTCTGATTAACGCCAAAAAGAAGACAGTCTTCAGTAAGAATTGTGTCAACTTCTGACTCAATGCCTTTAAAATACATTTTAAAGTTACAGTGTCATAAAGTTACAAATGAAAGCTTCTTTCAGCAGCCGCTAACCAGCACTTTTTTTTCTAACATTTTTAATAAAATGAATTATGTACAGATATGAAGGACATATGACAGACTTTGCGATAATGTCTACGGGTTACAATAATGTACATTATAACTGTATTATAGTTTTAATAAAGACACTGAATCTTTTTGGGCGTCATAAAAAATTTTTTTTTAATCTTTTTTGGTTAAGGCCTATAGAGATGGCTCAATGTAAGTAGTATGCCTAGTGTGTGTCTGTGTGAATCATATGTTCAGAGCAAGGGTATCAGTAAAAATGGGGAATGTGGAGGATCTCTGACCACCACTCTTTATGAAAGAGGTTTATAAGAAAACCATTCTAGTGTGCAGGCAGTTTACCAACTCGTACTAAGTTACTTTGCATCTAAATAATTTGGATTACTGCTCATTCATTATCCTGATACAAGTGCCCCCTGAAAACTTTTATTCATTGTGTGAAAAATGCCAAAACATGAGCACTTTAGCTCCATTCCAGCAAACCAGATGGAATCTGAGCTACTCTAGAGTGGCCTTCCAGTAACTGGGGAATTACAAAAAGCTGACAAAGCACGCTGGTTTTTGACGTCTCGGTGACTGGAGGGCTGAGGGTTGCCCATGGCTGGCTTAGCCAATAAAGTCTGACAGGAATTTGTTTTCCAGCAATAGCGTTACTTGATACCTGAATTGCTAAATTTATTTTTTAATGGCAAATTTTACACCTGAGAGAAAAAGCAATAAGCCTGATGACCAAATTTGTATGACCTGTCACTACTAGGGCAAGCCAATTTTTCTTCACTCACCAGAAAGCTCATTTGTTAGGAACCCTGTGACCCCAGGCTGAGGCAGATTTCACTTACTTTCCTGTGTTTGCCAATACACTCTTAGCAGGGGCTAATTACGCACATGTGTTTTTGCTTTAACAAGAGCAACGCATTAAGGGACCGTGGGCTTGCAAAGTAACAGATACACCACAGGGTCTGGTAGTAAAGTGGGACCTGTGCAGGACATTAAACAGTCCACAGTAGAGGAGAATAGCTTCTATGATCACAGCAATTTGTGATCATTTTTCAGAACAGAAATGGCTGGGTAACATCAAGACGTCACCCCTATCACGCTTCAAGATGTGCTCAACTTAAATAGCTAGCTGTGCTTTATACACTTCAACACTTGACAACAGAAGAGTTTAGACACCCTCTTAAAATGGTTAGAAGGATAACTATTACAGAACAATCATTCAGTGTAATGGATAAAAGGATCTGACCTCGTTCTGTTCTTCTATTATAGATGTGCTCTCATTTTTCTTTAAAATAAACTTTGACCTGAAAGCACCTTAAATTTAGGGTAGCCACACAACTTGCATTTTTGCAATTGATGAGGCAGAATCTGACGCAGCTCATTATGATTGGTTACTTGTTCACTTTGAATGTAGGAGTTCTTCCTCAGATGATTTGAAAATGTTGGTGAGTGAAAGGATTCTTTCATTTTGACCATAGCTATCTCTCTACCTTCTGCCATTTCTAATAGGAGATCAGGCTGTCCAGGAGCTGACTCAGACAGGCTCAGAAAGGCAGTCAGACTTTAGAAAATTATTCAGTGAGGCTAATGCCCACTCCTCTCCCTCCCGAGCAGTCCCTGAGCAGTGGCCCTCCTCAAACAAATAAAAAAGGTTCCTACAATAGGCAATGTATCTCCTCCGGCCGGAGGAAACACAATACCAATTGAGGGAGGATACAGAAGGGACCTTCTTTTCTACGAAAGGCAATGTGTTTCCTGCCCACCAAGAAGAGGAGCTATATCTCAGGGGCTGTCCTGGAAGACAACTGGAGGGGGGGAATTATTCAGTTACTCTACTTTCACACTGCTCCACTGCAAAAACGCAGTAAACCACATATGCATTTTTGCTGCATTTCCTGTGCGCTTTGCAATTGTGAAAAGAGACATGCAACTCAAAAACTTACCAAAAACGCAACCATGGGTGTGTTTTTAATGCATTTATTTTTCGCTTTCCATTAAATTGAAGGGGGAGGTGTGTTTTTAGTTGATTTTTTTTACCGCATCAAAACATGCAAGCTCTAACAAGCAGGGCCCTCTGATCCCTCCTGTAATGAATTGTATTGTAACTGTTCTGTCTGCCCCTATGTTGTAAAGAGCTGCGCAAACTGTTGGCGCTATATAAATTCTTTATAATAATAATGTACTAAAAAGCAGCAAGCAGGATTTTACAAAACACAGTGGACCCGCAACTGGTCTGCGTGAAGAGTTCCATAGGCTTTCATGGGCATGTGTTTTTCTTCACTTATTTTAACCACTTCAATACTGGGCACTTTCACCCCCTTCCTTCCCAGGCCAACTTTCAATAAGAATTGCGCGGTCATGCAACACTGTACCCAAATTAAATTTTTATAATTTTGTTCACGCAAATAGAGCTTTCTTTTGGTGGTATTTATTCACAAATCATTTTTTTTTATTTTATGCGATATAAGTGAAAAAGAGCAGAAATTTTGAAAAAGAAAATATTTTCTACTTTGTTTTAAAAGAAATCCAATAAAATCTAATTTCGTCATAAATTTCAGCCCAAATGTATTCTGCTACATGTCTTTGGTAAAAAAAATCCTTTTAAGTGTATAATAATTGATTTGTGTGATCACGGACAGATGTGTGCAGATGATCATTGGGACATATGATTTTACTGTTACATATGTCGGGGACAGGTGTTTTTACTGTGTGGGGACAGTGTTTTGGGGACACTATTTTGAGGACATTGTGTGGGGACACTGGGCTGGTGACAACTTCTGTGTGAAGAGAGGAGAGCTGATCGCCTAGCAATCAGCTCTCTATTTACATAACATGACGGCTGTGATTGGACACAGCCGTCATGTGATCAGGAGGGACAATCACAGAGCCCTCCTGCCGATTGGAGATGCGCCATGTCCAGGTGACATGAGCCCTCCTTCTGAGGGACTTTCCTGAACGTCCATACAGGAGGAAGCGCCCACCCGTCCGTATATGTGCAGTGGCCGGGTAGGAGGTGGTTAAATGCAAAAGCGGAAAAAAAATGGATCAGTGTGAAAGCAGCCTTAAGTGGTAATTCAGGGCAACAAGTGATGAGTTACCACTGTTATGCAGTAAACACTGTGCTAAAGCCAAAGGCTCATTTATAAATCTGTACAAACCCCTAAAAAGTGCACATATTAAATAAGGACACGGTAGAGTAGCAGGAATATACTTCCTTTAAGCGGTGTTCCACCTGCAAATTTTTTTTTTTAAAGTCAGCAGCTACAAACACTGTAGCTGCTGACTTTTAATAGGGACACTTACCTGTCCAGGGAGCCCGTGATGTCCGACCTCCAAGGCTGATCCATCCATCGGAACTTTTGCAGGTGCCGCCATTCCAACTAAGGGAAACCGGCAGTGGAGCCTTCAGGCTTCACCACCGGTTTCCTGTCGCATGGCGCTTCCTGAATGGCCTCTTCAGCTTCTCGGACACACACAGGTCCCAGAAGGCAGCGGTGGAGAAGAGGACGTGCGCACTGGGCCGTAGCGAGGCTGGGACGGAAGTACACAAGGTACTTCCATAAAAGGTAAGAAAGAAAAAAATAAATAATAATAATTATTCAAAATCGAGTGGTGGAGGGGTTGTCTTTCCTTTAAGACAAAGTTGTAAAAGTGGGTTGAACTCCACTATAATTCCATACCACAATACATTCTCGCTCTGTGTTTCCTACACCATTGATAATGTTTAAGCTTCTACACCAGGTTCAAATCTTATTGGTGGTTGTTGGAAACTTCTGAGTGCTAGCATTTTTATATCAGGCGCTCTTGTGTGACAGGTATATAGAAAAATTTTTTTTTGTTTTTTTTTTTTTTTTTCTTTTTACCAGCAGTGTTCCAGGACCAGCGGATTGTTGAAAATAGAGATTGAGTTGAACTGGTACAATATAACTTTGCCTGGATGTAAAAATGGACTACTGAAAATGTCCAAAGCAACTTTTCCAACATTAGCATTTGACCCAAAAAGACAAACCCAACAAGTATGAGCATTAAAGTGACCTAAATGCAAAAGTAAACAGTTACTAAAATAGGGAACCTCTACTATGTTAATTGTGATTAAGCCAAACCCTGCGACCCCTGACGCTATGCCTATGCTGAGGGTGCTTCCATCCAGTCACATGATCGTCTCCCAGCCTTGGTCTCAGTATAGAGGAGGCACAGCCTACAATGAGTGCACATAGTAAGCCTATGGGTGACGTCATCCCCCAGGCCCTGCAGCCGTTGTCAACCATCTTTCCTCTTCAATGAAGTTGACCATTGGAGAGATCATGCGACTGGACCGTAGCACCATTAGTAAAGGTAAGTATAAGCATTTTTCCTTTAAATGGTAATTAGTAAAGGGCATAGAATAGGGGTGGGAGCAGGTTTAAGTATAGTTAGGATTTGACTGAACTTCTACTTTAATAAGTAAATAGACTAAGTTTTGCTAGCTTTAAAAAACTGGCCATACGGATCATACCTGTTAGGAGACAAAACCTCTTAATACTTGGGCCCAATGGTCAAATCTGTTTCTATGTGGGAACTGCAACTCAAGTTCTGCCTACATCTACAGGTATCAATTAACTGACACACTTCAATTTCGACAGTCCAGCATTTGCAGTTAAATCTGGAAGGAATTACATTAAGAGTTATGCAGATCCCCAAGGGTCCTTACTTTGTACATTGGAGAAAATTAATTTGCACAAGCTGCCACAGTGATTTGTTGTGTATTTCGCACCCGCCTATATGCAATAAATCATAACAAATTAAAAACAGACAGGAGAATTATCTGCTTTTAAATAAAAGGCTTATTAACTACTAAGGTAGCGCTCTTTTGATGTGAGCTCTGTGCTGATGCGGATGTCTTGAAGCCAGAACGGAGGTCACTGCTTTCTTTAGATTCTTTCAACTTTGTAGCCCAGATGTCACTTCCTGCCTCCCATTTGGTCATTCTAAAGAAGGAACATCATTTTACAACCGGTGAAATGTGAGGAATGCACCCAAGACCACTTTTATTATCCTCATCACTCTTTCTGATTAGCCTGTCACTGGGCACACAGAAGGAAAAGTTAAGTCCCCTGTATATTTCAGGGGATTTCCTGCCAGAGATGAAAGTGTGAAGAACCAGTTACCACTTATTCAACTGCACTGAGAAGAGCCAGTTACAGTGGCCTTATCCTCATAGCATTTAAAGGACCAATAAAGCTAAAACAACATAGTCTTAGTCTAGGGGACTAATGGGAAAAAAACAACAACTTTCTATAAATTTCATAGGGAACGATATACAAAAACTAGGAAAATACAGAAGCAAAAATGAATTACAGCAAAAGCAGAGAAAATACGGTGCCTGTATTTGCTGAGCTCTATTTCTAAAAATGCTAGATGTCTGGATGTTGTGTTGGATTGTGTGTACTTTGAATCACAGCCCTGAAACAAAAATGTAGATCAGGAGCTCAGTCTTTCCTCTGATCTGCATGCTAGTTCTGGGTAAGTGACTCAAAATACTGAAGCCATTGGATCGGTATCTCTTTATCATTATTATTATATAGGATTTATATAGCCAATAGTTTGCGCAGTGCTTTACAACATGAGGGCAGACAGTACAGTTGCATTACAATCCAAATCAGAGAGTCCTGCTTGTTAGAGCTTACAATCTAGGAGGGAGGGTCAAGTGATACAAAAGGCAATAACTTTCGGGGGATGATTTGATGGAGAAAGTAAAAGTACAGTTGTTAGGTGAAGGCAGAATAGGCTTCCCTGAGGAGATGGGTTTTCAGGGATCGTCTAAAAGCAAGCAGAGTAGGAGATAGTCGGACAGATTGGGGTAAGGAGTTCCCTAAGATTTGAGAGGCACAGAAAAGTCCTGGAGGCAAGCATAGGAGGAGGTGACGAGGGAACTAGAGAGCAGGAGGTCTTGGGAGAAACAAAGAGAACAATATGGTTGGTATTTTAAGACCAGGTTAGTGATGTAGCTGGGGGCCGAGTTGTGGATGGTTTTGTAAGTAGTTGTAAGAATTTTGAATTTAATTGTTGGGCGAGTGGAAACCAGTGGAGGGATTGACAGAGAGGGGCAGCAGACACTGAGCGTTTGGTAAGTTGGATGACATTCAGGTAGCCAGCATTTTCTGAGCAATGAAAGCATCTGTAGCTTTCTTTTCACAGATTTATTTCATTTTGCAGGTTTGCAAACTGCTACCAAGTCTTTTTTTAGGCTCCTTAAACACGGGCGCCTCTGTGATGCGGGATCCACCCTCACTGCCAAAAGTACCAATACCTTGTTTAATGATCATGGTATCACTGTGCTTCATTGGCCAGAATAATCACCTGACCTAAACCCCATAGAGAATCTGTGGGTTATTGTTAAGAGGAAGATGAGAGACACCAGACCCAACAATGCAGATGAGCTAAAAGCCACTATCAAAGAAACCTGGGCTTCCATAACACCCCAGCAGTGCCACAGGCTGATTGCCTCAATGCCACACTGCATTGATGCAGTAATTCATCCAAAAGGAGTCCCGACCAAGTGCATAGTATACCGTACATGGACATACTTTTCAATAAGCCAACATTTCTGTATTAGAAAATCCTTTTTTTATTGGTCTCATGTAATATTCAAATTTTCTGAGATACTGAATTTTGGGTTTTCACTAGCTGTAAGCCATAATCATCAAAATTAAAAGAAAGGAATGATTAAAATATATCGCTCTCTGTATAATGCATCTAGATAAATATGAGTTTCACTTTTTGAATTGAATTACTGAAATAAATTAACTTTTTGATGATATTCTAATTTTATGAAATGCACATGTATATTTATCCTGTGCTTTGCTCATGCAGGGCAAAGCAACAGGCTCACTGGAATGGCATAATTTACCTTCACTTCACTTCTCTACCATTTTGTTCGGCCACAGAAAACAATGCTTTCTGGTATGGAGGAGCAGGTGACTTCCCATGACAAAGCTGGAGCACAACCCACCTGGGGGGGGGATTTTGTAAACTCAAAGTCTCCCAGCAGCCAATGATGAGTAGGTGCAGCTGGTGAGAACAACATTAAAGAAAACTTGTTGCCTGGCCCTGCATGAGCACAGCATAAATCCGCTATAAGAGCAGAATATAGATTCTCTAAAAGGGAAGGATATTCATATATTAATTTACCTAATTCAAATATGTTTTTGGACTGCAGGAGGAAGTCAAAACAGGTGAAGATAGAAACATCAAGAGGGGTGTTATCCATTTCCTCAGATCCAATGTACAGGTACCTTCTGGGCCATCCTGCATATTTCATTCACAGTTAAACCCCATCCCACCACACCAGCAGGTTAGTGGTATGGCAATCCTGATCTGATTCGGTGTTTCCTCTCCTCCAGATTAAAGAGGAACTGCAGTCTGCTCACATAATTTGTAATAACAACAGCTTTGCCATTCTGGAGCTTTCCTTCAACCACTTTGCAAATTATTTTATATATACTGTGATTCTGTACTTGCCAAACATGCTGCAGAAATCTCCCTCCACTAAGTCTGGTTGCAACCATTTTAACTGTGGGCAGCTGAAGCTGCTGCATGTTCACTTCCTGGATTTACACAGACACACAGGAGGCACACCTCCAGCTCTGCAGCTCTCATTGGCCCTCTTATGACTTATCTCCCCTCCCTTCCTGGTAAACTCTCACAAGAGTTAGAGAGAGCTGTGCATGATGTCACAAGCCTAGGCTTTTTACCAGACAAGAAACAGGAAGTGGACTGTACAAGGTATTTACTTGCAGAGAAAAAATGTTTTACTATCCAAAGTTAAAACAACAAGGGTAGAAGATTTAATAGATAAAAAGTAGAAAAAATGACTGAAAAAATTTTCCCTTTTAGTAACAAGGATATTACTGAGGAAGGGGGGTGGGAGAGCTTTATCCATTTCTTGTAAGCTATACATATCCATTCATCCCCTGCAAAAGTGGGTACGCCAAAGAACAGTTAAACCAATCATTTGTATGCCAAGTGACCTACTAGGTCCATGAGGAAAGGCTAGTGGTAAAGTCAATCACATGACCTTTGTGATTGGCTGTCACATGATCAGGAGCCGGTCCCGCTGGCTACAAACCATTAGCGGGAACCAAAAGCTATCTTCCATATATCAGTCTCTGTGCTGGGAGTGCGCTCTCATCCCAGAAACATTCATTACCAAGGGATGCATATGTGTGGAGTGTGGTCATTAAAGTCCATCCTTTTACGGTCAGATGGGTTAATAAAAGATTATTTTGCATGTTAATGTGTGGCACTCCTGACACTATTACTGCGGTGCAGACAAGCTGAGCCAGCACCTGAGATGTAGTTGTGGAGTGTGGAGCAGGATCTTGCCTGGAGCAGCATGTGAAATATTTCACATACTAAGATATTGAGGGGGCATCTGTTCCAAAGCTCCCATATAATGATTTTACCTGTGCATTTAGTCTGGAATAAAGTTTTAAGTATCTCTTTGAGAAGTAGACTGGAGTTCAACCTGTAAACTAAAATTAAAGCTAGTATAGTTGTATAAAGTCCTCTCCTGTAGTGAAACTGCGCATTCTGATTTCACTGCACACTGTGAGCCTTTCCCCTTGTACACTGGAAGCTGCTGCAAGTCAGATCATGCCTAATTTCATGGCTGGGGGACATCAAGCATTATCTAGCTCTTTCCTCCCCAGGCTGACTGTCCCTGGCCCGTCCCTTTCATTCATTGGATTTCAGTTCTTTCCTTAACAGAGGTCAAGCCTCATATGAGGGCATTACCTAGGACTGTCTACATGCAATTTCAGTCTGCCTAGAAATACACACATCTCCAGATTAATATCCACACATCCAAGCGTTTTGATATTTGCATAACTCCTCCCAAAAGACAGAAAAAAGAAGAACTGGGACAGGGCGTTGTGATGTTTTCAGGCATCTATGTATAGCACCCTGCTGAATCCCCACACCAGCCTTGATCTGACTACATTGCATAGAGACCAGAGACCCATTGATGACATCAGATTAGGTCTAAAATAAGATATGCAAGAAAAACAGAAAAGATTTATTTTAAAGTTTAATTAGTATATTGATGAGGGAAAGGAGGATGCAGGGAAGGAAAATATAAACAGAGTAAACTTCAGATACAAAAGCTTTCACATTTTGCTGTGCGTTTTTTTTTTTTTAATTATTATTTAACATGAACTAAACAAGCACAATTGCTGTACGCGACAAATACAATAAAAACCTTTCAAATCTACAAAGTTTTTCACAACAGTAGGCTGTTTAACTGATTGGCTCAAAACGGTTTGAACATAGATATACATTTACAATACACTCAAGTAATGTGGAAACTTTCATAAAAGGTCACAGCAATTTAAAGCCATCTTCTTTTTTCTTCCAGCTTGATAGGTTCAGTGCAGGGAGCGTGCAGCTGTAAGGGTGAATTACGCTGAGCAACCCATCAACTCATCGCCCATGTCCCTCCAGTGATTACATTTGTTTAAGACAGGATAAGGAAGATACGTTTTAGACAATGAATCCCCCATTGTTTAGCCCAAGACTTGCCAGCTGCTGGCCCTGAAGACAGATGTAGGGCCCAAGGGTGTTTTATCCGGTCCCAAAGCACCACAAATAAATCAGATGTGGCAGTGGAGGAAGTCAGTGGGAACAATGTACAACAGATGGAAAGTCAATAGATGACTTTGGGCAAGTGCAGTTCAGAGGTAAAGAATAGAAAGCACAAAAACAGGGCCTGGGGAGCAGTGCGAAACTTTTCAAGTGAAAAGAACACATCTCTGAAGTGTCTTGAAAGTCGAAATGACCCTGACCTCAATTCAACAGAAACACGGCAGTATGATGGAGTGACAATCTCCCAGTGTTACTACAGTTCATTAGAACTCTATAAAAACTAACACACAAACTGAAACCAGCTTCACCGTTGTGGTTAGCAACTGATTAGTATGCTGCTAATCCAACCTCTGTCTGAATTACAGCACATCTGTTGTGAAAGAAATATGGAGCCTGGCGCTGCTGAGCTCTCCTTCTGGAAATGCAAGTTGCCTGGAGGTCATGGTAATGCTTAGTCTTCCCGAGTCATGGATCATAAACAATTATAGATGTAAAGACTTATGACTTTTCTTTTAATTTCAATTGTTGCATGCTTGATCCAGGTTCTAAACTTGATATTAGTCAGCGAAGTCGATTGGGATTGTTTAGAAGAAACCCTTGGTTTGTTCCAGACTAGGAAGAGTATCCTGTATTTGAAGGTTCTCCTGTGGCTGTTCAACACTTGGGCAATTCTTTAATAGGCAAGGAGTGCCCAAAAAGTAGTCAATATGCTTGCAATTTTGAAGAATTCATTGATTTGTTAAAACAAAGAAGGGTACAGCCAATGCGTTTTGGGGCTTTTGGGCATCCCCTACTCCAAGGCTCAGAGGTTATATTAGTTTGGGTCCAAATGGTGAATAGATTGTTTATGTAGTAAACTCGGCCATAGATGGTGCGATTTTCTTTTCTGCAACCATGGGTTACAGGAAATACAATTGCTCGATTCCTCCATCAACATTGTGTGTTCTTCCAGCAGGCCGCTGGCAATAATTGCATGAAGAATGAAGCATGAAGAACATGCTGGTTGTACTCAAGTTGATCTATTGATCAACTAGGGTACAATCAGCCTGCCCATACATGGTTCGAATCTTGGCCGTTCCCTGCTGAATTGGCTGAAATTCGAACCGTATGTGGCCAGCTTAAAGTGGTTGTAAACCCATCATTGTCATTTTTACCTATAGGTAAGCCTAGAATAGGGCTTACCTATAGGTAGTGGAAATATCTCCTAAATGTGCGCCGTTTAGGAGATATTTCCTGTACACTGCGCAGATGACATCATTGGCATATGCGCTGTGAATAAATGGCGCTCTGTGCCATTTCTTCACTCGCAAGTGCCGTGACTGGGGGCTCCCTTGCGCATGCGCGGGAGTGACATCACGCGGCTCCGGCCAGTCACAGAGCCAGAGTTCGCAGCCCCAGAAGGAAGAGGGGCGAAGGTGGATGGTGTCACCAGCGGGGACATCGCGGACAGATCAGGCTTCGTTTGCAGGTAAGCGTCACATAATGGGCTAGTATGAGATGCATACTAGCCCATTATGCTTTTACTTTGCAGGGGAACAAAGGGGAAATAAAACCCATCAGGGTTTACTTCCTCTTTAAGTGTTCGGTCTGTGTGTCAAAATAGGTCTTTGGCTTTTGTCTGCACTATAAAAATAGAAAACATTGGTAACCATTTAAGAAACATATTCCAAATCATCGGGACAGATACTAGCAATCATAAGGAGAAGATTGCAGAACTTTTTACCTTTGGCCACCCACATGCATCACATATGGGTAGAGTTACAGATACTGTGCTCAGGATGACCATTAGTATGTAATGCCTTTGGGCAAACTAAGGCTTCTTAACTGAATTAACACTTAACACCGTGAAGTTTGACTGCTATTTAGATGTATACAAGCCATTTCTTTTGAGAATCCTCTTAATACAGGCCTTTGTCAAGACCACCATTATGCATGACGCATTGCTGACCTTCTGCCTAGACATATATATGAAAGGAATCAACACCAGGGAATTCATTTTCCTTAACTACTTAAAGAAAATTCACAATGGGCTTGTGCTCATTTTCTTGGTCAAGGATATGAGTTGTTGAGATGTTGAACAACAATGATGGAAAATGCAGTTGTGCGATGGCCGCATCAATATATTTATACCATAAAACAAACCACAAAGCACACTGCGCTACCTGCAATGAAATATAAGGTATCTCTAGATACTAAATGTACATTAGCAAAAGATTATCATACAAAACATAATTTTGATACATATGCAAGTGGTGCTGTGATTGGGATTAAATCCAACAACTCTGGGGCTGCTGGGTGGAAGTGCTAGCCACTTAGCCGCTGTGCAGTCCACACTATATACCCTCTATATATATTTTTATATATAGTTTCCATATATATGTTTTTATTTTTTAATCTATATACAGTATCTCACAAAAGTGAGTACACCCCTCACATTTTTGTAAATATTTTATTATAACTTTTCATGTGACAAATTGAAGAAATTACACCTTGCTACAATGTAAAGTAGTGAGTGTACAGCTTGTATAACAGTGTAAATTTGCTGCCCCCTCAAAATAACGCAACACACAGTCATTAATGTCTAAACTGCTGGCAACAAAAGTGAGTACACCCCTAAGTGAAAATGTCCAAATTGGGCATAAAGTGTCAATATTTTGCGTGGCCACCATTATTTTCCAGCACTGCCTTAACCCTTTTGGGTATGGCGTTCACAGAGCTTCACAGGTTGCCACTGGAGTCCTCATCCACTTGTCAATGATGACATCACAGAGCTGGTGGATGTTAGAGACCTTGAGCTCCTCCACCTTCCATTTGAGAATGCCCACAGATGCTCAATAGGGTTTAGATCTGTAGACATGCTTGGCCAGTCCATCACCTTTACCCTCTTGTTTAGCAAGGCAGTGGTCGCCTTGGAGGTGTGTTTGGGGTCGTTATGTTGGAATACTGCCCTGCGGCCCAGTCTCCAAAGGGAGGGGATCATGCTCTGCTTCAGTATGTCACAGTACATGTTGGCATTCATGGTTCCCTCAATGAACTGTACCTCCCCAGTGCTGGCAGCACTCATGCAGCCCCAGACCATGACACTCCCACCACCATCATGCTCGACTGTAGGCAAGACACACTCCTCACCTGGTTGCCGCCACACATACTTGACACCATCTGAACCAAATTAGTTTATATTGGTCTCATCAGACCACAAAACATGGTTCCAGTAATCCATGTCCTTAGTCTGCTTGTCTACAGCAAACTGTTTGCGGGCTTTCTTGTGCATCAACTTTAGAAGAGGCTTCCTTCTGGGATGACAGCCATGCAGACCAATTGCAGTGTGCGGTGTAGGGTCTGAGCACTGACAGGCTGACACCCCACCCCTTCAACTTCTGCAGCAATGCTGGCAGCACTCATATGTCTATTTCCCAAAGACAACCTCTGGATATGACACTGAGCATGTGCACTCAACTGTTTTGGTCAACCATAGCGAGGACTGTTCTGAAGGGAACCTGACCTGTTAAACCACTGTATAGTCTTGGCCACCATGCTGCAGCTCAGTTTCAGCATCTTGGTAATATTCTTATAGCCTAGGCCATGTTTATTCAGAGCAGCAATTCTTTTTTTTAGATCCTCAGTTCTTTGCCATGAGGTGTCATGTTGAACTCCTATTGACCAGTATGAGAGAGTGATAACACCAAATTTAACACACCTGCTCCCCATTTACACCTGAGACCTTGTAACACTAATGAGTCACATGACACCGGGGAGGGAAAATGGCTAATTTGGCTGAATTTGGACATTTTCACTTAGGGGTGTACTCACTTTTGTTGCCAGCGGTTTAGACATTAATGGCTGTGTGTTGAGTTATTTTGAGGGAACAGAAAATTTACACTGTTATACAAGCTGTACACTCACTACTTCACATTGTAGCAAAGTGTAATTTCTTCAGTGTTGTTACATGAAAAGATATAATAAAATATTTACAAAAATGTGAGGGGTGTACTCACTTTTGTGAGATACTGTATGCACTTTTGTTTATACAAGTATTATCGATTAATTAATATTGATCTCAATTATGAGTATACAAGTTTTAGGTAAAGATGCTTGTTATTTTAGTTTACTCATTGAATTAGGTTGTTTTCCCTTAGATTTTATAGGATAAAGGTGTCCGTTTATGAAGCAGTAAAAAAATGTTACTGCCTAATTCTCCGGCACTCTCAGAGGAGATCGTTCTCCTCTGTGTGCCAGTTTATGAAGCTTTGTAGATTGCTTCTCCTTTGGAGGAGTAAAGTGATCTACAAACGCTTCAAACAGTGGAGAACGGCCCCTGATACTGAAATCTCATGAGACTTTACGAGATTACAGTACCAGAAATTCACAGAAACACTGAGATGTCAGTTTATTAAGCAGTGATAATCCCTGCTCAGTACACGGACAGACGGCATGGTTAATGCTAATAAAATAAAGAGTCCCCCTTATATATATATATATATATATATATATATATATATACACACACATACATTATAAATATATATATATACATAAATATGACAAGGGAGCATGCATAGTTACTGTCTTGGGTGGTCTGAGAGGAAGAAGGAAGTTAATAATCTTCCTCTTTCCTCCTCAGATCCCCCAGGATTCTCTCTTCACTCCCCGATTCCCCACCTCTGAGCTGGTGAATCAGGGAGGGTGAATTCTGACAGAGATCGCCAGTGAAGTGCTGAGAGCAGCTTTATAAACTGGCTGTTTCTGTGTCAGTCAATGAGTATTCTAAGTGTGTGGAGATCATTGGCAGGTGAACATGTTCAAACACGTTCTCCCCCGATCATCTCTGTTTCATAAACCGTTTATGGACCGTGATCAGTGGCAAACCTCTGGATCACTGCTCTTCACTGCTTGATAAACGGACACCGTAATACCTTTAGGTTGATATTATGCTCACATTTTGTCAATTATAAGGTTAAGTTTGACCAGGGGTGTGAATGAAGTGTTTTCATCTCCTGCTCCCACCCTTTAATAGCAGGATCCTTCTATTTAAAGTGTAAGTTCACCTTTACAGAAAATCTGTAAGGTGACGTTACACTGGACCCCCCCCCCCCGGTCCGAATCCTGCTCTGCCAGGGACAGGAACACCACTTCACCAGAGATTTGTGGCTTAATCTGTTTTCCCTACCTCTCAGCGTGCACAGACAAGCAACATTCTAATTGGTCAGCACCATCACATGGGCGGCCCTGACCATCAGAATCCAGGCGAATTTCAAATCCTTGGACTGGTGAAGCGATGTTCCTATCCATGACAGAGCAGGATTGCAGGTCTACAGTAAAGGACTGGTGGGGATGAGGTCCAGTGTAAGGATTACTTTAAGCACCTTGTTCCCCTTGTTCTGCAATTGTTCAATTGCAATTCGAAATGTATATGGTGACAGCCATAATTTAAAATTACAAAGACCCTTTATTCCTTTCCACTGGTACACAGGGGTTTTCCCTTTACTGCTCCTTCCCATGATGCCAACCTATGAGTTACTTGACTCATTTAAAAAAAAAAAAAAAGTGCATTACATATGTGTCCAAAACCTCTGAACAGTGGTTAAGGGGTCACTATAGCATAAATATTATTTTCTGGTAACTGGTAAATGTGATTATTGCTTGCAATGAATGTTTTGAATTGATTAATGAATATTGGGCAGCACAGTGGCTAAGTGGTCACTTCTGCCTATCAGCACTAGGGTCATTGGTTGGAATCCCAACCACCGCACTACCTGCATGGAGTTTGCATGTTCTCCCTGTGCCTGCGTGGGTTTCTTCCGGGTACTCCGGTTTCCTCCCACACTCCAAAGACATGCTGGTAGGTTAACTGGCTCCTATCTAAATTGGCCCTAGTATGTGTATGTATGAATGTGAGTTAGGGACCATATATTGTAAGCTCCTTGAGGGCAGGGGGCTGACGTAAATGTACAATATATATATGTAAAGCGCTGCGTAAACTGACGGCGCTATACACAAGCTTCTGTAATAAATAATAAAAATATATTAAATTATAAATAATAAAAATAAAATCATTATAACAATATTCATATGTTAAACAATGTATCAGCACTCAAATGTATTTTTGTTATTTGACATGCCTTAATATATGTATTTTTCTCAACATTGACATGCAGCCCAAGCTGTCTAACAAAACAATGACAGCTACAGGGTTGGGATAAGCTTTATAACACTGCCAGGGGGTGCTTGCTACAGTCAGCTTTTACTCCATATGTTTTAAATCCCTTTTTTCCAAAGGGAAAAAAAAAAAAAAAAAAACTGTCGCTGTAACTACTTCAAACATGTTTGCTCGTGTTAAGATTTAATTTGTTTGTCGCTTGATTAAAGTCCATTTAATACATGATGTGCATCTAAGACTGCCCAGTCTACAGGATGACAATCTCGCTGCACGATTTTACTGCAGAATGAACAGCAATGACGCAATGACGCCCTGTAAAAAGAAGGGAAACACAGCAGATCTACTTGCAAGATAAACCGGTGATAAAAACTATTTTACAGGGACTGCTGTGTTGATGGTGACAAAAAGCAGCAAATGAATCATTTTATTATTAGTGGCTGATATATATTTATGCATTAGTGGCTAATCTATATGTTTCTAAGTTTAACAATAAAGAATATTTGAAAAGCAAGCATGTAAAAAGTTGTATAAAAGATAAAAAAAAGTCCTCAAGACAAACTCTGCAACAACAAGTAGAAATATGTACTCATTAATAATACATTATGCTTCTTCCCCTTTTAAAGCTATTGGCAAACAAAATATATATCTTCAGCACATCAGGCCAACTGGGACTTTACCCTGAATTTTATTTTAGAGGTTTTATTTACTCTAGCAATACTAGAAGCACAGATTATGATCCTCGGCGCTCTACCTTTCTAACAGGGAAGAAAAAAACTATTTAACATACACTTATAAATGCACAGCACATAATTAATCCAATAAACCCAGGTTATTCTTAATCATATTTTAATTAGTCTTGATGTTTTATCTACATGCCAGCTGTGATGTTTGAATTTTTAATAGAGCTTTAGGTAGTTAAAGGATTTACTTTGCCTGAAATGTAGTAGAAATGTGTGACAAATTAAAAAAACGCAGCCAAAGATTTTGGCATGGTAGGCTACGGTAGCCAGGAAATGTCATGGAACAAGATGGAGATGTAAACGATGACTCAACTCTCACTGGTGACAGTATGAGAGGGTCGGCAGAAAAGTCAAGCTAGGGATTTGAATAACATGCTACCCCTGGCCTTGCCCTTCTCTCTTAGCCACATAATGGAGGTTGGAGGCAGATGTTTTTGATCGGGAAAAGCTTGAATCCCAGGCTCTGAAGGCAGCAGGGCCGAGATTTGGAGGAAAATAAATTGTTGTCTTGCTGGGAAACTTGCCAACAATGTGGCTGTTTGATCTGAAACACACACCAAGTGGATTTTCCTGTGTTTGCCCAGGTCCTCTCTGTTCAATTATATTTGCTATTAAGTGGCGTAGAAGTTCCGTTATGGTATTAAAGCAGATTCTAGTTCTTTGTTCTAATCTTAGGACACTTAAAATAAGCAGCATCCTTCTTTTATGAGAAGCTTCCTGCGAGTACTTCTCCTTTTCCAAACAACAAACCATATATTGATTATTGTAAACATGTAGACCACAAAGTCATGTCACAAATGAACAGATCTTTTCACACTACAAACTTTCACTTGTGCCTCTGCCTCCCCTCTAGCCGTGGATGTTAATAATGTGAGGGACGCTTTCTGCTTCAATACACTATGGATGAAAGGTGCCATAGTGACACACCCATAGAAGGCAGCACTGTGAGGTCCTCATTTATATTAGCTCATCGATCTTGCAGATTAAATGATGCCCAAAAGACTGAGGACATCTCATGGAAAAATAACGTTAGGGATCACCTCCAGATTGAAAGTGAGTATGGCAGCCCGGGCTTTAAAGTTGAACTAGCTAATAAGCCAAGAAATGTGTCGTTCATACACTTTTAAAAGCACAGCCAGAAGAATGACACCACTTTCTCTGCAAGAGTAATAAAATATAGTGGTGTCACCTTCCTGCCTGCAAATCGCTGTTTAAATATTGAGAGCCCTCATTCACACTGAGTATGGGTTTGAAATCGTGCGAGTTCAGCTGAATTCAAACCTGCATTTCAGTGCGAGTTCGGGGGCGATTTGAAAGACATCTATGCGGGTTCATGCGCAGATGTCTACTGAAATCGCCCCCGAAGTCGACAAAAGTAGTGCAGGAACTACTTTTCAGAATCAGTGTGGTGCTGCAAAGTCGGTGTCGCACCGATTCGGACAGTGCCGTTGCCAGCAATAGGTTCCGATTTGGCATGCGATTTGACATGTCAAATCGGCCCAATGTGAACAGGGGCTTAAGAATAAGTGCAGCAAAAGCTCATTTGGTTGTACTTCTCCTGTGGATCACAGGAGTGCAGTTCGTTCTGCACTCCTGTGACCTGGTATCAGCAGACAGCAGGCTGAAGCTCGCTGTCAGCTGATGTCACAGAGCCGATCGAGACAATTAATAAAAAGTCCATACTTCTCTATTAAAGTGATTCAAAAGGTTATTTATATATATATATATATATATATATATATATATATATATTTTTTTTTTTTGTAAAACAAACATGTTATACTTTCCTGCACTATGCAATGGTTTTGCACAGAGCAGACCCGATCCTCTTCTTTTTGGTTCCCCTGCCTGCAATCCTGGCTCCTCGCCCCTGCCGGGTGTCCCCATAGCAAGCCTCTTGCTATGGGGGCACTCGAGCAGGCTTACTCATGAGCGGCACTCCTGTGAATGGACATTGTCCATTAACACACACACAGTGCGGCACACCCCGCCTCCTGCTCTCTCCTCGTTGGGCTGTGATTGACAGCAGCATGAGCCAAGGCTCCCACTGCTGTAAAAGACAGCTATAGAAAGACAAGGGAACTAGCCTTCCTTTAACCTAGCTGTCTGTGACCCCCATTTAAGGATTCCCTCATCTCTTCCCGTGCTGGTGACAATGTTGTCTCCCGGACAGATTTTCTAACATTGTAGACGGCATTAACAACCTAGAAAAAAGATGTAACCCCACTATATACTCCATAAAAAAATTTTTTTATTGGAGATTCACTTTAACAGAAGCAAGGTATAAGAGGTCATCAAATTATCATTTTCTCCATACAAAGAAAGGTTCAATGACTTCCATATCTGAAGTAAATACATGCCAACAAAACATCATACAGACGTATAAAACACAATATAGAGATTGGTCCAGCCTGATAGTGCTAGATAATAAACTTTTCTCACTAATTGGGAACTATGAAGTTGGTGTACTTTCTCAACGACAGTCACGTTTTAAAAATGTGTGACGTAACGCCATGAGGTTGCATGCACACACATATGCAATTGTAGGCTACTTTCCCTAAAGTAACAACTTTCAGCACTGTTGCACTTTGAATGACAATTGTGCGGACATGCAGCACTGCACCAAAACAAAATTTGTATCTTTTTTTTTTTTTTAGACATATAGAGCTTTCTTTTGGTGGTAATCACCACTGGGTTTTTTATTTTTTGCAAATTAAAAAATGCCCAAATTTTTGAAAAAAAAACACAAAAGTTTTTCTAAGTTTCTGTTCTAAAGTTTTGTAAATACCGTAAGTAATTTTTCTCTTTCACTGATGTGCGCTGATGAGGCTGCACTGATGGGCATGGCACTGTTGGGGCTGCACTGATTATCAGGGTAGATGTCCCCTGTGTGGATTGCAACCTACGGGATCTCCTCACGCGCTGTCAGCGTAAGGAGAGGACTGCCGATAACTGGCAAATCCTAATTACACTGTGAGTGGGCACAGCTGATCACACGGTAAAGAGCCGCTATGATTGACTCTTTGCCCTGATCACAGATCCCTGCTGATACGCAGCACACGGGGGCACATGGAAAGCACGCTCACAGGACGACGTCAAAAGACGCCCTCCTGGAAATGTGCGACGGCGCTGTAGCCATCATTCGGCTATAGCATGGTCGGGAAGAGGTTAATGGCCCTGAAATCTATGTTTCATGAATTTGTTTCTTATTGTGGCTTTTCTGACTCCTTCTAATGTCTTCCACGAGCTCCCAAAACCTCTTCTTTACCCTCTTACTTCCGTATCTTTGAAACGAGCAGTGCACATTAGTTGTAGTCACGTGCACTCCTCTATACACACTACAAATCCCACATTCCGTAGTCCATCATTAGAGTGGGAAAGAGAGGGTGGCTACATTCTTATATGCAATGAGACCATGGAGAACAGACGAAGTTGCCCTCTAACAGGAAGGAGGAGAGCTGAGAGCAATAGAAGGGGCTTTTTGAGTTAAGAATACAAACTTGAATAGATGGTATTTAGTGTCACTTCAAGTTCTCTATACTTGGTTTGCCTGATCTGCCCAAATCAGTTTAAATCTCATACAACATACCAGGGTAAAAACTTATACAGATGACTGTATTCAAAATATTGCTTTCCAAGATACATGTTAACATAAATATGGTTTTCTTAAATATAAGAATTTTCTATAGGGGTGGGCTTCAGGTAAGGGTCCCTTTTACCCCTTAAATATCCAGCACTGGCTGGAGTTCATGTAGACAGGACTAGGATGCAAAAAGACAAATGTTTTATTAGAAAACAGCAATTGTTTATCACTCATTGTGCTTCAAGAATCTAAATGTCATTCAGTTATGGATTAGATCTACGATCAATGTAATGTACTCTACTGTAGTTTTATTCCAAGCTTACTAGAAAAACACGACTCTGGAAACTCTGGAAAACAACTGCATTAAATTTAATTAATTGCAAACAAAAAACAAACATACTAAAACTACATCAACCTAAATTATAAGGAATAAAGAATAAAGCCACTTCTACAACAAAAGGAAACAGCATTCCCAGGAATCAGCACTGCCTGCGATAACCAATTATCATTACCATAACAGATTAGGATAACATTATCATATGGAAAAGAATGGGACGTCTAGAAGAGCAGGGGATCTGGGATGTCTAGAAAAGCAGCATGCCTATCTCACTGTTAACAAGCTATTGATTTGCTCTGGCGCCCTCTGATGGACACTCCCTTCACTGTTACCAAATAGACATTTTGGAAGCATAACCATATAAATTGATGTTGTAGTAGCTTGTCTATTATAAAGTGTAAGCATTTCTTAAGATCTTCCGATGTTTTTATAATGGGGCCCTTCACACTGTTAGTAGTAGAGAAGTCAGACAGAGCTTGTAGCGATAGATGGACAGCAAAAGCGTAAGATTAAAGGTAATAGTGTGAAGCGCTAAGTCCAATCCAATCAAATCAATCTGTTCAACCAACAGGAATGTTTTTATTTTACACTTTAGGTGAGAATTATATCAACCAACAGCTACAAGTACTCCACCAGCATATAAATCTACAAATGACAGAATGTGAAATGATAGCACATTGTGCAGCAAGCTCCGAATCCACCCTCCTAGACCGTGCACAAAGCTTTGTCCGCTGTGCGTGTTTGCATCTAATCTTCCAAAAGGAGGAAGCTGGAGCTTGAACGCTCTATTCTTCCCCCTCACATCAGCAGCAATTACAAATATTTCCACTGCAATTCACAATTTACAGCAGCTGTAATTTCACTTTGTTTATGGCGTTACATTTCCTTACGTAACAACGCACATTACTCACTGAAAGCAACCTCGTTTATTTTCTGTCTGACATTTCACATTTTCCTAATCAATAAAGGGAAAATCTGAAGTGCTTTCAGCCTGAATGAGACAAGTGTACACAAGCTGGTGCCAGCCTTGAGGGCCACGTCCACCCAATACTGGTATTTGGTAGAGAAATGAAGCACCCAATGGTTTCTCATCTCTCAGGAGGGGCCCCGGTGCTGAGATTTTGGCATTTCTATTCCAAGGTCTGCAAACCTAACAAAGCCATTTAGAAGAAACCCTTCTCTCTTCCTGATGATCTGTCCATTCATTTTATATCATGAAGATGACAATAGGTGGAGTGAGAACACCTTAAGTTAGGCCAGGAAGAAGTATGAAGGCTTCCATTCTAAAAAATAGTCATTGGATGGTTTCATGCTGTTTAAACAGCTTCAGTCTTTTTGGAGGTACGGAGTTAGATCCGGTAGATTAGGATAGTGTTTAACCCTTTTTTAGTCAAGGCACACTTTATGATGCATAATCTCGAGGCACCCCATATTAAAATGTAAAAAATAAAACTAAAAGTTATACATGCTGCAGCAACATCCACAGACGTTGGACACAATGTTTACAATGGTACTGACTAGTATTCTAATGTTTCTGTTCTCCCTCGTTCAACTAACATGACCCTAATGCCGACAGAGGGAGAGGTGCTGTGCAGGCGCCCAACGTGCTCCTCATCAACGGATGATATCATTGGTTGTTAGGACATTGGTGGCTGGAAGGTTGTAACGGTGCACAATGTAAATCTGTGGCTTTGTGTAACTAAAAGGCAGGCTTGATTCACCTGCTGGCTTATACAGCATACACTTTTTGGGCAATGTTTAAGCATTTTGCCAAGGCAACCCTGAAGAAATCTGAAGGCAACCTGGTTGAAAAAGGCTGGATTAGGACACCCTGTCTATCCTGATCTGTATGCCCGCAGTGACTCAAAGTATTAGGTCCAATTCACACAGTATGTTAACACGTGTTGGGTCACATGTACATCAACATTACGTTAAGGCAGCCAATTCATCTTGAATGGGCTGCCAACACACAAGAATGGGCATGCAGCATTTCTTCAAATGCAGTGCACAATGCACAGTAGTATATTACTATGTGTTGTAACACCCTGCAATGCATGTGCATCAGAGCAGCACTGCCTTAGGGACTGGGGTGCCATTCAAAAGGTGATCCTTAGATTGCAAGCTCCTTCAGAGCAGGGACTGATGAGAATGTACTATATGTAAAGTGCTGCATAAACTGACGGTGCTTTATAAGTACCTGTAACGCTGCTTTCACACTGAAAGCGCCGCTCGTTTTAGCCGTGCTTTAGCGCTGTTTAAGCAGGGCCTTTGAGTCACTTTTCGGCCGCTAGTGGGGTGCTTTTAACCCAAAAAAAGGGTTATAAACTCCCGTTTTGCTGCGCTTTGAAAGCACTGCCCATTCACTCCAATGGGCAGGGCGTTTTGGGAGCGCTAAATACAGTGCTCCCAAACCACCCCAAAGATGCTGCTTGCAGGACTTTTTGGAATGTCCCGCAAGCGCACCAACCCAGTGTGAAAAGACACATTGGAATGAATGGGAGGCGGTTTTCAGGTGATTTGCAGAGGCTATTTCTAGCGCTAAAGCACCTGAAAACCGCCCCAGTGTGAAAGGGGTCTTATAAATATATACACAATTTGATAATTTTTATTAAAGCTGAACTCTGGGATAAGCAAATATTGTCTAAATACAAGAACCATGCATACTCTTACTTGAATCTTGATGTGCTTTGTGTTTCTTATAGATCTGTGCAGTAATCCAGTGGGAACAGTTTCCTCCTTGCAGGAGCTTCCTGTAATAAAGACCGGTCACTGCTGCTCCCTTCTTAAGCAGGGTGACTGGTCTTGTGTATCTACCCCCCTCTTGTAGTTTTCTGCAAGCAGCCTGTAGTAGGTGCGACTCTGCTCAGGCTATGTGCAGCACAATGATGATGTCATTGCTACTTTTACAAAGTAATATCTAGAATTGCAAGGACATTTGGTGCACAAAAAGGGTATTTATTTTCTTTGTGGTTACTGGGGAACATGATTAAATGAAAGGTTTTGTGCCCAACCTTCAGCTTTAAAGCCCATCTCCACCCCGGCTATGCCTGCACTGCAAGGGCTAAGTGCTCATATTGTCTAGGGGAGAGGAGAAAGAGTTATAATCATCTCATCCTCCGCTCTACTGGCAATCTTTCAATGGACTGCTCCTGTCGTCCTCACATCCAGAGCAGGTCTATGGTGCCTGCTCTGGGCTTGATGATGCCTGGACTCAAGAATACTAGAGCCCGGGGATGCAGGAGCTTCAGGAACCGGTGGGGGGGGATTGGGTAAGTATATCTCCTTTCATCTCTTCCCTAGACAAAAATGAGCTGTTAACCATCGCAGTGCGGGCACAGCTCCATTGCAAGGGTATTCTTACTCTGATAATTACACTTAGACCCCTTTCACACCAAGGGCGTTTTGCAGGCGCTATAGCATTAAAAATAGCGCCTGCAATCCGCCCTCAAACAGCTGCAGCATTGTCTCCAGTGTGAAAGCCTGAGGGCTTCACATTACTCTACCCGAGGGCTTTCACACCAGAGCGCTGCGCTGGCAGGACGTCAGGAAAAGTCCTGTCAGCAGCTTCTCTGGAGCCGTGAAGGAGCAGTGTGTTTACCGCTGCTCCCCATTGAAATCAATGGGGCAGCGCTGGGATACTGCCGGCAAAACGCCGCTATTGCGGCACATTGCGGGCCGCTTTAACCCTTTCTCAGCCGCTAGCGGGGGTAAAAGCGCCCCGCTAGCGGCTGAAATGCGCCGCAAATCCGACGGTAAAATGCTGCTATAAATAGCAGTGTTTTTACCGCCGACGCTATAGATGGCTTGGTGTGAAAGGGGTCTAGACCACATCAGTACCAGACACTTTTACCCCCTTCCTGCCCAGGCCAACTTTCAGCTTTCAGCACTGTCACACTTTGAATGACAATTGCACAATCATGCAGCACTGTACCCATTTGAAATGTTTATCATTTTTTTCACACAAATTGAGCTTTTTTTGGTGGCATTTAATCACCAGTTTTATTTTTATTTTTTGCTAAACGAAAAAAGACCGAAAACTTTGAAAAAATAAAAAAAAGTTATAAAATTTTGCAAATAATCTTTCTTCATACATTTAGGCCAACATTTATACTGCTACATTTCTATGGTGAAAGTAACCTGAATCAGTATATATTATATAGTCTGTAGGAAAGTTAGAGAGTCCACATACTATGGTGCATGTATCTGAAAATTGATCAATCCTAATGTACTGATGGCCTATCTCATTTCTTGAGGCTCGAAAATGGCAGGACAGTAAAAATTTCCCCCAAATTACGGAAGTAGACAGTCCAATGTATTTAGTAAGAGGCATAGAGAGATTTTTGAAGTTTTTATTTATTTATTTATTTATTTTTTTTAAAATAATGTTTTAGTAACACTGTACTTACTACAATGGATTTTTTTTTTAACACACTGATTACTTATAACAGTGAATTTTACAGTTTTAAGCAACCATTTTTTTCAGAATGAAAACTATTCATTCAATGTTTACTATTGTGATTTAGCTGTGATTGGCCACAGCTAATCACATGGTACAGATGGTTTGTGATTGGCCCTGTCTGTACCATGTGATCACTGTGACCAATCACAGAGATCAACACAGTAGTACACAATGGATGGCATGAATCAAAGCCATTCATTCTGTACAATTAACCAATCACAGAAGATCACATGGTACCCGCAGCGGTACACTAATCTGTCATCTGCTCTGTCCGGTGGACAGAGCGGGTGACAGATCGCGCCGGAGCATGGCTCATGGGATGCACGCGAGGTGCGATCCTGGGAGGATGTCATATGTAGTTAAACAAAAAAAGTTTGTCCGTCACGTTGATCCTCTTGCTCCAATACTTCACTGACCCATATAAGAACCTTTGAACTTTTTCTGCCTTTTCCAATTTGCATACTTGTTCTGAGTTAGAGACTCAAAGAAAGTCAGCCAATGGTCAGTATAAGGGCCAGGCAAATAGCAATTGCAGAAGGGGATCAACACTGACATCTCCAGTATTTTTTTTTTTTTTTAACGAGGGGTTAAAATTAAAGAACAATTTTTAGTTAGAGGCCTTCGTACAACTTTTAATGTCTCTTATCAGCAAACAGGTCAATACATAATTCACTTGCCTAATGTAGCAACGGAAAACCTTCATCCAGGAGCATTCAAGGTAGTCGTACATAAGATACAAGACTAGAAGTTAAAACCAGCAGAAAAAGACGCAGCTCTTTAGATAATTAAAGTGCCTTAGCCCGCTAACCAATTGATTGTCTTCCTTGTAAAGAAGGCTCGATTGAAACATTCAGAATAAATCATGCATTAAAATTATCTTCCAAAGCAAACTCTAGAGTGCATATTGATTAATAATTATTTGCACTAACAGACTCAACCGAAGCAATACCATCAATTACTTCAAAATCCTGCCACATCAATCACTGGAGGGAGGCCTGAGTGAAAACTTTCAGTGCTCTGACATTTTGCTAGCACTTCATTACAAATTCAACATCTCCCTGAAGTTTAGGGAACTAGAATCCCGGAATATGAGGCTGCCGTAAACCAGTAGACGTCCATAATGAATGGGGGGGTCTCCACAGAGCTCCGGTATTGTGTATAGGAAAAAATGGAAGTGGAAGTTCACTGTATATTTACTCTTTATGATTATGTCACAAGGGATGTGAAGATGGGAAGGAGGAGGCGTGCGAGGATGTAAAGTAATATGATATTTATTGTGTGTGTCCTCCACAACCCTCTAATATTGGGTTAGGTGTCAGAACAAAGCATAGGGTGGGAGGTAAGCAGACCTAGAGGAACTACTTCCATCTGTGACCGGACATTTTCTCAGGCGGCTACAAATGGACAGAAAAACTTCACACGATGCTGTAATAGAATGCATGTTTTTGTGTGTGTGCCAAACACATTTTCACACAGAACTCTAAAGCTGAACTCCACGCAAAAGCAAAATACATAAATGAATGCAGCTCTGTATTATATATATATATATATTTTTTTTAACCACTTGTCGACCAGCCACCGTCATTATACTGCAGCAGGTCGGCACGATCCCGTGAACCGTCGTAGCTATATGTTGATCCCTTTAAGCGGGATAGCAGGCACGCCCGCTGCACAGCGGGAGTGCCGATGCTCCTGACTGGCAGTCCCGATGACCGCCGGCCATGAGCGATCGCGGGCACGAGAGGCAGAACAGGGACGTGTGTGTGTAAACACACACATCCCAGTTCTGTGAGGAGAGGAGAGAGAGATCGTGAGTTCCTAGGAGCTGGGAACCACGATCTCTCATCTCCTATAGTCAGTTCCATCCCCCACAGTTAGAAAATACATAGGGAAACAGTTAACCCCTTGATCGCCCCCTAGTGTTAACCCCTTCCCTGCCAGTGACATTTATCCCCTATTTTGTAGACGCTATAACTTTTGCGCAAACCAATCAATATACGCTTTTTGCGATTTTTATTACCAAAAATATGTAGAAGAATATATATTGGCTTAAACTGAGGAAACAATTAGCTTTTTAAAAAAAAAAAAAAAATTGGGGCTATTTATTATAGCAAAAAGTATAAAATATTGTTTTATTTTCAAAATTGACATTTTTTTTTTGTTTATAGCGAAATAAATAAATAATCACATACCACCAAAAGAAAGCTCTATTTGTGGGAAAAAAAGGACGTCAATGTTGCTTGGGTACAGCGTTGCACGACTGCGCAATTGTCAGTTAAAGCGACGCAGTGCCGTATCGCAAAAAATGGCCTGGTCATTGAGCAGCCAATTCTTCCGGGGCTCAACTGGTAAAATATAAGCAGTGTGAGTACCTGCTATCAGATTCTTGTAGCTGTCTGTACAGCAGAGCTCAGAAGCAGCACAAAGAGCCAATCAGGGATGCTGCGTGCGAGGGACATGCTGATAATAGGAGAGTGCGCCAGACAGATTGGGTGCTCAGTCTGCTGCTTCTCCACTGTCTATACCCAGGCTGGGGGTGAACCTCTAAGATTTTCTTTACTGCAGCAAAGAAAAATAAGGTCTCTTTTTTTGCTAGATGGGGCTGTGTTATGTGATTGAGCTGTGTGGAGATCAGGACTGGATGGGCAGAAAAAAACAGTTTCTGGAAATTTGCCTGGAGTTCAGCTTTACTACCTCATATTTTAGTATTGAAATGGGCAAAGTTGTGTTCATAAGTTTACATACCCTGGTAGAATCTATGATTTCTTGAGCTCAGCGAAGCTGACCCCCCTACAATCAGCACAAATAAAAACTCAAGTGTATTTCTTTAGTGCTAGGTTTGTGCTGTTTTGTGTCGTAAAAATTGACATTTGTGCTGCTTTTATTTTAAGATATTAGCAATTGTTTTTTCCAGACATCACCTAGCCCCCCTACAACAGCCAATGACACAAAACCAGGCTGGTTGGTTAGTGCTACATTTGTGCTGTTTAAATTTCCATTCTATCTTTTATTGTTTTTGCGTTATTAATGATTTATTAAAGGTCACTCAGCCCCCCTACAACACCCAAATGACACAAAACTGGTCTCGTTGGTTAGTGCTACGTTTGTGCTGCTAAAAAAATGTATTTGTGCTGTTATGGTTTTTAAGTTATAACAGTTTTTTTTTTTTTTTTCAAACCCCACCCACTTTGCCACCCCTACAATCAGCACAAATAAAAACTCAAGTGTTTTTTTTTTTTTTAGTGCTACGTTTGTGCTGTTTAAATTTCAGTTCTATAATTTATCATTTTTGCGTTATTAATGATTTATTAAAGGTTACCAAAGGTCACTCAGCCCCCCTACAACAGCCAAAAGACATGAAATCAGGCTGGTTGGTTAGTGCCGTTTTTATTTGATAACACACCCACCCACTTTGCACCCCATGTCATTGAATCTTAAAAACAAACATACCATTTGTTAATGCTACGTTTGTGCTTTTTAGTGTCATAAAAATTAAAAACTGCTTTTATTTTTAAGATAATAGCAATTTTTTTCCCCAAACGATGACATCACCGTGCTGCCCTCCTGTCACGTACCTGTTTAGTGAGCTCTGGCTCGGGGGACCACTGATAGGGAGACAGCAGCCATGGGAGCACAGCGAGGTACTAGTGCCTGTGATCAGTCCAGTAGACTGCGTAGTGGCAGCAGTCAGCAGCTGGATGTGGCAGCAGAACCGGCTGGTGGCAGATGCGCTGGCATAGAGCTTGGCTTATGTATGCAGTGGGAGACATCATTTGTGCTATGGGCAAGCCTGTCCTGACACCCCGTACAACAGCCAAAAGAAATTAAAAATGGGCTGGTTGATTAGTGCCACGTTTATTGCAAAAGTTATAACGTCTACAAAATAGGGGATAGGTTTATGGCATTTTTATTATTAATTTTTTTTTTTTACTAGTAATGGGGGCGATCTGCAATTTTTATCGGGACTGCGAAATTATGGCGGACACATAGGACAATTGTGACACATTTTTGGGACCATTGGCATTTATACAGCGATCAGTGCTATAAAAATGCATTGATTACTGTAAAAATGTCACTGACAGTGAAGGGGTTAACACTAGGGGGCGATGACTCTAACTGAAGGGGGGAAGGGACTGTGTAGGGGAAATGACAGATCGCTGTTCGTACTCTGTATGAACAGACAATCTGTCTCTTCTCCCCTCAGAGAACCATAAATTGTGTGTTTACACACACAGATCCCGGTTCTCCATGTGTCAGCCGCGTTCGCAGGAGCCCGGCGGTGATCGTGACCGCCGGGCACTCGCATCGGCTCCGGGGCTGAGCAGTGGCCACAGGGCGAATCTAATTAACATAACGTTGTTTCGCCCAGCCGTGCCATTCTGCCGCAGTACACCTGCGGCGGCTGGTCGGCAAGTGGTTAAAGGTGGTTAAAGGTCACCAAAGGTCACTCAGCCCCCTACACATGAAACTGGGTTGGTTGGTTAGTGCTGCGTTTGTGCTGTTAAAGTTATCATGTGTGCTGCTTTGATTTTTAAATTGTAAAAGTTTGTTTTGATTTGATCAAACCTTACCCACTTGGCATCCCATTTTATTAGATATAACAAATACACCATTCATTTGTGCTAATTTGTGAAAAAAATAACATTTGTGCTGGTTTGATTTTGGAGATATTGTACATTATATTTGATCAAACCCCCTCCACATGTGAGAATCACATGCTGACCATTTCTCTTTCTCACAGACAGCACAAAACCCTTCTTCACACACAAAATGAGAGTGCGTGAAAAAAAAAAACTATGATTTTCATGTATGCTTGTATAAATGTAATTGAGAATGCCAAGTTGTACTTCTATTGGTTTGCTGAATAAAATATATAGAGGGCAAAGAACATAATTGGTGTCTTGTTGTTTAAGAATGCATGGAAACAGGTGAAAGAGGAGTGCAAGTTACACAAAGACTTTTCACTAGTCAGTACATTTTTCTTTTCTAAATTGTAATATCCATATTGTTATAATAGCAAAAATGTTTACATTGGTCCTTGCTAGGCCCCATACTCAGCCTAGAGTTTGTTTTTGTAATGCTCCTCCTCTGTACCGGGCTCTGTAAGCGCAGCACACAGTACCATGGGGGAAGGCACTAATACAGCTTAAAGCGGAGCTCCACCCAGAAATGGAACTTCCGCTGATCCGGTTCCTCCCCCCCTCCGGTGTCAGATTTGGCACCTTTCAGGCGGGAGGGGGGAGCATATACCTGTCTAATTTACGCCATGTCCAGCCCCTCCTCTATTCCCCCCGCTGTCTTCTGGGAGAGACACAGGTCCCAGAAGACAGCAGGGACCATTCAGAACACACAGCGCGACTCGCGCATGCGCAGTAGGGAAACAGGCTGTGAAGCCGCGCTTCCCGATTCCCTTACTTAAAGTTCCCGGCGCCTCCACCCGAAGCCGAGGGAGGGGTCGGCTTCAGGGGAGGATATCGCGGGCACCCTGGACAGGTAAGTGTGCTTATTTTAAAAGTCAGCAGCTGCAGTATTTGTAGCCACTGACTTTTTTTTTGCAGGACTTTTGCAGGACTTTTTTTGAGGACTTGCTTGACAAAATTAAATAAATGACTCGACTTGACTTTGACTTGTCACTAATGACTTGCGACTTGACTTTGACTTGGGCTATTTGACTTGCAATGACTTGGCACCACCAGTGCTGTGTCTTGGCCTAGGCAAAAGCCCCCCCCCCCCCACAAAAGAAAGCTCCCCCCGAGTCCCGGCTTCGGGGTAGATCAGTATTTTGACTTAATTTGTAACTTGACCAAAATAAATGACTTGACTTGCTTGACTTCTAGCAGGGACTCGACTTGCTTACTTTTCGCCACAGTAACTTGGGACTTGCTTGTGACTGGAAGGTTAAGACTTGCACATGTGTGACTTACTCCCATCACTGTATAGCAGAATGACGGCGGCAAAGTGGTTGTGATATCCTGACCAGACGTCATATGACGTGATCAGGATAACACAGTCAGAGCGTGTGATCGGAGGTGATGTGTGTCAGCCTGACACACCGCAACTCCGATCATGGTATGGAGCCTCTGGCAGAAGTACACAAGTCATTCGATAGATTGTACAACCAGGGTGTGCATACAGGGATTCAAATTCGGCCAGTCCTTGCTTAACTTCGATCCACATATAGCCGGCTTTGGAAGCAAGCTGGGACAGCGGTTAGTTGTGATGTCACTTACTGACAATAGGACTCTCCAGGCACAATGTGTCAGCATTGTGTTATTTTGCGGGAATAGGGAGTCTCTGGCCACCAGTCACTAGGAGGCACCAAAAAGGCCCAAATAATGTTAGGATCAACAGGTATTTATTTTTCTGTTTGCATTTAATAAAGAGAAGTAATGGTATATTTAACAGATCATACAGGAGAAAAATAAGAGCAGCTAACGTTTAGGATATTATATACTTAAAAGGGATCTGAGACTTACATTTTTAAAGCAGCGTGCCTTTATGAGAGATGAGCTCATATACTTGATCAGAGCCACACGCTGGTTTAATTTTTGCCTGTTAGCAAATAGCAGCTCCAGTTAGGGCCAGAACATTTGTGAGAAGCCGTGCCAACAAGGCCCCACTGGTTAGGGAATCAAAATCAGTATCTGTCCATGTGTTCCCTAATTACAGAACAGCTGTAACTCAGGAGTCTTCTACTTCCTGTCCTTTTGCGACGTACACATCAAAGAAGAATTCTGCAAATAACAACATACAAGTAACATATTGGGACGGCGCATAATGAAGCCATTTTCTAATCCTGCTATTCATTTTTCCTGTGCTGTCAGGAGAGATTGATGCTCACGTCTTTAGACATCTTTATTCGCACGTTCTGCGGTCTCAGCAAGTGACCTGTGTAAAACAGCGGCAAGCTGTATTGTGATGGAGACAGCACAATATGGTCTGAGCTCTCCATTGAGAAGGCTGACTTGTAGAAGTGCTGATTTATCTCCTAGATGAACAGTCTCTGGGAGATGAACACCGCCAACGTTTGTTTGATCGGGTGACACTTTGAACAGAACAGCAGATTCAAGGACAGCTGCAATATGAGGACATGCTAGTCAGCAATTAAATAGGTGCATGCTATGTAAATTGTACCTCCGTAAATTAGTATTAGAAGAAATTTAAATAAACTCTATTTCTATTCCGCTAGCTTTAAGTACAGAATTCAAATGGGAACCCACGTTTTCAAGCAGAACTTTACTCGCAAAAGCAAAATATAGTTAAAAAAAGAATCAGGCCTATTAAATGACATATTTTGTATGCTTCTCTACCAAAATCCACTCTAAATCTGCCTTGTGTTTGGGATCTGAATGGCAAACTTCCAGCATCTTGAAATAAGCATTTAGTGTTTGCAGTTAACTTCACTGGCAATGCATTGGGCCATGACAAGTGACTATTTACATCATTCAAGAATGTCCAGAACTTTGCAGAAGGTAGGCTGAGAAGAAAATCTGTAGAAGAAGAATGGATGTAGTAGATCACTGAGCCAGTCCTATAGTTTAACAATAAGTTGACCGAAGATGATGTATATTCAGAGATGGTGCTGGCATCCTCCAAGCCGAAATGCTAGGAGGGAAGAGGCTAGCGGCCAGAAATAAATACACTTAGAGCTTTTTGGCTTTCAGTTTGTTGACATTATAAACAACAGCATATTTTCTGTTTTAACTTTAGCGCACCAGTTCAACTTTCATAGCAGAATATGGTCTCAAAACAGGAAGCTGCAGAAATGTGAAAACTTGGCTAAAATGAATGTCATCGTATTACACAGAGCACTGTCTAAAAGTTTAAAGTAATGTGCTCAAATAGGCAAAAAGGTCATCTTGTTCACGGTTATTTTAATCATGATCACCAAAAGCTATTGTGTTTTTATTAGCACTTTACCAAAATCTACGATTCTGATAGATACTGCCTTAGGAGGGGCAAAATATGTCAAGGAGGTGTGACTTAAAGGCAGAGACTACTACCAGCTATACACAATAAACTAACCAGTAGGATTTTCGTGGAGTGCGGTCATGTCCTTTGATTTTGCTTTCACAACAAAATACTAGGTTACCATGGTCAGCATTAGATCATTAAGTCATAAAGATGCAAAAGCACCAGAGAAAGTCAAGTAATCCATACTACTAGGTGCCATGAATCAAGAAGAAAAATGTTAGTATGACACTGTGCAGAAGCAGTCTCAAACTTGATCTGCCCTGCTGGCTTCTGAGTTTGAAATAGCTGGCTGCTTCACCCCAATGTGTGGTACACATAAGAAGGTTTATTTTCTTTCAAACTAGCATGCTGATTGAAAAAAAACCTGACAGATCTTCGTACTAACACAAGCGATGTTAGTTTGGCAATCTTCCCCGCTGTGCTATTGTATTCTGACTGGGGGACTGCCCCTCCACCAGAACACACTGGTCAGTGCTCACAGCCATTGGCTACCAGTGCTGATCGAATGCCAGTCAGATGCTGGTTTTGCAGCATGCCCTTTTGACAGAAGTCATGACAGCTGTACACATGGGCTGAAAGTCGTTTAAAGTGTACCCAGCATAAGTAAGTCTGGGCAGCTACTTTGCTGAACATGTGCTTAACAAACTTTCAGCACCATGAAATGGAGAGAAGGTAAGGAGAGTAAAGAAAAGGAAGCAACTGCCAAGCTAGACCCATTTTAGGTCCTGTGTAGATCACCTCCGTTTGAAATGCTTTCAAAATCATTCAGAACACTGTTGCTTTTACAATTGACCTCCTCCTGGCCTGCCTCAAGCAGATGTTTTATTTCCTTTAGACTTGCAACAGACCATGAGATACAGTTCCATGGCTGTGTATATTTAGGAACTTCTTGTTTAAGAAGCTATTGTTCATTACTTTAGAATTCAGGAGTTTGCCAAAAGATCCTTTATCTTTATCGGTAATTTTGCTTTCCATTCAGCAAGAGCTTTCCAATCTCTTCCCATTTCGTACATGTCAGGCAGCAAATATGCGTATAAGAAGATCAGAAGACTATTTTTTTCTAGAAAAGCAGTGGTCTATTAATAAAAACCTGTGTTAATTAGTAGTCTGATTTGTCATGCCTGCCTCAAAATCACTGACTCTTTACAAGCATGTAGATAAAGGATGGACCATACTGGTTAAAGGTCAGTGACTGAAGCCGCGTGTGGCATGGCCACCAAACAAACAACTGCTAAGTCCAAAGGCGCTTTAGCAAATGCACATGCGCCATGGCCACCAAACAACAACTGCTAAGCACAGTGGCACTCTTGTGAACGGTCATAGTGAACCAAGGCGAAATGGTGCACCGTCATACAGGTAAAAAACAGCCAGACACAAGCAAAAAAGGTACACTTTGCAAACACCTACAGCTAGGCCAAAACTCCCCCATATGGTCACTGTATACAGGTGTGCAGTCTTTAGCTAGCTTGACTGATTGTTACAATCACTGGGACACCCCACAATAATAAAGGGGTTTCACTTACCCGCCCAGGCGCAGGGCCACTTAAAAACTAAGCACCCAATCTTCATCCTTCATGGCGGGTTCCTGTCACTTGAGGACCTTCAAGGACTGGATACCCTTTTCATGTTTAGGGTCCACTCCTTTGGACCTGTACAGCACCCTGCAGGAATGCTTTAGCGCTGTAGTGTGCAGGATTCCGCTTCGCAGGGTCCAGCGCCCGGAGGCCGCATTACAGGCAAAACCTTGCAGGATCTTGAGTCTTCTTTGCGAGGCTCCGGTACCATTTGTCTAAGCATATAAGGCCTGTGTCAAATGGATCCAATCGGTCAATCCCTTGATTCATTTATGAACCGTTTGTGGGACTAGAGACCTGGAGCTCAGAGAGCTCAAACAAACTGTGTCATCCACCTTGCAGACACTGGTAAAAAACTGAATTGCTTCAGGTGTGGGAGGGGTTATATAGGGGATCACTTCCTGTCTGAAGACCTTTAGTCTACCAGTGTCCATTCACCTGGAGATGGAGTATAACCCAGCAGGTAATGAATATTAGCCTGACTCTGTGTCCCATGAGTTATGAAAAAGAAATCTCATGAACATCTGTATGGTAGACACAAAGTAATAGACAAGGCCACCCATGCTGAAATATGACCACTCTCTATGGACAATTATAAAAAAAAAAAAAAAAAAACACCTTCTGCAATTTTTTATACAATATACACATCTGCCAAAATCTTCAGTGTTATTAAAGAATCAGAAATTACAGGGAAGGTACTGGGTGGTGCTTAGCTGCAACAATGCAGGGAAAAAATTAAAATGGGATAAAAAGCCATTACAAAAACACTGCCCTGTTAACTTTTGAGTCAAATGAGGATCCTTTGACATATGTTTCTTAATTAAGCAGGGATGTAACTCTTAAGCAACAGTCAAACAAGATGATGTCAGATTATCCCCGAGGGGCATTGGGTAATAATTATTTTTAAGGAGGTTAAAGTTTCTTAGAATAACTTTTATTTTATTGTGGAACTTTTTAAATGATAGGTTATTTTTATCATTTATGAAATATATACTTATATATATATATATATATATATTTAAGCAGTTTAAAGCTGCCCTCTGGGATAGATGTTAATTGTGACCAAAACCTGGGGAAAGAGTGAGCACAGTGCCACAGGTCTTACAATCAGAATATAAACTATGCTTACCCCTGGAAATGTTGCATTTAAAAAAAAGAATCTATGAGTGACTGCTGCTTTGACTAAAATAATAATGTTTATATTTGTTTAAGGTAGGAATGCACTTTTTAAAAAGATGAAACCTTTTTGCCGCAAGTTCTAACACAGTGTTACGCAGTTTTAAGTGTGTTACTGGCAGGATTACTAGATGAAAATAAAGGAAAAAAATAATGCAGCTGCCACATCTAAGGACTGATAATCTTTAATAAATTACACTGAATCAGGGGTTAAGATACAGATTATAAAAATTATATTCCAATACAAACACCTACAAGGCCTTCATTAAAAAAAAAAAAAAAAATTATATATATATATATATATATATATATATATATATATATATATATATAATTCACAAGTGTTTTTATTTATGGATTGGAACACAGCTGCATTGTTTTCAACGGAGACATTCAAACAGGTGTGTAAACATGCACTGCGTCCAGGTCCATAAAACAAAATCCAAAAATCTGGCTCTCAACATGCGTATGCATTCTGGTATTGAAATAAACAACAGGACAAATTTATGCATTTAAAAAAATTGATCTAAAAGCAAGTATAATTTATCCAGGAACTTCTGTATCAGTAACATTTTTACGACCATGTGAGTGTAGCCTAAAAGGCAAAAACAAAAATGCAAATATCAGCTAGTTCAGCAGGGACCGGCTCAGATTCTAATCATCTATGGGCAGGCTGATTGTACCCAAGTTGATCTAGTGATTAGGTACAACCAGCATGTTGGATTTTGACATGCGAGTATTGCCAGTGACAGCTCCCCTTGCCCCCGTCGAGAGAATAAAGTAGCTCTGTGGGAGGGATTGGAGAGATTTTCTTTCCTGTAACCCAGGAGCGCTACCCATTCATTTCAATGGGCAGGGCATTTTGGGAGCAGTGTATACACTGGTCCCACACCGCCCCAAAGATGCTGCTTGCAGGACTTTTTTTCCTGTTCCACAAGCGCACCGCCCCAGTGTGAAAGCACTCAGGCTTTCACACTAGGGAGGCATGAGAGGCGCTTTTCAGGCGCTATTTTTAGTGCTAAAATGCCTGAAAAGCCCCCCAGTGTGAAAGTACCCTTAGTCTTTTACCTACTTGCTTACTGGGCACTTAAACCCCCCCCCCTGCCCAGACCAATTTTCAGCTTTCATCGCTGACGCACTTTGAATGACAATTGCACGGTCATGAAACACAGTACCCAACTGAAATTTTTATAATTTTTTTTCACACAAATAGAGCTTTCTTTTGGTGATATTTAATCACAGCTGGGATTTTTATTTTTTGCTAAACAAAAAAAGATGGAAAATTTTGAAAAAAAAAAAAAAAATCACGTTTCATAGTTTGTTACAAAATTTTGCAAACATGTAATTTTTCTCCTTCATTGATATGCGCTGATGAGGCAGCACTGGTGGGCACTGATAGCCTGCACTGGTGGGCACAGATAAGGCGGCACTGATGGGGACAGATAAGGCGGTACGGATGGGCACAACTGATAGATGGCACTGATGGGTGGGCACTGGTAGGTGACACTGATGTGCAGCACTGTTGATGAGGCACTGATTGTGGGCACTCGTAGGCAGCACTGTTGTCTACTGCTATGTGGCACAGGTGGGCACTAAGGAGCTGGCGCGGCAGCTCTCCGTGCTCGGGACTGATGTCCCTCTCACGGCCGCCAGTAATCAGCTTTTTTTTTACCGGCTCTGTTTACATCACATGATCAGCTGTCATTGGCTGACAGCTGATCACATGGTAAGGGGTCGTGATCAACCTTACTTCGATCTGTGATCCAGCGAGTCTCATAGACATAGCAGGAGGCGTGCGGGCCGCTCGGGCACGGGAGGATGTCAACAGATGTACTCCCGGCAAAGCAGGTCCGCGCTGTCGCCGTCATTCGGCTATAGCGCGGATCTGAAGTTATACTGTACATGCGTTGTCTTTTATGTATGCGACCTGTACAATGTCCTTAGTTAATATTCATGGAAGTAAAGAAAGTCGTCTTGGAAATTTTCTAAGTACAACTACTGTTAGAAAATAACACAGAAAATATAAGTAAAATATTTTCTGATGAAAAAAAAAAAGAATAAAAAGATGGCTTGAAATATTTTTTGGGGTGAAACAGCTTCCTAAAAGTGATTTAATCTGTTTGTACTACTTAGGTCACTGGGTGCACTTATCACATATCACATAATAAAATGTTGAGTTCCTGGCTCTGCCTGGGTGTGGCACTTTTCAACAGGATCTCCAACTAGCAAAAATCTATTTAAGAACTTGTTTTAAGGAAACCGCCAGTGAAAACAAGTATTTAATCTTCTAGACGGATGCTGTTTACAGCGTGTTGGAACATATTATTAACCTCACAAGTGAGCAGAGGAACAGAAAACTGCGAAGCAATTGGAAGTGCCTGAGCCAAAAAAGATAACAATGATCACCAGTTCTTTCAAGGAACAGAAAGTCAATAGGGGCTGAAACAAACTTTAAAACTTCTTGCACAAGCAGTTTGATGGCATTGCACTTTTATGAGCACAACAGTTTTGCTTAAACTGCCAGCACGTAGCAATTAAACCCATGACCGCAAGTGTTTAGCTAGGAGACTTAGAGTTGATACCCTCTTATAACCTCCTCCTTGGAACTTCGCAACCTTAGAAATGGAATACTGTCAAATATGAAGTCACATTCTGTGCTGTAAATGGGTTGACTTGGTTCCAGCAGCAGCTTAACCTTATCTCTCCATGCCACAGTCTTCCTGCAGTAATTGATGCTCACAGTCCCCAACTCCACATAAACTAAGGGACAATGTTATTGTACATAGCAATCTGACTGCTTGCAGACAGGAAACTGCACTGAACCCAGATCAATAGACATGTCAACAAGTAAGCAGCTTAATCTAATTCTGCCTATCTCATCTTGGAGCACACTGCTCACAATTTTAATGCCAGGTCCCTCTGGCAGGAAAAGGTTTAAAAAGTTTGGAGTTCATTGCCCAGGCCTTGCAAAGTCTGTTCAGCAGGATAAACACTCTAAAGGTCTCTATGCTGGCGGCAAAGGAAATTTGGGTTTGTGGATTGGAGATTATTTTACAGAAGTGATCGCTTTGGTGATAAAATACCAAATTCAAGAACATACACATTATTTTAATTCCAAGCACAAATGGAGTGATATTGTAGGAATCACACACTTTTAAGCTCTCTTTAAAAGAAACTTTGATGGAACATGGTTGGGAAAAATGTATAAGACAAAAACTTTAAGAAACCAATTAGGAAGTTAAGAAAAAAATCTAACTAATTGGATTGTTAAAATGTTACTAAACCCACAATAGTAAAATCAGCTTGCATATGCAGTGAAGCATGCTTGTTATACTCACTGTGGAATTTAAAGGATTATTCCTCTTCATTGTGTAAAAAGTATGTTTGAACCTGTCTTCTCTGATCCTCACCTTCTTTTACTGTCCCCAACCCATCTGCTGATAGTACAAAGCCCTGGAGGCACTCTGCACATGCTCAGTTTGGTATGTATTGCTAGAGTTTTTTCTTTGGGAGGGTGCATGCAATCAGCACAGGGCCAATCAGCACTGTCCAGACAGAAAGTCAGAGGTCATGTAGCCTCATAGGACCAGTGAGAGGAGAATGAAAACTCCTCTTACAAGCTTTAACCAGTGGTCGGCCAGCCATTGATAAAAGTCACAAGACTGCCATATACTGTTGATGAGAAAAAGGTATTTATCCATTTATATTTACTAAAATATTTGTATTTCCATGTTCTGTGTACTGTGGGAGACCAGATATAGTGAATTCAGGGTCCTGGGTTAAGTACCACTTTAACTGAAATGCTCATTACTAGGCCAAATGCTCATACCTATGGTCTACATTTAAGACAATCACTAAACTACGGTAATGTAAATCAAGTAAATACAAGATTTTTTTTTAATTTGAAGGACATTTTTATTTATTTATTTCACTTATTTATATGGCACCAACAATTCATGCAGCACATTACATACTGTACATCAGTCCTTGCCCTCAGAGTCTAATGTCCCTATCTCACATGCATATGTGTACACATACTAGGGCCACTTTAGGCAGGAGCCTATTAAAGGATAAGTTTCCCCTTAGTAACATGTTACACCTGTATTTAGGGTGTAACATTTAACGTGTTACTATGCAGCCTCCACACTCTCACCCTTCTGTGACAATGAGGTTCTTCTCCCGCACCAGTCACATTTTGAAATCATCACAGCTGTATGGGGTTCTGCCCTCCCAGCCGTGTCATTCATTCACAGGACTCTGTCCTGTCCACTGTGGTAAACAAACTTGTAGTACCGATAAACTGCGAGCGTGCTAATTAGCACTCTCATAGTTCATTTACACTGCCTGCAGTTCAGGAACAGTCAATAGATACAGAGGTATGGGCAGAGAGCTCTAGGCAGTGTCTGAAGGAGCCTGACATTGCACCTGTGATCACTGGTCACTTTTAAGGATCCGTTCCAAAAAATCTTAAATGCACAGACTTTTCTACAAAAAGATGTGCATTATTTTTTTTTTTTTTTAGAAAAGGTGAACTTGAGCTTCAACCTGGCTGTATGGTTTTGGAGTGTGGGAGGAAACCAGAAATGAAGGGGAATTGCATGCGAGCACACAGGAACATGCAAACTCTATGCAGATAGTGTTCTGACCAAGATCCAAATCAGGGTCCCCAGTACTAACCACTAAGCTACTGCACTGCCACAAAAGTAATGTTAAATTCTTGTTCCTTTCAACAAAAAGTGACTTCCAATATACAATAAAAAATAGGTCTCTCTCTTCTTTCTGGAGTAGCTACATTCTTATTTCTTTTTGTTCAGTATAGGTTAGAATAGGACTTTTTATACACAACTCAGGCACTTTAATGCAAATAGGTATAAATTTCAGTTTCCAGTATAGGCAAGAGCATTCCGAAGCATCCTATAAACAGGAATTGTTCTTCTTTTGTGGGTAGAAGCAATCCATTTCTGTGAATCAAGGGAACATGCCATCATCTGAAACCCAACACATCCAATACCAAACTGTATATGCTTTAACAAGCATGTTTATAACTGTCATGCCTTACAGCTCTCAAAAAAATAAATATGAGTGAAAGATAAGCCTTTGCACATGGAAGACATTCGTCAATGGTATGGCAGCTCAAAAACAAACACACTTTATAGTATAATTGCCATTGCTTGAGGTCTGCTCTTTCTAAACATTGAAAACACCAAACATTGTTATGTGTTAATTGCCAACCAAGGTAAACGTATCTGATTTTCATAAATAGCGAGCTTTGACTACACATCAGTCTGGATATCATGCGCAGAGGATAATTAGCCAAGAATGTGCGTCCCAAGCTGTTCTGCACTTATCTTGGTTTTAAGGGTTTTTTTTTGTCAGATTTATAAAGAGAGCAGGAAACATTTATTTTTCCAAATGTTTTAAAACCATATATTATCAAGATTTTTGCCACTTTTCAGCATTCCAGCTATATACACTTGGAAATACTTCCCTTTGCCATTTCACCCATTGATAGTTCAGCAACAGCATGTAAAAAAAAAAAAAAGGGCAATGCGCTGATTAAAAGACCAGCAGGGCTATAGAAGTGGAAAGTTCTTCTCCACAATGGAAATCTCAATATTCTATTTTGCGACTGGATGGTGAGCAGAGTATGTACTAAGCATTAAGGGCGATATCCAAACTTAAACTGTGGAATACTCACTTTTATGGACTTTGCCAGGTTCAAGACTGGTACACGTTTTGTACTTTTGTAAACAATGATATAGCATTAGGCCAGGAGCTGAATGACCAGCAAAAGTGGAAGGCCGACATGACTGGGCTTGCAGGATTTAGACTGGAATTAATGCAAGGTTAAATTAGCTATGGTTTAGAAGCCTTGTTTTGAAGTAAATGCTCTTACCTTATATTGGTAAGAAGGGTGGGAACTTAGCAAGAAGTTAGGAGGGAGGTGCTTTTCCTTAAGGGTCAGTTGTAGGTGACAGCATTGGACATGCTTCTCTCCCACCCTCCCTCCCCTTAATGCTTTCTGATGTTGTTGGGTTTACTGTCCTTAATTTATTTCCTTTTTTCCAGCTCCTTAGGCCCCTTACACACTGGACGGGCTCTTTTGGATTGCAGCAGGGAATCTGTTTGCTGTTCCCCGCTGAGCAGGCGGATGACTGGTCTGTGTCCTGTATGCTTTGGCGGACACACAGACCGAGGAGTGAGAGCTTAGAAAGCCTCTGCTTTTGTGCACATCTTTGGATCAAGATTGGGTTCAGGTAAAAATAAGGGGGGGGGGCACGTAAAAAACCTTCTGCCTTTCCAACCACTTTAATGGTTATTCAGCTGTATAGAGTAGCTTGATAATCTATTGTCCCTAAGGCAGTGCACTAGGGGCTGGGGGCCTTACCGTGGAATTTGTTGGTAGAATACATGTGCCTTCAAAACCCCTAGATCTATTTTGAGATCAGTTATTTTTATTGTAGAAACAGCACACACTGCCAGGGTGGATTCATCATTCACACCCTTCGTGGTGAATATCTGGCACACCCTTCCTGTGCCTTCCCACTGGGCAGTTAAACTATCCTTTGTATTTATTTGCAAGCCAACAGGAAAATACAGCCACATATCAGCCTCAGAAGCATTGGTCAATATCTCCCAACTACAAATAGATACACAGCTGAAATTCATCACTAGGAATACGCTCTGCTCAGGTATGATTGCAGCATTACTGGTAATATTAAAACTTCTCAGTTTGCCCACATTCCTGAATACCAGGGAGCTTTGCAGGAAAAGAAACTATGTGAGAGCATGAACCTAGAAGCTTTATGCAGCCAATACTACATACAGGGTAAAATGAGCCCACTTTAAAGCAGAAGCATGGCCAAAAATAATTGTCCATTTGCACAGTAAGTTAGCTCTAATGATGTGTGCCCCACCTCTGGCTGCTGCAGCATTTGTTACATATCTTACTTTTACTCAGAAAGCAGTTTCCTGGTGGTGCTAAACTAAGACTTAGTAGTTTTGGAAGCAGTACGCCCAGTACACAGATCACAAGGTTGCTCGATTGCCACCTCCTCCATTTAAAAAAAAAAAAAAAAAAAAAACCCTTGCATTCTCTTCAACTGGAAGAGAGATTGTGACATTCATCTGTACCTCCTCCAACCACAGAGCTCCTTGTACTCAGTGAAAAGAATGCAAGACTTTTTTAATTGTGGTAGGTGCAACATGAGCGACCCATAATGATCAGTATATGGAGTGTAATGCAGCCAAAACTACAAATCTATTGGTTGGCAAAAATTAAGGACAGTTGAGCTGTTCTTCAGTAAATGCAAGACGTTCTGTGATAGGTGGTCAGAGAAGCCTATCTGGCCTCCACCTAACAACTGTACATTTATCTTCTCGATCAGCACATCACCCACAGTTATTACCTCTTGTATCTATTGACCTTCCCTCTTAGATTGTAAGCTCTAAAGAGCAGAGCCCTCTGATTCCTACTGTATTAAAGTGTATTGTATTTGTACTGTCTACCCTCAAGTTGTAAAGCGCTACTTAAACTGTTGGCGCTATATAAATCCTGAATAATAATAATACTTCAGCTTTAAATTACCTTGTTTAAACAGTTCTCTTTTCTTTTGCCTCTGTTTTTTTATTTGTCTTTAATTTTTCTTTGTCTTTAATTTTTCCCAACAACAAAACTAAAGGAGGCACAAATTAGCAATGGTAAACTAAATAGTCGCAGTCATGAAAACTACCCATAAAACACATTAACTCAGGAAAAACTGCAACTTATATTACTGTGCCAGCACTCCAAAGCATACAGTAAAGCTCAATGAGGAGCCATCGTTTTTTCTACCCATGACTTGAAATCTGTACATATCCCCCAGGTTTGTGTTAATCTTACAAAGAAATTTCAGACACAACACATACAAGAGATGAACAGTTTTCTGGAAGTTTAAAGCCAACCCTTTAATCTGTTTTATCTTATTTAATCCTTTAATGTAAATGACTGTTTTCATGATTTTTCATGCCACATTTCCTGAAATGTTGAAAAAAAGGAGGGCTTGGAGTGGGAAATGTTACCAAGTTAGTGAAAGTACAGAAGAAACACTGTCACTTGCAATAGTTTAGCAATGCCTTTACTTTCATCTGCTCTAAGAGGCTTAATTTTCCTTGCTGACAAGCAGAGACTGGGAAGAAAAGATCAACTAACTGTGAGAAGGAATTCAGGAATGTAAAGCTTTGCTATGCTATGGGTTTACCTAGGGAGGAAAGATCTATTTTATTACTAGTCTGGGGAGGGTTTATAGAAAGACACCACATGCACGATAAACAATACTGTAAATAAAACCAATATTAGTATCTAAACTATGTGTGCGTATACCAGAATGAGGTTGTATTGCATGTGGGTGCACAAAGGGGCACGTTTCTTACTTCTGTCTGTGTCCACACTAAGGAGAGTCACCAGAACAGGGATTTAAGGCAAATATCCCAATTGCCCAAAAAAACCCAAAAAAACTGACAGCAATTCCAACCTTTCCCTACTCTTTTCAAAAAATTACAGTAGTATTAAACCCTAAAAAAAAAAAAAAATTGATCCTGTTCCCTTAACGCATGAATAACAGCACAGCGCTTGTACTGTGTAATTTGTCCCTTTCGATCATCTAAAATACCTGGCTGATCCTGACTGATGCTGCCCTCCCCTTTGTAAACTGACCACATTTATCATGGCTGCTGAAACATGATTACCGTGGTCAGTTTACGTGCCTCCGTCATCCTGCTGTCTCTCCTCTCTCCCCCTCGACCCCTTCCCTGTCAGCTAGTTTCTGCCGATCTGTTGTCACGAGAGATGGGGGCAGGGCCATGCCCTACTGTCTGTGTCTATGAAAGCAGCTCCCCAAGGGGGGCACTGGATGAAGAGGAGGAGCCAAGAGCGCTGGCGGGGAACCTGGGAAGAGGAGGATCAGGGTTGCTCTGTGCAAAACCATTGTAGGCAGGTAGGTAGAAAATGTTATTTTAGTAAAAAATAACAAAACACTTTAAAGTTGCATGTTTTGCCATGTTTTCTAAAAGAATATCAAAGATGCAGCATGTAGGACTTTTGGTGTGCTTTCAGAAAAAGCAGCAAAACCACATAACTTAATAGAAGTCTATGGGACCGTAGCTGAAACCATAACACACAAAAACCATGGACAGACCGGCGCTGCAGTAAAACTGCAGCATAGGGATGTGAACATATCTTTACTCTAGAGTAATATGGGAAGAAAAACCATTCTGATGGAAACAAAAGTCCATCAATACAAGACATAACACAGTCCATCCCCCTTTTCACTCCTCCTGTCCGAATTTTCCTGATCTGCACATGGGCGCTGACAACTTGGAAAATGCTACAGGCATCAAAACTGCTTTTATTGCAGCCAAATCTGAAAGACCAAGACATACCAAAGGACTGGCTTGACAGAAAAAAAAAAAAAAAAAATTATATATATATATATATATATATATATACATATATATATATACACACACACACACACACACACATATAGTCAGATGGTTAAAGTGATTGTAAAGTCTTGTTTTTTTTCCTATAAAAATAACAAACATGTTATACTTATCTGCGCTGTTGCAGTGGATTTGCACAGAGCAGCCCGAAATCTCCTCTTCTCGGGTTACTCTTCTGTGATCCCGACTCTTCCCTCCTGTTCAGTGTCTCCACAGCAAGCTATGGGGGCACCCAAGCTGAGTCGCAGCTCCCTGTGTCCATTCAGACATAGTCCCGACCCCACCCCTTTTCTCTGCTGATTGGCTAGATGACTTTGATTGACAGCAGCGGCAGCCAATGGCGCTGCTGCGGTTGTCTCAGCCAATCGGGAGGGAGAATCTCGGATGGCTGAGACACTCGTGGACATCCCTGGACAGAGAGGGACCTCAGGTAAGTATTAGGGGGAGCTGAGGGGGGCTGCTGCACACAGAGGCTTTTTATCTTAATGCATAGAATGCATTAAGATAAAAAAACTTCCGCCTTTACAACTCCTTTAAAACTGCATTAAAACAGGATTTGTTCTTGCCTGCATTGCTCCTTTAAGTTTATGTTGTATATAGCTGCTCTGTCCATTGGAAATCACATAAGGGCACCAATGACTGACAGGTCACAGGATAATATAAGCGCAGTGGAATTGTGCTGTGAAGGGCTGGATGAATAAGAGAAGATTGGCATGCCACCCGGGTATGACAATATGCTCAGCACAATGAACACAGATTTAAAACATTTATTCCCGATGCCATTAGTATGTCACGGTGTCGCACTTAAAGGTTCATATGCCAATACAGAGCTTGCCATTTGGGCTCTTGATGGCTGCCAGAAGCCTCATTATGTTGATTGATTTAAAGAAAATCAGCATATTTACATTCCAAAAACAAAAAGTCCCTGATTTCGGTAATCTCTATTAAGAGATGAATAAGTACACTCTTACATATGTAAAAGCCATTTTTGTAGTCTAATTGACACTGCAATTTCTAACAACCCTACATGACATCTCCATAATTTAAACAAGAACAAAAAGAAAAATAATTTCTCTTGTCATTAAAGTGTACCTGACACCACGTAGAGAAGAAGAGAACATTCCTTCCGAATGACAGACCGATACTTCAAAACCAGCAGACTTACACTTTGCTAGATACAATAATTTTAGTGGTACAGTTCAGTTTTTTTTTGTTGATTGGTAAAAACGGCCACTATAGGTGCGCGCAGCCTACTGCATTAGGGTGTGCACCCCAAAGCTCATATGAACGTGTGTGCATGTGTATATACTGACAGTGTCAGTAGAGCAATGGACGTTGTCATTAGAGAAGTGGACGGTGTCATAAGGGCAGAGATTGGTGTTAGTAGGGCAGTTACAATACTATTTACATTTTTTTTTTTTTTTAGGAGAAATAAGAAAAAAGGAGAATTTTGTTTTATTTGGTGAAATATCAGTGGTCACTGGCACAATCACCTGGCACAATCTGTGCGCACGCCTATGACGGCCACTATGGCTAAACTTGTTTTTGTTATATTGCACATTGCTAAATTGTTTTTCAGGCACTGAGAGCTGGAGGGGAAGTTGTTTAGGCAGCTTGGAGAAGGGGGTGAGCAGACATGACGCAGGAAGTGCAATGAGCAGATAGAAGGAGGATACAATGCTAGGAAGGACACCAAACCTGCCTATGCAGTGTGGCAGTGGTGTATGAAACCCTACATAGGCTGAAGATTACATATATTTCAGCAGGTCAAACAGTTCACATGTAGGGTTTGAATGTAAAACATGTATTTAGATTTTGGTCTGTGTTTTTTTTCTGTTCTTTCCATTATTGATGTCTTACCATCTGACGTGGTTATTAGCTCTTTCCAAATCATATCTGCATGCATAGAAGATCCTGTGCGTACAGTATTAGAAAATGACAAGATCACAGAAACCTAGTTGTAACTGTTGGACAGTGCAGTTTCTAAGGCAAGCCATACAATTTTCTTTCCTTCTGCCAACGGTGGAAGGAAAGAATATCGCTCGATTCCCCCATCACCCCAGTTCGTGTTGATGGGGGAATCCCTCCCACTGCACTATTGTGTTCTGCCAGTGGTGAGCCTTCCTAGCCGGCAGAAGACATTAAATACTGCAAGTGGCTATAGCTGCCGGCAGTAATAACATGTAAAAAAATCAGACGGGGCGATTGAACCAAGTTTGATTGATGGATTGACTGATTGGTACAATCAGCCTGCCCACAGATGGATTGCATCTTTACCGGTCCCTGCTGAACCATTTGAGATTTGATCCATTTATGGCAGGCTTTACCAGCAGCACATGCAGCTTAGTCTGAGGACCATTATTAAAGTATATGTAAACCCATTCACTAAAATCTCATGCAAGTTCTACCATGTGAACACCATTGAAAATTATTTTTTATCTATAACTATATTCTATTACTTAGTTAATAATGCATGGTGATCTGGCTATAAAGGTCCTTGTTAAGGCATTTCTTGGGTGACAATGTTTGGTCCCTGCCTCCAGTTATGCTCCTGTGTGGTCACACTAGCTTCCGCTGTGGCCCACAAGAGGCTTTGAGATGGATCACTGTTGTCACTTCCAGGAAACAAGCCCTGAGAATAACCATGCAGCCATCTTTGGAGTGCATGTAAACAGGAAGTGGCTGCAAAGAGGTTACAGGAGTTTTGCAGCTCTGAAAAAAAAAGTTACAATAAGTACTTTTTAAAAAAAAAATAGCTATTTTACTATTTTAGCAAAATGAAGTCATCTAGTTTGAGTTTACATCTACTTCATAGAGAAGTATGGGGTAAAAAAAACCCCAAAAAACACAAACATTTATACTCACCTAGGTGGAAAGCATTGATCTAATGCCGTGTCTGCCCCCTGCTGCTTCTAAGGCGGGGAACTGAGTGCTCAAAGACAGCTGAAAGTTCAGTTCTCAGTCACCGGCTCTCTGCTCTGTCCCTCCAGCGCTCACTGGTGTACTGGGCTGTGGAGGGGGTGGGAGCGGCTGGCTTAGTCTCCCAGCAGCTCACTGAGAGGCTGATCCAGCTGCCGGCCCAGGCATCCGGGTGGATCCTGACTGTAAAAGCTGGGACTCATCCAGAGCCTGGACTGGCTAAGTGATGATAAAGCCCGCTGTCGGCTGAAAACGTGTCACAGGAGTGCAGAACAAACTGAAAATATCTTTGGCTATACTTCCACTTTAAACTCTACACATATAAAATAATTGAAACATCTACATACAAAATTCTTTATAAGTTTAGTGTATTTAATGGACTTTTTTCAAGAACATGGTAAGATATCCTGGGAACCAGTTAAAATTTTATTTCCTGGGGTTAAAAGGAGTTTCACTTTATTGCTCAACTTTTCCTTCCGTCATGGTGCAGAAGACACCTCAGCAAGTTCCATTCGGGTTTTCACTGACCTCTCCATCAAAGGGAACCATTGTCTTGACTGGACTCGGATAAATGACTTGCAAATGAAAAGTAACATTTTTATGATTCAATGCCATTGCCTGCGTTTTGGATGCAAGGTTAAGAAGTGCTGTGTGAACCTTTTAAGGTTATTGAAACTAAATTATTAACGCTACATTTCACCTTCCTTTTGTCCTCCTCTTGCTGTTTGAGCTTATTACTTGCTGCAAGTTCATTTCAACAAGTTGTAAATCAAATGCCCGTCTGAATGAATTGGTAATGTTTAGAATAAAAAAAAGGAGATTTCTTTTATAGGCCTGCCCTGGCACTCCCATGGCTAGCATATAAAACATCCCCCTACAGAACTTATTTAAAAGGGTTTTCCATTTTGACAAAGAAATTGGGAAATGACCCCTCCCCTCTTAAACGTCCACCATTCTGCAATGATTTGGCTTTTTTCACCTCTGTTTGGCTTTTCATTAACTTCAATTGCTGATGTTCTGGCTTTTCCTAAATAGTTTTTTTCAGTGCAAAGCCTCTAAGCCATTTCAGCAAGCTGTAACCACTTCAGATTTGGGCTGCAGCACCACCCGCAGCTGAAATTTAGCACTGCAGGGTCAGCTCAATTATTTTACAAATACATGACTTTACTAACCCAAATCATTGCACACTCTAATTTCGGGTAGTAGGGTTTCATTAGGGATACTGTAGTTAAGACACATAGTATATTAACATGTACTTTTGGTTTTTGACCAGAAGCAACATTTGGGCAGGATGGTATCACACTACAGATAGCTGTATAATATACATAGATCACTTATATTTGGAACGCTACAATCACCCAATGAAGTTATCAATACAATATCAGCTTAAAACGTGAATGTTCTGATAATCAAATCACAAAAATAGTAAAGCAGTGAGCGCAAAGTAAGACATTGTGCTGAAGCAAAGGGAAGGTGGTATGGCCTGATCATGTCATTTGAAGGGACCCTTCAATATGGAGGACTGGTAAAGCAGCTGTATATGCTGGTTGTTCTATTGATTGACAGCTATGTTCACAAAACCCACCCATTCTGTGGTCATTGGACTTAAAGAGGAGAGGTTACAAATCAATACTGCCATATACTGGCATCTGTGCAGAATCTATTTAAAAAGGATACATCCATATCTGAGTGGCAGTGGGTGTTTACATGTCCAGGTTGCTGGAAAAAAGCTTACCCTTATTTGAATATATACAGTGCCTTGAAAAAGTATTCATACCCCTTGAAATGTTCCACATTTTCTCACGTTACAACCAAAAACATAAATGTATTTTATTTGGATCTTATGTGATTGACCAACACAAAGTGGCGCATAATTGTAAAGTGGAAGGAAAATGATAAATGGTTTTCAACATTATTTATAAATAAATATGTGAAAAGTGTGGCGTGTATTTGTATTCTGTCAATACTTTGTAGAACCCCCTTTCACTGCAAGTCTTTTTGGGGATGTCTCTACCAGCTTGGCACATCCGGAGTGACATTTTTGCCCATTCTTCCTTGCAAAATAGCTAAAGCTCTGTCAGATTGGATGGAGAGCGTCTGTGAACAGCAATTTTCAAGTCTTGCCACAGATTCTCACTTGTATTTAGGGCTGGACTTTGACTGGGCCATTCTAACACATGAATATGCTTTGATCTAAACCATTCCATTGTAGCTCTGGCTGTATGTTTAGGGTCATTGTCCTGCTGGAAGGTAAACCTCCACCGCAGTCTCAAGTTTTCTGCAGGTTTTCTTCTAAGATTGCCCTGTATTTAGCTTCAGACATCTTCTCATCAACTCTGATCAGCTTCCCTGTCCCTGCTGAAGAAAAGCATCCCCGCAACATGATGCTGCCATCACCATGTTTCACAGTGGGGATGGTGTGTTCAGAGTGATGTGCAGTGTTAGTTTTCCATCACACATAGCGTTTTGCTTTAAGAACAAAAAGTTCTTCGCTGCTTCTCTGATTAATGCTCTCCTTGCCCGGCCTGTCAGTTTAGGTGGATGGCCATGTCTTGGTAGGTTTGCAGTTGTGCCATACGCTTTCCATTCGGATAATTGAACAGTGCTCCGTGAGATGTTCAAAGCTTGGGATATTTTTTTTTATAACCTAACCCTGCTTTAAACTTCTCCAAAACTTTATCACTGACCTGTCTGTTGTGTTCCTTGGCCTTCACGATGCTGTTTGTTCACTAAGGCAGGACATACACGGGTTGAATTTAGAAATAATATTCTTTCGAAAATCTTCTCTAAGAATTTTTTGTTTGAATTTCGCACCATTAGTGGGCTGCAGCAACAGCCGATTTTCGTGCAGTCACCTTTTTTGAGTAATCGGGTATGTTGGAAATGTTTTGAAAAACAAACGATTTTCTAATCAATGATGGGAGAATCGTGCAAGAAATGTAATTGAAAAAGAAATGCGCATGTGCAAGCAAAGAAGATTCCCAGAAATAAAAGAAGATTCCCAGTCACAAAAACTATTTTCTGTAGCAACATGAGGTGAAATTTAAGGCTTGGTTGGCCGAATTTCGAAATCAATGGTGGCACCATCGGATCACAAAACAAACACAATTTCTGATTTTCAAAAGAAAATTCTTTTGAAAATTCATCCATGTATGGCCAACCTAAGGTTCTCTAACAAACCTCTGAGGGCTTCACAGAACAGCTGTATTTATACTGAGATTAAAGTATACACAGGTGGACTCTGTTTACCAATTAGGTTATTTCGGAAGGTAATTGGTTCCACTAGATTTTAGTTAGGGGTATCACAGTAAAGGGGGCTCAATACAAATACACGCCACAGTTTTCAGATATTTGTAAATATCCACTTCACAATTATGTGCCACTTTGTGTTGGTCTATTCCATAAAATCCCAATGATTTTGGTTGTAACATGACAAAATGTGGGAAATTTCAAAGGGTTATGAATACATTTTCAAGGCACTGTAATATATATATATATATATATATATATATATATGGCATTTTTTAGATCATCTTCTGCATAACTGCTGGGTGGGATGATGGGACCTCTAATGCATGGCATGTACTGTACATAACACACCTATTTCCACATCAGCTCTTTCACATAAAGTCATTTTTAAATGTATTGGTCTCTATAAGCATAGGAAACCAACAGTGAGATCACCTTCCAGTGCCAACATCTAAACTTATTACATAAGAAAAAAAAATTCTCAGTTTCAAAGATACATAGTGCATCAGTATGGAAACAGTGACCAGACTGTGTGGTAGCCTATTCCTTCTCACTACTCTTCCTATTGGCAGCTCGAGATGCCAATTAAACTTTTTAGCCAACAGGGAGACACAGAGAATGGAAAAGGGCAAGCCACAGAGCAACCATGAGAGATCTGCTAACAGTTTTCATGATCATGCGCTCTGCATTTTCAAAGTAGCGGGTTTGGGAAAAACGATAAAAAAAAACAAAACAAAAGAGTATTGTAAGAGTAAAGCTAAAAAAAACAAATCTTCAGACACAGGTGTACGATTTTGTTCTGCTGTCTATTATGCGCTGTTAGAAAATGTCAATATCACTATGCCAAAAGCCTATATTAGAGTTTCTAATGCCCACTGTTCTCATACACTCGGTACTTATTTTTGGTTTCATGTCCCTTGGAAAGCACGGCACAATACACCAAACATGGTCTATTCAGGTAGAATAGCTGAAACTTTTCACTGTGTAGATAAGCAGCAGCCCTGTGCTCCTCTTGCATGGTTGCATTCATGCATTCAGCCTCCGCTACCGTGATGAAAAGATTCCACACACGGCCATGCCCCGACCTTGGCATTTTAACTTCACTGAAAGCTAATGCGATAGACTCGCATAATAGCTACTATGGGATAGGAATGAAAACAGCTCCAGGAGATGTCACTGAACTTAATGTCCCCATACATTCACTGTTACAGATCACCTTACAACAATGTGGCAAAGGGGTCAAAATAACAATTTTTAAGTCAACTGCTCGGTGCACAAGACATTCATTACTTCAATCGGAGAACAATTTACTCCTACCAAGTATTGCTGGTTCAGTGAAGAATATTAAATCAGTGGAACCCCAGGGTTTTCTATAAAGTTAATTTACCTTATGTCACTTCACAAAAGATGGTGTGAATTCAGAAACATTCCATCATTTTGAAAGTTTCTATGTCTCCAAGTTGTGTATGGGCCCACTTCCTCCTGTATGTCCCTATTAATCAATGAGGCCACCCATCAGAGTTATGGACCAATAGCAAGTTGTGTGAGGTAGGGGATGCAAGTTCGACATCAAAATCTGAAATTTTCATTAGAGTACAGATATCAGAGTTCTTTGAAACTCTGCAAGGTATCTCAAAAGGTGCCTTTAAGTAGGCTCTCTCAATGCTAAAAACCTCTTCACAGAAAAAGACTACTGCAAATAACAGAAACTAAAAGGATGTCGGGCATTATTTTACTTTCTTCTCCCCAATGAAACTTGCGATAACAGTATCTGGCAGAAGCAAAGACTTTCAATGTTGACTTCTTTGGCAGAGTTGACATGAGAACAAATGCAGAAAGCTGCAAAGGAAGCTGATGCCAGATGATGACACATTTTGCAAGGTACACTCCAGCCCAAAGAAATGTGTCTCTACCAAAGAATGGCTTGTTATTGTGTTTACCTCCCAGGTCAGGATTCCAGACCTCACCCAACCACCAAAGTCTCAGTAAATTCCCAGTATTCATCTAGATATGGCGCACATGTGTAAAACCTCACTTGCTTCCTACAATGAAGTGCTTTATCCCTAAGTGGCAAATCACTAGGTTCTAAGAGGCAGAAGAGCTTGGTTAACTATCTCCTAGTTTGGACTTTCACAAACATTTTTCAAGTTATGGAACCTGGTACACAGCAAAATTGAAATATTTATCCTTCACGGTGCACAAATTCTAACCAGCCCACATTTTTATTCAAACAATAGTAAAAACAAAGGATACTGATAATACATCTGAGCTGAGATTATGCCCAGAGGTAATTTAGGCTGGTGTAAATGAAGATGAATTATTACCCAGCATTTAGATGAATGACCCACTATACAATCCAATCCTTCCCCACTGTGTCTACCTCCCTGGCAGCTGTGTTACATGACGGAAGGAATTATCACAATGCTGTATGGCTATCTGAACACCTGTTGGAAGTGTGCGCTTAATTTTTCTTGTTCCATAGGATGTCAGATGGGATTTACATGGGTTTACTTCATATTTAATACAGCTTTCATGCTTAATATGATGCATTTAAGTAGGAGAATTAGTAAAGCTTCTGTTTGTTATATCTGCCAGGACCCCACAGGCGAGAGCTGTGTCCCAGATATGGTACTTAGTCTGAGAAGCAGTTTCTCTGGCTATAGACACACTTATTAGTGCACAGGAAAGATACACAAATGAAAAGGTACACTTCAATTTACGTTTTATGAATGTAAACATTTTCAAAAATACATTTAAAAAAAAATCAATCAATGGCATCTTCTGTGGGAAAATCATGGAGGCTGCAGTTGCTGAACTCTCCTGGCTATAATGCTGATGCTTTAGCTTTTAATGCTGAGTGGCTGAGCAAGAATATGTAAAAAGATAAGGGATTCTAACACTTTTGACAACATGTTTGATCTGGGTCTGTGACTGAAAAGCATATAAAGTGTATAACACAAAAATTTTATATATTGCAGCTAACTAGGCCGTTGATGTGGCGACTGCATCTGTTTTCTTCATTCAGGTTTTTTTACTTTATTTGCACCAGGTAATCCTTTCTTTCCTAGGATGACAACGCTCACTAAGGCCGGCCATAGACTGCTCGGCAAGAACCAGCTGAGATTCGAACCGTTAATGGGCAGGTTGAATGTACCAAGTTGATCGATAGATGCAGGAAAGAAATTTGCACTGTCTATGGCCAGCCTTATTCTGTATCAGAACTCCACCCTACTCCTGTTGTTCATAAAATAGAGGAGCATGCCCCTGTAGTTCTTTAGTGCCAACTAAGAACAATGTAATTGATAACAGTCACCACAGGCTGGGAATATATCAACTCACAAGATTTATGACGAGTTTAATGGGTATTTTATTTTATTTTTTTAAAAACATTACAAAACACTTTCAATTGTGTATTTAATAGAACAAAAGGCACCAAATAGGATAAGTTCACTGTTAGGGTTTAGATATGCTTAAAGTTAGACACAGTTAAGCCGGTCATAGGATGGTTCTAATCAGGAAATCTTGGCTGGCTCAGCAGGGAACAGCCGAGATTCAAACCCTCTATGGGAAGGTTGAATGTGTCCAATGCGATCATTGCCATTGACTATAGCCGTTAGCGATAATCACTGTGTGCTCTACGCCGAACCCCCCTCCGCGACACTAACACAATAGGTTTGCAGGAGGGATTCCCCAACACTGACTGTGTTGATGGAGGAATCCAGTGATCTATGGCCTGCCTTAAGCCTCTAGCATTTACTTTAAGAGGCCCTCCAGCTGTTGCAGAACTACAATTCCCATGAGGCATTGCAAGGCTGACAGTTACAAGCAGGACTCCCATAGGCAGAGGCATGATGGGACTTGTAGTTCCCCAACAGCTGGAGGGCCGCCAGTTTGAGACCCCTGCTCTAAACCTATTAAGATTTTTTTTTTTTTTTTACAAAATCGTACTTTTTGCCAAGTTCTGATAATACAAATTAACTTATAAAATCAGTTCACCTTTGCACCTTTGAAATAGATCTTTGTAGCAATACAATACTACAATAAGTCCAATCAGCATGTGTATTTTCCACCTTACCCAGATGATCTTTCACTGTAGCTCAGTGACCGGTGATCTAACTGCATTTCCCATAGTTCAATGCACCAATTCACAATTTCATGTGTTGGGAGGATGAATGAGGCTTTGCAGAAGTTACAGTAGGCCTACAGGTATGCAATTTGAGGGCAGTTACATTTCTCTACCCTGCACAATAATTACTAGCCTAGTACGGCCCCTTAACTGTATTGCAACATTTACTATAAAGGTGATCTAACCATTTAAATTCACTGATTAGGCAGGCCATACATGGGTCGATTTTCGAAAGAATATTCTTTCGAAAATCTCATCTAAGAATTTTCGTTCGTATTTCGCAGCATTAGTGGGCTGCAGCAACAGCCGATTTTCATGTGGCCATTGAATTTGAGTAATCGGGCATGTTGGAAATTTTTTGAAAAACTAACGATTTTCTAATCAATGATGGGAGAATCGTGCGAGAAATGTAAATCGAAAAAGAAATGCGCATGTGCAAGAAAAGAAACTTCCCAGAAAGAAAAGAAGATTCCCAGCCATTCTTTTCTGTAGCAACATGAGGTGAAATTGAAGGCTTGGTTGGTCGAATTTCAAAATAAATAATGGATCACAAAATGCACACATTTTCTTATTTTCAAAAGAAAATTCTTTTGAAATTCGGACATGTATGGCCAGCCTAAAGAGGCTATATTCAGCTAGGGACTACTGGTAGGTTTGCTGTCACACTGGCATATAGTTCAAAACAGCTCATTTTAGCATGCAAGCTAGTGTCCACGGTGAGCAAGACATTGATAACATTTCTCCTTTATTTTTAGCTTTATGGAAATGTCATACATTTCATTTGTTCCCTTTTTCTAAGTGGCCTTGCAATGCGCCTGCATTGTTTTGGGCAGATTAAGGCAGGTGACCGCACACGGTGTGAAAGAGCCCTAATTGTGTAAGAAAACAATGTAGTCTTATTTTCTGTTCAGGCACAATTCCAATAAGATAGAAAAAAGGGTTACATGAAACAGTTATAAACTTTATCATTCAAGCAAAGGAAAAATGGCCTAGTAATTCAAGAGAAAGGAAATCGTAATAATGACAGATGTAAAAATATAAAGGTTAAAATACATTTAAACACTACAAGAATAGTGTCTAGTCCGTCAAAGCAATGTGTATCACAAACCACTGCCATATTTTTTCATAAAATACGATTTTTACCTTTTTTTTATTCTTTGTTGCTTCTCAGAAGTGCTAATCTCCTGCTGCGTCTGTAAGGCACTTTTTGTCTACAAGTTGCATCGCCTGCACATCATTGCTCTAGATCAGATCCCTGCTAGTGCTTGTGCAATGTGAGCAGGCACAGGAATTTTTAGTCTACATCAGAGATATATATATATGACAGGGTGACAAAGGAGCGCAATAGTTACGACCCCGTAACGGAAAGAGCCTATAAAAGTACTTTGTGGTAGAATCTCCATGTACTCATTCGGGTTTAGATCTACTTCAACATTAAAGTGGTTCTAAAGGCAAAAGGTTTTTTTAATGCATTCTATGCATTAAGATAAAACCCTTCTGTGTGCAGCAGGCCTCCTCAGCCCCCCTAATACTTACCTGAGCCCATCTCAATCCAGCAATGCTGCACGAGGGCCAGAAAGTCTGTGGACTCCCCCTCCTGATTGGCTGAGACACAGCAGTAGGTGCCATTGGCTTCTGCTTCTGTCAATCAAAGTCAGTGAGCCACTGCGGAGAAAGAGGGGGTGGGGCCGAGCCACGGCTCTGTGTCTAAATGGACACAGAGCCGTGGCTCGCCTCCGGTGCCCACATAGCCAGCTGTTTGCCGTGGGGGCACTGGGAAGGAGGGAGGGACCAGGAGCACCGGTATGGGATTTGAGAAGAGGAGGATCTGGGCTGCTCTGTGCAAACCCACTGCAACCGATCAGGTAAGTATAACATGTTTGTTATTTTTAAACAAAAAAGAAAAACCAAGACTTTAATATCACTATTTTTAATGCTTATGCTGTATTAGTAAATAGATAGGAAGGTATATTGTATTTTTTTTTTTTACATTTCTTCAGTCCCTAAACACGTGTTTAGGGACTCTGGTGAAATGGGGACACCAATCATCATTAACAAACCATACCTGAGTCAATGTCTGGGGACAAATTGAAAACATAATGGCAGCACAAGGCAGGCCTTCCTCTAGCACTCAACACACTTCATAACACAACAAAACACATTTTCAAAGCAAAATACATATCATTTTCAACTCAATAAAAGTGTGTTTCCCAACAGCGAATTTTTTTCAATTCGCACACATTTGAGAAAAACATCAAAAGACTGGTTTCATGTGCATATCACAGAATTTGTTTTCTGCTCAAGTAAAACATGCTTTGAAGTCTTTGATGCAAATAAACAACGCTAAAGAGAGGTGTGATGGAAATGGAAATGGCAATGCAGGCGGCTCAGCGTGGTACATGGTGTGTGTCAAAACAAAGGCATGGAGATTGAGCTCAAACTTTCTTTTGTCATAACAAAACTAAAAGCCGATGTCAGAATGAGTAAAAAATAGTATATCTCTACAATACATGCACATTTCCCAATCAAATACTTGTTGATCCTGTCAGAAATCCAGTTTCCTTCTAACTACTTGTGCTCTTTTGGCTTTGCTGCACAGAAATCTCAGGTAGTGCTGTTAGTCCTGCCTAGTTGCCCTCGGACTACAGAACACTGTCTCATATGCTGTAGATAAAAATGTATTCTGTAGCACAAATCAGAACTGAACAGCCTATGATGCTCCTCCATAAATACAGTTCATTGTCACCACCCTAAGACAGGGTGGGGGGGGGGGGCTATACAAACACTTTAAAATCATACAATACAGCGCTTGCAAATATATGGTATCAAGCAGATTCTTTTGTGAAACCAAAAAAGAAAAGAAAATGGAACTTTGTTGCAGCAGCAGAGTGAAAGTACTGTACTTTGAAGATATATAAACCAAGTGTACTGCGCTAGCAACTAAATGTGTAAAAATATATATATAAACAAAAACCACACAAAACACACAAGACACCACAGGTGTATATAAAATGACACGTGAATATAGATATGGATGTGTCAGAGAACTGGACCTGCAGCTCGTGCATCCGAGCAAACACTCAGTGTGCGTGCACTAAGCTGCAACACCAGAGCTCCAAGACCCTCCACAGAAACAATATCAATTAGTGTAGAGGTGGCAGGATCATGGGACGATGCACTACTTGAACATATGCATCTATCAAACCTCAGAATTAGCAAATTGGCATACAATGGTATAAACAAAAATATGAATGTATAAATATAGCATAACAATTGTGCAAAAAATAGGATAGCATGGAGCAAAACCACTCAGCACGTTCCAGATAGCACAAAGAGACCATAGAATGTCATCTACAATATATATGCTTCTTCATGGGATATACAATAAAATAATAAACGGGCTTCCAACTTTTCATCTTTTCCAACACCCAGGGCCAATGGTGTAGTGATGTAAAAGGATTGCTCATAAAGCCATAGAAGCACACGTTCCACCGAAGGAGAGAAGAGAAGTATATAGCATAAAACCTTTTAAAAACAAAAGGTCACCTGCGCATAAATGCGCTACTCACAGGACCGATAGGGAAAGCAGGCATTCAGATATTTCGGTCGGTTCGCCGCTCATGGCGTGCGTTCCACCGCCAGGAAGTGATGTCACTGGTACAGGCCGAATGAACGTAAACAGGATATTGCGTCGACGCGTTTCGCCCCTCCCCCAGGGCGTTATCAAAGTCTTTGATAACGCCCTGGGGGAGGGGCGAAACGCGTCGACGCAATATCCTGTTTACGTTCATTCGGCCTGTACCAGTGACATCACTTCCTGGCGGTGGAACGCACGCCATGAGCGGCGAACCGACCGAAATATCTGAATGCCTGCTTTCCCTATCGGTCCTGTGAGTAGCGCATTTATGCGCAGGTGACCTTTTGTTTTTAAAAGGTTTTATGCTATATACTTCTCTTCTCTCCTTCGGTGGAACGTGTGCTTCTATGGCTTTATGAGCAATCCTTTTACATCACTACACCATTGGCCCTGGGTGTTGGAAAAGATGAAAAGTTGGAAGCCCGTTTATTATTTTATTGTATATCCCATGAAGAAGCATATATATTGTAGATGACATTCTATGGTCTCTTTGTGCTATCTGGAACGTGCTGAGTGGTTTTGCTCCATGCTATCCTATTTTTTGCACAATTGTTATGCTATATTTATACATTCATATTTTTGTTTATACCATTGTATGCCAATTTGCTAATTCTGAGGTTTGATAGATGCATATGTTCAAGTAGTGCATCGTCCCATGATCCTGCCACCTCTACACTAATTGATATTGTTTCTGTGGAGGGTCTTGGAGCTCTGGTGTTGCAGCTTAGTGCACGCACACTGAGTGTTTGCTCGGATGCACGAGCTGCAGGTCCAGTTCTCTGACACATCCATATCTATATTCACGTGTCATTTTATATACACCTGTGGTGTCTTGTGTGTTTTGTGTGGTTTTTGTTTATATATATATTTTTACACATTTAGTTGCTAGCGCAGTACACTTGGTTTATATACAAACACTTTTCCTAATGAAAAAAAATGTGTGGTCCCTTTAAATATCATCCAACTATATAGGTTAAAAATGAAATAAACAAAACCTGCACTTGAACCCAGTATATCGTGATACAATTTGCTAGCTGCAAACATAAAAGTTAAAATAAAACCGGAGTATAGCGCTACTAAATACATTTACACCAATTCCTTATCCACATTTAATCTAAGATGAAATCTAAGTGTGGCCCAATTAGTGCGAACTGCCACCTCCTAGGATAGAACACACAGCCTCCTAACAGATGGAATTGACCCCTATTACAGGTGGTCAAAACACACACAAAGGGCCCCATGTATGGCTCACAAAGGATCCAATCCAGACAGCACTTCCAAGACAATGGTCTTCAGTAATCATCTTGGAAGTGCTGTCCTTCCTTCCAGGGATCTGGGTGGAAGAATGACTGCCTGGGAAAGCGTTACTTTCCCAGTTTAGGAAAGCAAAGACACACCCGGAGAGCAGGTCCTACGGGACAAAGAACTTTACACCTTGCTGGGGTCTGCGTGGACCACCTGAGAAGTACAATATACCCTTCGGGAAAATACTATATTACACAACTTCTGACCATTCCTGCCTGGAAGAGGTTTTAGCCGAGCCTGTCAACAGACAGACTGGATCCTTTGTGAGTCATACCTGGGGCCGCTTGTTTGCATGTTTTGACCACCTGTAATAGGGGTCAATTCCATCTGGTAAGAGGCTGTGTGTACTTTTTTAGGAGGTGGCGGAGCTCTCTCTGGGTCACACTTTGATTTCATCTTAGAACCATTGCATGTGGATAAGGAATGGACTTTATATTCACCTTGATGTAAATTTAGTAGCACTACACTTCCGTTTTATCTTAACTATTTAGATTGAATATGTAAAAAAGAATAATAAATTGTGAATAATCAAACCATCACATCATGTACAAATTATTACCCATAACCAGTGTCCAGTAATGAACATAAACGTCAACGCTTATTTCATTAAACAAATTACTAAAAAAAAACAAAATTCATATATAAAAATAAAAAAGCAAATAAAGTCCATAAGCAAAGATTCAAGGTGCCTTTAAAGTGCTCAAAAAGATGCTAAAAGTGCTTCAGACATTAAGGCCTCTTATCAGATAGGTATGATCAAGTATTACAGAGATCATAAGCACTCTGAGCCCACACACAAGGCGGACACTCTATCAAAACCTTCCAATGACTCTTTGACCCTGTAGGTAGGTTACAGCAGCGGTGTAAGATATAGCCCCTAAGATACAAGTCTGAGCTTCTACCCGAGCCAACTTTCTCCAGTATTCCATAATTACACATGAAAAGGGAAAAAGCCTCATAGTGCAATTTCATTTTATTGATAAAAATTGCACTTACACCTGAAGGAAAAATACAGGCAGTTCCAAACACAAACAACACAGTCGGGGGAACCTCTGGCACCGCCGTGCGTGATGACGTCACAGCTCTAGCTCCGCACGACGAGTTTCTCTGAAAAAGGTGTCCTTTGGGATTGGAGACTAGAGTATTGTTTAAATCCAGTATTCAGGATTATTGCATTAAATCAGTTTGTGTATACATACACTTTACAATATCCACAATCTATCCAAGACAAAAAAAAAGGTGTGGTTTCAAGTACACTTTAAAGAAAACAAAATGGCAGACCGGAAACGATTGCTGATCTTTCCTTTCAAACATACTAGTTTTCTGACTTCAATGACCTGTAACAGGTATGAATCAAGTGAAGTCACAGCTCCTCCTGTTTCAGGTCAAAACTAGCATTTTTAGGAGTTTAGCAATGGCAGTTTACATTCCTATCTCCTGATATTTTTTCCTAACTTGTTCCCACTGACTGGGCTTTAATGCCGAGCCACTGCACATGTGCATCCATGGGGAATGACTTTCTGTGCTGAGAGCGCACTCACTCCACGCTCTCATCACAGTAACAAAGCTGTTTCTGGAAGCTTCCAATGCATACTTGTGCTTAGGAGCTTCCAATCATATGACTTCTGTGACAGCCTATCACAGAGAACAATCCATATTCCCATAGCACACATTCCTGGAAAAGGCTCTGGAATGATGGGAGCTGCAGCAACAAACAGCTGGAGACTGGACCATGCACATCACAGTGTATACATTTGCCAGCACACCACGAATCTTCAATGTTTTTCTACTGAAGTATGATCCCATCACAAACAAGAGAGTTTAACGTTTCAGAGCCACCCTGGACCCCTTTGTCAGGCATGTGCCGATGAAGGGGTCCTGCTTGGCTCCAAAACACTGCACTCTTTTGATGTGATCAAACGCCAATAAGAATTGTTTGGACTCAATTTGAAGATCCGTAGAGTGCTGGCAAATATCTACACTGAGCCAATCACAGAGGTCAAATAATTGGAAGGTCTGCCTCTGCCTCCCAGCATTTAGATTCCTCTTACAAGGCCAGAGGCATTAAAGTGCATCTAAACCCATAACCAATGAGTCCTTAGACATGGTGGCTGCATTAAATACCTTCTTTCAGGCTTTAATTTTCACCTGGTGATACTGAAAGTAACATTTTCTGCCCTGAGATGACAAAGCTAACTCACTGTACTAAACTATACCAATGTAGGAGCAACAATGTCACTCCGGGACAAGAAGTGTGCAAGGGCTACAGAACACCTTGACCTCTCCTCATCTTCCTAACATTGGGTTAAGGCTTTTTAGTCCAGAGAGAGTTAGACGGAATGCTGATAAGAGTCAGAAGCATAGATTTCACACGATTTCTGGATAGAATTAGCAGCTCACAGACTGCTTTCACTTGTCTAGAATTGATTTTTTTTTCTACTGGAAACCCAAGAAACCTCAACGTTATCCAACACTGCATAAACCTGAACAGCTAAACCTAGCTCTTCTGAGACAGCAACATGCTATTTTTATTCCGTCCATGGAACGCTGACACCGTGTAAGTCACAACTCTGGATGAAGCCAAATAAGTATTGGTGATTTAATCAACACATCAAAACAATTCATAAATATAAAACAGAGAGGAAATGTCAGGGCCCGGTGATATTTTCTTGGATCCAGTATGTTGACAACTGTATGACATGCAGAAATGCCAACATAGAAATACCACTTGACTAGGGGCACGTTTTAATAACACGCTCTGGAAAACGTGCAGGACATACAAAGGCTCATATCTGACAACGACATAGTTTAAACAAAATGTAAGCTGACAAAATATTACTTTCATTAATCACAGATTTTTGAAGGAAATGACTTTAATATCTTCAAGAGGATTATCACATGACATTTTACCATATGTGTAATGATGGCTCAATTCTCCAAACAGTTAATGTAAATAAACAGCTCAATGTTTCTCTCTTCAGAACAATTCTGTCTGGACAAATTACCACCAGTTGATGATGCAAAGGTCTTATTTTAACCTTTGACATAATGCATATCTTTGAAACCTAAATCTACATGATTGCCTTCAGAAAATCCAAATTTCCTTTATAAAAAAAAAAAAAAAAAAAGAAGTCTGCTACATATACAGTGGGGACGGAAAGTATTCAGACCCCCTTAAATTTTTCACTCTTTGTTATATTGTAGTCATTTGCTAAAATCATTTAAGTTCATTTTTTTCCTCATTAATGTACACACACAGCACGCAAAGACAGAAAAACAAAGAATTGTTGACATTTTTTGCAGATTTATTAAAAAAGAAAAACTGAAATATCACATGGTCCTAAGTATTCAGACCCTTTGCTGTGACACTCATATATTTAACCTCCCTGGCGGTATGATTATTTCGGATTTTAGGTGCTGAAAGCGGTACAATTATTTTGCGTGGAAATTTGCCGTTTTATATTGTAGGTCTGTAATTCTTAACAATAACACACTTAAATCTGTCCAAACAAGAGTCTAGTAGATATCCCGGGTATGATAAAGTTTGAAACACAAAAACATAAATTATAATATAATAAATAAAAATAAATAATTAAAAAAAAAAATAATAATAATAATAAAATACATTTCCCCACGATTCACTATCGTCCAATTCTGCAAGTGTTCTAATTTACTATAGCTGTTTTCTAGCTGGTCTAAAGCCACTTTTGATGTAAAGGGACACTTTTTGGTTGCTATGGACAATCTCCAGTTTCCAGGCAGAAAGAACAGTATATATAACATAAAACTGCATACAGGGCATGGGCCAAAGCACTAGGGACAAAAGGGATGTGAAATTATTTCATACAGTACTGTAATCTGTAAGATTACAGTACTGTATGTGTTATGATTTTTACAATTTTTTGAATTTGCCGCCAGGCTCTGCCCCCGTGCGTTGCGACGCTCGCAGGGAACGGAGCCTGGCACAGAGAGGCTTCGGAGGAGGACGGAGCCCACGGACACAGCGGGGGACATCGCAGAATCCCGGTGACAAGGTAAAGCCACACCAGGATCCTGCGATGTAATCCCGAGTGTGGCAAGGCACAGATCTGGCCAAGGTTACAAAAAAAATTCTGCTGCACTTAAAGTTCCTAAGAGCACAGTGGCCTCCATAATCCTTAAATGGAAGATGTTTGGGATGACCAGAACCCTTCCTAGAGCTGGCCATCCGGCCAAACTGAGCTATCGGGGGAGAAGAGCCTTGGTGAGAGAGGTAAAGAAGAACCCAAAGATCACTGTGGCTAAGCTCTGGAGATGCAGTCGGGAGATGGGAGAAAGTTATAGAGAGTCAACCATCACTGCAGCCCTCCACCAGTCGGGGCTTTATGGCAGAGTGGCCCGACAGAAGCCTCTGCTCAGTGCAAGACACATGAAATCCCGCATGGAGTTTGCTAAAAAAAAAAAAAAAAAAAAAACACCTGAAGGACTCCAAGATGGTGAGAAATAAAATTCTCTGGTCTGATGAGACCAAGATAGAACTTTTTGGCCTTAATTCTAAGCGGTATGTGTGGAAAAAAACAGGCACTGCTCATCACCTGTCCAATACAGTCTCTACAGTGAAGCATGGTGGTGGCAGCATCATGCTGTGGGGGTATTTTTCAGCTGCAGGGACAGGACGACTGGTTGCAATCGAGGGAAAGATGAATGCGGCCAAGTACAGGGATATCCTGGGTGAAAACCTTCTCCAGAGTGCTCAGGACTTCAGACTGGGCCGAAGGTTTTACTTTTCAACAAGACAATGACCCTAAGCACACAGCTAAAATAACAAAGGAGTGGCTTCACAACAACTCCGTGACTGTTCTTGAATGGCCCAGCCAGAGTCCTGACTTAAACCCAATTGAGCATCTCTGGAGAGACCTAAAAATGGCTGTCCACCAATGTTTACCATCCAACCTGACAGAACTGGAGAGGATCTGCAAGGAGGAAAGGCAGAGGATCCCCAAATCCAGGTGTGAAAAACTTGTTGCATCCTTTTTAATAAATCTGCAAAAATGTCAACAATTCTGTGTTTTTCTGTTAATATGGGGTGCTGTGTGTACATTAATGAGGAAAAAAATTAACTTAAATGATTTTAGCAAACGGCTGCAATATAACAAAGAGTGAAAAATTTAAGGGGGTCTGAATACTTTCTGTCCCCACTGTATTTCAAAGTCTAGTGAAAATTTTCAGACACATACACCATTTAGTTAGGCTGGGGTTAGTGCCGCAAGGCTATGGCCAGGGTATGGACATTCAGACATGTACACTGTAAACAGTAAATGAGCTTTAAATTGATGCCTCACTGATCTCTGTAGCTGCAAGCTTGTGAATCAATTACTCCTCAAAGTACACACCACAAGAAGCCTTCCTACGGATCAACTGTGGGTATCAGATTCTATATATAGTGAGGGAAAAAAGTATTTGATCCCCTGCTGATTTTGTACGTTTGCCCACTGACAAAGAAATGATCAGTCTATCATTTTAATAGAGGGTTTATTTTACTAGTGGGAGACAGAATAACAGCAAGAATATACAGAAAAACGCATTTCAAAAAAGTTATAAATTGATTTGCATTTTGAGTGAAATAAGTATTTGATCCCCTATCAATCACCAAGATTTCTGGCTCCCAGGTGTCTTCTATACTGGCAACGAGCTGAAATTAGGAGTGCGCACTTAAAGGGAGTGCTCCTAATCTCAGCTTGTTGCCTGTATAAAAGACCCCTGTCCACAGAAGCAATCAATCAGATTTCAATCTCTCCACCATGGCCAAGACCAAAGAGCTGTCCAAGGATGTCAGGGACAAGATTGTAGACCTACAAAAGGCTGGAATGGGCTACAAGGCCATCGCCAAGCAACTTGGTGAGAGGGTGATAACAATAGTTGGTGCGATTATTCGCAAATGGAAGAAGCACAAAATAACCGTCAATCTCCCTCGGTCTGGGGCTCAATGCAAGATCTCACCTCATGGAGTTTCAATGATCATGAGAATGGTGAGGAATCAGCCCAGAACTACATGGGAGAATCTTGTCGATCTCAAGGCAGCTGGGACCATAGTCACCAAGAAAATAATTTGTAACACACTACGCCGTGAAGGACTGAAATCCTGCAGTGCCTGCAAGGTCCCCCTGCTCAAGAAAGCACATGTACAGACCCGTCTGAAGTTGGCTAATGAACATATGAATGATTCAGAGGAGAACTGGGCAAGAGTGTTGTGGTCAGATGAGACCAAAATCAAGCTCTTTGGCATCAACTCAACTCACCATGTTTCGAGGAGGAGGAGGAATGCTGCCTATGACCCCAAGAACACCATCCCTAGCATCAAACATGGTGGTGGAAACATTATGCTTTGGATTTTTTTCTGCTAAGGGGACAGGACAACTTCACCGCATCAAAGGGAAAATGGACGTGGCCATGTACCGTGCAAATCTTGGTTGAGAACCTCCTTCCCTAAGCCAAGGCATTAAAAATGGGTTATGGATGGGTATTCCAGCATGACAATGACCCAAAACACATAAAGGAGTAGCTCAAGAAGAAGCACATTAAAGTGGAGTTCCACATGTTTTTTTCTTTTATTAAAAGTCAGCAGCAACAAAAAGTGTAGCTGGTGATGATTAATAAACAGACACTTACCTGTCCTATGGTCCAGTGATGCAGGCGCCCGGAGCCTCGCTCCTCTCCGCCAGTAACAGCAACTGTGGGCACCCAGCCATGACAGCTTTCGGCTTCACGACCGGGCACGCACTGTGCATGCGCGAGTTGCTCTGCGATCCCATGTGACATGTCCCAGAAGATTGCAGAGAGGGAGGGGACGCCTAGGAGGAGAGGAGTTGCCTAGGCAGCCAAGAGCAGGAAGAAGGAAGTGGGACAGGAAGTCCCACTCTTAACTAGGTACACGCTCTCCCCCAAAAAATGACATGCCAAATGCGGCATATCAGGGGGCGAGGAATACTTAAAGCAGAAGTTCCACTTTTGAGTGGAACTCTGCTTTAAGGTCCTGCAGTGGTCTAGTCAGTTTCCAGACCTTAATCCCATAGAAAGTATGCGGATGGAGCTGAAGGTTCGAGTTACTAAACGTCCGCCTTGAAACCCTAATGACTTGGAGAGGATCTGCAAAGAATAGTGGGACAAAATCCCTCATGTTTTGCGAAGGGGTCAAATACTTATTTCACTCATTAAAATGCAAATGAATTGCAGTGCCCTTCAGTGCCACCCATCAGGGCCCTTCAGTGCCACCCATCAGGGCCACCCATCAGGGCCCATCAGTGCCACCCATCAGGGCCCATCAGTGCCGCCTCATCAGCGTGCAACCTTATCTGTGCCTATCAGTGCCCATCAGTGCCCATCAGTGCAGCTTCATCAGCGCATATCAATGAAGGAGAAAAATTACCTGTTTGCAAAGTTTTATAAATAAAAACCCCAGCGGTGATTAAATACCACCAAAAGAAAGCTCTGTGTGAAAAAAATTATAAAAATTTCAAACTGCGACAGCGCTGAAAGCTGAAAATTGGTATGGGAAGGTGGGGGGTTTAAATGCCCAGTAAGCAAGTGGTTAAATAGTTTGTTTGGACCAAGCTCATCCAAACAAACTATTTTCTTCACTAAGTGCTGCAGTGTCTCTAAGCGCTGTATGCACTGCATGTAACTTCAGCTACATACAGTACACAGTGCTGGGTTCCGGCTGTAAGAAAGAGACTTCCCGTCTCACACCCAGAAGAAAACAGACTGAGCGCCGCTCAGCCATTCATAGGCAGCTTTTAATTCTGTGAATAAATACAAAGCTTCCTCACTTTGGCTGAGTGGGAGGGGTGGGCTGATGACGTTGCACGCTCAGACTCGGCCAGAAGAAGCCTTGTATTCATTCACTGTATTCTGTGAATGAATACAAGGATTCCTCTGATTTGCCGAGTCTGAGAGTGCGACCTCATCAGCCCACCACTCCCAATCAGCCAAAGTGAGCAAGCTTTGTATTTATTCACAGAATTAAAAGCTGCCTATGAATGGCTGAGCACTGCTAAGCCAGACTCTTTTTTTTGTTCCAGGCGCGAGACAGGAACCCAGCACTGTGTACTGTATGTAGCTGAAGTTACATGCTGTACACACAGTGTTTGAGACACCGCAGCACTTAGTGAAGCAAATAGTTCATTTGGACCAGCTTAGTCCAAACAAACTATTGAAAGTGACATGAAACATGGACATCAGCTGTAAGGATTCACGCTTGTCAGCATTTGCTGTAGCACCTGCTCACAGGTTTTCACATCTGGTACAATATGCGTTGCAATTAGTAACCTGTATTGCATTCTGGCATGCTAAAAAAAAAAAAAAATCAGGTTGATCCTTTTTGTGGCCCACTGAAAATAAGTGGGCATACTCAATACAAAAAAATAATCTACATGCAAGAGTGAACATGGGCCCTAAATGACAACACATTTCTGTAGCACAGACAGGGTAGGACATGCGTCTATTTAGATTTCAGGAAGGGTTATTAGACAGAGTTTAAAGCAGATGCTTTATAAAGCTACTATCAGCTTGTGGGAAATTTGACTGTACACAAAAGGTAAACAGTAAATATCTACTAAACAAATCTGATTTATTCATAATTATGGCTTCAAAGATATGCAATTAAATCGATATCTTGATCTTATAGTGGACTATTTAGTAGCTTCTTATTGCTTGTTAGACATCACTCAACAATTTAATCCAAATTCTGCAAACAAAAACTGAAAGCGGACAATAATGTTTTCTATGATAAATGTAGAATATGACTATATGTAGTTGGAATACAATGCTGGAATTAAGCCTTTATATTTAAACCATAGAAAAGTGACAGCGCTACCCACCCACTCCACTCAGAACTCGTTACCCTTTACATATAGAACAAAAAGCTGCTTTCTGATGTGTGACCTGCTTTATAAAACAAACTTCTGAGAAATTTTGTTGGCAGGTAGTCATTGCTAAAAGCAGGTAGAAGTAGAATTTCTTCCAAAATCTGCTATAAATTACTTAAGGAACACGTTACCCAGCAGTTGTTTGAATGTATTTCCAAATTACAGGTATAATTGAGCAAGCACAAACTGTATCTGGATACGTTCTTTGTTGTCTACTTTGGCTTCCGTTGAACAAGTGCTTGGAGCTCATTTAGGTGAAGTTCACAATTCTGTAGCTAAAACTATAAGAAATAACAGTGCACATTCACAGCACTTGTATTATAGCTGTAGAATGTTTTGTTACATTTAAACAGAAAGCCCCATCCTCTATAAGGCCCCTTTCACACATGCGGACCGTTCGTTTTTCATCCATACAATGACGGATGAAAAACGAACATCAATGCATTCTTATGGAAAAATGGATGATCATCTATTTTCATCCTCTTTCGTCAAAATCAGTTTTTTTGAATGGATGAAAGGCCTATTTTTCATCCGTTAAAAAAACAGATCGGAAAAAAAAAATGGACGTAAACGGACGGACGTTTTTTCATCCGTATTCTCATTGGTAGTGTATGGAAAAAAAAAAAAAAAAAAAACTGATGAAAAACGGATGAATACTTCATCCGTTTTGACGTGACTGAACTGATGAAATGAATGGTCCACATTGTAACGATATCAAGTACGGGACATGACAAGCTGTAGCTAGCTGCCATCTTGTGTGGAAGTAGCCATGACAGTTTTTGCTAACCATGTAACCTCACAGAGAACTCTGAACTCCGTCTTCCCCACCTTAGGAATTCAAAGCTTTTTAAGTTCAACAGAAAAGGTTATCTCAACAGAGAAAACGAGCAGGCTAAGTCAGTAGGAAAACATTTGTTGTAAGGGCAGTGTTCAGGCCTGTCGTAAAACTGTCACCCTCCCCACTCAGAGCCCTAACAGACCTCGGTCGTAAAGTCTTCTGAATACACCTCATAAGAATAAGTATGAAATTTCAGCATGTTTCATAACTTCTGACTTAGTAATAGCACAGCCATAATCTGGACATATTTAGCTTCCTCAGATAATATGGAACGTTTCAAGTCCAGACACCCCTATGTCAGGTCATATGGGAAACCCCTGGGACCACTTATTCCTCCAAAGCAGGCTATACGTTATAGACATAGCATGTTTAGACTTGTTTTGAAGGAAATCTCAAGTTGAATAATAATATGGATATTTGGAGTCTGTCAACACTACAGATGCAGATATATGAATATGTATTAAAGAGATCTACCTGGGACGTGGTCATGAGTGTAGACACCTCCCAGCAACCAACCCCTAAAACCAGCTGATCAGATGATTGGTTACTGGTCGCTGTCAACACCCCCTTTGATTTGACAGAAAAGAGGAGATGCCAAGACAATGGGCAGTTCTCCTTTTACCATCCAAGAAGAAACATCTGCCAAGTCGAGAACCAATTACCTAGCTCATCGATCGAACTCTGATCAACCCTCGGACATTAATTGCAAGTATTCTTCCTTCCCAATTCTACCTTATTGCTTTGTGGCTGTATATTGTCTTTATTTTTTGAAACATTTTTTTTTCTGTAAATATTTTATTTGCATCAACTTTGACCTTTTCATAATAAACCCTTATGTTGAAAAGTGTTGACCTTGTCTCTAAAGCTCTTAATGCAAGCTATAAACGAACCTGCCTCTTGAAGGGCGCTACTGTTGTAGAGTAAGACTCTGAGCAGATCTGTCTGTAGTGGCAGTGTGTGTGTCAGACGCTTATTCTAAAATTATAATTGGTATTGCAAAATTACGAGTCTCCCCCGGCTCGGTCTTTTAAACGGGGGTGGTGGCAGTTAAAGGGTTAATTGTGTAATTAGCCCAGTGACAATCACTCTCAGGCTGCTCGCACCTAGATTGTGGTCCCGCAAGCTGGAAAATCTTTGTGCTGGGCGCAGCTGAGAGTGGCATTGTTACGTAAGTGACAGCGTGGTGTGAGGTTGGCCGGTCCTTTGTCGCGAGTTAGCGAGGAGGGCAGGGATCTGACACCCGCGTTCGTCACATATTGGCTGGCAGCGTAGCGGGATAGTTTCGCATTAAGAGCATTCAGTGCATTGTTAGGAATTAGCTCTGCACTGAAGGATTGTAACCTTTGTGGAAACAGTCCTTAGAGACAAGCTGGTGCATATTTTTTGATTTTGATTTTTTCAAGAGAGACATACAGCAACAACTCTTTCCTACACCTTCTTCCTATCTCTTCTTTCTGTTCTATCTCTTCTGCTTGCAAAATGTCTGGGTTATCAGCATATAAAAAGATGAGCAAGAATGAACTGACTGTTGAGTGCGCAGAAAGAGGAATTGATGTCGGTGGCAAAAATCGTGAAGGCTTGATACATGCCTTACAGGAGTTTGATATCCGTACACACCAGAACCTGGGGGAAACTGGACCAGAAAGGGTTTCCGCTACTCCAGAGCCCAGTGGTTCAGAGGCGGCCTCACCAGATGGGCAAGCAGAGACTGACACTGGCATACCACGGATTGTTACCTCCAAGCCACCACAAGAGCAGGCCAGCATCAGATTGCCTGAAACCATTATAGACTCTCTTCAAATGCAAGAAACTCTACAAAACCTCAGGGAGACGGATCCTGTGGTGTACCTGCAGTTTCTGGAACGCCAGGCTGAGAGAGAGGAACGCAGGGCTGAGCGAGAGGAACGCCAGGCTGAGAGGGAGGCTGATCGTCGGCACGAATTGGAGATGGCTAGGCTCCAGCAGCAGCGACAGGCTCAGAACCTCGGATCCCTAGAGCACAGGGATGCCTCTCTGCCAGTGATCCCAGCAGCCAAATTTCCAGTTATGGAAAAGGACAGTGACATTGACGTGTATCTACTGTCGTTTGAAAAAACTTGCCGTCAGTACCATCTGCCCCCAGCACAATGGGCCCGGTACCTGACACCAGGGCTACGAGGCAAGGCCCTGGATGCTTATGTCGAACTGTCAGAAGAACAGTGCGACGATTATGCGGCCCTAAAAGCTGCAATCATCCAAAAGTTTCAGCTAACCCCGGAAGTGTACCGGAAGCGTTTTAGGTCCTTGCAAAAGGGGCCTGGGGACTCATACATGGATGTGGTAGGTCGCTTACGCACCACATTCCGGCAGTGGACTAAAGGCTTGGAAGCCGATTCTTTTGAATCCCTGGAAGATCTTATGATTGCAGATCAACTTTTGCACATCTGTCCTACAGACGTCAGACAGTTTGTGCTGGAGCGAAAGCCAGCCTCTGCCAAAGCAGCAGCAGAACTGGCAGATACCTATATCCACTCTCGGGTATCTGACCATCGCAAGGTTCCTCTGAATGGCTGGAAAGGAGGGAAATCGCACACGGCAACCCCTCCTCTGCCTACCAAACAAGTTCCTCAGCAGCCGGAACCTGCAACTCCTGGAGCCAAGGCCTTCCTAACGGACAAACGCAAATGCTACAACTGTGGGGGAGCCGGACATCTCAGGGCGCAGTGCCCTGAGCAGAAGAAGACGACATCACCTGGCCATCCGGCTAGCAACCCTTCCGCTGTGCTGCTCGTCAGTGGGAAACCTCCCGGAACCAATGCCAACTTGCAGCCAGTCATCGTAGGCCACCGGACTGTAACAGGCTTTCGTGACACCGGAGCCGAAGTCACATTGGTCAGACCAGAGGTTATAGAAGAAACAGACATCATCCCAGAGAAGTTCCTTACCCTCACCGGAGTTGGGGGGACCCGTTCCTGTGTACCCCGTGCCTATGTTTTTATTGATTGGGGTGCCGGAAGTGGGATGAGAGAGGTGGGTGTCTCGGAGGAGATCCCCACTGCGGTGTTGTTGGGTTCTGATTTAGGTACCCTTGTTTCATACTATGCCCCTGCTAAAAGCACCCCAGATGCTCCCACGGATCTCTCCGGACCTCCCAAGGTACTGTTTACAGATGTTGGGGTAATATCTGGGCAACCTGTAGATGGACAGAGGGAGGGGGAGGGTGGAGTGGAAGTGCAAGGTCCTCCTTCTTCAGAGACAGGAGAGGAGGCCCCCTTGCTAGTGAAGGTAACTGATGTATGTTCCAATGATGCTGAACTGATAAAGGTTAAATGTGATGATAATGATGATGATGATAATGATGATGATAATGATGATGATAATGCATTGCCAGTACTGGTGGTCACTCGCAGTGCTGCAAAGGCAGCCGAGGTGCAGGCCCTGGTCGCAGAACAGCAGGAGGAGGTCTCTGGGCCCTCTCCCTGTTCTGACCCAGTGGACTCCACCTCTGTTGAGCCTCAGCAGCTGTCCATGTTTGCCACAGGACTGCTGGCTGGGACCTGTTGTTCCGCCTTTGAAACAGCACTGCAGACAGACCAAACACTAGCACAGCTCAGGAGTCTAGCTGATCGCCCCCCTGCAGAGAATGACAAACAAAAGGTCTATTGGGACAAAGGTAAACTGTACAGAGAAAATATCCCTGCAGAGGGGAATGAGGCTGACCTAGGTAGCAGGCAGCTGGTTGTACCCAGTCAATTTAGGGGACAGCTGCTAAAAGTGGCTCATGAAATTCCCCTCGCAGGGCACTTGGGGATCACTAAGACCCGAGGGCGGTTGATACATAACTTTTATTGGCCTACAATGCTCGCTGACATAGCTGACTACTGTCGGTCCTGTGTTACCTGCCAGCGAGTTGGCAAGGCAGGGGATGTACACAGGGCTCCGCTAAAACCTTTGCCTGTGATTGACGAACCTTTTAAGAGGGTGGCAGTGGATATCATTGGGCCTTTGGCCATCCCTAGCAGTTCAGGCAAACGTTTTATCCTTACAGTTGTCGACTATGCCACGCGTTATCCGGAGGCGGTGGCTCTCTCCTGCATCCGGGCAGACAAGGTCGCTGATGCTCTGCTGGGAATCTTCACAAGAGTGGGATTCCCGGCTGAGCTCATCAGCGATCAAGGCCCTCAGTTTGTGTCCGACTTGATGCAGGCTCTCTGTCGGAAAATACAGATGACGCATATCATGGCAAGTCCTTATCACCCACAAACGAACGGTTTGTGCGAGCGTTTCAATGGAACCTTGAAACAAATGTTGTGCACCTTTGTGCACTCCCAGGGTAAGGACTGGGAACGATATCTGCCTCATCTGCTGTTTGCTTACAGAGAGGTGCCTCAGGAGTCCACAGGCTTTTCGCCATTTGAACTTTTGTACGGACGGAGGGTAAGAGGACCCCTGGACCTAATCCGTGAGACCTGGGAGGGCAAGATTGCCGACTCAAAGGTCTCTGTTGTGGATTATGTCCTAAAATTCAGAGATAAAATGGAGACGCTGGTGGAAATTGTGCGGGAGAACATGACCCAGGCCCAGACTAGGCAGAAAGAGTGGTATGACCGTAATGCTAGGGAGCGGACCTATGACATTGGTCAGAAGGTGTATGTTCTGCTTCCCCTGCGGCAGAACAAACTCCAAGCAGCATGGGAAGGCCCGTACACCATCACCCAGCGTCTGAATGATGTCACCTACTTGGTCAGGTTGGGAGAAGGGCGTAGACGGCAGAAGGCCATTCATGTTAACATGATCAAAGCCCATCATGAGCGCACGGCCTATGTCATGCCGGTCTGCAGCAGGCCAGAGCCCGAGGAGGCTGATCCACTTCTGGACCTGCTAGCAGACACCAGGGAGGTAGACTCAGAGCTCCTGATAAACTCCAATCTTACCCCCACCCAGGTACCTGGACTGAAGCGAGTGCTGGCAGTACATGGTAGCAGGTTTACGGGAAAACCTGGGAGGACACACCTCGCTGTCCACCAGGTGGACACCGGGGCACATCCCCCCATTAAACAGTCGGCCTATCGCGTCTCCCTGGAGGTGCTGGCCGACATGAAAAGGGAGGTGGAGGAAATGCTGCAGCTGGGGGTGATTCAGAAGTCCCACAGTGCCTGGGCGTCCCCAGTAGTCTTGGTCCCCAAAAAGGACCAGACGACCAGGTTCTGTGTGGACTACCGGAAGCTGAATGCCATCACGACTGCAGATGCCTACCCCATGCCCCGGATTGATGAGTTGTTAGATAGGCTGGCGGCCGCCCGTTATATAACAATCATGGATCTGAGCAGGGGGTACTGGCAAATTCCTCTGGCCCCTGAGGCTCGGGAAAAGTCGGCCTTCATCACCCCATTCGGATTGTTCGAGTTTACCGTCATGCCGTTTGGGATGAAGAATGCCCCAGCTACCTTCCAGAGAGTCATGAATGACTTACTGGAGGGGCTGGAAACCTTTGCCGTAGCCTACTTGGATGACATCGCCGTGTTCAGCCCTACCTGGGAAGAACACCTGGTGCACCTGTCACAGGTCCTAGACCAACTGACAGCTGCCAATCTGACTGTCAAACCCAGTAAGTGTCAGATTGGCATGACTGATGTGCAGTACTTGGGACACCAGGTAGGAGGAGGTACCCTGAAACCCGAGACAGGGAAGGTTGAGGCCATCCTGGCCTGGCCTACCCCTCAAACCAAAAAGCAGGTTATGTCTTTCTTGGGGACCGCTGGCTACTATAGGAAATTTGTATGTAACTATAGTAGCCTGGCCAAACCTCTGACTGACCTAACCAAAAAGAAACTGCCCAAGGTGGTGTCTTGGACACCAGAATGTGAGCAGGCATTTCAGGCCTTGAAGGGGGCGCTGGCCAGCGCACCTGTGCTGCAGGCTCCAGACTTCACCCGCCGTTTCCTTGTGCAGACGGATGCCTCTGCCTTTGGATTGGGTGCAGTCCTGAGCCAGGTGGACGAGGCCGGAGAGGAGCATCCCATCCTCTACCTGAGCAGGAAGCTGCTTCCCAGGGAAGTAGCATATGCCACGATCGAAAAGGAGTGTCTTGCGATCGTGTGGGCTCTCCAGAAGTTACAAACGTACCTTTATGGACGGCACTTCACTGTGATCACGGATCACAATCCCTTGAGCTGGCTAAATCGTGTTGCTGGGGAGAATGGCAAACTACTTCGGTGGAGCCTAATTCTTCAGCAATACGATTTCACCATCCAGCATAAGAAAGGCAGCGCCCATGGCAATGCTGATGGGCTGTCACGACAAGCCGAGCCCGCAGGAGTCGGTTGCGTCCGGAGGGAAATTGTAGTTCCCTCCCATGCAACCACCTAAGGGGGGAGGTGTAACGATATCAAGTACGGGACATGACAAGCTGTAGCTAGCTGCCATCTTGTGTGGAAGTAGCCATGACAGTTTTTGCTAACCATGTAACCTCACAGAGAACTCTGAACTCCGTCTTCCCCACCTTAGGAATTCAAAGCTTTTTAAGTTCAACAGAAAAGGTTATCTCAACAGAGAAAACGAGCAGGCTAAGTCAGTAGGAAAACATTTGTTGTAAGGGCAGTGTTCAGGCCTGTCGTAAAACTGTCACCCTCCCCACTCAGAGCCCTAACAGACCTCGGTCGTAAAGTCTTCTGAATACACCTCATAAGAATAAGTATGAAATTTCAGCATGTTTCATAACTTCTGACTTAGTAATAGCACAGCCATAATCTGGACATATTTAGCTTCCTCAGATAATATGGAACGTTTCAAGTCCAGACACCCCTATGTCAGGTCATATGGGAAACCCCTGGGACCACTTATTCCTCCAAAGCAGGCTATACGTTATAGACATAGCATGTTTAGACTTGTTTTGAAGGAAATCTCAAGTTGAATAATAATATGGATATTTGGAGTCTGTCAACACTACAGATGCAGATATATGAATATGTATTAAAGAGATCTACCTGGGACGTGGTCATGAGTGTAGACACCTCCCAGCAACCAACCCCTAAAACCAGCTGATCAGATGATTGGTTACTGGTCGCTGTCAACACCCCCTTTGATTTGACAGAAAAGAGGAGATGCCAAGACAATGGGCAGTTCTCCTTTTACCATCCAAGAAGAAACATCTGCCAAGTCGAGAACCAATTACCTAGCTCATCGATCGAACTCTGATCAACCCTCGGACATTAATTGCAAGTATTCTTCCTTCCCAATTCTACCTTATTGCTTTGTGGCTGTATATTGTCTTTATTTTTTGAAACATTTTTTTTTCTGTAAATATTTTATTTGCATCAACTTTGACCTTTTCATAATAAACCCTTATGTTGAAAAGTGTTGACCTTGTCTCTAAAGCTCTTAATGCAAGCTATAAACGAACCTGCCTCTTGAAGGGCGCTACTGTTGTAGAGTAAGACTCTGAGCAGATCTGTCTGTAGTGGCAGTGTGTGTGTCAGACGCTTATTCTAAAATTATAATTGGTATTGCAAAATTACGAGTCTCCCCCGGCTCGGTCTTTTAAACGGGGGTGGTGGCAGTTAAAGGGTTAATTGTGTAATTAGCCCAGTGACAATCACTCTCAGGCTGCTCGCACCTAGATTGTGGTCCCGCAAGCTGGAAAATCTTTGTGCTGGGCGCAGCTGAGAGTGGCATTGTTACGTAAGTGACAGCGTGGTGTGAGGTTGGCCGGTCCTTTGTCGCGAGTTAGCGAGGAGGGCAGGGATCTGACACCCGCGTTCGTCACACACATGTGTGAAAGGGGCTTTAACCTCCTGCAGGGGGCGCGCTGTGATCACAGAGTCACTGAGACTCGGGTGATCACAGATCCAAGTAAGTGGTCGATCCGGGCCACTTACCATGTGATCAGCTGTCAGCCAATGACAGCTGATCACGCGTGTAAACAAAAGCTCGGTAATCGTTTTTTTTTCTTCTCACACTGACAGCGTGAGGAGAAAAAAAACAGCCGATCACCGGCTTATGTGCAAGGGACATCGGTCCCGAAGAAGATGCCAATCAGTACCCTCATCTGTGCCAATCAGTACCCCCTGCCAGTGCCAGCTGCCAGTGCCCACCAGTGCTACCTATCTATGCCCATGAGTGCCACCTATCAGTGCCCACAAGTGCCACTTATCAATGCCCACCAGTGGTGCCAATCAGTGCCTCATCAGTGCCACCTATCAGTGTAACCTACCAGTGCCCATTATTGCCACCCATCAGTGCCCATCACTGCCACGATACTATCAGTGCCCACCAGTGCCACCTATCAGTGCCCACCAGTGCCACCTATCAATGCCCTTCAGTGCCACCTCAGCGCACACCAGTGCCGCCTATCAGTGCCCACCAGTGCTGCCTTATTGGTGCCCATCAGTGCAGCCTCATCAGCGTACATCAATGAAGGAGAAAAATTACCTGTTTGCAAAATTTTATAACAAAATATAAAAAAATATAATTTTTTTTTTTTTTAATTCTGTCTTTTTAAATTTTTTTAACAAAAAATAAAAACCGCAGAGGTGATCAAATACCACGAAAAGGAAGCTGTTTGTGGGAAAAAAATGATAAAAATTTCATTTGGGTACAGTGTTGTATGACCGTGCAATTGTCATTCATAGTGCAACAGCGCTGAAAGCTGAAAATTGGTCTGGACAGGAGGGGGGTTTAAGTGCCCAGTAAGCAAGTGGTTAAACAAAAATGAGTCCTTGCCACTGTAAAATAGAAAAGTTTGGATATGTTAAAAATGTGGCAAACACATGCATTTTAGTGGAAGACCAATTATCTGGGGGTCAGAAAATGTTAAATAGTGTGGTCAAACTATTATATGTACAATATTTTAAAAACACCCTGCACTAATAGAGCCCTATGGTTTTTCTCCAATGGGAATGTAAATTAAAGTGAAATGTGCTTAGTATATAAAAGGGCAAAGCAACAAGTTTACTCAGGCACAGTCCTCCCCAACTTCACATATTCCCTTCACTCCCTGCTGATCAGTTCAGCCATCAGGAGCAAATGACATAGAGGTCGCATCAGGGATGTGACTTCACTTCATGCCACATGTCATTGCAGGGGCTTGGTGACCAACACGGGCTGGTGTCCAACAGATGTGTCCTTAAAGTGTTACTAAACCCAGGACCCTGCATTCACTATATCTGGTCTCACACAGTACACAGAACATGGAAATTCAATTATTAACAATTATAAACTGCTAAATACCTTTTCTTATAAACAATTAGAGCAATCTTGTGATTATCAGCGTCTGGTTAAAGCTTGTAGGAGTTTTCATTTTCCTTTGATTGTCCTATGAAAATGCAGGACACCTGACTCAACGTCTGGACAGTGCCGATTGGCCCTGTGCTGATCACATGCACCCTCCCCCCCCCAAAAAATAAAAAAAATAAAATGTGCAGCTTGCCCCCAAGGCTCTGTTCTATCAGCAGATGGAAGAAAAGGGGGGTGTGGGGGGGGGGGGGGGGTGTCAGAGAAGACAGGATCAAACAGCCTTTTTACACAATGTGGAGGATTAACCCCTTAAGTTCAACAGTGAGTATAACAAGCATGCTTTACTGCATACACAGACTGATTTTACTGTTGTGGGTTTAGTAACACTTTAAAGGAATCTGTAGGCATAGCACAGGTTTACAATAAATCTGAACTCCAGGCAAACTGGAGCCATTCTAGGCACTGATCTAGACACTTCAGACAGACCGCATAGCTGGGTTGGTAACCTCCTTTTTCTCCATTATAGTTAGGCAATACAGCTTAGTGCACGTAATGAACTAACCATTCAACTGTGCGGCCCCCATGCCAGTGGCAAAGTATATATCTTTCCTCTAGTAAAAATAAGCTTTACCCCTTTTAGATTTTTTCATTCCTCTTTTGCCCATTGGTGGAAATTATTTTTGTTCTATTCGCTTAAAATCTTTCTATTCATTCTGTAAAGGAGGGATGAAGCCATCTAGGCAGACTTTGGGAGGTAAGTTGATTACTTTCCACAGCTGCTATCTAGGGATTAATATAGAGCTGTGCCGTGAGAAAGGAAGCAATATATATGTAAAGCGTTGCGTAAATTGACGGCGCTATATAAGTACCTGTAATAAATAAAATAAATAGCTTACAACAGCTTCTATAAACATATGCTGTCAGGTGAGGTATGGCACTGGTCACGTTAAATGGACTGCACAGCTGCCATTTTTATGTAACCTAATGCTTCCACTGACTCTTCACTATACTTGATTTTGATATAATAATTCTGCTCCTATTTTCACTCTGGTTATATTGATGGTTTCATTTTTCCAATGCAGACTGACTGTCTGCTACAGACAACAGGTCTTTTTCAAAAAAAGTTCCAGTTTTCTCAAAACGAAAACCTCCTGCATGCTTTATACAAGCATATAAAGAAGCACAGGCTGAGAATCAAACATTTTTATAAACAACCTGAATGCTATTTTTCACCGATATTTGTTATATGTGAAGGTGTCTCACAGGTTGGGGACCTCAGGCGAACATTTTCTTATCATAAAGGAAAAAAGAAGAAGTGTAAGCCACGGAATCCATAAAAGACCTCCTGGATTACTAAAGAGTATAACACGTGGCGAAGTAGCAAAATCCAGGGCCAGAGGTTTTTTTAATATTATGAGGCCTCACTAGGGTGTTATTCAAAAAAAAAAAAAAATAGGCACACTGTTGATAATGGTGCCCATCAACCTACCCCACACCTGTTTACAATTTCCTAACACTTAAAAAAAAAAAAGATATAAAAATGCACAGAGGCATCCATAAAATTCTTTGTAGACTTTTAATAAAACTGTATCTACTACTGAAAACTCTCAGGGTTTAAATGTAGAGCATAGTAAGGTTTCAGGATTTATGCCTGAATCTTGCTAAAGTCTGCTAAAAGCTGAATAAAAGGTCACTAACACTTCAACTGACCACTATACAAGAAACGAAAAACAGTTGAGCATTAACTCCCCTCCCCAGCAACACACATTTAACACTTTGTTTTGCCTCCCTGGAGTATAGACTATACCTAGTACTCTTGTGTGTGTGGAAGAGCATGTGAGTCGATCTACGTGGCAGTGGAAGGATAGGATAGTGCCAGTGCTGTCACATGAAGAGTGTCCATAGCCCTTTGTAAATTTTGTTCAAATTTTTTTTAAGTGTTCATTCAATTTTCTAAACATTAGTGGGGTCAAACCAATGTTCATTTTTGTCCAGAGTGATGAGAAAAGTCAAAGGAGCAGGATGGAAATTTTTTCTAGTATGAACGACTAACCGTGAATGTGGTCTTCATTCGGGGAAATTCCATTCATTACAAAATCAAATGTTAAAATGAAATCAGATTTTAAGTACTTTCAAAGAAATTCATCAAGTCGTCAAATTTACTGAGAATTTTTGTACAAATGTTTGTGTGAAAATCTATTAGTGTATAGCCAGCTTTAGCTACGATTTATATCTTACACACAGGACAACTCCTAGCAGCTGAACAGTAAGGTGGTGGAGGGAAGGAAAAAGGAATATGTTATACTAGGAGGGGAATTCAAATGAACATGTTGTTTTGTCATACATGGGTCACAGGAGAGATTTTGCTAAGCTAGGTAAATACTTAGTTCAAACAGTGCCCATGTGTTAGAGTCTTGAAGGGTACCTATGGTGAAGGAAGGGTCTTAACAACCACAATGGCTCCTGATCTATAAATAAAAAAAAAAAAAAAAAAAGGAAAAAAGGTACCTCCAAGGTGCCTGCCTGCTTCCATCCTCAGATTATCTTCTCTACAGCCCAGAATCCTTCCCGGGGTGCAAATAACTGCTGCAGCACTGTGCTTATGGCCCCTGCTGAATTTTACTGGCCACCAAACATAATGGATGAAAAACAGAGGATAGAACGAAGCACAACCAGAAACTTGTGGTTACTACTTTCTCCCCTCATTTTGGAGGTAAGATGATCTAAAAGAATTAGAAGCCATTTTTGGAATTACTCCCCACCCCAAGGCCACTGATAAGGCAGTACCAGCCAGCCCTCCTGTACCGTACCAGTATCTGTGTCCCCAATTCCCCCTTCTACTGCTCTGATCATCCCCCTGCTGTTCAGGCCCCCTGTGAGCTCCTCCTTTCACTTGCTGTTCAGGCCCCCCAAGTACCCTTTCACTCGCAGAGCTGTCAGCTTCCCTCCTTTACTCTTCCGAGCACTCAGGGGGGGCAATTTCAGGATGGAGACCTCATTTACACACAACTATTTTTAGCAAAAATATAAGATTGATATTTTCAAAGGAAAGCTCTGTGATTTTTAACAGCAGCCCTGCTCGCACAAACAAAACAGGTTCCTTCTTGGTCCCTAGACAATAGAAACTTGACCTTCAACATCATTGATGTAGGTGAATTAGCCAGTAAAATAGGACTTTTCCAGATAATGCCTTTAATTGTTCAAATCACATTAGTCTAATTTACTTGTGATAATAGGCATCAATAAGAAAAAGAAACATTTGCATCTATAACGCACTAATTACATTTGCTGTGATCCCGGTGCTAATAAGGATGTTATAAAATATTTAGCGCTTTAATATCAGAATGTCACAATTACAAACAAAATTGCACCTTCTTTCTAAGAATAGACTGCTAAACGATTCACGAGCAATGTTGACAATCTTAGAGAAACATATGCAATGGTTCAATATGAGCCTTGCTTTGTTGTTTTATATGGAAAACAGAATAGCATTATACACATGTGAGTGCACCCATGCTCACCGAGTGTTAATAAAAGGCCCAGACAAGCAGATACAACCCAATGGCTCAAAGGCAATAGATGAATAAGCTGCTAAATTAGACTGAAAACAACATTTCAAACCAAATTTCATTTAAAATGCCATTTGCCCAGGAAAAAAAAAATATGATTATTATATTATAAATAATAGAAGCATTTTAATATTGTTTTTTGCAGTTCTTAGTTACCTTCCATTTACATTATTTCAACACTAACTGCCAAGGACAAGAATATCAGACAATCACATGCACTTGTCTCTAAGGTCCACCGGCTGCTACACTACTTCATCATATCATGTCTAACTTTTTTGTACTTTTTTAAATTTTAAAATGTATCTTCAATAAGCCGTTGAAGATGTGTGCATGCTAAAACTTTACTGGAACATTGGCTCAATACCAATAAGGTACCTCTAAATGAAATGTGCCCCACTGGTGGCTGCTGCTTCTTTCAAATGTTACTTATATACATCCTCTGATTTTGAGGTCACCAATGAAGTTCCGGCTGTGAAACTGACAGTCTAGGGCTGGAACATAGGAATCACCGTGGATCACTCGTTGTGTGCAGCTCCACCATTCTGAAACGTCTGGTATTCTTTTCATAGTATACAAAATGTTCCGTCATTGGACAAGGGGAGAGTGTGACATTCATATGCCCCTTGTCCCAATCACAGAACACCTTGTATCCCTTGAAAAGAATACAAGATGTTTTCTGAACGGAAGAACTGCAGAGCGATCAACCTGCTTTAATCGTTGAGTACTAGCCCCAACTGTCAGTTTCAGTGGTGACATCATTGTCTAGTCTGTTTCAAGTAATATTTTTCAAGAGAGAAATGGCATCTACTATTAAATCTGCATAAATTACTTTTTAGAAAGGTTGAGATTTGTATATTTTTGCCAATCACGTGTAGTCCATACCTGGAACTACCAAGTTCATCTACAGAAGTGTTAGCAGGGATTAGGAGATGGAGTATTCTTCTTATTTTTAAGGTGACAAATTTGGTTTAAGATTTACACAGCATGGGAACTGAAGCACAGAAATCTAGAGATAGAACATAGATATACAATAGACTGACTTTTTTCATTATGGGTTAAAAGAAGACCTCAACTGAAATCACAAATGATTGGAACTTAAACATCTTTCTTTAGTAGGACCAGTGCTCTGCATCAATAAGAGCCTACAATGCTGGTGACTGCACTTAATACAATTTTTACTGCACCACATATCCTACTTTTTAAAATCAATTCAGAAAACAGAAATGATAAAAACCACACAGAAGCTATTTCTGGATTTTTCTGTGGTCCATACTTCATTTTGATCAAACATTTGGAGTCACTGGGACAGAGAATTTTCCTGGTAGTAATATACTCTCTGGTGGTCTGATGCTTTCATCACCTATAGCAACACTCAATCTCTTTAATTATATATATATATATATATATATATATATATATATATACATACACACACACACACACACACATACAGGTAAATGACCAGTTGCCAAGTGCAACAAGAACCTTTTTTACGCAAATAGTTTAATAAAAAAAGGTAATGTTTACGAATAGTGGCGTAGTAGTTAGCACTTGTGCCCAACAGTACTGGGGTCATTGGATTGAATCCCAACCATGACACTACCTGCCTGGAGTTTGCATGTTCTCCTTGTGCTTGTGAGGGTCTGTTCTCAAAAAAAAAAAAAAAAACTGAAATGAAAATGGTTGTTTTCCCCAAAGCAACTAGGTTCCCATCTAATAAGTTTAGGCTACAAAATAGGATCACGTGGTTGTATGTTGCTATGGCTTAAAGTGTCCATTATTCTACGTTCTAGTCAACTGAGAATACCTGTTTATGCTTAAGTGGTGGTGAGGAGGCAATGCAGCCAGTTAGAAGCAAACTTGAATAATCCTAGGGGTAGCAGCCGACATCAAAAAAGGCTTTTAGGCCTGTCCCATTATCCTGTGACACTGGTCAGACAATAGTGTCTGTTGATATTCACAGACATGAGATTAGAGAGTGAATCATACCAACGACCATCTCAAGCCTAGGGTTAGCTTAAAGTGGAGTTCCACCCAAAAGTGGAACTTCTGCTCGTTTTACTCCTTCCCCCCTCCTGTGCCACATTTGGCACCTTTCGGGGGGGGACGACAGGATACCTGTCTTTTACAGGTATCCTTTCCCCACTTTCGGGAGCCTCAGCCGCGGGTATTTGCGTCATCGCTGGAGCTCCCTCCTCCTTCCCCGGCCGCCAGGCCAGTAGTAGAGGGGGGCGGAGCCTCACGCATGCGCAGTAGGGTTCCTGGCGTGAAGCCGTAAGGCTACACTGCCAGGTTCCCTTACTCGCAATGGAGGTGGCATGCACCCGACAGCTGATGGAAACATCAGCTGCGGTTCCGACATCGCTGGACTCCAGGACAGGTAAGTGTCCGATTATTAATAGTCAGCAGCTGCAGGCTTTTAATTTTCGCAGCGGTGGGCGGACCTCCGCTTTAATACTACAATTTTCCTTTGCATTGTTTACAAAGTAGACTTTGGAAAGTGTCCATTTAGCCTTGCTGACTTGATGCTTTTCAATGAATTCCCAAACTATTTATGTGAACACATTTGCTCAAAAGCTCCAGAGCACATAGGGCGCAATAATCACCACCAGGCCATGGGGTTCAAAAGAATCTGTGGCTTAATGTAAACTAAACAAAACTAGCATATATAAAGCCTGGTACACACCTGTCAAATATTGGCTGGATCAACAGAAACCAGCCGACATTCGGCCCGTGTGTACACTAGCTTGGCCGGCTTTTGTTGAATGGGTATGCTAGAAAAACAGCATCCAATCAGCGCTAGCAGGCAAAGGTTGGTGTGTTCTGGCAGGTGGGCCCAACCTGTGTTAGAATACAATAGCTCAGCAGGGAGATTGCTCTACTAACATTGGGTAGTTAGTACAGCAAGCTCCTCAGTTTTCTTTTGTTCAGCCCACTGACGCATACAAAAAAGCAAGACCTGACAGTGAAATAAACCTATGGTGAAAAACAACTGCTGACACTGGGGGTTATTTACTAAAGGCAAATCCAGTTTGCACTACAAGTGCACTTCGAAGCACAGTGACTGTAGATCTGAGGGGAAGATCTGAAATGAGGGGAAACTCTGCTGATTTTATGATTCAATCATGTGCAAACTAAAATGCTGTTTTTTTTCCTTGCATGTCCCCCTCAGATCTACATCGACTGCACTTCCAGTGCAAAGTGGATTTGCCTTTAGTAAATAACCCCCAATGTGCACAAGTCTCAATGAGAAGGATGCCTTCAAACTCATGGAATTACTGCTGAGATCCTGTCTGCAACTTGGCTAATGGGAGAAGGAATTACACAAAAGGTGAAATATCAATTTTCTAATATCCATAAAAGGAAAATGACTGGAACTTGCTCATACAGGGATTTCTGAAATCAGAAACACCCATTATTTCCCCTTAGTAAAGCCCTACATGGCCTGATCATAATCCAATTATAGCAAAGGAGGACTGAAACAAGGACATTTTTTGCAACACTCATGACTGCCTTCAGACAATTTTAGATGAGGCCAAGAGAAGACCCAAGTGCAGAACCCACTTCTGCCTTCTTGAGTTTTGCAGGGCCACAAAAAACCCATTAAGGTACAGTAGTGAGATGTTCAGGCACAACACCAGCACCGAATCATCATAACAACATAAGCGTGTATGCCTGGATGATCAGACTATGAGGGGAGCTGAAAAACACACAGCTTATCTAAGAAATAAAACGAGTGGTTGAAATTATTTTAGTGAGCTAAATGCCATTTCCCCATCTATATCAGTTTAGGCCTAGTGAAACCATATAGATAGGGATCGTTACTACCCGATACAGTCAATTTAAGATTATCTCATACTGAGTGAAGATGCAAGTCTTCCTAGCAATACAGACCTATTGGGACTCTACTACATAGTATCTAAAAGAAGAGTGATCTGTGTAAGCTATATTAAACAGAGCTTCCATTTGTGATGCTAAAGAATATAACAAAAAAACACATTTTTTATCAAACAGTCATACAGTCCCATAACAATGCTTTGTCTGCCATTTGCCTAGTAATTCAATAGTCAATTTGAAATTCTCTCCAAACTTCAATAGATAAAAGGAATTTCTTATTTGTTCTCCCAAAGACCAATTTGCTAGAAGGAATGGCACTCGGCCTAAATTGAGAATAAATGACCTATTCCACCAACTGAATGCACAAAACCAGCAATACACATCACTGATAAGTGGGGAAGTCTGCTGAAGTCAATGTCTACAGTACAAATGGAACAAACCACTCATTGGGGGTAAACGGGGACTTTATATAAAGCAAGTGGCAGGTAACCTGTTACATTTTTGGGGTAAAAAATGCAGCCCGTCTCTTCTAAGCTACCACCCTCTGCAACAAGTCTATACATACGGTATTAATTCTGTCTAGAAATCTAAGCAAATGAGCTTTAAAAGGAGCCAAACAAGACAGCAAGATAGGACCTGCCAATGCAGACATGCTGTTGTTGTTCCATGTTTCCCTATATCCAGAAGTACCAGGGTATATCGCAGGAGCTCTGACAGTAATGGAGCAGTGAAGGAGCCCAGTCAAGATAAGTATAAGTGAGTCAGTGGTGGGCTTAAAAGAGATTGTCATCCTTCTCTAAAAGGACACAGTGTTGGAGTCTTTTTGTGGCCCTGAAATAGTTACAGGATTATATGATTATTAGTAAATCTGCAAGTGTAAAGCAGTATCCTATATCATCAACCTGGTTTTTGTCTAATCTGCCCCAAGTGTGATCTTTTTGCTTGGGTACAAATTATGGCCCCTAATGACATCCCTGGGGTCACCCTTATCCTATGAGATGCAGACAGAAAACTGTCACCTGGGTCAGAGTGGAAGCAATCTATTGCAGTTCAATACTCAGGCTGCCTTTGTTTCTCAGGGATATCATCTGGAGCCGTACTTCTTTCTATTTTAATTCACCTGACTGTATTGCGGCGCTTCTAAAAATAATTCAAATACTAGCCTGCTCCAAGTTGATTTTTTTAATGCGTCTAGACTGATTTTTGCATATTTTTCTGATTACATCTTACAGAACTCTACGGAAATGAACTGGAAATTAGACTGTGCTGTGTTTGATAAAAGCATTCTGGGAATTTAAACAGTGTTTTCTTTTAAAATTCATGTTACAAAACACAGAAGAAAGGCACCGAAAATAAATGCAAATGTGTTGTATATACTTGCAATTAAAAAGTTTACTTGGCTTCTATAAATGCATAGGTGTGTACATACCCTAAATGGAACATTATCCATCATATTTGCTTAGAGTTCATTCACACCTCTGTCATCTAGCAATTTAACATACATTTAAGTGTATCTCATTTTACACTTTGAGTAAAACCCTTCCTAAAAGAATACACAACAAGAAGCCTGCTATTCTATTTATAAGCCAAAAATTCCCTGTGCCCCTTTTTGATTTAGTATTCATTTCTTATCAAGACTTGACTTTGTCCAATTCCCATGGCTAAGCCCCACCAACTACCATCTGCCTGCACGAGCATGACTCAAGTTGATGGAGCTTAAATTAGCAATGTAGGCAAGGAAAGTCACAAACTAGCAATACAGTGAAGCCAAATCAGAGGGGGGCACAGAAGGGGTTGTTCTGGCTAACAAGTAAATAAAAGATAATTTGTATCCGTTGAAGTTTTAATTTCAATTGATTAAAATTAAAGTGCATGTATAGCCAATATTTTTTTCATTTTGGATAGAATAAGGGTGGGATATAACCTCTGTCAGATATTTTTTTTTTTTTAGCCATCTCTGTCACATTGCGGAGATTTTCCTTCACTTCCTGTCCCATAGCCAAACAGGAAGTGCAATGAAATTCCTGCAAATTAGGGGAATTCCTTGGGGACCCCCAGGTCACTAGAACTGGGGTCCCTGTTGGAAGATTTCCCCTTTATTACTTTTCTGGGGACAACCCTAAATTTGGGATTTTCTTTTACTTTCAAAAATAATTGTAAACAAGAGGGTGATTCTCCTTAATGGGGGGGGCACAGATAGCAATAAAAACTGACAGGTGTTCTAATCCATCTCAACTATCGAAAACTGAAAAAAATAAGTTTTGCCTTTAGTTCTACTTTAAGGCGATTTGCTTTTTCTGTTCTGTCTGTGTTGCATCAGGAAGTTAGTGGAAATCCACAGCAACAAGTGTGCATATTGGAAGGTTTATCCTCACCTTCTGTTAAGATGACAACTAAAATGTTGAATTACCTATCAATTTCTGTCTTGTTGACAATGGCCACCAGAAAAAATAGAGGGTGAATCTAACAGATGGAAAAAAGAAAAGGTTTTCCCTATGCGTACACTTTAAGCACAGGTTCACTTTAAACTGCCTCTAAAGCTCCTGGAGAATTGTGCCCCATGATTTCCAATGGTAATGCATCTATGCACTTTAGGATTGTGCAAGTTTAAAGTGATTCTAACGGAATAAATAAAAAAATAAACACAAACATGTTATACTTGCCTGCTTGTGCAATGGTTTTGCACAGAGCAACCCCCCCCCCCCCATACCCTTTTTTTGGGTCCGCCGCCGACGCTCCTGGCTCCTCTCCCCGCCGAGTGCCCCCATAGCAAGCTTTCTGCTATGGGGGCATTCAAGCAGGCCTGTGTGTCTCCATTCATACAGAGTGTGACTGGCTGTGATTGACAGAAGCAGGGGCTGTGTGAGCCAATGAGGAGAGAGAGACAGAGTTGCTCTCATGCACATCGCTGGATCAAGATGGGGCTCAGCTAAGTATATGGGGGGCTGCACCCAGAAGGTTTTTTTTACCTTAATGCATAGAGTGCATTACGGTAAAAACCTTGAGATTTTAAAACCACTTTAAATATCTTGCCATTTCCACCTTTAGAGCTTTTTACTGCAAACACACACGTACCATAGAGATAAAGTTTACTGCATATATCACACACTATACAAGCTCTCAAAGTTTTACCTCATGAAGACGCATAACAGTAAAAAGTAAAACAAGCCAAAAATACGCAACGCACGAAAACTGCACATAAAGTACATATTAAAAATGCATGCGTTTATAAACACAGCACTGAGAATGGAGCAAAGCTTTAGAACATTAGATCCTAATACAGAAAATACAAAGGCTTTTGTTTTCTGATTACGACCAAATCAGATTCAATCACCTGGAGTTTCAGATTACGACTGACAAGCGGCTTATTTTATAAGGCCGTGGTGGATGAGCCACCTTTAAATAACTGTCAAATGATGTAAAAGGTTGTTTAAAGTAAATACATAAGAAAGGCTGCTCTCTCTTTAAAAATGAATGAGCCAGGCAGTGGATATCTGTATTTAAATAACTGGTCTCACTTGCCTCTCAGTGTGAAAATTAATATTTATACCTCACATTGGAAGATGTGAATTTCCAGTCGACTCTTCATTCTGTGCTGGGTTATTATATAGTGTCTGTAAGACATTCCTCGAGCCATGTTGAATGAGGCTGGAATAGGAATTTTTACCATTTCAGCATCACATTAAAAGCTAATGCAGAGTTGGACTAGCAAGCTCAGAAAAAAGGACATTACTAGGGTTATAGAGCCACAGGCATAATTTAGAAGACAAATACAGAAATGTGGGTTTGCATATTTAAATAGTGTCTCCTCTGTACACTGCCACCTAAACTAAAACTTATCCTTCAGTGTACAATCAGGTCCACTATACAGGATCTGCCATCTCCAGCTTCTTCCATGGTTAACAAATGTGGTCTTTCAAAAAAAAAAAAAAAAATGCACTTGGCAAAGCTTTTCCATAATGTGATTGGATGACTGGACTATTTCAACCTAAAATGGGGGAATGCCTCCTGTGGAGCTATTGAGTTCTACCGAAGGGGGGGTGCGGGGAACTGTCCCTGCCAGAACACAGTGATTATTGCTAGCGGTTAGCAATAATCACATTTAAAAACCTGACATGCTGGTTGTGCCCAAGTTGATCGATGGATCGACTTGGGTACAATCAGAATGCCAATAGATAGTTCAAACCTGAGCTGGTCCTTGCTGAACCAGCCGAGATTCAAGCCATCTATTGCTGGCCTAAGGAGGATGCAAAAGTCACTGCAGTCTGCACAGTGACACACAGAGAAAGCAGTGGGACGCTCGGGGATGAAATTAAATGAAACCTGTTCATTCTGAGCTTGGATCTCCAACAAGACACCCAAGAAATCTTCCTTAAGCCAGGGAACACACAGGCTGAATGTTGGGAGGCAACGGCTGGTTAAAAAAAAACAACAAAAAACTGGCCAACATTTGGCCCATGTGTATATTGGTCTGTCTGACAGAAGCTGACCGTTTAGCTGGAAAACCAGCATCCGACCGACTCCCGAACAGCGCTCTCAGCCAATGACAGAGAGCACTAAGCAGAGTGTTCTGGCGGGGGGTGTGGGTGGTGGGGGGGGGGGATTGGCGGGGGAGATCACTGAACTAATCTTGCATGATTAGTACAGCGGCTCCAACTGGAGCAGACAATTTTTTTTTTTCATTCAACCAGCGGGGTCAAACTAAAAAAAACTAATAGTGTGTGGCTTAAGATAGATCAGTAGCTAAAGCCAGGCAATACATTTTCTATTTCTTCCAGGGATTCTACAGAATACTCCCTATTCTCTCCTTGCACTACACTGATGCTCCATGGGGTCATTTAAAAACTGAAAGCAAAAAGGTAATGGACAGGGACTCTTCAGATGTACCCTGCAACACCTGGTATTATCAATGGTCTGTAATATAATAAAGTTAAAAAGAGAAATCCATACGACTGCAAGGTGCACCATTCTTCTGGCTCTGTGTGTTTAATTTTCCAGAAACTGCAGACTGAGAATCCATGCTAGATGTACAGCGATCTGCATTATTTCTCTCTGAAATTACAATTTGTACAGCCTGTGACCCAGCTCCAATTCCCGCAGCTGCCGGTAACATGCATATCCTGTCTCCTAGCAACAAAACCAACGTGCATGCTTATTACTTTGGTGACACCAGAATTTCATTGCATTTTAATATAGAAAATTCAGTGACAGATACCTAAAAATAGGCATGTCCACCCTAAATATTTTATCAAATGTATGTTGTGGGAAATTCTGGGAAGTGTAACTCTGATATCCCTCTGCTGGCAACGAATACTTTGGACAGGAACATTTTGAAAAGGAAAAATCCATATATTTAGTTAGTCGCTAGGTAAGTAAAATAAAATGTCTGTCCAAGGCCTACCAAAAGCAAACTTTCTTCATCTTTACCAGTAGACCTGGAGATACTGTAGTGCATAAAGTGGTCAACTCATTGGTCACTGGTACTCTGAGCAACACCCTGGAATAATTTATCTAAAGAAGCTGAGGCTGCTCACCTAGCAAAGTGAATGCTAGTAAATAAGTTGAGCCTGTGTTCAGTGTGAATATCCAATCATGTAGAAGGGAAATGCGAAAAGGAAAAAATACTCTCTAGAACAGGGTTTTTCAACCAGGAACCCTAGGGTTCCTCCAGGAGGTGGCTAGGGGTTGCCTGAGCAATTAGCAATTTCTGCCTCTCAGATTAGCACCCACCTAAACAATTGATGTTTTTAGTTATCTGTAAGGGGGTAATTCTTCCCAATGACAAAAAGTGTAAGGAGCATTCTTCCCACTGATCATTGTGCTAATGAATCATGAGTCATGTACTGTAGATATGGTACATTTTCAGCAGGGGTTCCCTGAGACCAGAAAGTTATTTCAAGGGTTGAGAAGGCTGAGAAAGGATGCTCTAGAACTGGTTGAAGTAAACACAGCAAACCTTATTCTAGTCTCTACTTTAGTAATCAACTCCACTATTTTAGGCCACTGGGACTCAGTTGGAGAGGGAGTCTGCACACTGGGTCAGCATGGATTTGGAGGTGGAGAAGCTACCACCCCTCCACCACATTCCCTGTGTGTGAAGCTAGATTAAGAATTAGTTCTTAGGCTATTTAGCACCTTTGCCCCCCATCACTTTGATTAAGATTGAAAAGCATAGGTATGGAGAAGTCATATCTGTTCTGACATAGCCTGACCAGACACCAAATGCTTACCAATGCATCCCCCCTTGTGAAGTTGGATGTGAACAGTTTTGACCAACTGAGCCATTATGTCGACGCAGGTACTAAAGGCTGTAGCTCATGAACAGCCATCAGGTCCTAGATTCTTGCCTAGGTTGATTTTTGCATGATTTGACACTGTCTACGCTTGAAATCTTGCAATGAGATAGGGGTGCCAGAACAAAATATGCACTTAGCTTCTCCAAACTGGTATCTCTGTCAGGAAAGTGAAGTACATTATTGCTCAATCAAGCACATCTGTTTGAACAACCACATTTAACCTAACCTTTTGCCCGAACCCTAAAATGCACATACTTACCAAACCTGTGCTCTAGTGCTGCTAACTTCATTCACTGGAAGTGATGGAGAGTTTAGTCCTATGTAAGCTCCAAGTTGCAACTTTTAGCCGAGGAAGCCCTCCCCACCATCATATAACAGTAATTGGTGGCTGAGTAGCCAATCATCAAAACGCAAGCTCTGTGCTCTCCCACAGCCAAGTACCGAGTATGTTTTTTTTGGTCTAAAGCTTAAGAGCTCTTTCACACTTGTATGTCCGTTTTCACAGACTCCGTTTGCTCAGCGGGGATCGCTCCGTTGATCCTCACTGAGCCAGCGGATGACAGGTCCATCTCCGCTCACTGTGCAGAGACGGACATGTCAGAGGTCTGCTCCCCTCTATGGGGGGATCGATTGAAAATGGATCCACCTGTCTATTTTCATCCGATGTGCCGGACTGATGGAAAATAGGGTTTCCATCCGTCTGGATTTAAAGGATTGGATGTCAGCGGACATGTCACCGCTGACATCTGTTGCTCCATAGAAGTGAATAGAGCGTCCATTCTGGTCCACCTGAAAAACTCACCTTAACGGTCCGTATGTGTGAAAGGGGCCTAACAGAGCTGCTGGGGACAGCAGGAAAAATTTGTATATGTTGCTGTCAGAGCCATAATTACAGTGAACCTGTTACTAATCCCTGCGGGTCAAAGCACAAGTTCTCTTTAACCCTAAAGCTAGTCCAAGAAAAAAAAAAAACCTAACCATCACCTCTCTTCCTTCAGGAATAATTTGTGCAGGCTCATGAGGCTGCAATTGTCTTCTCCCCAAAAACCATGCACTAGAATACCAGCGTGACTTTTGCAAACTTAGTAACTATTCCAAGTAACTATCTGCAAGTAAACAAACCGGCATAGGAGAAAACTACATATTAAGGTACACTGTGGTTAAAGTTTATCATGAATACATTTAAGCAGTATTCACTCACCCCGCAAAGGGCTGTAAATATGATACACTAAACAGCTACAGGCCAGATTAGTGCACTGAGGAGAAAACGCACGCATGGTAATTGGTCAACTAACGTCAATCAGCTGTCCGGCAGATCACCGACATGAAATGAAGCAAAAGGCAAATGTGCAATTTCACATATAGTTACTGGACGCGCAGACAAGTAAATGGCAGAAAAAAACATTTCTGAGAATCGTCTTTCAGCTTGAATTATTGCTGGCTGCCTATTAGCAGAAACACTCTAAATGACCGCAGCCGTGAGGGGATGTCGCACAATAAAGTACCCTGGATTAGTTAATGGAAGATGCTGAACATAAAACAACGTGTGTGTTTTCTTATTAGCACGCAGGGTCTAGTACAGTTAGAGATGGACTCCAGTTTTACCTTTTTTTCTTCCATTCCTTCTGTGTTGAAAACTATTTCTCTTGAAGGCCTTGTGTCATCTCTTCAATACAATCTCTAGAATTTGCAGCACCTCTCTGGATCCCGCATCTTTTCCAACCCCAACGACCGCATCATATACCATCTTCTCCTCCCTGTCCCTCTTGTCAGGAGCTCACCTCATGCATCTTTTTGTTTTCTCTGCCTTTTGTATCATGTGGGGGCAAGATTGTTCAGTCTCTGCATAATTTTAATTAGCGGGAATGGTTTATTTTATCTTTTTTTTTGGGGGGGGGGGGTATGCATACACTACACCTCAGCTTTAATATGTTAGGACTCGCATATTGTTCTTATTGTGCTGTGTGTGAACATCGTTAGCTACAGTGTTATTTTTTTAAAGATTTCTTTTATATTGTATATACTGGAATAACTACACTTGGGTGGAATTAAGAATTCTTGGAATGGTCACAAGGAGGGGGACACTGGGAACTTTGACTCCACCGAAATTCCGGGAGCAAGTGCCCAGGCTATGGACATTCATATACAGTATGTATATATTCTTAACAAGCAGTAAATTATCCTTCTAAGAGGTCCACGCTGATCTCTGTAGCTGCAGGCGCTGTGAAATAATAAATCTATTTTATAGTAAACACACTTTCACTTTAGTATTCTGCTCAGCAGTGACCTGGCTGCCTGGCAGTCTTTAAACCTCTAAGACAATCACAGAGGAAAAGTGGGGAATAGAGTGCTAGGACCAGACATGAAGATTTCACTTTAGTTATAATGAAATTTGAGGATGAATTACTCCACAGCGCCTACAGATATGGAATGCTGTCAGCAGTTTTACATGCAAACTGGATATTTAGCTCTGGTGCATAGGGTGCTAGTGTATAGCTTTGGGCAAGGGACACAGGTGCCACATCCAGCCCCGCTACTGGCAGCTTGTAAAACTGTATGAGAGGCTGAAGCTACTGTGAATAGACGAGTGCATGTAGCAGTCTGAACCTTTAGGGCAGTATGTGCCTAAGGATGAATTCTGTGGCTCCTGTTATTAACTCCTACCGCACCGGAAGACTTCCCACTCAAGACAGCATCCTATAGTTTTGAAGGATTAAAAGTCGACAGACTTTTCAAAAATCATATTTTTTTAAACTTAAAAGTTGACAGACCACCTTTATTACCAATAATATGTAATGTACTTTACAATGTTCCTGACATATATTTCAGCTTCCTGGATTTTTTTTCCATCTGGCCTTCAGATATGAAAAGCAAAGTGATTTAACATCTGTTTAGATTTGTCATGTGACGATATGAAAAGTATGCTGTTTGCAAAAAACTTTGCATAAAATAGTTCATTTGCATGTAATTTTAATGGTTCAATGAATGTCAGACACAATGGTCGGCCCTCACGCATGTTCACTTCTTCAAATCTGGCTCTCGTTGAAAAAAGTTTGGAAACCTCTGCCTGAATCTATCAGCCTCTAGTAATCCCTTGCACAGCAGCAACTGGATGGTGTAGGAGGTGCATGCAAAGCTTATCACGGCTTTATTATTTTGCACAGTGGTGTACATTCGCTATAAGAACAGTGGAGCAGGATGAGAGCCATATTAGGGTGTGATTGCTCTGTCTTTGTCCAGGTTAGGGGCAGGTTGGTGACAAAGCTGTATTTTCTAGCCATCATAGGGAAATACACCATCTAAAAAATATACATACCCTGGGGATTGAGGAGAACACAACTGCCTAAACGTAAAGTGGATCTAAAGGCTTTTTTATTCTGTAAAATAACAAACATGTTATACTTACCTACTCTTTGCAATAGTATTGCACAGAGCGGCCCCAAGCCTCCTCTGGGGCCCTCTGCCAGCGCTCTCGGCTTCATCTCTTCTGTGTGTGTCACCACAGTAAGCTGCTTCTTATTAGGGCAGATGTGCGGGCTCAAGCCTGAGCCGGGCTGTGCGTGTCGACTCTGCCCCGCCCCCCACTCCGTCCTCACGGATTTTCACTGACAGCAGCAGCCAATGGCTGCTGCCTGTTAGTCTGAGTGTGAAGAGGGAGAGAGGACTGCAGCCTGGCACAGCGCCAGATCGATCCAGGAATAAGGTAAGTGTTTAAAGTGGGAGAGGGGCACAGCAAGTCCTAAAAATGTCTTTTACTTTGATGCAGGGCATGCATAAGACCCCTTTCACACTACAGCGCTAAAAAGAGCGCCTGCATAAAGCCTCAGCTGCAAACCCAGTGTGAAAGCCCGAGTTACTTTCACACTGGGGTGATGCGCTGGCAGGGCGTCACAAAAAGTCCTGCCAGCAGCTTCTTTGCAGCGGTGGAGGAGCGGTATGAAAGCGGTCTTAGGGTTAAGAAAAAAAATTTATCTATAGAACCACTTTAACTGGATACATAATTTCAAGTGCAGTTAGGCCTTATAATAAAATTATTAATGTGACAATTTATTAGTGTGATATTTAGTTGTTTTTTCAAGTGCTTTTTGTGATTTTCATAAATTCATTTAAGTCACAATTATATTTTTAGTGCTGTAGTTTTATGTACTTTAATGTATAATATCTGTTTGTTAAAGCAGATTTTTGGGGGGTGTTTGTTTTTTTATAATCGGTTTTAGAATAGTGCAAATCACTGTTTATATATATCATAGAAGAGGAATGTTAGATCACCAAGCTGGCTATAATGCCTGGCAGGAGTGCTGGAAAACTATTACAAATTATTTGGCAGGTGAAATAGTTTCCATATATAACTGTACATTTAGCTATTTGCCTGATGTTCTGCTTCACTTCCACATTTATCAAAGGTGATTTCCCTTTAATGAGGAATATTCACATAAATATATATTTCATTTTGCTGGTTAAAATCCCTTACATTCCAGCCAATTCCCAGAGAGCAAATCCGGAAAATTTGTAAACAAAATACTGCTGGCTTCAATTTCTGACACACATAATCTAATGACTGCTCGGCAATGATAAAAACCCCATCAAGAATACTATTTATTCTGCAAATATTCCCCGACATAAATAGAATGTTATTTGAGAAAGGTGAGGTTACTCCTTGATATGGTGCATCAATGTCAAAAGCGGAATATAAATCTAGAATAAGGATGAAAAATATGCATTTTATGGAAATTCCGCACAGCTAGAACCGGTCACCTCAGCAAAACTGCCAGGCAGTGTAGTATATGAACAGAAAATTACCATACTGCAAAGGTAGTTATTATTAAGATTTTTGTTTTGGTAATTTTGACATATACAAGATGAAAAGGTCTGAATTAAAACATATCATAAGCAAAAGTGTTTTCAGAACAGTGGTCCTCGAATGGTGAATAAAAGTGTCCCTCTGATTTCTCATAGTTATAAGTAACCAAACGTTATACAGCTGCCAAAGCTTTAAAAAATAACTTCAGTGAGGACCAGAAAAATATACACAATAATGGTTTAATTATTACATGAATCATAAATAACATTTATGCATTTTAATCAATACCCCAATAATAAAAAGGTTAAAGCTGAACTGCAGGCATACAATAAAGCATGGAGAAAATTGACATGTTGACAATTGAAATGGTCATGAATATTAGGCCTCTTGCACACAGGGCGTTTGCCCAGCTCTTCTGAACGCCTTTGATCCGGACAGGAGAAAAGCAGTGTTCTGCAAACAACTTCAGGTGCATCAGATGTTTGGGTGTTCAATCATTTCATTGGGCAAAATATTCATTTATTCTGGTCATCAAAATGAATGCTCAAGGGCTAAATGCACCTAGCGCTTACACACTTTTATGTACGTTCTGCATTTATTATTTTTTCTGCCAAAAACTTCTAAAAAGTGATGTTGTTTTCTGCCTCTAAAAGACTGTAAATGCCTGTGTGTGCAAGGACAACATTGAGGGACGTTCAGAGGCAGAAAATAAACCCAAAGTGGAGTTTTTGGAACACAGTGTACATGAGGCCTTATGTTTACGTTTTGTTTTTTTTTTATATATATAATTCTAAATGCTTTAAATTTCTAAAATTGCCTGACATGATAACTTTGTTCATTGGCTGCTTCAAGTCGACTTTAAAGTGGTTGTAAAACTCAGGGATGAAATATGAACAAAAGTATACCCTTCTATAGTGTGTACATGTCTCAATTAAGAAGACTAAGTGTCATTTCTATCTGCTGCTTCATTCCTCTGCTAGCAGCATGAACCACTTCTGACAAGTTTTCCTGACACCAAGAGAAAAATGGTGACAGGGGAGGGAGCTCCAGCAGATTGACAGCCTCAGCTTTGTTCCTGTGTGCTGTGTGAAGGGAGTGTGTCCCTTCCCTCCAATCAGCCCTCAGAGATCTCTTCTCTAAGCTCTGTTGAGTGTGACTTCATCTCACCGCCCCTTTTTTTTTCCAGACATCTCAGGTAAGCTTTATAAATTCTAAAATTTGAAGAGATGTGGAGAAGGGAAGACTGCAGATATACAGGTACATCTTATGTAGGAGGATTTGTTTAATCTCTACGTATCACCTGAGGCCAGTTACTAAACTGGGTATTATGCAAGGGTCTACAACCACTTTAGGTACGTTGAAAACCATTAAATGGCAGCTTTCTGCAACAGGTGAGCTATTATACTCACGTCTCCAGTGGTCTGTGTCTCATATCTTCACTCTGTTTCAGCACTTCACCAGACTCTTAAGCTTTCAACACTATTGGGAGTGTCGAATAGTAAAGAGTATGAGAGAAACTGTAGTACTATAGTGAAGATGGTGACATGGACCACCAGAGAGGCAAGTGTAATAGCTCTTCTGTTCCAGGGAGAGCTATTGCTGTTTAGGATTTGTGGACAAGAGTGAAATAAAATACAGAAGAGAGATGTGCAGAAAAGTGTCACTGCTTTCAAACTACAACTATCAACACGCAAAAGGTGGTGTGTCAGAGACCAGGCTTTCAGCGGGCAGGAGAAATGAAAATGAATAATGGTCACCCGGATAGAGCGCCTACTGCAAAAAGAAGTTTCTCTTAATAAAGACATGGTAATATGGGCAGCACAGTGGCTAAGTGGTTAGCACTTCCACCTAGCAACACTAGGGTCATCGGTTTGAATCCCAACCACGACACTACCTGCCTGTGGGTTGCATGTTCTCCCTGTGCCTGTGTAGGTTTCTGTGGGTACTCCGGTTTCCTCCCACACTCTAAAGACATGCTGGTAGGTAAATCGGCTATGGTGTAAAATTGGCACAAGTATGTGTATGTATAAGTGTTAGTTAGGGACCTTAGATCGTAAGCTCCACGAGGGCAGGAACTTGATGTTAATGTACAATACATACAGTGGATATAACAAGTCTTCACACCCCTGTTAGAATATCAGGTTTCTGTGATGTAAAAAATGAAACAAATAATTTCAGAACGTTTCCCACCTTTAATGTGACCTATAAACTGTACAACTTGGTTGAACAAACAACTGAAATCTTTTAGGTGGAGGGAAGTAAAAATAGAAAACTAAAATATTACATAAACTAATACTTTGTTGAAGCACCATTTTATTTTATTACAGCACTCAGTCTTTTTGGGTAGGAGTCTATCAGCCTGGCACATCTTGACTTGGCAATATTTGCCCACTCTTCTTTGCAAAAACACTCCAAATCTGTCAGATTGCGAGGGCATCTCCTGTGCACAGCCCTCTTCAGATCACCCCACAGATTTTCAATCTGATTCTGGTCTGGGCCATTCCAAAACTTTAATCTTCTTCTGGTGAAGCCATTCCTTTGTTGATTTGGAAGTATGCTTTGGGTCGTTGTCATGCTGAAAGATGAAGTTCCTCTTCATGTTCAGCTTTCTAGCAGAAGCCTGAAGGTTTTGGGTCAATATTGACTGGTATTTGGAACTGTTCCCAATTCCCTCTACCTTGACTAAGGCCCCTGTTCCAGCTGAAGAAAAACAGCCCCAAAGCATGATGCTGTGACCACCATGCTTCACTGTGGGTATGGTGTTCCTCTGGTGATGTGCGGTGTTGTTTTTGCGCCAAACAAATCTTATGGAATTATCGCCAAAAAGTTCAACCTTGGTTTCATCAGACCATAACACATTTTCCTACATGCTTTTGGGAAACTTCAGATGTGTTTTTGCAAAATTTAGCCGGGCTTGGATGTTTTTCTTCGTAAGAAAGGGCTTCCGTCTTGCCACTCTACCCCATAGCCCAGACATATGAAGAATACGGGAGATGGTTGTCACATGTACCACACAGGCAGTACTTGCCAAATATTCCTGCAGCTCCTTTAATGTTGCTGTAGGCCTCTTGGCAGCCTCCCTGACTAGTTTTCTCGTCTTTTCATCAATTTTGGAGGGACGTCCAATTCTTGGTAATGTCACTGTTGTGCCATGTTTTCTCCACTTGATGATGATGATTGTCTTTTTCTTTTGCTGTAGGATGTGACTAAGAAAATGTCAGGAAAGACCTACTAGAACAGCTGAGCTTTATTTGGGGTTAATCAGAGGCACTTTACAGTGATTGTAAAGGCTCACTTTTTTATTTTTTAAATAACAAACATTGTATACTTCCCTCCTCTGTGCAGTTGGTTTTGCACAGAGCAGCCCGGATCCTCCTCTTCTCAGGTCCCTCTTTGCTGCTCCTAGCCCCTCCCTCCTTTGAGTGCCCCTCAGCGAGCAGCTTGTTACAGGTTGTCACCCAAGCCGATTCAGAGCTCCGTGTATCCATTCAGACACGGACCCCAACCTGGCCCTGCCCCCTCTCTTCCCGGATTGGCTGACTGACTTTGACAGCCATGGGAGCCAATAGCGCCGCTGCTCTGTCTCAGGAGGAGTGTACTGGATGGCTGAGTGGATCATGGACATTGCTGGAGAGAGAAGGAGCTCTGGTATACAATACGAGGGGTGCTGGTTGGGCTGCTACACATAGAAGGTTTTTTATCCTATTGCATACAATGCATTAAGATAAAAACCTTCTGCCTTTACAACTCCTTTAAATGATGGCAGGTGTGTACGGACTCCTATTTAACATGAGTTTGAATGTGAATACTTAATTCTGACACAGCTACATCCCCAGTCGTAAGAGGATGCGTGGACACTTATGCAACCACATTATTTTAGTTTTTTAGTCCCCCCCCCACCCACCTCAAAGATTTCAGTTTGTTTTTCAATTGAGTTGTACAGTTTATAGGTCACATTAAAGGTGGAAAAGTTCTGAAATGATTTATCTTTGTTTAATTTTTTTACATCACAGAAACCCAACATTTTAACAGGGGTGTATAGACTTTTTATATCCACTGTATGTACCTGTAATAAATAATAGGCTGACGCAAATTCAATGCATGTTAAAAAAAAGTTTGTAGGAAATGTGTTTTGGCATTTTTTTTAACCCCAAAGGTCAGGTTTAGCTTTAACGATGCAAAGAATAACATACAAAAATGCAATCCATAGTGCAGAAAAATGGGAATTTTATGGTGCACTTGGTCGGTAATATGAACACCTTTAATGTGGGCCTGCCATATTAAATTGATTCAGTTTACATGAGTCAGATCAGTGAAAGATGAATTCTGATATATTGCTATAGGCTATTCTGTTCTGCCTTGCTGAAGCAAATTAGGAGCCTAGCACAATTCACAGACTTCTACAAGTCAATAAAAAAGCCTTTTACAGTTTTAACATAGTAATTGTTGTACGCATAAACTTACAGAGAATCTGTTACTTTTCCCTTTGATAGAAAAATGAGCCCCCCTTCCCTCCCTCAAACCGAATAACACTCACATTTTCTGTGCTCCCCCATGCCTCCATCAAAAATACCTGTAGATTGCTCCCAGGAGAAGCTTGGCACAGACTTAAGCAGCACCAGTCTCAACCACACTACTGTGATGGGAAGGGCGTCAACACCTCAGCAAGGAGAAGAGCTTACACAAGATTTGACTTCCTGAGCAAGAGAGGAAGCGCCGGAAAGGTAAGTATAAGTGAGTCAGAGTACTGGATAGTAAAAGCCTCTCTTAATTTGCCCATTCAGTCTCCTTAAGCTGACCACAGGTTCTTTTTTCATTTGTTACATATATCCTCAGATTGCATAGTTCTATCTATGGAGGTGATACATGGACAGCGGTGTCTATGTGGCTGGTACTCTTACCTTTCAGCTCCAGGTCTGTTTGGGTAGAGTTTGTATTCTCACCCCACATTGAGAGTTTCCAACCACAACCCAAAAACATTCTATTAAGTCATAGTCAATAACCTCTACCAGCTGACTGCAGGCAAAAAATAGCAGCCACCAAACCCTAGTTGCCATTGCCAAGACTGGTTGGCCGGGAGAGCACGGCACTCTCTGCTTGTGTCATTACTGGCAGCACTGGACTAGAATCATCTCATATCTATGGCCACCTTTATAAAGGCTGGCTCTCACACAAGTTATTTTAGTAAATGTAACCCCACAATGCTTTCATTGCCAGAACTGTTGTTAAGAGATACCATATTCTGGTTTAATTTCACAGATAAACCCTGATAAGTTGGTGTGTGTAGGCGATCCAATCTTGCTCCAGCTTTCCTTGTAACCGGCCTCAGGATTGCCTGCTAACAATCTGTCAGTGAGAAGCTTAAAATCCCAAGACTGAGTAGTGAGGCAGAACTGGGCAGAGCATCAGTTTCACAGACTTATTTATCGCTCATTTTCTAGGGCCATTATCGAGGAAGACTTTTCATGTGGGAATACAAGTGAAAATTCCACTTAAAATTAAATAATCCTCGACTGCTATTATTTCACGAACATAAATGATTAGCGTCCTCTGAAAGATAAGCTGATTAATAATGGATCTGCGGCACATTATAAGTCTGTTTCATGAAAAAGCCAGCACCTTATACTTTCATATGCCATGATGAAACGGTGGAGGTAATGTACCTTGCCTGCATAAGTGACTTGTGACTGTTACAAAGAGATTTAACAACTAGGCTGCATTCACACCTGCGCATTTCCTAAACATGCTACAAAGCACACACGCACATTCAGGGCTGGACTGGGACAAAAATTTGGCCCTGGACTTCATCCAGACTGGCCCACTTTGACAGGTCTCTCCCATGCCGGCTGGACAAACCCGCCTCCCCCGGCCTGCCACCCAAGCCCCCCCCCCCCCCCCCCCCACTAGCCGTTCTACATTATTTCTCTTATAGGCAGTACCAGTGGGGAAGTTAGACATTATTTCACCTGGGGCAAAGAATCAGTTTGGCGCCCCCCCCCCCCAATGGGACAAGATTAGGCAGGAAAGTGAGGCCACCCTCCTTCTGGATCGTATTATGAGCTTCTCAGTGTTGACCCCTGAGCATCATGTCTGTATTCAGGCGCGCTGCATAACTAGCCAGGGAGAGGAGGTGAGCACTGTGGGGGGGGACAGAGGACCGGAGGGAGGCGGCGGTCCACTGTCACTGAAATCGGCCCACTGAGCCATCGGGCCAACCGGGAAACTCCCTGTAGTCCCGATGGCCAGTACATGCCTGCGCACATTTTGCTGGGTGTTTCAGGAAACACGCTGCACACATGTAGTGCAATTAATCGTTAATGACACTCCAGACGCAGTTAACAGATGCTTGTTTTGCTGTGCAACAAAGCATGCTGCAAACGCACCAAAATGCACACGTGGTGAACTGAAAAGGAGGTTCTGGCACTACTTTGGAGCATTTGTCCTGCGTAGGGCAGCCCTATGCGCGACACGCAATAACACACACACAAAAAAAATTGCCAGTGGTAACGCGCATTCCCACTATGCTCAGGTGTGAATGGGGCCTTCAAGTGATTGTAAAGTCTCTTTTTTTTTTTATATAAAAATAACAAATGTGTTATACTTACTTGCTCTGTGTAATTCTTTTGCGCAGAGCAGCCCAGATCCTCCTCTTCTCGGATCCCTCTTTGGCTCTCCTGGCCCCACCCTCCAGTCCAGTGCCCCCACAGCAAGCAGCTTGCTATGGGGGCAACCGAGCCGAGTCACAGCTCCCTGTGTCCATTCAGACATGGAGCCCCGTTTCAGCCCTGACCCCTCTATCTCCTGATTGGCCAACTGACTTTGATTGACAGCAGCGGAAGCCAAGAGAGTCCCGGACGGCAAAGGGACTCGTGGACATCGCTGGAGAGAGAAGGGGCTCAGGTAAGTATTAGGGGGTGCTGGGGTGGCTACTACACACAGAAGACTTTTTATCTTAATGAATTAAGATAAAAAACTTTCTGACTTTACAACCCTTTTAAAGAGGTGGGTATTCTTGCTGCCTGAACAGTAGCTTAGAAACAAACCTCCTACTCCTGGAATAGCTGCTGCAAAAATGTTTAGAAGAAATCAGATCATTTGTCTCACCCCACTGTCTAAGCCATAGGGGGCTAAACCTGTGGCCCTCCAGCTGTTGTGGAACTACAAGTCCCATGAAGCACTGCAAGGCTGACAGTTACAAGCATGACTCCCAAAGAAAGAGGCATGATGGGACTTGTAGTTCTGCCACTGCTGGAGGGCCACATTTTGAGCACCCATGACCTAAGTATTAAAAAAATACATTGAGCTACATATCTATAGTACATATGTGCTGCTCATAGCAATCAGCATATTCTTTTATTCCTCCTTGATTCTGTAAACAGCACTTGAAAAGTGCCAGCTGGAATTTAGTTGTTTGCTATAGGCAGACACTGCACTTCTGCACAGTTTTCACACACACAGGCAAATAATCCAAGGTGTAGAAACACTCAATGCAGCAATAACTGTCCAGCTGCATCTCTCTAACTAGTTAAAGGAGAGGTATGGGGTTTATAAAAAATAAATTTGAAAAAATTAATAAATCCATACTAACCCTCTAGGCTGCAGCTGTCCCTCGTTGCCTCTAAGACAGAGAACTGAGTGATCACATGACTGCTGATTGGTCAGTTATTCGTCTGCTCCGAGCGGAGAGCATTGACTCTCAGTCACCACTCTCCACTCTGCTCCTCCAGCGCTCGCTGGAGCTATGGGATGCGGAAGGGGTGGGTGCAGCTGGCTACAGCACTCAACTGCATACTGAGAGGTGGAGTGAGCCGTCAATAAGGCAGCTGGGTTTATCCGGACAATATTGTTTGGATCCCTCCAGAGCCTGAAGCAGATCTGACATGTTAGCTGACAGCAGCCAGTAGCCTGCTTTAAGGTCGCAAGAGAAGTAAAAATCTTTGGCTATATTTTTCTTTTAAGCATATAAGAGGATTTCATGGCAGAAACACAGGGAGAATTTTGCACTTTATTTTCACATTAGAAAATATGAATGCATTAGTAGAACTGCGACAGGCATGGGCGCTTGTTATATATGACTATACAGATTGTGTAGAGTTCTATATTTAAATTAAATTAAAGGGACTCTAGGCACTGAATGGTTAAAGAAGTTATTTGCAGGGAAAAAAAAAATAAAACTTAATTTAGCACATTATCAAAATCAGTGTGAATAAATCTGATGACACAGGAATCCTATTATTCAGTCTAAATTGAAAAATATGGGATTTTGTGCCCTCTGTAATACTTGGGGCCAGAAGTGAATCATTTGCATAAGCCTTTAATTAACAGTGCCAAGGGAGCTTACAGCCTTTGGAGAGCAACATGAAAAAAAATGATTAATCAACACAGAAACATCAGATGGGACTGACAAGATACCCCCCACCAATTAAAAGTAAAGGTTTTTAGTAACATTTTTAAATTACAATTTAGTAATGGTCTCCATAGAATGGGCCATTAAAGATCTATTAGTGGCCTGCATGGAGAAGCTGCAGAAAGTAGAAACTGTTCCACGTACAACATCCCTACATCCCTCAGTAAGGATCAGGACATGAAAGCAGCTGCTGAATACCCTGAAGTAGACAGTACAAGACCTCTATATACTTTTCAGATTTCATACATTGCATACAGAACAAGCTCATACAAAACCCAGGAGTCTAAGGCCAAGTAGATGTCTATGGGACTCAGCTACAACCTTCATGTCTCTGCAATAAACCAGATGGACAGCACAATAGGTCAAAGCTATACTCCCAATTTTTACTTTATAAGGGAACATGCGCTTGTAGGCAGTTGGTATCTGATGGGCCATACAAGTACAGAAAATAAAAATGGGGCAGCTTCTTTATGTCTACTGCAATCCTTATTAAGGTAAATCAAAAGGATAGGTAAACAAAGCTGCCACTTTATCTAGTGCCCCATTCTGCTTTAAAGCAGGTCATAAACTAGTAGAACTTTGTTTTATGAACCTTTGTTCGATTTTCTCATTGGCGTTCATTTTCAACAGCAGCAGTGAGAAAATGTGAAGGAGCAGAATGCAAAGTTTTTGTCGAATTAACCAACAGTGTATGTAGTTTTTGTTCAGGAAATTACATTCACTCCAAAATTGAATGTTAAAAGCAAATTAAATTTAAACGACATTAGTCTGGTCATTGAATGTACAAATCATTTTTGTACGAATATTTGTGCAAGTGCTTGTTTGAAAACTAACAGTGTACAGTAAACTTAGGCCATCTCTTCCTGCCTTTAATTTTATTTTATTCTTCTCGATTTTTGGATGGGTTCATCAGAAGCCAGCCTAAGTGACAACCATAGCTCCCTGTACTGAAAAGATACAGTACAGTAAGTGAGGTGAATATAGCCACCCCAGGACAGAATTACCAGGTATATACAAAGGGGAAAAAGACTAAAAATGCAGCAGCCACTACATCTAAGGACTTGTCAGCTGCAATATCATTTTGTTCTTGGGTTTAGAAATGCTTTAACAGTGCCCCACACTTTTATTTTTTACAATTAAAATGTAAATAATAGATTAGGCAAAAAGGCAATTTTTTTTTTTAGTTTTGGATAGAGTGGAGAGGGATTAGAATGCCTGTTTTTACCACGGTCTGTGTCCCTGTTAGGAAGATACCCCCCTCTCTATTACCACTGTTTAGCGTTATCGTTGACCCAAATTTTTTAGTTGACATTAAGGCTACTTTCCCACTGGGCAGTTTTCAGGCGCTTTAGCGCTAGAAATGGCCTCTGCAAAGCGCCTCCCATTCATTGCAGTGTGTCTTTTCACACTCGGGCGATGCTCTTGTGGGACGTTAGGAAGCAGCATCTTTGGGGTGGTTTAGCGCTCCCAAAACGCCCTGCCAATTACAATGAACGGGCAGTGCTTCCAAAGTGCCTTAAAAGCCCCGCAAAACGTGAGCTTCTCACCTTTTTTTGGGTGAACCACACCGCTAGCGGCTGAAATGTGCTGCTAAAACAGTGCTAATGCTAATTTCGCGGCGATTTACCGCTAATGGCCAGTGCTGCCGTGTGGAAGTAGCCTAACAGAGGGGAACCCTTCCAGTGGGGACACTAGCTCTGCTGACCTTGGTAACACCCCAGGATTAAAGGTAAATGTCCCCACTGGGACATGGGCAGAAAAAAAACAAAAACTTATGGAGGTTATAACCCTCCCAAAATGAAGATTTGGCTTTAGTTACATATTAAAGTGGATGTAAACCATGATACATAAAATTTGACCTGGGCACATATCTCTGCAGTTGTTCTTATCTCTCTCCAAAGGCCTAAGTCCAGTGGCGGTGTGTCCATAGAGGGCGCAGGAGCACCGCCCCCTCTCTCCTGCACCCGTCAATCTTCAATAGATAGATTTATGCATTGCATGAATCTATCTATTGTCGCCACTGCCGCCCCCTATTCAGGTGTCCGGCCCCTTGTCGGGCACCGGGCATCTGAATGACAGCGGCGGGGGGTGCTTTTGGAAGTGCCTGATTAGAGCCGTCGGCTCCAATAGGCATCCTGATTAGCGCTGTGGCTTCTAATAGGCTTCCAAATTGGTAAACAGCGGGCGCACTGCTGTGCGTTCACTGCTTACGTAGTGCTGTGTTAGGGAATCAAATAAATTGCTTCCCTAACACTGACCCGCCTCTCAGCCAATCAGGTGCACTAGGCTGGTTACCTGTCACCTGATTGGCTGAAGCGACAGGCGCTGTGATTGGATGCCTATTGGGCGTCCAATCATAGCAGAAGAGGACGGGAGGACTCGGAGGGAGCGTGGAGGAATATGCTGACCCGAGACAGGTAAGTGCCGGGCGGGGGGACACTGGCAGCATTTGATGGGGCAAACTGGCGGCAATTGAAGGGGCAAACTGGTGGCAATTGATGGGGCACACTGGCGGCAATTGGGCAATTGATGGGGCACACTGGAGGCAATTGATGGATACAGTGGCTGCGCTTGATGACACAGTGGTGGCAATTTATGGGCACAGTGGTGGCAATTTATGGGCGCAGTGGCTGCCTTTGATGGGCGCAGTGGCTGCCTTTGATGGGCGCAGTGGCTGCCTTTGATGGGCGCAGTGGCTGCCTTTGATGGGCGCAGTGGCTGCCTTTGATGGGCGCAGTGGCTGCCTTTGATGGGCGCAGTGGCTGCCTTTGATGGGCGCAGTGGCTGCCTTTGATGGGCGCAGTGGCTGCGTTTGATGGGCACAGTGAATGCCTTTGATGGGCACAGTGAATGCCTTTGATGGGCACAGTGAATGCCTTTGATGGGCACAGTGAATGCCTTTGATGGGCACAGCGGCTCCCTTTGATGGGCACAGCGGCTCCCTTTGATGGGCACAGCGGCTCCCTTTGATGGGCACAGCGGCTGCCTTTGATGGGCACAGCGGCTGAATTTGATGGGCACAGCGGGTGAATTTGATGGGCACAGTGGCTGCGTTTGATGGGCACAGTGGCTGCGTTTGATGGGCACAGTGAGGCTGCAATTTTTTTTTTTTTTAAGTTTGCGTCCCCCCAAAAATTTTGAGCACCAGCCGCCACTGCCTAAGTCGCACTACTGCTCCGTTCTTCTGTTAACAGCATGATAACATCTGACAAGTTCTCCGACAACCGAGATAAAATCAGCCTGAAATTTGTGTCGGGGTGGGTGCTATAAATAGTTTAACAGAGAGCTGGTCCATTCACAGCACATTCCTTCCTTCCTCTGCCTATGTGGAGGGGGGGGGGGGGGGGTATGCCTTTCCTCCTATCAGCTGTCACACAGTGTATGCCAAGAATCCACTCCCAGTGCTGATAAGGAAGAACAGATTTCTAACACCATGTGCACTTTCTAAAGAATATAGTAAGCTGAAGACAGCAGATATACATGTGAAACTTATGTAGAGAGATTTGTTTAATCTCTGTGTATCAGTGGAGGCTGTTCACTTCCCTGGGTATATGTGAGGGTTTACATCCACTTTAAGTCTAATCTTTTAAGGAGTACACTTGAAATTAAATATCTTTTTGATTTGTAGCTACTGACTTAATTTTTTTTTTTTGCCGGCGGAACTCGGCTTTAAAGCAGTATTAAACCCAAAAGCAAAAATGTAATATAATCACAGCTCACCAATTCTTAGATGTGGGGGGGGCTGCATAGGCAGAGGAAGGTTGATTTATTAAGCCATTTTTCCTTTATTTCACATTCATCTTTTCCCAGCTGTTCAGCAAAAGTGGTGGTTAAGAGGTTTAAGACAAAGTATTTAACACTGACAAGGGTGCTTACAACAGTCAGTTTTTATCCATTTATGTAAAACCTTTATCCCTAAATGAAAAAATAAAGTTGCTATAATTGCTTAAAAGGTTTTAGCTGGAGTTCAACCTGAAAGCGTTTAGCCTGTAGCTGCTAGCAATGATCACTATGTTCTCCTGGCGGGGGTGGCTTCCCCCTCCGGGAAGGATCCCCCTGTCAACGCTGTCTGTGTTGATGGTGGAATCAAGCAAATTTCTTTCCTGCAACCTGTGGTTGCAGGAAAGAAATCTGCTCCATCTATGGCCGGCCTAAGACAGGAAGAATGCTACTGACCAGTTTACTTTTAATAAAAGAAAATAAATGCCTTAAAAACAAAAAACAAATACAGGGACTGGTAAGTTATAGCATATTAACATTTTTTTTTGGGGGGGGTTAATACCACTTTTAGGCTGCTTACACACCGAGGCGGCAGCAGCGGTAAAGCGCTGATATTTTTACCGTCGTTTTTGTGGAGGTTTTTGGCAGCTAGCGGGGCGCTTTTAACCCCCGCTAGCAGCCAAAAAAGGGTTAAAACCACCCAGCGGTGCTGCCCATCGGGCTTTCACACAGACTGCAGGGGACCCGTTTTTCAGGTGCTTTACAGACACCATTTTTAGCCCAAAAGCTCCCCAGTGTGAAAGGGGTCTTAATCTCTTAGCAGCAAACGAAAAAATCACCCAGTAGTCCAAGACTAAGTGAAACCATATAAAGGCAATCAAGTAACTAGGTTGGTAGCAAAAGAGGAAGAAAACAAAGTAAATACAAAGTTTTAAATATGCACAAAACATTGACCATATTGTAATAAAAACATATTTTTGAGCTTGACACGGCCAAAGTGTAAAAAAATAGGAAAAAAACTCCAAAGGGTAGAACGTGAACAAAACAAAAAGTAATACAAAGTCTCAGGAGCGATCCTTCGTAGTGTATTTAGGTCTCAATCTTCTAGTGCTGTACAAATCAAAAAAGTAATATAAACCAAAAAAGTAATGTAGCACTAATGCTCACATCAATAGAGTTGCAGTACACCAGACAGTTAGGCCTGTGGGGAATATTTCTGTCCACGGGCAGATATAGGCCACTATTTGCTTTTAGGAATGGCGGTTGGATCCAGATGGAGGATATGTGAGGAAACAAGCCCCAAAAATTGCTATCGATTGCAGAAGTGCCGTATGACAGAATATTTTGCATCAAGGACTGGTCATTAATTACAGAGGACCAATAAAGACCAGTTTTTGATGTAAGAGATGCTCTCAAGCATTCTGTTCCATATGGGTGCCTCTACAATGAATAACAATTTTTTGGGCTCGTTTACTAACACATAAAAGTGATAAAAAAAAAAAATCTGAATAAATTAGATGGCATACTAAACATAATATTCATCTATCCACACCCTTGGCATGTCCCATTGGTATGCTTCACTGACTGCGAGCTGCATTAGTGCTAAAAGTTGGATCACAAGCATGGTGTGTGCCTAGGATGGATGCTCCTGAAGTGCAAATAAAATAATTCGATGTCTAACAAAGGTACTTGTGATTACTTAAAGGTGCTTCTGCTTTGAGCAACTGCTAGTATACTTTTATAAACTAACAAGTTTACTTTAGTAGCTAGCTTGTGTCCTGAACACAAAGAAGAAGGCTAAATAAAATATTCACATTGCATATAGCAGAATTCCATCATCTGCCTTTAAACAAATGCAGCATATAGCATTAGCTGCAGGCGTAACAAAAGTACAGAGTAACTACAGTACTTCACTGAGACAAACAAAATGCCAATTGTAGTGTAGCTTGTACATCATTACTTAAAAACACTCTGCTTAGCAGGTCGGCTGCCAGAATTTCTTGTGCTGAAAGAGCAGTGCACATTATCCGTGTGCATGAAAACAATATAGAGTGCTATTAAACGGAAAAAAGCGAGCGAGAGCCCTGTGATTAGAAGCTTTACGTATACACGAGGAAAAAAGGCTCCATCAATTAGTGGTAAAAACATACCCTGCTATTGTCCCTGGTATAAAAGCACACATTGACGAACAGGGTGAAAAAAATTTTAAATTATGTCTCCTGTCATAATGAATCAGAGCCCAGAAGGTGGTCGGGAGGGGGGGGGGAAAGGGAATCAGCAGGTTGTGATGAAATATTAAAGCCAGTGATTATTGATGAAAAATGAATTAGCCTTTTTGATTTCCGCAACCTTTAAATCACAGACACAGTTCTGGAGCTAATTAAAGCAGCTCAGACATATTTGGTTTGCACTGGCGCAGACATTTACAGATCTGTACTACTAAGGTTGTTAAAGTCATATTTAAAGCCATTTTTTTTTTATCAATTTATTTTTGAATAAAGAATGATTAAAATGCTTGTCCGACATCTTCCTCCCACAGATATTTCCCATCACTTCCTGTCCTATAGATACAATAGAAGTGAGAATAATACTTTATGAAGTGAAAGCAACTCCTTAAAGTGGATGTAAACCCTCTCCTATACCCAGTGAAGTGAACAGCCTCAGATGATACACAAAGATTAAACAAATCTCCCTACATAAGTTTTACATGTATATCTGCTGTCTTGCCCTTTCTACATGCTTTGGAAAGTGCAGATAATGTTAAAAATCTTTCTTCCTGTTGAAGTAGCACATAGGGGTGGGTGTGGAGTCTGGGCTTACACTGTGTGAGAGATGATTGGAGGAAAGGCACACACCTCCTTCTCCACATAGGCAGAGGAACGAAGGAGCATGCAGAGCTGAAGTGTGAATAGACAAGCTCTCTGCTAATCTACCCCTAAGCTCCCTCTCCACACAAATTTTAAGCTGCTGTTATCTCATGTGTCGGTGGACTTGTCAGAAGTAACTTTGCTGCAAACAGAGGAACGGAGCAGCAGAAAGAAATGCCACTTAGAGCTTTGGAGAGACATAAGTAAACACTACAGATATATGTGCTTAGGTCAAATTGCATGAATGGGCTTTACAACCACTTTAAGCCTACAAGTACACACCACTATTTTTTGACAGACCCGGTCTGAGCCATTGTACTAACAATCTGATGTTAATACAGCGATCTCCCATGCTGATCTATTGTGTTCTGACAGGTGGACGCCCCCTTCCCCTCCCTGCCAGCACACTCCAGTCAGCAAGTGATCAACACCCAGCGCTGATTTTCCAGAATGCTCGTCTGATAGAAGCCGGCCAAACTGCTGGCTTCTGTCGGGTCGACTGCAATACACATGGGCCAAATGTTGTCCGACACTCGGTCTGTGTGTACTAGGCTTGAGGCCGGTGGAGGGTGGACCTCATATCTAAGCTTACAAAACACATAGAGACATGTACTTTGTCACCCGGAGACAGAACACTGAAAAAAATGTAAGTGAGAGTTCTTATTTATAGGAAACCTATACTGAAAGAAATATGGGGGCCATCACTGTAATTTACAACTGAAAAAATTTGTTGCGTAGCAGTCTATGGCTTCAATATTTTCTCTGTCACTCAATTTTAATTACTATTTAGATAAGGAAGTGAGTGTGAAGTGAAAAAACCTCCTAACATGTATACTAGTTCTGGATCAATGACCGTATTAAAGCATTTAAATCAGCATTAAGGATGGACAGCCTAAAGCCTTACACACCAGCTCTTGTCAGAGACGCTGTACTAGCTATTCTAATATATTCTGACCTGAGCCCCCCTACCCCCCCAACCACCACCACCAGCAGGACACTCCAGTCTGCACTCTAAGCCAATAGCCCGATTGGCCAATTGGCTGAGAGCGCTAATCAGCTGCTGGTTTTCCAGCATACTTGGCCGGCTTCTGCAAGACCAGCTGCATACACATGGGCCAAATGTCGGACGGTTTTTATTGAACCCATGGCCTGTGTGCACAAGGCTTTAAGGTCAGCTATGGCAGTCTTAATATTTCTCCTAGGTTTCTTTTAAGTACAAACAGGTCTTGTTTGACTGCAGTGTTCCTTTATGCATCCTACTGCTTATTTAAATGCCAAGCTCCCTCCGTTCAGAACTAATCAAAGAGACTCTTGGCATGTGTGAGAAAATTGCCAACCATGCCATTATCTGTTTTGATAATGCCATTTATACCCAAATCAGATAACATCACAAAAATGAGTATATTTAAGCTGCAAGAAACGACAAATATTACTTTGTGTTTAAGGAGCTGCATTTGCCATTTCATCTTATCAGATGTGCGTGTTGTCAGGATAACAATAACCAGACAATGTAAGCTAAACTTGTGAGTGACAGCATTTTGGAAAATGGTAATTACACAAGAATCAAATCTTTCACTGAAACAAAACACATCTTAGCACCCGCCTATGTTCTCTTTAAGCTTCTATCTTTCTTTTTCCTTTATGAGGTTTTCTAGGGACCGCTCAGGTTTTACACATACAGATGTAAATATTACCTAAGCACATATATTAACCTTTCATACTGAATAGGAAATCACCCTTGGGGTTTCTTCTGCTTTGGAGGGTCACTATAATATTGGTGGATGAAATTTACAGGAATTCAAAATTTGCACATATAAAAAAAGATACTATAGAGAATTGCTTTACATTATGGAGGCACCCAGTGTAATAGTCCTAATGAGTGCATGGGACAAACGCCACTTTTGTTAAAATATGTTATAAATAACTACACATGAAGCATTTTTAATGTTACCAAAATATTTTTTTATATGTCAGCCAAAACTTTTAAAAACTGCCAAGAACGTCAAGTGTTGCAAAGATGGCAAAACCAGAGACATTCTGAAGACCAGCTTTTCTCAACCAGAGTCCCATGATACCCTAAGGCTGGCCATACATGGTGAGAATTTCTTGCCTGCAACCGCGGGTTGCATGGAAGAAATTTGCATGATTCCCCCATTAATGTAGACAGTGCTTAGCATCATCTGCTCCCGGCAGGGGTAGGGGCAGGGGAAGCCACTTCCACCGGGAGAAGACAGTGATTGCTGTAGCTGCTAGCGATAATCACAAGAGAATCTGGAAGGCTGGTTGTACCTAAATCGTCTGATCAGTTAACTTGGTACATTCAGCCTGCCCATTAACGGTTCAAATATCGTCCGGTTCCTGCTGAACCGGCCGAGATTCGAACTGTGTATGGCCCGGCTTAGGTTTCTTCTGAAGTTTCTAGGGGTTCCTAGAGCAGTGAGCAATGGTGAATAGATCTCCTACCTACACGGATTACCAAAGCAAGGAGGCACTTCTACACTGACCAGATGTTCAGGGATACCACAATTTATAAATATCTTTTCCATCACTACTAATTTCTAGATTACTAAAAATGTTGTTGTACAGAAAAGTAGGGTGTAAAAAGAATCATACCATTTATTCATATATATATATATATATATATATATATATATATATATATATATATATATATATATATATATATAAAAAACACTGTACAATTTAGCAATCATGCTACTGAACCACAAACTGTAGGTAAAATTATTTTTAACAGGTGTTCTCCGAGACCTGAACAATAGATTAATGGTTCCTTGGAGGTAAAAGGGTTGAAAAGGTCACTGTAAACTATAGGTAGAAGAACTCCCAGAAAGATGTAATTTCCTGTTTGTAGGTTTAGCTCACTTTTCATGGCTTTTATTTTTTTTAACGCATAATTGTCGCAGTCAGATTGTTCCATGTAGCATTCTCACTTCCTCCAGTAAATCGGGAAATAACTGCATTGGATTCTCTCCACATCTACAGAAAACAAGCATGTATGAATCTACAACTAACTTCATAAACCTTGCAATATTTATAACTGACATGGACAGGATACATTTTTCCTTTATAAACTGGTGTTTCACTTCACCAATAACGTAAAAAAAAGCAATAAAAATGAATACTTGACAAGTTGCTCCAGGCCAATATCTGGATTTCATTATGACCCAACAAAAGTACAATGAGTGTGGCAGGGATAGAGAAGTGAAGTGACTGCCATGGACAATGCCTTCTAATTGTCTGTTCCAGTAATATCAGTGGGGGGGGGGGGGGGGGAGAAGGCGCAGAATGGTTTATTTAATCGCTCTTTTATCTTTCTTGTTTAACAAGCTGAACGTGGTAAATTTTCTTCCACATCCTGCAAGAGCATTTGCTTCCAGTTAAGTCACAGCCTTTCACCTCTGGTGAGACGTGCTGCACTACGAGTGTTTCATCAACACGCAATGCTCTGTGCTGTTCCTATTTCCTGGAGGGAGAGTCGGTATTTGTTGCAGACCGTGACTGGCTTTTGTTTCTTTTCATATGCCAACTTCATCTAAGGCATTATTATTTTTATATGCACTGCTTCACATTGGAAACACAGGTTTTATGTTTTCATATTATGCTGATGGAACTCAAGTAAAAACACGCTTTTGCTGTAGCAAGACAAGACGCTCCAGCAGACAGGGGCTAGAAGATTTGGCATTCATACATAGTTGCTGAAGTTAAAAGAAATGGTCCGGCTTCGTCAGATGATTCTCATTATAAGTTATAATGTCTGCAGAGAGTATGATTTTTCAGCCATTCCAGAGAGTCTCTATTTCCTTTTTGTACTCCCTGTCCTAGGTCCTGCTTCAGTTGTATTGACTTACAGACGATCTACGAGTTATTATTATTATGGTGTTATGGGTAATATGAACAGTCTTTTTCTTCAGAAACTTTAAAGTATTGCTCCAGTCATTTTATTTAGGTTTAGACAGAGAGGTCATGTTTAGAACCTTTGTCAAGTATTACTGTCCAGCTCCCCATCTGAGACATCTAACCTCACTTTGGTGTACCTAAATCCACTATAAATCGACTTCAATATGTTCAAAATTCTGCAGCCAGAATCCTGACTAGGTCTGGTACAAGTGATCATATTACCCCTATCCTGGAGTCCTTGCACTCGCTGCCTGTCAGGTTTCGCATAGACTTTAAGATCCTCTTGTTCACCTACAAGGCTCTTCTTTAGGTTAGTACATGTATCAACAGAAAGGGGTGGTGCCCGATATTCCTAAAGCTGAAGTTTAGTATATATATATATATATATATATATATATATATATATATATATATATATATATATACATACATATACACACACATACACACACATATATATTTTATTTTTTTGGGTCACAGCAATTTATACATATATAGTTAGCTCTAATGGTGTTATCTCAGTTGTCTGCGATTACTAAAAATCCCCCTTGCAGTGCCTCCTCACAGCCACCAGATACTGAGTGGATGTCTTTCAATACTACGAGAGTTAACTGTGGAGTCGCTGCTACGGAGGATAGTTGCACCTCTCACCCGCCCTCTTCTCCATTGAGAGAGCTCGTCTTAGTACCCTGCCATAATGTATCACATTCTGTGAATGGGTGGTGGAGCATTTGAATGACAGGATTCCACCACTCTATCTCAGGACAGGATGCATTGAAGGAGTGTAGTAATACAGGTTCTGTGAATGGTGGAGAGGGGAGAAGGGGCCGAGTGAGCAGTGCAACTTTTCTCTGTAGCAGTGGTTGCAGTTAACTCTCACATTGCCAGAAGACAGCCATTTAGGACAGTATCTGGTCACCAGAGATGGGGCACTAATCTTCCCACTGACACTAGAGATGGGGAACTAATTCTTCAAATGACACCACTAATGCAATTTATTTACTCCCACTGACCACCAAGCCTACGGCATTGTTCACTCGCACTGATGCCAGGTATTTTCCACTCCCACTGACCACAGTCTGGCCCCCTAAGGTTTGAAGGGCAGTATACTAACCCCTTGGTTTCCAAAGTTTGGAGATCCCTGCTGTATAGTAATTGTGATTTGATCCTCTCCTTTCCTTGCAAGCCTTCCAGCATTTATTCGATTGAAAATACACTCTCTACAGGCTCTATGGCAGGTAGAGATCACGTGATCTCTTTTAGGTGACCTGATGATTTCATGTACATGACTCATAAAATATGAAATTCAATTTTATTCCTTTATGGTCTTTCCTTAAAAATCAAGCTGTGATTGAGAGATAGAACTGTGAATCTACCATGACCTACTGCATTTATAATCGCTTAATACTAACATGTTTCAGGCACTGCTGGCTGGAGGCGTTCAGTTAGGTTTACAAGACTAGATGGTTGCTGCTCAGTCATGGTCCAATCCGAAGGAACCCACAAAGCTCTCAACAGTGATGTCTCTCTAAAGCTGTGAACCATGATAGTGTTTGTGAATCACAAGACTGGCTGAACAAAATTACAAACACATTTCACTTGTATTTCAACCATACATTCAGCCATATGGCTGGAATTCTACTTTAACATTACATTTGTGAAGGAAGGATCAAACATTTGATTGGCATTTTTTTTCTGAAACGTAATACAAAAATAAAACAACCAACCAAATGGTTTACTAGCCAGCTATTTCTCATTTCTTCCAAACAATATTCTCTTGACATGTCTGAATGGCATTTACACTACAGCAAAAAATACAGTTCACAAAAGGTCTTCTCTTTAAAATGGACATTTTCCCAACAGTGGTAAAATGCACATAGAAAAACATGTGATTATGGTATTTATGTGTCCATTAAAGCAGACACAAAAAGCTATAGATGAGTAGCCTACTATTTGACTGCTATTTAGATGTGCCAAGGCTTTGTGCCACTTTTAGTTCAATTGTGCTTGCAGAACAAAGCACCCGGTATATGTGTGGAGAACAGAGGAATGCTTCAGGATAGTAAGGAGGGTCTCATACAGGGGAACATAGACTGCGGGAAGGGCGCTCTTATATTATTATTTTGTAGCTGCTCATTGTGATGGGCCAGTAACTTGTGTTTTCATCCTTATGATGCATAATATTAGCAGCTTTGATATGCTAAATGTGTGCCACCAAAATGTAATAAACACAAGCAAACACCACCCTGAGTAGCAATGAAGGAGTGTCTGGACAACGCACAGAGAGAATCCATCAACCCACACCTGATTAAATAGGCTATGATGAGGAAAGGCTGTCTATAGTGTATGGGAATCTTTTACAAACATTCATTTAAGGAGATGCATTGGAAATGATAATTACTGGCTACAGAAAAAATAGTATCAGTGCTTAGTCATAATCATAGTACATAGCCATAAGTGATGTCCATTACCCCATCTCCTAGACACAGGAGGAAGAAGATTTTAAAAGCCACAGTAAAACAGAAACCATCAAAAAGTTTGGTTTAGCATAGACATTTCCAGTTTTTAAAGAGACCCTGTGACCAGCTTAAAAAAAAAAAAAAAAAAACTTAAGATAAAGGCACAATGCTTACTTTTAGTGTTTCTTTCAAAAAATACATTTTAACTGTGTGCAAAGTACCTATGAACTAAATTTGACTACCCCAAGTCAATTCTCTAGTTTAGCCCCCTTCCTCCATGCACGTCACAGCCCTCTCCTTTTCTGGTAGTGTCTAATTATTCTCTGTGCTGGCCAAGCTCCTCCACCCTTCTTCTCACCTCTCTACATAAGTCTTTATGTACCTAACAATGGAGGAGCAAAGTGGAATAGTATAGAATGACATCACATCAAAGATGACAAGAGACCATCAGTAAATAGAAACATTCTAGCAAACCTATTTTTACATAAAAGAAAAATGTAAAGAAAACAAGTGCCAACGTTCATTAAAGGGATTCTATCCTAATGATCTCACAACTTGTACCATAAAAAAAGAATACACACCTAACACACTAGGAAACCCATCTGAAGTAGGGATAAACCCCAAAAACTTAATGGTGGAGACCTAATTCCCCTCTGCCTCACTGGGCACTTTGTTTTGGTAAAAGATGGCACCACCTAGAAGTCTCAGGGCTTTTGGATGTCTAAATCAGGGAGGCTTTTACAGGTAAATAACATGCACACACCCCCAACTCACTCATCCATGTCTTTATGGACCTTGCTTTGTTTACTGGTGTGCAGTCATGTTGGAACAGGAAGGGGCCATCCCCAAACTGTTCCCACAATATTGGGAACATGAAATTCTCCAAAATATCTTGGTATGCTAATGCCTTAAGAGCTCTCCTCACTGGAACTAAGAGGCCAAGCCCAACCCCTGGAAAACAACCCCACACCATAATCCCCCCTCCACCAAATGATTTGGACCAGTGCACAAAGCAAGGTCCATAAAGACATTAATAAACGAGTTTGAGGTGGAGGAAATTAACTGGCCTGCACAGAGTCCTGACCTCAACCCAATAGAACACCACTGGGATGAATTAGAGCAGAGACTGCAAGCCAGGCCTTCTCGTCCAACATCAGTGCCTGACCTCACAAATGCGCTTCTGTAGGAATGGTCAAACCTTCCCATAGACACACTCCTAAACCTTGTGGATAACCTTCCCAGAAGAGTTGAAGCTGTTATAGCTGGAAAGAGTGGGCCAACTCCATATTGAACCCTACGGACTAAGACTGGGATGCCATTAAAGTTCATGTGCCCCAATACTTTTGACAATAGTGTACACACACATATATTTATATTTTTTTTACACATATACACACACATACACCCACACCAATGTTTTGCCTTCGATCTCTATTGTAAATGGTTTAGGTTGTTTTACTAGGTATTTGTTCACATATACTTTAAGGCAAGATTTTTATTGAAATGAATGGTGGACAGTTATATACCCAGTGCGGTTCATAAATGGCACTGGATAAAGCACTGTTAGACAGCCACTGCGCCAGTTAATGTCTGAACTGAGTGGTCATCGTCCACACCATTCACAGACTGTGTACAGACAGAGCTGATCTGAGCAGCTCTGTACATGGTCATCACTGTGAACAGTGTACTCTTCACATCTAAGGGCGCGTCTGTTACTCTTACAAAGGAGAAGAAGCAGCAGCAGCAACATAGAAGGCTAGGTTTTTTTAAACCTTTAACCGCCTTCTTTCATATACATCTGATCTGCAGCTTGCCTCTGTATGGAATCTATATATTAACCCTTCACCTTCCTTACCCTCACATTTACATATTAACCTCCTTATTTTCTTCCTCCTACTCTATTTGACCTGTACATTAACCCCTTAATCTCCTCCTCCCTCTGTGCATGTGCTGTTTCTAGTTAACCAACCCGTCTTGTCTATCTAATGCACCAACCTTGTTCCCAACCTGTATGCACTGTATCTACTGCATCATTACCAAGGCTCTGTGTTTCAGCCCTCAATATTTAATACCACCAAAAGAAACTGGTCTCAAAATATGACATAAAATTCATTTAGGTATAGTGTTGCATGACATAAAACTGTCAGTTGAATTATCACAGCACTAGAAAACAAAGAACGACCTGGTAATGCTAAAAATGTTACCATTGTTGAAAGGTGAGACCTGTGCCCTCCAAAGCCTAATTATTGGCACATCCCTGTGAGCTGCTGCCCCAGTGGCTGAAAAAGGGGCAACAGAGGGAACAGAAACCACCTCTGGATCACAGGGCTGGGTAAGATTTGCATAACAGACAGCTCTACCCAAAACAAGATAAAATCTTGTGGCTGGGATTGATAAATCTAACCGTAATTTCAAGAGTCTTAAATGTGCTTGGTTTACATCAAACTCACAAAGGGAAAACCAGACAGTAGATCATGGGAAGTTGCAAAATAATTTTTATGTTTCAGGGGAAAAACAACTGTCAAATTCCAGTCTAACCTAACCTTTCAGCAACAATAAAGAGCCTTTGAAATGTTGCCGTTTGGGTTAACCCTAGGGGTGGTTTTAACATTGTGCAACTTTCCAATTAAACATAGCTACCAGCAATCAAGTTTCCCAATGCTCTGGATGAAATTTGGCATCTTTTGGTGAACTAAAGTTAAAACGGAAGATTACAAAGCAGAATGGTGACAACTTCCCTAATTAGGTCAACACAAAAGAACTCTAGTAAAGTCAATTACTGTGAAGAACATCTTCTAACAGTAAGAAAAAGGCTACCAGCAAAATCCCATTTTTCAGAAAGAACTAATTTGGGGCTGGGGAGAACATACAGGCACTTTCTTTGTAATAAAACACTTAAGTATCAAAGGACCAAAAAGAAAAATTGATAAACCCGCTTCTACTGCCAGGCAACCAACAAAACAACATGCACTAAAATGCCACTGCAAAAAGAAGAAACTATCTCGTATAATTAGTGATATTTTTATCTACGATGATTTCGAGTTTAACTTAAAGTTAAAAAAAAAAATCATCTAATCAGGCTCTTGATCAAAGGAAATTTTTTCTGACATAAGCACTCTAGTTTCTAGAAAAAAACTACGGATTTAAAGGCTTCTCTTTTATATAAAAAAAAATACTTTATTTCAGTTAAGAATGGTGTAAAACCACTTAAAGTTTTCGTCTTGCTCATTACAAAAGATTCCAGATCTGTAATCAGTCACTGAAAAGCAGAAAGCCACAAATAAAACACAAGTTATCATTTAGGACACCTAAATACTTTGCCCAGTGCCTACCTGTCTACAGGTGAAGGCTTTGAGTTCCTCGGTTTCTTAACTTGGGCATACAGCGCCTCCATTTGCTTTCCGTCTCTTGGGCTTTGAGGTCTACTGTTCAAATTAATGGTACCGCTGTTAGGAGTAGTGTCGTACTGGCCCGTAGTAGCATAGGTTGGATCATCCGAGATGCTGTAATTCTTTGAATATTCATGAATCTCTGCATAGTCTTTTTCCCGAGCTTGCCTTTCTCGAATTTCTCGGGTTTTAGCCTGAATCCTGTGTAAATAAGGAATGGTTAAAATGCTGAAGAGTTGGATGTGGAAAAAAATTACTTAGAACAGAAATAATATTTTTACACTGTACAAAACAACACAGTTAAAGTGCCAGACTAAACTCAGCTGTCTTCTGCTTTACCTACTTTCATTCAAACAAGCATATTGTCAGTAGGTCCACAGTTAGAACAAGGTAATAAGAGTTTAACTTTTTTTTTATCATGAGTACTCATTTTCATTTTTCAAAGTTAGTCAATGAATTGTGATGCTACTGAGATAAAAGCATTGTATGGTGGATTGGGAGGCATGGAACTCCTTCACCTTGCAAAAAGTTAAAGGCTGATCTTTTACTGACATTAAAAAAAAAAACACCCTTACTTACTATACTGGTCATGACACATGTAAAGGCAACATTCGGAAAAAAAAATTCTAGAGTAATAGTAGCCCACCCTAAAGCCCCGCACACACGGGCCGAATGCTGGGTGACATTGGCCGGTTCAAGAAAAACCAGCCGACATTTGGCCCGTGTGTATGGCAGTCGGTCGGACAGAAGCTGGCTATTTGGCCGGCTCCTGTCAGATGAGCAGCGGACAATCAGCAGCTGACCGGCTCCCAATCAGTACTCTCAGCCAATGGCTGAGAGCGCTGATCAGAGTTCTATCGGGGGGGGGGGGGGGTCTTTCTGACAGCTCAGCGTGGGAGATCGCTGTACTAACGTCAGATCGTTAGTACAGTGGCTCCGACCGGAGGTGACGGAAACGGAAAAAACTGTGTGTACCAGGCTTTACTCTCCTGTACAGGGGAAACAAAAGACGGATACCCTAGTACAGTGGTGGTGAACCTTGGCACCCCAGATGTTTTGAAACTACATTTCCCATGATGCTCAACTACACTGCAGAGTGCAAGAGCATTATGGGAAATGTAGTTCCAAAACATCTGGGGTGCCAAGGATCACCATGACTCCCCTAGTATATGTATGTATGAGTGTAAGTTAGGGCCCTTAATCACTTGCCGACCATCCGCCACAGTTGTACTGCAGCAGAATGGCACGGCTGGGCGAAACGACGTTATGTAACGTGCGCGCCCCCCATGCCGATGCGCGTGCCCGGCGGTCACGATCACTGTCGGGCTCCCACGATCGCTCGGGGCACGCGGAGAACTGGGATCCCTGCGTGTAAACACAGTTTCGGCTTCTCTGAGGGGAGAACAGACAGATCGTCTGTTCATACAGAGTATGAACAGTGATCTGTCATCTCCCCTGCACAGTGTCCTCCCCCCTTCAGTTAGAACACACACTAGGGAACACATTAACCCCTTGATTGCACCTAGCGTTAACCTCTTCACTGCCAGTGACATTTTTACAGTAATCAATGCATTTTCTATAGCATTGATCGCTGTATTAATGCCAATGGTCCCAAAAATGTGTCACAATTGTCCGATGTGTCCGTCAAAATGTCACAGTCCTGATAAAAATCGCAGATTGCTGCCATTACTAGTAAAAAAAAATAAATAAATAATAAAAATGCCATAAAACTATCCCCTATTTTGTAGACGCTATAACTTTTGCGCAAACCAATCAATATACACTTATTGCGATTTTTTTTACCAAAAATATGTAGAAGAATACATATCGGCCCAAACTGAGGAAAAAAATAGTTTTTTTTATATATTTTTGGGGGATATTTATAATAGCAAAAAATAATGCGTTTTTTTCAAAATTGTCGGTCTTTTTTTGTTTATAGCGCAAAAAATAAAAACCGCAGAGGTGCTCAAATACCACCAAAAGAAAGCTCTATTTGTGGGAAAAAAAGGACGTCAATTTTGTTTGGGTTTAACTTCGCACGACCGCGCAATTGTCAGTTAAAGCGACGCAGTGCCGAATCGCAAAAAGTACACTAGTCAGGAAGGGGGGTAAAATCTTCTGGGCCTGAAGCAGTTAAGATTGTAAGCTCCTTAAAGGGGTTGTAAACCCATAAACCCTCTTTTTTTAAAACAAACATATCATACTTACCTCCACACGTTTTGCACAGAGTGGCCCCGGTCCTGTTCTGGGGTTCCTCAGCGTCGCTGGTGGCTCCTCCCCACATTGAGTGTCCACTTTGGAGAAGCGCTCTCCTTGGTGGACACCCGTGCAGGCGCGCTCCTGAGTCCTGCATCTGTGTCCATTCACACAGAATGAAGGACTTGACCCCGCCCCCCAGCGCCGCTTCATTGGATTTTATTGACAGCAGCAGGAGCCAATGGAGTCTGCTGCTATCTATCTATCTATCCAATCAGGACACAAGACACCAGCTAGTGCTGGTGGGCTCGTTCCCAGCCGGAGAAAGATCAGGGTCAGGTAAGTAAAACGGGGGCTGGGGCTGCAGCACCACAGAAGGTTTTTCACCTTAAGGCATAGAATGCCTTAAAGTGGATGTAAACCCATTTTTTTTTTATGTCATAATGTAGAGTATAAGAGATTTCCTATCGTTTGAGCCCAGTCTTGACACAAAGAGTTAATCCAGCTCTGAGCAATCCTCTTTTATTGTTCACTGAGATAAAACTTGACAAACAGAGAAAAACTTAGTCAAATCCTCCCCCTTGCTGTGAGTGACAGGTGATTTACATATCTCGTGCACTAGCCTAAGACATGCATTATTTTTTAATTCCCACCCCCACTCCTTTCTTCAGCAGCTCTGCAAGGATTGGCTGTTCCACACCTCAGCATGATTGGGCATGCTGAAGTCATGTGGTTACTTTCCTGTCTTTTCACTGGATGTTAGAGATCATAGCAGAAGTTCAGTGTAAGAAATACACAGGAGAAAATGCATATTGACAAGGGGAGTGTAGAGGTGGGCGGGGAGTCTACTGACATCACGACTCCACCCACCGAGCTCCAGACAACAGACCCACCCACAGAATCTGCAGTTTTTCGGGTCTCATAACAGACAGAGGGGAGACATTTGACAGGTAAAGATACATGCAGGAGGCATGTATATCCTTATAGATAACCCCTATGGCAGTAGTTTAGAAAGGATGACATTGGGTTTACATCCACTTTAAGGGCAGGGACTGATGTGAATGTACAATATACAATATATATGTAAAGCGCTGCGTAAACTGACAGTGCTATACAAGTACCTGAAATAAATATCAGGTCTATATTGCTGTAGGTGCCCCTATTTAGCTCTAGGCTTAACATATATCATGGAAAATAAAATGTCAGTAAAGGTAAAAGGTGCCACTGGAAGAGACACAGAGGGTATTATGTACCAATGGGGTAACAGATGTCAAAGATCAGGTTTGCTCTCATTTTGGTTAGATTTCCACCTACCTCCTGTCACATTTCTGGGGCAGGAAGCGAAAAGAGTTTTCCTGACAGGATCATAGATAACAGTATAAACCTTTCACATACTAACCAAAACTAAAAATTAGAAAGGTTTTTGCTGGAGACCTACTTTTACTTCAAACTTTGTTTTCATCTGTGGCTTAAAAGCAACGGAAAATTAAACTGGCAAGTTATTATGTGCCAATACAATACCTCGTCAGATGCTTTAATAAAAAGGCCTGTTTTTGTTCAGGGCTCTTTTGTACCCTAGAAGACAGATATACCGCATGATGCTTAAGCTGAGAGCACAATTCTCCAGCCCATCTCTAGGTGTCAGGAAAAGAGCAGGGGAAAGGCCTCTTCCACTAAGCCAGACATACTACTTATTATAAACTATACATTTAAAATGCATATATACACCTTCAAAAGAAAGTGGAAAAATGTCAAGCCTGACGGATAGCGATTACACAATATACACAGGTGCCAGTCTGATGGCCCATTACGGTGTGCTGCAGGGCTGCTGCCTCTCCAGAAATCCCTGACAATTAGGTGAGCCGCTGAGGAAGCAGACTGCTGCTACTTGGCGCAGCTATCTGACAGGAAGATATTTTGACAGCCATCTCTCTGCACCTCCACATTTCACTGCACATTTCAATTCAATACAGACCTATAACGCAACATTTACTCTGGAAGGTGAAAAAAAAGCTGCATTTAGAGGAGTTCCATCTGAGCGCCAATAAGGACAGAACCAGAGAAAATTTACCCTGCTCTGCAGCACAATCCAAGCTTTATACAGCCAAAGTGATTCAAATCTTGAATTATTAAAAATATTTTTAAAGGACACCTATAGTATGAAGACTTCCATTGCAGACCCAATCCTTCTAAATATATTGACGTTTTGGTTGTAATGCTAATCTTATGGCACTGGTATTACTATGTTACTTTCTTAAAACAAGGACGCAGAGCTTTGACTTTCCTGATCTGCATTTTTATTGTTCCAAGTAAGAAGGTCAAATACTGAAGCCAGACAGCCAGGAAACCAGCATTTTCAGAAGTAAAAACAGCCTTTATATTTCTCTCAACACACATTTTTTTTCACGTGACACTGTTGCTAAGATACAGTTCCTTGAAAAAGTATTCATACCCCTTGAAATGTTTCACATTTCCACAACTTAAATGTATTTTATTGGGATTTTATGTGATAGACCAAAGCAAAGTGGCACATGATTGTGAAGGAAAATGGTTTTCAAATTGTTTTTACAAATAAATATCCTAAAAGTGTGGCATGCATTTGTATTCAGCCACCCTGAGTCAATACTTTGTAGAACCACCTTGAGCTGCAATTACAGCTGCAAGTCTTTTTGGGGGATGTCTCTACCAGCTTTGCACATCTAGAGAGTAAAATTTTTGCCCATTCTTCATTGCAAAATAGCTCAAGCTCTATCAGACTGGATGGAGAGCGCCTGTGAACAGCAATTTTCAAGTCTTGCCACAGAGTCTCAATTGTATTTAGGTCTGGATTTTGACCGGGCCATTTTAACACATGAATATGCTAAACCATTCCATTGTAGCTCTGGCTGTATGTTTAGGGTAGTTGTCCTGCTGGAAGGTGAACCTCCTCTCTAGTCTTTTGCAGACTAACAGGTTTTTTTCTAAGATTGCCCTGCATTTGGCTCCATCCATCTTCCCTGTCCCTGCTAAAGAAAAGCATCTCCCCCACAACATGATGTTGCCACCACCATTTTTCACAGTGGGGATGGAGTGTTCAGGGTGATGTGCAGTGTTAGTTTTCCGTCACACATAGCGTTTTGCTTTTAGGCCAAAAAGTTCAATTTTGGTCTCATCTGACCAGAGCACCTTCTGCCAAATGTTTTCTGTGTCCCCCCATGGCCTCTCACTAACTACAAACAGGACTTCTTATGGCTTCCTTTCAACAGTGGCTTTCTTCTTGCCACTCTTCTATAAAGGCCAGACTTGTGGAGTGAATGACTAATAGTTGTCCTGTGAGCAGATTCTCCCACCTGAGCTGTGGATCTCTGCAGCTCCTCCAGAGTTACCATGGGTCTCTTGGCTGCTTCTCTGATTAACGCTCTCCTTGCCCGGCCTGTCAGTTTAGATGGACGCCATGTCTTGGTAGGTTTGCAGTTGTGCCATACTCTTTCCATTTTCGGATGATGGATTGAACAGTGCTCCGCGAGATGTTCAAAGCTTGTGATTTTTTTATAACCTAACTATGCTTTAAACTTCTCCACAACTTTATTCCTGTCTGGTTTGTTCCTTGGCCTTCATAGTGTGGTTTGTTCACTAAGGTTCTCTAACAAGCCTCTGAGGGCTTCACAGAACAGCTGTATTTATACTTAGATTAAATTATACACAGGTGGACTATTTACTAATTAGGTTACTTCTGAAGGCAATTGGCTCCACTAGCTTTTAGTTAGGGGTATCACAGTAAAGGGGGCTAACGCCACACTTTTTAGATGTTTGTAAAAAATCGTGAAAACCATTTATCATTTTCCTTCTACTTCACAATTATGTGCCACTTTGTGTTGGTTTAGCACATAAAATCCCAATAAAAGACATTTACGTTTTTGATTGTAACATGACAAAATGTGGAAAGTGGTATATTTACTTTTTCAAGGCACTGTAACACACTAGGAAAAACACCCTGTTAAAAAAGATTACCAACACTTATCTTTCTGGCAAGTAGAGTGTTGATTGGTTGCTCTGTTCAAGAGTTATGGGCACTACTGCTGACACATACGGGTGTGTTGGATATGTGGTCCACTGCTGGGCACCGCCGGCTGCTATGCCACTACAGGACATAGTAGCGATATAGCAGGCCGTGGGAGAAAAGCACAATGCCCAGTGATGAATGCACTATCCAAAACACCAGATAACAGAAGCTCTTGAACAGATCAAATATTCAACATGCTGCCTGCTGAAAAGAGAAGTATAACCATAATTTTTACAGGGTACACTCACATCTCAAGCTTTTCATTTTCAAGTGAGCGGATGGTGGTAGCCTGGTGGACAAATAAAGGGCTGACTATGGTACTGCAGGACTATGCTGGTGGCCTTTATGGCCATGGCTTACAGTAAGCCAAATTGTTAAGAAATTTTCCCCTATTTCCAACAGATTTCCGATAGGGGATGACAGAATATTAAATCGAAGCCTTCCAAAGGTTTTGGCACGCGTAATACAGTATGGGTGCTCAAAGCAAGCATCTAATGAAGGATATCTGGGGTTTGTAATCACATGGTACTCTACAGCCTTACTCAAACTCACAGCAAGTCTTGGACCCAATGTAAGTTCATTATAAAGATGAGCAGCGCTAGGGCTCCATGTCATGCCCCAGAATCAGATGGTAAACATCCAGAAGAGCTGTAAATATCTGCATGTCATTCCCTATACTCACTTCTTGAGTTTATGTGTGAAACATGCTCAGAGAGCGTATGTTGGTATAAATGCAGTGCCAACATTATAGACAGAAACTAACATCAACAGTTCTCTGCTTAGAAAAGTTAAAAAAAAAAAAAAAACTCTCTATAAATGAATTATAAATATCATGTTTTAAAAACCATGGTATTGTGGGAGGACTTTGACTTATGGGATCAGTGGTTATAAGCTTTCAGAAGTACACTTAGCAAAAGAATATATGACAAACGATGACAACCACACGGCAGCCATCCCTTACTTCCCATGTTTACTCGGGGGTGAAAAATTCTAGTATTTTCTGACATGCCGTTTATCGAAGATCTTAAATGGTACTGTTAAAAAAGTGACAAATGTGCCCATTTTCTTTTTAACCGGATCAAGTGTAGGTTCACATGACCTCCTAACAAAAAGCTGAGGATATGCTATGATATACAGAAGATAGAGCATGTGTCAGCGTTTTGTAAGCAATAGTAACATCTGCACCATATCTCTTTTTTTATTACCAAAATTTTATAGTCACTTTAAAATGCTCTTATCGGTCTGACTTAGTGCTGTAAAACAGAGGAAGGGAGGGGGCACTCTGGGGTTTATCATGACAGGGCTACTTGAAGATGTCAGAAGGTGAAAAGTGTGCATCACTGGCAGATGTGCCCTCAGAATGCTGAAAGTTCAATATATATGTAAGTATACTATAACACCATATAAATATGGGAATAGAATAATAAGAATGTTCAGATCAGCTGCAAGTGTATACTGAGACATTCTCTTCTTCCCTCTGAGCGATGTACTCTTCTAGAGAGGGTTAAAAAAAACACATGCCAAGTGCCCAGGAACTTCCAGGAATGGCACTAGTATAACCTTGTATTTCCATCTATGAGTCCAGTGTTGAGTCACCCTTCATTCCTGCCCCTCTGATACTTGTACAAGAAATGGGGGATATGTATGTCACTCTGATCCTACTATGATACTCCTAAGAATTAGTTTTTGCTTTGTCAATGTCTCTGTTTTATAGATTTCCAGTCACTTCCTGTTTTTGAAATTAAGTGAAATCTCCCCAATAGGGACATACAGTGCCTTGAAAACATATTCATACCCCTTGAAATTTTCCACATATTGTCATGCTACAACCAAAAATGTAAATGTATTTTATTGAGATTTTATGTGACATACCAGCACTTAGTGGCACATAATTGTGAAGTGGAAGGAAAATGATGAATGGTTTTCAAACTTTCTTACAAATAAATATGTGAAAAGTGTGGTGTGCATGTGTATTCAGCCCCCTTTACTCTGATACCCCTAACTAAAATCTAGTGGAGCCAATTGCTTTCAGAAGTCACCTAATTAGCAAATAGAGTCCACCTGTGTGTAATTTAATCTCAGGATAAATACAGTTGTTCTGTGAAGCCCTCAGAGGATTGTTAGAGAACTTTAGTGAAAAAACAGCATCATGAAGGCCAAGGAACACACCAGACAGGTCAGGGATAAATTTGTGGAGAAGTTTAAAGCAGGGTTAGGTTATAAAAAAAAAAAACAAGCTTTTTTAAATCTCAAGGAGCACTGTTCAATCCATCATCCGAAAATGGAAAGGGTATGACACAACTGCAAACCAACCAAGACATGGCCGTCCACCTAAATTGACAGTAACTCTGGAGGAGCTGCAGAGATCCACAGCTCAGGTGGTAGAATCTGTCCACAGGACAACTATTAGTTGTGCTCTCCACAAATCTGACCTTTATGGAAGAGTGGCAAGAAGAAAGCCATTCTTGGAAGAAAGCCATAAGAAGTCCTGTTTGCAGTTTGCGAGAAGCCATGTGGGGGGACACAAACATGTGGCAGAAGGTGCTCTGGTCAGATGAGCCCAATATGAACTTTTTGGCCTAAAACTTACACTGCACATCACCCTGAATACACCATCCCCACTGTGAAAAATGGTGGTGGCAGCATCATGTGGGGATGCTTTACTTTAGCAGGGACAGGGAAGCTGGTCAGAGCTGATGGGAAGATGGATGGAGCCAGACACAGGGCAATCTTAAGAGAAAACCTGTTAAGAGTCTGCAAAAGACTTGAGACTAGGTCAGAGGTTCACTTTCCAGCAGGACAACGACCCTAAACATACAGCCAGAGCTACAATGGAATGGTTTAGATCAAAGCATATTCATGTGTTAGAATAGCCCAGTCAAAGTCCAGACCTAAATTCAATTGAGAATCTGTGGGAAGACTTGAAAATTGCTGTTCACAGAAGTTCTCCATCCAATCTGACAGAGCTTGAGCTATTTTGCAAAGAAGAATGGGCAAAAATGTCACTCTCTAGATGTGCAAAGCTGGTAGAGACATCCCCAAAAGGACTTGCAGCTGTAATTGCAGTGAAAGGTGGTTCTACAAAGTATTGACTCAGGGGGGCTGAATACAAATGCACGCCACACTTTTCACATATTTGTAAAAAAAAATTGAAAACCATTTATCATTTTCCTTCCACTTCACAATTATGTGTCACTTTGTGTTGGTCTATCACATAAAATCCCAATAAAATACACTTACGTGGCACTGTATAGTAGGTAAAATAGACAAATGCTCTAAACATTTCAATCTCTATTCAAAAATGAAAACTATTTTGCCTGGAGTTGGGCACATGTATATGGGCTTTAAACTTAGAAGCAAAGCAAATGCAGTATTGCTTTCAGGGACACTTGATTTGCTTTTGAGTTGCTACAAATTGTTTTTGTATTTGCATTGACTTGTATGTGGAACAAAAGCAGCTCAGACATAAAAGGAGCTTTAGGGTCCTTTCACACGGGCTTGTCCGTGTACGGCCCCCGCTTTGCTCAGCAGGGATCGATCCGCGGATCCCCACTGAGCAGGCAGATGACAGGTCCGTCTCCGCTCACTGTGTGGAGATGGACCTGTCAAAGCTCTGCTGTCCTCTATGGAGATAGGTTATAAACAGACTGCCTGTCTGTTTCCATCCGATTCGATTCTCCAATAGGGTTTCCATTTGTCTGGATTTCACAGACAGGATCGGATATCGGCGGATGTCCCCGATGACATCCACCGCTCTATAGGAGTGAATGAAACGTCCGATCAGGTTCGCCTGAAATACTGACAGGCGTACCTGATCAGAAAGCCCGTGTGAAAGGGCCCTTAAAGTGGTTTTGCTTTTTTGTTATCTATTTTTTTTTTTCTCATTGGAAGTTAAGATGACTTGATTCTTTGAATTTATAATACTTTGAACACTGGACTTTTCCACTATATATTTATAACACTTTTTTTAATAAGATTAAGGTGTTGCGCTACACTGTTTTCTGGTTTGATTATATTGGTTTAAGTGTTGTGAAATCACTGTACAGTGTTTGGCTGAGCAACACATACAGTACATTAATATTTTTTTATGATTTTCTGTGAATAATTTCTGTTGTATGTTAATTGTGCGGATTGTGATTATTAGATTAAGTCATACTTATTCCATTGCACAGAGCGGCCCTGAACCTCCTCTTCTCGGTTCCCCAAGCCAGCCCTCCTCTGGCTCTTCCTCTATATCCAGTGCCCCCATAGGAAGCCACTTCCCATGCACGCTCGCTCTGGAGCACCGCTACAGCGTCCATTGACACAAACAGTGGGACTCGGCCCTGACACCCCTCTCCCTTCGTCACTGGCTTTGATTGACAGCAGTGGGAGCCCAAAACTCCTGGTGCCCCAGCAAAGCCAGTGAGACCCGGAAGTGAGGGGAGAGAAGAACTGCAGATGTGCACAGAGCTGAATCAAATGAAGGGCTCAGGTAATCAAAAGGGGGGTGAGGGGGGGATACTGATGCCTAAACATTTTTTATCTTAATGCAAGGAATTGCATTAATGTAAAAAAAATGTTTAGGCTTTAGAACCACTTTAAGCACTTCCCGCATGCCGTATGCAGAATGACGGCCGGGAAGTGGTTCTGTTATCCTGACTGGGCGTCATATGACGTCCAGCAGGATAACATGCCGGCGCACGGCGTTCGCAAGTGCGGCGTGTCAGTCTGACACCCCGCATCTCCGATCGTGATAAGAAGCCTCTGTCAGAGGCTTCTAACCACGTGATCACAGCGTGACCCAGAAAGTGCCGGTAAATGGCATTCCTTGTTTCTCTCTGACAGGGAGAGCCAATCGCCGGCTCTCCCTGTCGGGGTGGGGGGTCTGTGCTGATAATTAGCAAATTGATTATCGGCACAGCCCCCTCAGATGTGCAAATAAGCTACCAATCAGTGCCCAGCATTCCCCCAATAAAAAAGCCTTCAAGTGCCCACCACAGTGCCAATCAGTGCCCAGCAGTAACACCTGTCAGTAACACATCAGTACCTCATTATCAGTGCTGCCCATCAGTGCCACCTGTCAGTGCCAATCAGTACCACCTATCAGTGCTGCCTGTCAGTGCCCATCACAGCTGCCTGTCAGTGCCCATCAGTGCCACCCGTCAGCGCTGCATATCAGTGCCGCCTATTGGTGCCCATTAGTGCTGCATATCAGTGTCGCCTATCAATGCCCATCAATTCTACATATCAGTGCCTCCTCATCAGTGCCCGTCAGTGAAGGGGAAAACAAAATGTTATGACAAACTAAAAAAAAAACTTTTTTTTTTTTTTCAAAAAATGTTGGTCTTTTTTAGTTTATCAAAAAATAAAAACCCCAGAGGTGATCAAATACCACCAAAGGAAAGCTCTATTTGTGGGAAGAAAATGATAACAATTTTGTTTGGGTACAGTGTTACATGACCGCGCAATTGTTATTCAAAGTGTGACAGCGCTGAAAATTGTCCTGGGCAGGAAGGGGCGAAAGTGCCTGGTATTGAAATGGTTAAAAGGAGCCACAGTCTAAATAGAACTAAAAAATGATAATCAAAACTATTTCTAAGAGTTTTTTTTTCTGGCAGCAGTCTATTTTTTCTTCCAAAGCAATAACTGAAGCTCATGCACTCCCACCAATGAAACTCAGTGCAGAGTCAATGCGTGAGATATTAGGTGTTTAAAGAAAATATTTTGGCCAGGAAAATTAAATATTTGCTTTCCTCTAAAAATATTATGATCTTGTAGACTTTATAAATACACTAAAAAGTGCCCCACAGTTCCCCTTCCCTGGTGTAAAGGGTCAAGATGGTGACAGAAGAAAGATGACACCATTCTATTCTCTGCTGAGGACCTGCAGGGTCATCAAGTGTCTTGGTTTCATGCAGGCTTTGGAAAATAAAACACAGAAGTACACAGCTCAATCGAAGTACGTAGAGAAGCTCTTGCACTAAAATACAAGCAACAGTATACTAAACTTGGAGTCATGATCAAAAACCCAATCTGAAGAATTTAGGATTTAACACTTAAATCTGGTTTCAGCTAGATATGGATGTTTCCAAAGTTTTAACCCATCTGTTTTGAAATAATGACTAAACAGAGGGCACATTTTAGGGGTTTTGGAACAGACATTTTTTTTTTGTTTTTTTTAAATATAATTACCCTTCATAGTTCAGGCAAGGTCTTCCATGGCCTCTGGCAAGGTTAAGTTTTTGATTCTGGCTGGAGGGATTAGCATAAACCATCTATGCAGCATTGATCGCAATGATTAGGTCTTAAAAAAACTACATTCATTTACTTCATTATGCCACTTATCCTAAATGAATACCCCAAAATAATAAACGATTACATGCATAGATGGGGGGACTGGATAATAAGGTTAATGTCGCTCCTGCTGTCACTAAAGCCACATTAGCAATCTCTTTTCAGCTTGACACAAATTAATGATTTTAATTCAAGACACTTGTCACGGGGCTTACTAGCCTTTCTTCTAATTAAAATGGATGAAGCGCTGTGATCAAGAAACCATACAGTTAATTTTTTTTTCTCCTTCCTGTACTTGCTACATTCCTATTCATTAAAAAACAGCTTACAGCACCCTAACACAGGACAGGGCGAGGAGATGTGCAGTGCCGGCTGACATATGGGGGAAGTCGTCTTTCCCCCAGGGGTATTGTACAATAGAGGCTCCTGGGAATGTTCAGCGCTAGATTGGTTTAATTACTGCATTGTAGAAATGGATTCATTACAACACACTGTGATTAGGAATTGGCCTCTTCCCTTTTGAATGCCAGAGGCCAAGAAGACTTAACAGAGATGCACAACACACCCCTTTAATAAGTACTGTACATCTCACTTCATCATGTACGAGAGCCTCAGCAGTCTGACACTGTGCAATGAGACAAAGTAAATGTGAGGGCAAACGATAAATCACTAATTGTTGCATGGTTATAATTGGGACGAATATAAAAAATGTTGGAAAGGCAAAGTGTGATGTCTGGGTTGATCAAAGGGCCCAACAGAACCAGCAATGTTTCCACACTTATTTTGGAATGTACAGAGTAGATTTCTCCCATTAAAGGTGTGTGTGTGTGTAGACCTCTCACATTTTTGTAAATATTTTCTTCTATCTTTTCTTGTGACAACACTGAAGAAATGACACTTTGCTACAATGTAAAGTAATGAGTGTACAGCTTTTATAACAGTGTACATTTGCTGTCCCTTCAAAATCACTCAACACACAGCCATTAATGTCTAAACCACTGGCAACAAAAGTGAGTACAACCCTAAGTGAAAATGTCCAAATTGATCCCAATTAGCCTTTTCTCCCTCCCTGGTGTCATGTGACTCGTTATTGTTACAAGGTCTCAGGTGGGAACAGGGAGCAGGTGTGTTAAATTTTGTGTTATCGCTCTCACTCTCTCATACTGGTCACTGGAAGTTCAACATGGCACCTCATGGCAAAGAACTCTCTGAGGATCTGAAAAAAAAGAATTGTTGCTCTACATAAAGATGGTCTAGGCTATAAGATGATTGCCAAGACCCTAACATTGAGTTGCAGCACGGTGGTCAAGAAGACCATACATCGGTTTAACAGGACAGGTTCCACTCAGAACAAACCTCGTCATGGTCAACCAAAGGAGTTGAGTGCAGATGCTCAGCATCATATCCAGAGGTTGTCTTTGGGAAATAGACGTATGAGTGCTGCCAGCATTGCTGCAGAGGTTGAAGGGCGTGGGGTCAGCCTGTCAGTGCTCAGACCATATGCCGCACACTGAATTAAATTGGTCTGCATGGCTCTCCTACCAGAAGGGAGCCTCTTCTGAAGATGATGCACAAGAAAGCCCGCAAACAGTTTGCTAAAGACAAGCAGACTAAGGACACAGATTATTGGAACCATGTCCTGTGGTCTGATGAAACCAAGATAAACTTATTTGGTTCATATGGTGTCAAGCGTGTGTGCCAGCAACCAGGTGAGGACAAAGACAAGTGTATCTTGCCTAGAGTAAAGGATGGTGGTGGGAGTGTCATGGTCTGGGGCTGCATGTGTGCTGTCGGCACTGGGGAGCTACAGTTCATTGAAGGAACCATGAATGCCAACATGTACTGTGACATACTGAAGCAGACCATGATCCCCTCCATTCAGAGACTGGACTCCTAATACATCTGCAAGACAACCACTGCCTTGCTAAAAAAGCTGAAGGTAAAAGTGATGGACTGGCCAAGTGTGCCTCCAGACCTAAACCCTATTGAGCATCTGTGGGGCATCCTCAAATGGAAGGTGGAGGAGCACAAGGTCTCTAACATTCACAAGCTCTGTGATGTCATCATGGAGGAGTGGAAGAGGACACCAGTGGCAACCTGTGAAGCTCTGTGAACTCCATGCCCAAGAGAGTCAGTGCTGGAAAATAATGGTGGCCACACAAAATATTGACACTTTGGGCCCACTTTGGACATTTTCACTTAGGGGTATACTCACTTTTGTTGCCAGCAGTTTAGACATTAATGGCTGTGTGTTATTTTTAGGGGACAGCAAATTTACACTGTTATACAAGCTGTACACTCACTACTTTACATTGTAACAAAGTGTCATTTCTTCAGTGATGTCACATGAAAAGAAAGAATACAATATTTACAAAAATGTGAGGGGTCTACTCACTTTTGTGAGATACTATATATATATATATATATATATATATATATATATATATATATATATATATATATATATATATATATATACATACATATACATATATACACACACACACATACATACATACAATATTACCAAAAGTATTGGAACGCCTGCCTTTACACCAACATGAACTTTAATAGCATCCCAGTCTTAGTCCGTAGGGTTCAATAATAAGTTGGCCCATCCTTTGCAGCTATAACAGTTTCACCTCTACTGGGAAGGCTGTCTACAAGGTTTAGGAGTGTGTCTATGGGAATGTTTGACTATTCTTCCAGAAGTGTATTTGTGAGGTTAGGCGCTGATGTTGGAGAGAATGCCTGGCTCTCAGTCTGCGCTCTAATTCATTTCAAAGGTGTTCTATCGGGTTGAGGTTCAGGACTCTGTGCAAGCCAGTCAAGTTCCTCCACCCTAAACTCACTCATCCATGTCTTTATGGACCTTGCTTTGTGCACTGGGCCAAATCATTTGGTGGAAGGGGGATTATGATGTAGAGTTGTTTTTCAGGGGTTGGGCTTGACCCCTTTGTTCCAGTGATGAGAACTTCAGCATACCAAGACATTTTGCACAATCTCATGCTCCCAACTTTGTGGGAACAGTTTGGGGATGGCCCCTTCTTGTTCCAACATGACTGTGCACCAGTGCACAAAGCAAGGTCCATAAAGACATGGATGAGCGAGTTTGGGGTGGAGGAACTTGACTGACCTGCAGGCGTCCCAATACTTTTGGATTATATCTAGATATATATATCTAGATATATATATCTAGATATATATATATGGAAAATTCCAAAATATACTAAATTGATTCAGTCCATGTTCCACGAAAGTTTTGTTGATCTGAAAAAGAAACCAAACTCCTGGACAAAACCCACCAAAACATGGGAAGAAAAGAGCAAGCAAACTCCAAGCAAAAAGTTACCCTAGCAGAACCTAAAATTCTCTAGGCGAAAATGCTAAATCCTAATAACCATGCCTCCCTGTATCCTATATTAGAGGATTACGTGCATTTTAGAGATGAAAAATATAATCAATTGTTAAAGCGTTTGTAAAGGAAATTTTTAATTGATTTTTTTTTTTTTTAATACAAACAGGTCTTACCTGCTCTGTGCAATGGTTTTGATCCCGATCCTCCTATTTTTGGGTCCCCCTTCGATGCTCTGGTCCCCTACCCTTTGGCGAGTGCCCCATAGCAAGCCGCTTTCTATGGGGCCACTCCCGAGCCAGGTCTCTGTGTAAAAGACAACACAGGGAGCATGGATCAGCCCCACCTCACTGGCTGAGATTGACAGCAGTAGGAGCCAATGGCTCCTGCTGCTGCATTTCAGCCAATGAGGAAGGAGAGACCCGGGAGAGCTTTGGCACTCGTGCACATAGCTCGAACGAGATCAGGCTTCAGAAAATATTGGGAGAGGGCTGTGGGGAGAGCTGCACATTAAAAGTTTATATCTTCATACATAAAACGCATGAAGGTAAAAAAAACCTTCAGCATTTACAAGCACTTCTCTCAACTAGTGTCAATACCCAAATTTGACTGTTTGACACTGTTTAAATCTCGGCCGGTTCAGCAGATTTGACCTATTAATGGGCAGGCTGAATCTACCAAGTTGATCGATCTGCTGGATTCTCTTGCAATTATCGCTAGCGGCTGCTATAGCCACTACCAATCACCATCTTCTCCCAGCCAGGAGAAGACAATTGCTCAGCAGAAGGGATTCCCCATGTCAACACTGTCTGTGTTGAAGGGAAAATCGTGGAGGAAAGAAATTCACAGTGCATGGTCAGCCTAAGTCTCTGGCAGTCTTTGCACAGCAAAGCTCAGACTGGGAGAAGGAAGGACTGGGAGCCAATTATGTGTGCATGCAAAATTTACTGACAAGTATCATTCTGATAGGAGGAGAACACTGAGACATGACTTCATCAATATGTTCCTGCTCTTTTACTATTCATTCAGCAAGCGCTGGGTGCTGGGAAGACACTAGCATATTCCTTTTAATATCTATAACAGTATAAGAAAAAGTGGTGTAAACCTCTTGGCAGGTAAGACAGGCAGATATAAAAGACGCAAATTAATGTAGCTCTGTATATATAAAATATATATACTTTTTTTGTTTTTTAACCGTAAGCAGTGTTATTACTGATATTGACTTGTATTTCCATTTGGAGCAGAGCTCAGACTGGGAGATCCGTCGAAGTGTGCAAAAACAAAAACACCTAAGTGTACAAAATCAAAGTGCATGTGCAGACAAAAAAAAAGAAAAAAAAAAAAGAAGAGCATCTAAGGGTGTATCTTTTACCCAACCCCGAAGGAGAAGGACCTTACCCTGACCTTCAGGGGTGCAAGGCTCCTGACAGGGGCAAGGCTCCAACATCATCCACCTAGCCAAAAGGCCTGGTGGACCCCTCTCCTCATGGCCAACTGAAGCCGATTAACGATCCCCCAGGTTCAGGGCAGAAAGGAACTTAATGGCCACACATCCTAACCCTAGCCCTAGGTGTAGGCCTTAGGACCCACACCCTGCATCCAAGTGAAACAAACAAAAGTGCAAAGCGAAAAAACAGTGGAGAAAAATAAAAATAAACAAATAGTGTAGGTGCACTGGCTAGGCCTTGCAGACTTGTAACAAAAATTGCCTCATACTTAGCCCATATGGGCACTGCGCAGCTAAAAAGCATCATAAAAAGTACCATTACATACCAGCAGGGATACTATACAGCCAACCATTACTGCCAGAATGACAGTGGAGCACCCCTACTGGAAACTGATAAGAACAGATACTACACTTTATCTTAGCCAAAAGGAGAAGCAGCACAAGGAGAGCCCGTAAGTTGTACTACAGTGCTCATGTGCTAACACGGAACATGCGGATAGGAAGATAGATCAGGGTTACAGATAGATGAGCTCATTAATCTGCTGTTTCTCCTTTCACTGTCCAGTCACAGGATGGAGAAAGGACAATACCTGTAAATGTTACCCAACAACTGCAGCAGAGAAAAATCAAGTTTCCTGTTTGCCAGACAGATTAGTGCTGAACGGTCGAGCAGTGTAAATCATATCAATGGACAGACAGAAATACAAATCCATAGACAGTTAAAAAAGCTCTAATATGTATTCATCTGCATATTTAGTGGTTTGCATAGACCTCAGCTTTAAACTTTTTTGCATGTACAAGAGAGAAATTCACTGGAGACAAAATGACACGTGAACTCAATTCACTGTTACACTTATTCATCAGCTAGATGTAGAAGTCAGGAATGTTCCCAGCAAGTGAAACTTTCACAAGTTTATTCATAATAAGCATTTCAAAGGGAATTCAGAAGACAAAAAGAAGATAAGACAAGTTGCAAGGTAGATAAAAGGCGTTACTATAGTCACAGAACTGGTGATGGGATCATTATGAGAATTAAGGCACCTCTGATAGCTTTTCAGTCATGATGAAAGTAGGGCAGATCAAGTTGCTCGTATGGTTTAATGTTCACAAAAATGGGCCGCCAAAATGGGTGAAGTGGCTTTAACCTACTATCAGGTTCTGTCTTTTTGCTGGGATTGGAGACAGCCTTCTGAACCATCTGTTCATACTTGAAATATGAAAGACGAGACTTCTAGAAAGTGCGCACCTATACCAGGAAACATACATGTCATCTGAATTCAATAATGTCTGAGACAAAATGGGACACAATAGAAAGTGCAGTAATGCTTGATGTGCTGAACTCCAAAGTTCTGAGTCAACATTGACAGAACTGCTGAACCCTCAGATGAGCTCAGGCGGCATGCATTTAGTAAGAACATTATATTGTAGCTGCTACGGGAATTCATCCTAACGTTCTGAGCCAACCAACAATAAACCTAACAACAGAGAGGTCACTTTTGGATTAGGGCATTTTAGTAAAGCAAACAGACTTTTGTTCTGTGCTTTATGGAACTTCCTGAGTTAAGTTATGGATTAAAGGATGGGTATAAACAGATAATCTAAATACAATGGACTCGATTCACAAAGATTTACACAAGCATAAGACAATCCCAGTGGACCCTGGACTTTTAGAGATACAGTATAAACAAAGCCTAATATACCTGATTTAAATATCATTGATGATGACTGAACAGCTAGCAGACCTGGTTTCCCAGATAGTTCTAACATGCTCAACTCACCACCTAAAGCTTGTGAGAATCAAAGTCCTCACTACATTCACCCATAGTCTGAGAAGGGAAGAACACTATGACCGAGGATGGACCGATAACTCACTGCACTCACAAATACATTAAATCACATGTGGTGAAGACAGACTGGGAACAATTTGCCTGAAAAGACAAGCTTCTGCCACCTGCCCATTGGCAGTTTGCCTCTTATAGGCCTACATCCAAGATCCTGGTGCTGCTTGTTTTTGAAGCAGAAACTGAGTGATTTCTAACAGTTAGAGTAAGTACTTGTGTCATGAGAGAAATATGGGGCTTCCATTGCTAGCTGCAGGCTTTAGAACCGATACACAGACCTACCACAATTATGGGCCTCATAGTGGCTTATTAGTTAGCTCTCCTGCTTTGCAACACTAGGGTCCTTGGTTTGAATCCTGACCAGGACCACCTGTGTATGTTTTCCCTTTGCTTACATGGGTTTCATGCGTGTACTCTGATTTTCTCCCACACGCCAAAGACCTTCCGGTTGCTTTATCTGTATTTATGCATGCATGTGAGGTAGGTATCAGAGATGTAGGCTCCTTCCTTGAGGACAGGGACTGATGTAAATATACAGTATGAAAATGGTGCATACGCTGTGGGCACATTAAAAATACACGTAATAATACATTAAATAAAAAATAAATTTTGCAACAGAACACAAAATTTCTTATTTCTATCTTATTCCAGGCTATTGACAAAGTGGTTGTAAAGGCAGAAGGTTTTTTAATCCTAATCTATGCATGTATTCTATGCATTTAGATAAAAAAAAACCTTCTGTGTGCAGCAGTTTCCTCAGCCCCCTTAATACTTACCTGAGCCCCATCTCTATCCAGCGATGTGCACAAGTGCCTCGGCCGTCCGGGACTCTTACTCCTGATTGGCTGAGACGCATAAGCATTTAGCCAATGAGGAGAGAGAGGGGGTGGGGCCTAACCATGGCTTTGTGCCTGAATGGGGACACAGAGCAGTGGCTCGGCTCCAAGAGGAGGAGGATCAGGGCTGCTCTGTGCAAAACCTTTACACAGAGCAGTTAAGTATAACATGTATGCTATTTTTAAAGAAAAAAAAAAAAACATGACTTTATTATCACTTTAAGCTGGCCATACATTATACAATTTTCTTGTTCCATTTTCATTTACCTTTAACTATGAAGTCAGAGGGCCTGCCTGATTGCAAATAAATTGAAAGTGTTTAGGCTTGACCTCATATTATATGGTTTTGGTAAATATAAAAGGAAAATTGTACAAGAAAATGGTATATTGTGTGGCCAAAATTCCCCTTATTTGCCCAATTTCCTTTACATTCTACTGCACTAAAAATTTCAAGCAGTATTATCAGTCCTAACCAGTTCTCGTAAACAGGACACATCACTTCTATGTTATAGAGAAGAGGCGAGAGGGAAAGTCTTCTGTAGTTTTGTCCTAGGGTGACAAAAGTGCCTCTCCACAGATAAAGTACACGGAGTAAATATTGTCTTGGGGCAGGAAGTGTGTTACTGGCAAGATCACCAGAAAAAAACAAAGGAAGACAAATGAAAAAAAAAAGATAATGCTGCCACCAAGGACTGATGAACTTAAGTACAGTACATCTTTTTGTTCTTTCACACTTTTAAACAACTGCCTCACTAATAAAAAAAAGTAAGGAAACCATTCGGCAAAGAAGATAGTGAATAAGTAGCTCTCCCACCACCTATGCTGATGTGTTAAAGAGAAAACACAACACTCTTCAGAATCTGACCCTGCAGGAGTAGCAATTTCCACTGCAGCAGGGCACCAGGAATTTGACACCAATGGGGGAGACACTGCATGCCTGAAGTGTTGTCATCTGCCTGGCTGTGCTATCTGGCAGAGCACGTTACACCAGTTTTTAAGGTGGAACATGTAACATGTTTCCACTCCTGCAGCATCACCCTGATCCGCTACATCTAGTGACAGCAAATGGGGTATCTTCTCCAGGCGTTTGCTGTCACTATTAAAATAAAAAAAAAAAAGTTTCCGTACAGGGCTCCACTCACCCACGTCATTCATTCACAGGGTGCTGTGAATGGGAAACTACAAGTACTGACAGCCTTTGCGGCTGTCAGCTTGTAGTTTTTTTCAACTACCAGGGTGCTGTTGAGCGCTCTAGGCAATCCATGGTCGTTTCCTGTCAGTGGGTAACTGCCTTCTCCTACGACACGCTGACAAGTGTGCAGGAAACCACCATGGCACCTGCGATCTGCTGATTATGGATGCAATGCTTTTCAGGCTCCTAGTAAAAAAAAAAAATGCACATCATTTTTACCTGCAAAATGATGTGCATTTATTTTTTTATTTTTTTTAAAAGTTGAACTTATCCTTTAATCTCAGGAATGGATACACAAACACCAACACTTTAGTAGGTAAAACCCCCTCTGCATATAGGCCTTTCATATATTTAGCATGTTTCCTGCAGTTCAGCTTCTGGTCTGGTTGAAGCATAACGGCAGCAAAAATAGTAAGGTGGTAAGAGAACAGCTGATAATAACAAAACACCATTTCCTTTTTTTTTTTTTGTATTGTTAGACAAAAGAATGCTTCAGGCTAGAATGGAAAAGTAATTTTTTAATAACATTAAATTACAAAATGGCTTGAGAAGCAGATTTCATTGAAAGTGCTCAGGAGTTCAGAGTACATACTATGCTGCAGAAAGTCTAGATGACTTTAAATAATAAATATGTACATATGAAAAAAAGCCATATTATTCAATCAATTCTACAAAGTACTATCATTAATATGTTTGTCTCACCCTCGATCAATATGGGCAAATACTATGGGCGTTTAAGCAGAACATGGTTGTAAGCATATTATTATTAGAAAGATGAGGTTGGGTATTTTCTGTATAAAAATTGTAGGCTTAATTGATTTTTATTTTTAATGGACCATTTGCTTGTTCTTCAGCCCCCATAGGACTTTTGTTTGATGCTTTCTGCACACTGTAAATTCATTATTGCCAAGCGATTTCCCAGAAGTATTACATCATTAAAGAAAGAATGGAAATATGTATTAAATGGACGGTCCTAAACGAACTTAGTTATTGCAAAAAGGCAAGTTATCTATGGACAATAAATGTTTTTTTTCTGCTCACGCAGTAGATGAAGGAATTAGACTAAGGTATCTACATACAGGGGACCAAACAGCTCTTTCCTTTACAATTAAAATCAAATTAAATACAACTTTACTTTGGCATCTAAATGCTCCGGATGCAGCACAAGGCTTTCCCGGCTGATTAAATAGAAACAGAGGTGGCTTTATTAACACTTCCAGAATTCAATGCACTTTAGCCGCACGTCGCCGGATTCGGTTAACACAAAAAAACGCTTATTGTATGTGGCCGTTAAACCGTGCTAGACATCAGCGGGTCAGCTCCTGACTTGCAGCACTGGTATCCTGACTGCTGTTCTCACCTGGGATACATAGTGTGCATATGCTTCCTCAGTTTCCAGCTTCTTTGCAAAATTAAAGAAAAAGCCATTTACATTTAAACATACTACATTCTTGTTATTATTACTATACAGGATTTATATAGCACCAACAGTTTGAGCAGCGCTTTATATTATTATTATACAGGATTTATATAGCGCCAACAGTTTGCGCAAAGCTTTAAAACATGAGGGCAAACAGTACACTTACAATACAATTCAATACAGGAGGGATCAGAGGGCCCTGCTCGTTAGAGCTTACAATCTAGAAGGGAGGGTCTAAAAGCTAATAAAGTAGGGGATAAGCAGACAGATTGGGGTAGGGCATTCCATATGATTGGAGAGGCTTTGGAAAAGTCCTGGAGGCGAGCATGGGAGGAGGTGACGAGGGACCTAGAGAGCAGGAGGTCTTGAAAGGAACGAAGAGAACAAGTAGGTTGGTATTTAGAGACTAGGCTGGTGATGTAGCTGGGGGCAAAATTGTGGATGGCTTTGTACGTAGTTGTTAGTATTTTGAATTTAATTCTTTGGCCGAGCGGAAGCCAGTGGAGGGATTGACAGAGAGTAGTAGCAGACACAGAGCGATTGGTAAGGTGGATGAGTCTGGCAGCAGCATTCATGATGGATTGAAGAGGTGATAGACTATGTAGAGGTAAGCTAATGAGAAGGGAGTTGCAGTAGTCGAGGCGAGAGATAACCAGCGAGTGAATTAAGAGCTTTGTTGTGTCATTGGTTAGAAAGGGGCGTATTTTGGAGATGTTGCGGAGGTTGAGGTGGCAGGATTTGGCAGTGATTGGACGTGTTGCTTAAAAGAGTTCAGAGTCCAGGACTACACCTAGAACCTTGGCATGTGGGGATGGGCTTATAGTTGTGCCATCGATTTTGACAGTGAAATCAGGAGAAGGGGCATATGGGGGAGGAAAAATTATAAGTTAGGTTTAGGATAGATTGAGTTTGAGGAAGTGATGTGACATCCAGACTGATATATCTGATAGTAAATTAGTGATATGGGAGGAGACAGAGGGAGTGAGCTGAGGGGTAGAGAAATAGATTTGGGTGTCGTCAGTGTAGAGGTGGTATTGGAAGCCATGGCAGGCTATCAGTTGACCCAGGGAGGAGGTGTAGATTGAAAATAGGACAGGTCCAAGAACAGAACCTTGGGGGACCCCAACTGAGAAAGGAAGGGGAGAGGAGGAAGGCATGGGAGTTTTTTGAGGAGGAGGGGGTGGTCATCTGTATGAAAGGCAGCAGAGAGGTCCAGGAGTAGGAGTACATAATAGTGTCGATCGGTTTTGGCCGTTAGTAGATAGTTTGTTAGTTTTAGGAGAGCAGTATCTGTGGAGTGTTGAGGACAAAATCCAGACTGAAGGGGATCAAGAAGGCTATTATCAGTGAGGTGGACGCTCAGTCGGTTCTAGACCAGACGTTCAAAGAGTTTGGATAAGAAGGGGAGCAAGGAGATGGGGCGTAGGTTGTTAAGATTGGATGGGTCCAGTGAGGGCTTTTTAAGTATGGGTCTGACAAGTGCATGTTTTAGATAGTTGGGGAAGATGCCAGAAGAGAGGTAGAAATTGAAGATGTGGGTTAGAGAGTGTAGCATAGAGCCAGAGGGTGAACGTAGCATTTATGAGGGAACAGGATCCAGAGGGCAGGTGGTAAGGTAGACATTTCCAAGTAGTTTAGCAACCTCGTCTATAGTGGTGGGGTTGAAAGCGGGAAGTAATGATTTATTATATAAAGGAAGACAGTACAGTTACAATACAAGAGAGTGTTAGAAGGGCTATACCCCTGATAGTTTACTAAATAAATTAAACCAGATAAAAATAAGAAAGTAAAATATGCAAAAATAGGATTTTTGACTTACCGTAAAATCCGTTTCTTAGAGCTCATTGACAGACACAGCGCTTCCTTATTCAGAACCATAGGGTTTTATCGCTCCCTACAGGAGTAGGACACTAGGCAGAAAAAAGACTTGGCTACGCCCATGGGCAGTCCTAGGTGATATACACCCCCCTCTCTGCTATAGGCCTTCAGATTTGTCACAAGCAGTGTCAGAAGCATTAAAAACTCCATAGAGAGGTGGGTGCTGTGTCTGTCATGTACTCAGAGAAACGCATTTTAAGGCAAGTCAAAAATCCTATTTTCTCATACATTCATTGACAGACACAGCGTTTCCTTATTCAGAACCATAGGGATATCCCAAAGCAGTGCCAAACATGAGGGGTGCGGCAGCCAACAAAAAAACAGGCCAACCAGACAATCTGGAGCTCAATGAGAATAACTGGAGCCCAATCTGAACAGAAAGAAAACCCCTTCATGAGGGAAAAACCCTCTAGATCCCAGCCTGCAGAACCATGCGGCCAAAAGAGGCATCTGCAGATGCCAGCACATCCACTTTGTAAAATTTTGTTAAAGTGTGCACCGACGACCAGGTGGCCGCCTTGCACACTTGCGTCACTAACGCCTGATGACGGAAGGCCCAGGAGGCATTCAACGCCTGAGTAGAGTGCGCCTTCACCGGGAAGGGTGGAACCCGACCCCTGACAGAATAGGCCTCAGTCATCGTCTGTCTGATCCACCTAGAAACGGTCGCCGAGGAAGCAGACAGCCCCATCTTTGACCGGTCTGCGATCACGAACAGGGAGCCTGACCTCCGAAAGGACTCAGTGGCCTCCAAATACACTCTGATCGCCCGAACCACATCCAAGGTGTGTAAGGCAAATTCCCTCAGATGTTGCGGCCTGGGACATATTGCGTTGCCTTTTCGGTCTTCATTTAAATGGAAATCAGAAACAACTTTTGGAAGGAACGAAGGATAAGGACGAAAAACCACTTTGTCCTTATGAACCACCAGGTAGGGCGTGCGACAGGATAGCGCCGCCAATTCCGACACCCTGCGAGCAGAGGCGATTGTCACAAAAGGTGGCCTTCTTGGTGGCTGAGTGAGCAGGGGAATTTCTCGAATATTTTCAAACGGAGGCTTCTGTACAACCGAAAGCACCAGATTCCCACGGTGGCAAGGGAGATCGCACTGGTGGAACCACATGTCGCACCCACTGAATGAAGGTACGCACCAGGGAATGCAAAGCCAGAGGGCGCTGAAAGAAAACCACCAAAGCTGATACCTGGCCATTGATGGTACCCAAGGCCAAATTCTTTTCAACGCCCCTCTGAAGTACAGTCAAAATCTGAGCCACCGAAAAGGAACATGGGTGAAACCCCACTGACTCACACCATGAAATGTACGCTTTCCACATCCGATTATATACCTTCCCGGAAGTAGACTTCCTAGATTTGAGTAGTGCCGGAATCACGACGATAAAGCAGGGTGGAAGATCAGCCTTTGGGAAAGCAGATCCTCCCTGAGAGGCAGCCGCCAGGGGGCGTCTGCGACCAGACGCACCAGGTTGGTGTACCAGGACCGACGAGGCCAGTCCAGGGCCACTAGAATGACCGGTAATTCCTTCGGCCTCGATCCTGCGTAAAAGCCGAGGCAGAAGCTTGAGAGGATGAAAGGCATAGATCAATCAATACTGGCCCCACGGAGCCACCAGAGCGTCTGAGGCGTCCACCAGAGGGTCCCGGGATCTGAACACAAACCTCTGCACCTTCCTGTTGACCCGGGATGCCATCAGATCTACCTCTGGAGAGCCCCAATGCAGACATATCTGTTGAAATACTTCCTTATGAAGGGATCACTCCCCTTGGTCCAACACTTGTCGATTGAGGTAATCCGCCTGCCAGTTGCCACCCCCAGAATGTGGACGGCGGAGATGGCCGGGATGAAACGCTCTGCCCGCCGGAAAATGCCTGCTACTTCCAGGCCCGCTAACACACTCCTTGTTCCTCTCTAGTGATTGACATAGGCCACCGCCGTGGCATTGTCCAACTGGACCTGTATCGGGAGCAACTGAAGTAGATCCGGCCAATGATCCAGACAGAGTCTGATCACCCGGAATTCCAAGATGTTGATAGGTAGCCAGGATTCCTCCAGCGTCCAGCGACCCTGAGCCAAGCTCAGGCCCAGGATTCCTCCCCACCCGGACAGACTGGCATCGGTGGTGACCACCATTCAGTACAGAAGGAGAAAGGATTTCCCCTGCCGAAGAGCTGGGGAACCAATCCACCAGATCAGGGACCCTTTGGCTCCTTGGCTTAGCTGAATCTGACTGCCCAGAGACCCTGGACATTTGTCCCAATTTAACAAGATCTCCTTTTGCAGGGGTCTCGTATGTAACTGAGCAAACGGGACCGCCTCAAATGTAGACACCATCAGGCCTAGCACCCACATGCAAGTCTGCAGGGAGACTCACCTGCTGGACAGCAGTAAGCAGGTTGCCGCCTGTAACTTCTGGAGTTTGTCCTGCGGAAGGAATACACTGGCCAGAGCGGAATCCAGAGTCAGACCCAGATAAACCCATTTCTGAATTGAAATCAGCGCAGACTTTTGGTAATTTATCAGCCACCCAAAATCTGCCAGAGTCTGAATAGCAATCTCCACCCCACCCTATCTGCTCGCAGCAGGTCGTCCAGGTAGCCCAGAACAGCAATTCTCTGCTGGCACAGCAGCGCCAGAACCGGGGCCAACACCTTGGTGAAGACCCAAGGAGCAGAGGCGAAACCAAAGGGTAACACCTCAAACTAATAATGCTCCTCTCCAACAGCAAAGCAGAGGAACCGCTGGTGTTGTGCACATATCAGAATGTGCAGGTAGGCATCCTTAATGTCGATGGAGGCAAGAAAGTCCCCCTGATAAAGAGATGCCACCACGGAGCAAATTGGCTCCATTCTGAACTTCCGCACCTGCACAAAGCGGATCAGGGCCTTGAGGTGCAGAATCGGATGTACCGTACCCTCTTTTTTGGGGATCATAAACAGGTTTAAATAAAAATCCCTGCAACGTTCCGACACTGGACGCGAGACAATCACCCCTTGAAGCAACAGGCCTTGCACCGCGCCCCAGAGGGCTAACAAGGTGGTCCGTAGACGTAAGCAGATTAGACGGAAAAAATCTGCTTGGGGACAAGACTGGAATTTGATCTTGTAACCAGACAGAATCAATTTGTGGACCCACATGTTGTTTATCAGAGAGGTCCACGGGCCCGGAAACCAGCGAAGATGTCCCCCCACCCGGACTGCGGGTGAGGGCACCCCTTCCTGCCGAAGGAGCCTTATCTGGGGGTCTGGACCAGACCAGGGTCGCTTGGAACCTCCAGGGGGAGCGTGAAATACTGAGCTTTTATCAGTGGACCCTGAGGGATGAAAAAACTTTGTGTGCAGAGAAGGAAGGACCTACGCTTGTGACATGGCTCCTTTCCCTTTTTGACTGTGGAAGAAAAGTTCTCTTCCCCTTGTGACACTCTTAATCATATCATCCAGAGTGGCCCCAAACAAACGATAGCCTTGAAAAGGCAGATCAGCTAGGGCTTTTTTTAGAGGCCTCTTCCACAGTCCAAAACTTCCCGCATAGATGCAATCAGTGCTTCCACCAGAGCCTTCTTGTGTGCAGCCACCGGGGCAGAGGAATCATTCTCACTGTCTGAAAAATCTAGGAGTGCGGCCACAGAACTGGCAGGGTGGACCCCGTCCACAGCAGCCGAATCAGATTCAGAATCTGATGAGACAGATGAAGCAGGGGAAGGCAGGGGACGCTTCTTGCTAGTCCGCCGCCCAGGAGCCACCTCCACGTGGGACACAAAGGACTCCAGGGCCGCCATCAGTGCATCAATGGATGGCTGGGACCCAGAGGGACCTGCAGCCTCTTAAAGGGGGTTAGGTGGGGAAACATGCACCTGAGACTCCATAGGGGAAGAAGAGACCCACCACACCAAGAGCGACACTGCAAAGGGACACCCCCCATGCTGGTAGTGGTACCGGAACACTAGGATATGCCACAGCCTGTAGCAGAGAGAGGAAGGGACCCCACCAGACTCAACACCCCACTAGCGTAGAACTTGCTGCCTCAGGTGTAGACCTGCACACACGTGGCATCCGAGGAAGAGGATAACACAAGAGTCAGCACCGAGTTAAAAGGAAGAGCTTCCGCCTGCTAAAAATGCTGTCTGGGCTACACAGTAATGGCCGCCGCTGCCTGAGCACAAAAACTACCAAATCATGGCCGCCGAGATACACAAACATGGCCGCCAGCCATAAGAAGTCAGCAGGCACTAGGGGGAAAAAATGCCAGGCTACGGCAAAATGCCCACTGGCCCCGCTACACGAGGCTGACACAGACCCAAGGAAAGACCCTGAAAGAGAGAAAGAGGATCCGGGCACCGGACCCCCCCCCAGTAAGCACTGCACCTGGCGGCGTGCACCCCCTGCCCACCAGTACTCAACCCCACCCCCCCAGGATCCATCAAGGCACCACACTACCTCATATAGAGGAGGGAGGGAGAAAGGAGGGCTACCAGGGGACCTCCAGGGACCATCCACCACAGGAAGAGAGGGTGAAAGGGCGGAGGGAAACCCGCAGGACCGACTGACCCGGGGAGAAGCCTGTGTCCACCGCAAACCCACCAAGAGGAGAGGGGCACCGCTACAGACAGAACCTTCTCACCACTGAATTGGGGGGCTGTCGGCTATGAAAGACGCTGCGACTCGAGCCAAGACCCGGTCATATGTGACCTCGCGAGACGTTTAAACAGGGCCAGCCCCATCCAGTGAGGCTATGTCGCAGCGACCTAACACGTAGCTGCAGTCTGCAAGCGCTCGCTGGCTAGACTGGGGAGACCACTGGATCAAATGCCCAGCCCATCACCCAGACCGGCAGATGATTGCAGATCTCATCGGAAAAAATCCTGGAAAAAAACAACAAAAAGATAAATTTTGTAAGGACTAGAGATCCCAGCAGGGAACTAGGTCCTTACTCCTGACTAGGCAGAAAAAAACTGAAGGCCTATAGCAGAGAGGAGGATGTATATCACCTAGGACTGCCCAAGTCTTTTTTCTGCCTAGTGTCCTACTCCTGTAGGGGGCGATATAACCCTATGGTTCTGAATAAGGAAGCGCTGTGTCTGACAGTGAACAAATGAGAAAATAACTCTGTGTATAGGGTCCCTACACATCTAATATATATGTAGAAGGAAAAAAAAGGATCTGCGTTTCGTCTCATACTAGTCAAACTCAGGCAGAGAATATGGTAATAAGCTACATTTAGGGCTCTAAATCCCCTTATTTAAAAAAAAAAAAAAACAAATACAGTTACCTTAAAACGGAGCACGACCCAAAAGGGGAAATTCCACTTTAAGGCATCCTCCCCCACTTCTGTTTGTGAAATGGAGCCTTTGGGGAGGAGGGGTACTGGATTTTGACAGGTTTCCGCTCCGATCACCTAGGTGTTTGGAAGCGGAAGTTGTCCTTTCCCCCCAACCTCTCGAAGTCTTCTGGGAAACATGACAGGTCCCAGAAGACTGCAGGACCAGTCACAGAGTGCATATGCAGTGGGCACCCGGCTGTGAAGCTGCAAGCTCTCACAGCCGGATGCCCATAGTAAAGATGTTGGCGCCGGCAAGGGATGACACAGGGAGAAAATGGCTGGGGTGAGCACACCACTGGATTGTGGGACAGGTGAGTGACTGTTTACTAAAACTCAGCAGCTACAGTTTTTTTTGTAGTGGCTGGCTTTTAATTTTCACTTGAGACTGGAGCTCCGCTTTAAGCAAGCCTTACAATTTTCTTTCTTTCAAACACAAGTTAAAAAAAAAAAGAAAATGGCTTGATTCCTCCATCAACACAGTCAATATTGATGGGGGGATCCCTCCCACTGTGCTATTGAATTCTGACAGTGGGAGGCTTCCCAGCTATCAGAATACAATGATCACTGCCAGCAGCTATAGCCGCCGACAGTGATAACACAAAGAAAAACCCTGACAGGCTGGTTGATCTGAAGTCGATCGATGGATCGATTTCAGTACAACCAGCCTGCCCATAGATGGATCAAAATACATCCGTTTCCTGCTGAACTGTGTGAATTTCAATACATCCAGGTCCAGCGTTTTAAAACTGTTTTCACCCACACAGACATGTATGTGTCTGTATGAATGGGGCGGGGCCATTAGAAAAAACAGCTCCTCGGCACATGCAGTACAGCCACTGGAGTCTAATCCTGGTACAGATAGACCTCTTGCAATCACCTGTACAGCAAAACTCGCAAAAGGGAAAGCAAACCGCAGAATGGATCTCCGGCGAAGCTGCTAAAAGTGTACAGCTGAAACACACTGTATATGGGAGCTATTTCAACAGCCAAATAATTTGTTGTTCTGTGCAGCCTATCCTATGATCTGGAGGGAGAGTGCAACTTAAGCATACACTCAGCATAACAATTGGACAATGAAATAAAGCAGCACACTCATGAGGGCATCACTCTGCTCTCTCTACTTCTATAAGCATATTACCTGCCCCACTTGCAAACTTTGCTGTACTGTGATTACAGAAGGCTGATCACCACACATCCAGAAGCTAACTAACTGCATTTAAGATACTTTTATTTTTTTAATACATAACTACATTAACTGGTGTTATATGCCTGCAGATTGGTTTTAATATGACTTGGTAATTATGAACAAATAGCGCCATTGCATCCTCCTGACATTGGAGAATGCCACAACACACACTGTTGCAGTGAAGATTGTGTGGCTTTTCCTTTCTTATGGATCTGGCACTAGAATACGAGCTCCCTCGGGGCAGGGAAGTAATGAGATACACTATGAAGTCAGCTGGGCTATGCATTACAGAATACGTCGACAACAGCGGCGGCCGGTTGGATCTGGTACATTTACCCCATCTATGGTGGGCAGTGCTTCTCCCGGGCTTCATCGGTGGCTCCAATCAGGTGCTTAAAAAAAAACACCCCGCCTCTGTAATTCATGCACCCGGCGTCCTGAAAGGGGCCAGACGCATGAATAGGGAGTGGCGGCCGTGGATAGAGGGGGCGGTGCTCAGGCGCCACCTAATGGACGGGCCACCACTGGTTTTTCTTTTTTTTTTTCCTTACATTTAATTGTATTTACAGACCCCTTTTGCTCCTCTCTCGGTTAGGGTAATTTATAGTGTCTGACTGCTTACTGTCCCCGTATGTTGCACGGAGTTGGGTTTTGTGTTCGGCTAAGCCTGCATGAGTCCTGCTGAGTTGAGTCTGATGTCCCGCTGGAAGATACCATTAATATGCACCTGATGTCTTGTACATGATGATTACTTGTGTGCATTTTGATCCTGCCATATTATGGTCCATATGTTAACCTTACTTATTGAATATTGTATTGACTGTTTCTTTATTGTATCTATAGATTTTGTACACCCTTTTCTTCTCCCCTGAAGAAGGAATATACAAAACATTTTGCGAAACTCGTTAGGTTCGGGTTCAGCTGTGAATACCTTGAAGACTGTTGGGCCATTATTCCATCCTGGCCGACTCGGTGCAGCCCATTTTACAATTCGGGTGTTTGTTTTGTTATTTTATCATCATGCTATGCCCTTATGTATTTTATTGTCCCCTCTGGGGAAATACTTTTATATTATGTAACGAATAAACTTATATTTTATACCTTGTATAACTTTTTCACACTCCCCTAACCTGCCTATAAAAGTCCATGCTAGGGCAATTTCTTTCTCCACTGGTGGACACTAAACAACATAATAGAAATACAATAAAATTAATTGAACGTGGAATTATTCCTGCTTGTAAATGTTGGTGTGTCACTTTTCCTATAAACCAAAAACGAAACTTGCAATTCCAGGCCCCCCTAAATAAATAAGTAAATACATCCCATGGATTTCTTCTCCAAGAGGAGAACGCTGATTTGAATTATATCTTGCTTTAACTTTGTATGAGAGATCCATCAGACAACGGTAATACTGCTGTGTGCCGCATATTTTGTTGAAATGGGTCAAGAACAAAAAGTGCTACTTAGATAACAGAAACTCGGTATACTCATGAGTAGCTTGATTTAAAATGTACTAGCCTACTGAATATGCAAAAGACAGACCACAACATATAATCCAACATAATCATACCAGATCACTTGGTAAAAGAAAACGGCTTTAAAAAATGGATACTCTACAGTGAAATAAAACCCACATTATAAACACATGCGCAGCATGCAAAAAATGAAGCAAATGAGCCGTCCGCGTTCATTTACTGTGCACAAGAAGTACTGCAGTATACAATAAAGGGAAGTAAGTTTGACACATGCAACCCCCCCCCCCCCCAAACTTAAACAAGAAATAATAAAAAAATGGTGGGGGGATTCTATGTATTGGATTTGATAAAACCAGATATAGATAAATATATAAATAAACATAATAGAAAACAAGCCTTCAAGACAAACAAGGTGATATTTTAAACTATTGTACTGTGGTTTTATAGAAAGGTTATGTCAGTAGCTTTTAATGTGGTATAAGACACGCATGCTGCAAGGTTAGGAAAAGATGCTAATTAAGGCTCAGTTGAAGTCTACCTCTCCTGTTCTTGCCTCATTCGCATCCTGTCATCTTCTGAAGGGTGGGCTTCTTTCATTTTCCACGATCCCCTGTGATCAATCTTGTCATCTTTTCGATGTTTGCCAAACCTGTCAAGAACAAGCGCAATTCTAACACTGGTCTGCAGAAAGAAAAGGCGACAACAAGTGCCTTTGTGGAGGCCATTCTCTGCTGCTAACAGTGCACAGTAACTTGATCACAATTTCTGCTTCTGTGTCCTCGCTGTTTTCTGCAGGGATATTCACTGCCACAATGCAATCAGCACAACCGGTTTATAGATGTCCTACTTGGCTACACTTGAGTTTTAACAGCTTTCCTATTTCAGAAATAATAGCAGAGATTATTATAGGGCAGGATATATGTTCAAACTGTTTAAATTGTTAGTAAAGCACCAAGTGAAAACAGGCTTCACATAGTTCACCTCACAATGACTAGAATCCATAAAAAAAACTCAGGGCTGAATAAATCTAAAAAGCCAGGATCCAACTGCGTCCAAAGAAAATTACAACTGTCACCCTTTTTGTCGGATTTTCCTACTGACTGAATCAATTGAAGAAAATGTCCTCTGGGCCCCTTAAAGGAGACTTTCAGTTTATACCGTTTTGTTGCCATACAATGTAGAAGTGCAAAAACAAGTTGTCTGTAAACAGTGTAAGGAAATGGCAAGGTAGACTAAGAAAGAAAGATTCAATTAGCTGTCTGTTCTTGCGTAACAGTGCCAGGACCTTCCAACTACACACATTTGGCGCTGGCAGCGGCACAAACGTGGCATTTCTGACTTTTCACTCTTCTACACAGAGGTACTGTCCCTGCTTAAAAGAATTTTTTCCAACCACAAGAGCCTCTGCCCACTCTTGTAACTGCTTCCTGTCAAGAATGACTCCATGTTTCAAGCCATTCCCCTATTTTGGAGCATTGCTACCTTTTTACCATTCTACTTTTATTGCACATACCAGAAATACATTGGTTATTATCTACATCCTTAAAACCAAACTCTGCCCCTCCACAGCATTAGATGTTCTAAACCTATAAAAATCTATTTTGATTTATGGCTGGTGTGAGAGAACACCATAATCACGGAAATGCTTCTGCTGCAAACAGTCAGCAGGTTAATTAAAGACGTTTGGTTTAAGTTAAACTTAAAAAAAAAAAAAAAAAAAAAAAAAGAAGAAGATATATAAATTATCTATCTCATGAACACTAATAACATGGAAAAATGATACACTCAGTCATATAGTTCACATCGCCCTATCAATCCTTCCACCTGTTTCCGAGGCTGTCCTTAACCACATGTAAGTTTAAACATATACGATGGGGGAAGGCTATCGGTAACTTAGTTATAAGTTATATATATTACTTTACCAATCGATATGCAAAGCCTGGGGGAATTACTAAATAGCTACTTAATCCAAAGACAGATTTTTGTATGTCTACAAAATATATATATATATTTTTTTTTTTTTTTTAACGGTTTGGAAGACTAGAAGCCTAAAGGGTAGCTGAAGTTAAAATGTGGGTTACTTGGACCATAAGTAATGAAAACAATAGCAAAACAGATTTCATACCTAAATTAAAGAAAACTGGAATCTGCAATCCTTTCCAAGTCATTCCCCTATTTGATCTATTTCTTCATCTTTCTCTCTCCACCTCACCTCTATTCTCCAACCTCTACTCTCCAATTCTAACTTAAATATTATTTAGCATTTTGTTGAAAAAGTTATCATATTTGTGCGAATACTAATGTTCTCAGCCCCAAATCTAATAACTGTATTAAAAAAGAGATGCATTCTGTAACTTGGCACCTTTGTTTTACACTCTTAAAAACAATATGCTGGATCCCAAATTGAGCGGACTGACTTTTGATTTCAATACCAACGGACCATTCTCAGAATTGTGGGATCTAGTCCCAGAAGAGCTCCTTCATTTGCAGTGATCTTGGAGTAATTCAGCCAGGCTGACCCAGGACTGGTATTTGGCCCAGTAGTACACTTTGTATCTGAGGTTTCGCATTAATGTATTTTGCTCAAAAGTTTTGCCAAACTGCCTTAAATATTTTCACTTAGTTACATACGTATCCTAACAACTTGACTTCCTTTTTTTTTATTAGAATACAATTGCAGTTCCTTTATTAGTCTATTAATTAAGACAAATTAAATAATGCAAGAACAAAAGCCCCCCCCCCCCCACCCACTGGAAAGAATATGAACTTGAGCTGGTGTCTAGGTACTTGTTTCTAGACCTAAACTGGTTAAAGTCTCTCTTTATCCAAATGTGCTAAATTTCAAGCACAACAAAACCAAATAAAATCACAATTTAATCTGTTAAATGGGCTAAACTTGCTGCGTTACTGATGAGATCATTGTAGCCTGCCAAATTACCTACGGATTTCATTAGGACAGCAAGCTATAGAAGAAACATCCATTAGTTGATTAATGAAGAAAAACAAAAACTGATTAAGACATAAAAAGTCCCATAGTGTTAAATTGGTTATGAATGGTAGAAATGGAAAAGCCTAATTTATTAGCCAGCCTCTGTATGCATATTGTCATCTCCCTGCATCTGGTTTTATAACGATAAGAAATAAATACTAGAACAGAATATGAAAGACAACGCCTGAACACCAATCACTTATTCTATTTGAATGTCAAAAGTGCATGCCTACAACACTAAGAACACCAACCTTTTAATCCCAGGTTTTGCTTGGTTTAGGGCTGGGTTTGATTGTTCTTTGGCGGGGTTGGCAACCCGTCAATCGCGGCCCACCTGTTGACCGTCTGCAGGTAACAGGTGGACCACGAAAAGATTCCTGCTCCGCCAACCTCCTCCTTCTAAGTGCCAGTCTTTGCCTTTTCTCCCAGCCGACTCCACTGTGCCATCCCTGTCTCTCTCTCCCTCCCGCCTCCTCCACGCTTTCCATGTCCCGGTCCCTCGCTCTCCCTCCCCGTCCAGCCTCCTCCGCCGCTGTGATCAGTGAATAGCGGAGACTGGGAGGAAGCACAGCTCATGATTGAGGGCGGGGGAAGGAGCCGGCCAAATTAACTTTTTAAGTTAAACCACTGGTGATTGGTTGTTAGGACACAGGGTGGTCCTAAGCAACCAATCATCAGCTTGCTAATATGAAAATTGACTCTGCAAACTCCTGCCCTCTGTCGAGAACTGTGCTGCTTCCCGGGTCTCCGCTGTGGAAAAAGGTAAAACACTGCTATGGGAGGAAAGGGGGGCCAGAGTTTACGGCTATAGGAGAAAGGGGGGATGATGTGAAGTGAAGGGGGGCGGTCATCTTTGACTTCACTAGGGTTGTGCCAAGTAGATCTCCATATCTCGAAGGTTGCCTACCCCTGATCTATTGTGTCAAGAAAGCCTGCTATGTTTGGTCTAGTATTTTCATAGAAGATGTGACAAAAGCACTATGGGGTACACATAAATATACATTGAATGCAGACCAAAAATACACAGTACTTTATTTCAGAATTGAACCCTGGCTGCAACATGAGAACATGGGTTGGTAGGTGGTTGGAGACAGAGGTAAGAACCTGGAATGTGATTCAACTTTTCTAAAATTATAATTTATGGGTGGAGTTCAAGTTTAAAGTAAACATGCCATTCTTCTTGCTTACCCATCTAACAGGTACTGTATATAGAGATTGCTGTAAGGTCTGTAGTGCTCTCTCTTTCATGTCACAGCTCTCTTGGCAATCCCCCAAATAGCAGCTGTGAAAACTCAGACTGAAAATCATTATATATATATATATATATATATATATATATATATATATATATATATATATATATATATATTTTTTTTTTTTTTGTCATTGTCTGAGGTCTGCCAAAAAAATTAAATATAAAACATTCCAGCCAACTAGAAAATAGAGATGTGAAAATAAATTTTTATTTTTACAGTTCTACAGAGCTCAACAGCTGCTATTGCTATTGTGACAGGAGAGAGGAAACGATAGAGAGCTTATAACAGCCTCAAAAGAAGAGTAAGATCAGGAGCAGGGCTTGTGTTTGTTAGGGATTCCCCCCGTTGTTTCAAAACCTTTGTGATAAAATGGTACACCCATTCCTTCCAGTACTCTGGTTTCCTCCCACACTCCTTAGACATGCTGGTAAGTTATTTGGCTCCTTTCCTAAATTAGCCCTAGTATGTGCGTGCGTGGATGAATGCATACCTGTAAATATTATATATATATATATATATATATATATATATATATATATATATATATATATACATACACACACACACACAGCATCTGTCCACAAGTGCAGCACACCATACTCTGCTGAAATAGGTTAGATTTCAGTCTCAATCTTTTTCATTTGTTTTCCAACCAGAGTATTCATTCTGTTAACTGCTCAAGGCCCTTCTAATTTCTGTGGATGCGAAAGGTAGAATTCAAATGAAAAAAAAAGCACAATTAAGTTGTTAATGGCAATTAACTCTGTATGATGGCTTGATTGCACGGAAATGAAAAAAATATTGTAATGGAGGACAAGCAAGGTCGATATTGCCAAGACTGTAATTTGGCCTGGCATCTGATGATTTACTGCAGATTAAACGTTCTGTTATGTTAACATAAGTAGTAGATGTACAATACAGCCATTCTAGGCTATTTCGTAAGCCTAGGTGGGGAGCACATGATCCACAGCGACTGAGAAGCCTCAGAGTCCACATAGGCTGTGGGCTGATAATGACTTCATTCTTTTGTCTGACCTTCTTAAACTTGTTCTAGATCAACGATTCTGAAGTTACTGAAGCCAGTCTCTATTAGTCTCCCTCTTCTCCCTTCTCCATTAGTCTCCCTCTCTAATGAAAGTTTTACTCGGAAACCCAATTGGGCCTTGGTGTACAGGATGCATATTAAAATATCAAACTTTAAACATCTCGAGCTGTACTGGAATAAGCAGTGGAAGTTATAGATGTCTAGTCTGGAATTTGGTAAAGGGGCAACCAATATGGTAGGGGAACCTCCGCAAGTGTTCCAATACTTTGGTAGTGTGAACCAGCATGCCTTGCTTTCCATCATTTGAAGCCACACGGATAAGTGAGATATGTTTCTAATGTTTATTAAAACTATCTGGATAATGACAAAACAACTTTAACATGGCAAGTAGAAGGCAAATGGGTTCCGACTGGCTGTTTACTTTGCAAGGTAAGTAGCGGTTTACAAAGATAATTTTACACATGGCTTAGTGGATATGGTGAAGTTTTACTTTGCAAAGACTAGCTCAATTACGTACAAGGAAAAAAAATGGTTTGCTTGCACATATAATTAACTGCTTCAATACTGGGCTATAGTCATATGATGTCCGCAGATGGGATCTCCCATCCTGGGCGGGCGTCATATGACATCCTCAGCTTCTCGCCGCTCCTGCGGGCCCCAGCGTGGTGATCAGGGATGAGGTGTGTCCCTCGGACATAGCCCATCCCAGATTAGTGTAAAGAGCCAATAAAAAATGGCTGTTTATCACGTGACTGGCTGTGTCCAATCACAGCTGGTCACATGTACTGTCCATGTGCACGGTGCTCGTGCATGCCCCTAGGGTGCGCGCACAGCAGCGATTGGAGACGAGGCTTGTCACCCTAACACAGCCCAACCCAGATCGCAGTACCACGTGACCAGCTGTGTCCAATCACAGCCAGTCACAGAATGTCAACAAACCGTGGTAACGAGATGTTACCGGGTTCTCCACCTCACACACCGATCGTGTGTGAGAAGGAGATTGCAGTAACATCTCGTTACCACTTACAGTGTACACCAACCACACTGATCTCCCCAATAAAGAGGACCTGTCACCAGCCATCAAAGTACCTTTCGCAGTTCATCTGAGTACCTGTCACAGCCCATCTGAGTACCCGAGTACCTGAAACAGCCCACCCGTGTACCTGTCACAGCCCATCTGAGTACCCGAGTACCTGTCACAGCCCATCTGAGTACCCGAGTACCTGTCACAGTTCATCTGAGTACCTGAGCACCTGTCACAGGCCAACTGAGTACCCGAGTACCTGTCACAGTCCATCTGAGTACCCGAGTACCTGTCACAGTCCATCTGAGTACCCGAGTACCTGTCACAGTCCATCTGAGTACCCGAGTACCTGTCACAGTCCATCTGAGTACCTGTCACAGTTCATCTGAGTACACGAGTACCTGAGCACCTGTCACAGCCCATCTGAGTACCTGTCACAGCCCATCTGAGTACCAGTCACCAGCCCATCAGGGTACCTAAGTACCTATCTATAGCCCAGAGTACCCGAGTACCTGTCACCAGGCCATCAGAGTACCTGAGTACCTGTCACCAGGCCATCAGAGTACCCGAGTACCTGTCACCAGCCCATCAGAGTAACCGAGTACCTGTCCCCCGGCCAGAGTACCAGAGTACCTATCTGCAGCCAATGCCTCATAGAATATACGTTGGGGTGTTTGGTTGCTAGGAAATTAGAGGTGTAATTTATGCTCCTAGAACCCCTGATGTTGCTCCCTGCATGTTAGACCTCTCTGTGTGGCCAGGCTGTGTAAAAGTCACACACATGTGGTATCGCCATACTCGGGAGGAGTAGCAAAATGTATTTTGGGATGTAATTGGAAGTATGCATATGCTGTGCGTGAGAAATAAAAAAAATAAAAAAACAATCTTCATTTTACCAAGAATTATGGGGAAAAAAAAAAATCACAACTTCAAAAAACTCACCATGCCTCTTATATACCTCTGACTGTCTTTTTCAAAAAGGGGTCATTTGGGGGGGTATTTGTACTTTCTTGACATTTCAGGGCCTCAATAAATGAGTCAGTGCATCAGGTGTGATCGATTTTCAATGATTTGCACCATAGCTTGTAGACTCTATAACTTTCACAGAGACTAAATAATATTCACTAATTAGGGTTATTTTTACCAAAGAGCTGTAGCAGTATAAATGTTGGCCCAAATTTATGAAAAAAAAAATTACTTATTTGCAAAATTTTATCATAGAAACTAAAAAAAAAAGTGTTTTTTTTTTCCCAAAATCTTCGCTTTTTTCCACTTATGTCGCAAAAAATAAAAAACCCAGTGGTGATTAAATACCACCAAAAGAAAGATCTATTTGTATGAAAAAAAAAGATAAAAACTTTGTTTGGGTAGAGTGTTGCTTAACTGAATAATTGGCATTCAAAGTGTGAAAGCGCTGAAAGTTAAAAATTGGTCTGGGCAGGAAGGGTGCCCTGTATTGAAGTGGTTAAATGATGGAGGTTAGCAGAGCTTTACCTCATTCACTGAGCCCTGGGGTAAGTTCCTTTGCAAAGTGAAGAGACTATTTAGCCTATTTGCCTTTAGTAAAACAACCACACTGTGGGGTTGATTTACTAAAACTGGAGTGCGCAAATGCAGCGTTTCTATGCAGCTCTGCATAGAAACCAATCAGCTTCCAGGTTTTATTGTCAAAGCTTAATTGAGCAAGCTGAAGTTAGAAGCCGATTGGCTGCTATGCACAGCTGCACCAGATGTTGCACTCTCTGGTTTTAGTAAATCAGCCCCTATGTTTTCCCAATAAATGAATGGGCAGATGCGCCGAGTTACCAGACTGACATTCTTCATTGCAATGTCATGTTCTGTTATAGCATAGACGGAGTCTCATTAAGCATCACTCTCGCTCAATGTCAGTCAACAGCACAGTGCAAAAATGCAGCTAGTATTGATCTGCACACTTCCCATTTCCGCTGGGGAAAGTAACACTGTAGTTTCAAACTGGCTCTCTACATTATCTCTACCTCTATTTAATGTATTTAACAACATTCAAGGGGAACCGGTGTCCACTTTTCACAATGTCTGTGGAATACGAAATATTCTTCTGTGCACCCCCCTGGCTGGAATGACTGAAAAGGTTACGTTAGTCATCTTAAGGTTTTATATCAGCATTGGAAGAAGGTTTTTATAACAAAGGAAAAAAAGGTGCAAGACCCCAAGAACCTCACACATCCCAGCTGACACAAAGCAAACTCATTTAACTCAGCAGCACTGAGCTTACATCCAGAACGAGGCAACCAAACAAATCAATTTCTTAACCGTTGTTCAATGTTTCCACAACCTGTCGCTTGACATGTTGAGACTGAAACATAATGGCAGTTGTGCTGACCTTTGACTTCACACATTAAAGTCACCTGAATCAATTGTTATAGAGACGAGAGGCAGGCTTCGCCATTACAGACGCAGTATGTACACCATTCATAGACGGTTTAAAAGGGAGATGCTACTGTATTTTTGGTACACATTTTAAGTTAGTATCATAAAAAAAACTTGCCAAAAAAATTTGAAGAAGGATTTACATTTTAACATGTTGTTCCTTATTAGGACTGTTGTATGTTATATACAGATAGGTGAAGGCTCACTCTAGTGGTCATCTGTATATTGGGGAAAGTGATAGTGTCCATGTACATAGAAGGCAATTGGCTATGCAAGCACAGTCTAACCTCCCCACTACAACTGTGCTATGGAGGCGCTCAAACACGGATGTTCAGCATGCTTTGGCATTTTTGCTCAGGTCAATCAAAAGTGGACTAGAAATGAGAACAGTGGTACTCAGGAAAAATAATAATAATGTTTGGGGAAAGTTTAATAACCTGATCATCTAGTAGCTGTGTGCATGACAAGGCCTGTTCACACCATGAATCTCATAGGAATGTCTTGTGCGTTCCTATGTGATTCACACGTAGTCCAGGAGCAGTGCCAATTGAGTCCATTTCATTTGGACTGAAATCATGCTGCATTGCACAAAAAAAAAAAAAAATCATAGCAACTAGATTGCATGGTACTACTGTACGTTTTGAACGTGGTGTGGGGAATGTGCACAGAACGCAGGTTTCCCAAACTGCATTCTGGTGTGAACAGGCCCTTGGACAGGAGATTACCTTATCAAGGAAATGTCAACATTAAGCAACTGCAGATTTGTATCTACTGTATGAGCAGTTTTAGGGTGGCCAAAGAATAACAGATGTCTATGAAAACAACAGATGGGAATCCTTAAGTGAGTTGTCAGATCGCCAAGATCCCCTCTATGATCCTTGCTAAGCAATGATGTGCAATACTTTGCTCTTTTATTCTTCCACATAAGAAAAAGTGAACGATGGGAACTTGCTCACGGGAACCGTTTCTAATAAGTGCTTGTTTCCTATATGGTCAGCAAGAGCCCAACAATTCTAAATACTACTCAAAACCAATTCACATCTTTTTTTTTTTTTTTTTATTTATCTGACCCATAGACAGAGGGGCAGTATAGCCCATCACTATGTAGTTCTAGAAGGCAGAAAGCAGAGCCTTCACTATCAATGTGCAAATACGCCTATTCTAAAATAACATAATAGGTTTATTACATATTTATATATAATATATATATATATATATATATATATATATATATATATACACATATACACACACCAATCACCCATAACATTTACCACTTCAATACCAGGCACTTTTGCCCCTTCCTGCCCAGGACAATTTTCAGCTTTCAGCGCTGTCACACTTTGAATGACAATTGCGCGGCCATGTAACGCTGTACCCAAACAAAATTTTTATCATTTTCTTCCCACAAATAGAGCTTTCTTTTGGTGATATTTGATCACCTTATTTTTTGATAAACTAAAAAAGACCAACATTTTTGAAAAAAAAAAAAAAAGTTTTTCTTAGTTTTTGTCAAAATTTTGTTTTCTCCTTCACTGATAAGGCACTGATGAGGAGGCACTGATATGTAGAATTGATGGGCACTGATAGGCGGCACTGATGGGCCAATTGGAGGCACTGATATGCAGTACTGATGGGCACTGACAGGTGGTACTTATTGGCACTGACGGGCAGCACTGATGATGAGGTACTGACTGGCAATGTGGTGGGCTCTGATTGGCACTGTGGTGGGCACTTGAAGGGTTTTTTTATTGGGGGAATGCTGGGCACTGATTGGTAGTGTTCTTTGTACATCTGAGGGGGCTGTGCTGATAATCAATGTGCTGATTATCAGCACAGACCCCACTCTCTGACAGGGAGAGCCGCTGATCGGCTCTTCCTGTCAGCGCGACTTGAGGAATGCCTTTTACCGGTACTTCCTGGTTCACGCTGTGATCAGCTGTGATTGGTCACAGCTGATCACGTGGTAAGAAGCCTCTTTTTCTTATCACGATCGGAGATGCAGGGTGTCAGACTGGCATGCCACACTCACAATCGCCATGCTGCATGCCCCCACGGGTGTGTGCTGGCATGTTATCCTGCTGGACGTCATATGACGTCCAGTCAGGATAACAGAACCACTTCCCGGCCATCATTCTGCTATAGGCCGGGCGGGAAGTGGTTAAGATCACTGACAGAAAAAATTAATAACATTGATTATCTCGTTACAATGGCATCTAAAATTCGGTGGGTTATATTAGGCAGCAAGTAAACATGTTGTCCATGAAGTTTATAATTTGAAAGCTGAAAAAAAAAAAAAAAAAAAAGGGATTGCAGTTCGTTGTAAATGGGGCTGCGTAGCCACAGACCAGTCAGGATGTTCATGTTGAACCATCTTCACAGCCAAAAGCACCTACAACAGTCAACTGGACCACAGAAGAAGGTGTCCAGGTCCGATGACTAACATTTTCTTTTACATCACATCTCGACCCGGGGAAAAGCGGTCACCAGGATGCAGTATGAGAAGAAGGCAAGCAAGTGGAGGCAGTGTGATTCTTTGGACAATAATCTGCTGGGAAACCATGGTTCTAGTTCCTGGAGGAGTCCCCACTGTCAGAATATAATACTGTAGTAGGGAGGATTGAAGGTAAAAAACATCTGTGTGCAGCAGCCCCTCCAGCCCCCCCCCCCCCCCAATACCTACCTGAGCCCCATCTCGATCCAGCCAGGTTTACGAGAGCCTTGCCTCTCCAGGGACTCAGACTCTTGATTGCCTTTTGGCAGCAGCAGGACCCATTGGCTCCCGCTTAAGGTTGCCACCTCATCCCTTTAAACCCAAACACATATGAATTACACAGGTTCTGTGGTTAATTTAATGCAGATAAGGCACCAAGTGAGTTTAATTACCACCTTAATCAGCCTCAGAACCTGTGTAATTCATATGTGTTTGGGTTTAAAGGGATAAGGTGGCAACCCTACTCCCGCTAATGGCTTCTCCCCCCTGGCGGATGCCCACAGAGCAAGCAGCTTAAATCTACTGCTATGAGGCCACCCGGCAGGAGCCATTAGCGCTGGTGGAGGACCCAAAATGAGGAGGATCTGGGCTGCTCTGTGCAAAACCATTACACAGAGTAGGTAAGTATAACAGGTTTGTTATTTAAAAAAAACAAAACAAGGCTTTAATATCACTTTAATGTCCGAGTGGGAGAGGCCAGTTGAACAAATCACAATGAGCAATTGTTTAGATCCTGAGAAAGAGCAACACACAAAAAAGAAAAGAAAAAAAAAAACTCTCTAGCAAAACAAACCAAAACGAAGCATGAGAAGAGTGCCTCCTAGGCCTCTGTATTATCAGTAGATGGACAGTAGGACAGTGGAAGAAGGAGGATCAATGAAGACAGGCTCAAACAGCATTTTTACACAATGTGGAGAATTCACCCCTTTGGTTCCACAGTGAGTATAACAAGCATGCTTTACGGCATATTCAGACTGATTTTACTGTTGTGGATTTAGTAACACTTTAATAAGATACATTTTCAAAATGATCTACCACATTTATAACATTTACATTATTATATATTAACGTTTTCTGCACTGCTGCAATACCAGGCCTGCCCATATGGTGAGCAAGTCATTGTTTAAGTATGTAACCAGAATACCAACAGGCAGAAAAGCCTTATGAACCTGACAAATTCATACCACTACAATATACTCACAGAATATTGAGAAAAAAAAAAATGTTCTCGATAGATACAAAAAAAGATCTAAACTAAAAAGAAAAAAGTAACAGCTAGGGATTTTTCATTTCATCTGATTTCTAGTCTATTTCATCGTGTTTCCTTTGAGGTTAATATATTTCATGAGATAAGCGACACCCCCTCTGTTCCAGCCCCAGCTCTCTCTTGCACTCCTGTCTATGCGGCTGCATTTGGCTTTTGAGTTCTCCCAAAAGGAAGCTCGGTGGCAGCGCAGCTTGCTCACCACTGACAGGCCTCACAGGGATCTGTCTACAGCTTGCATCCATCCATTTCCCTTAGAAGATGGCATGCATGGAGATGCTCATTAGTAATATACAGAGCAAAAGTCTCCCAGGGGATAGTCTCATATGAAATGCAGTATCACACTCTTAACCACTTCCTTACTATGTGCATTATGGGATTAATTTATATTTATAATGTAGGTGTAGATGCAGTTGCCAGTGGTAACCGGGGGCAGTAAAATTAAATTAAAGGTGAGAGAGAAATTTTTTTTATGGCTCACACACCAATGAGATTAACCAGCAAAAGTGAATTATAAAAAAAAAAAACAAAAAAAACAAAAAAACAAAACGAGAAAGAAAGAAAAAAGAAATAGAAAGTAAGATCGAAAGCTATTAGATATAAGAAAAAAAGTTTACATAGAGCTGCTTTCAAACAGCATGATAACAGCCAATATCTTGTAACTGATATCAGTATACTATAGGGACAAGATGTTTGAGGACCTGAACCATCATTGTGTTTAACACCTGATCCAATCAGCAAGAAAACCAAGCACTTATTTTCTACTCTGCTATTTACTTTCTCCTGATTAGATGCTCTGTAGAATCCCAGCCATTACTGTTCTACAGTACAATAGTGCAAATTACAAAGCGCATTTGGCTTAAGGACCATTATGGCACACGGGATGATAGCTGTGTCTGCTTGAATAACTTTGATAATAAGTAAGGAGTGATTGTGCCCCGAGCGGCCCCAAATGAAGAGCTGGGTCATTCTGAGTATTTCTTTTAACAGCCTTTTAAATTCTTCCATTGACTGGGGTCATGAGCAAATGATTGCGCCAAACACAAATGTGTCTTGAGGCGGGGAAAAAGCAAAGTTTGCACTGAGTGACAACAGCGAACGTCGTATCTTCCCAAGTGATACGAGGAAAAAATAAAACCAAAAAAAAAAAAATGTCTAATGCATGCTGTTTATGTTAAACCTTGGAAGGGTACATGGTGTCAGGAGCTTTGCAGGATCAACACTGCCTTCCTGAGCCCAGCCAACAACAGGCTAGGGACATGCAAACCTGTCATTTATGAATTCAGCTTGGGAAAGAGAAGAAAGATGTGATTACTCGATTCGCGCTAAAAGAAAAAAGGGAGGCAGATACTGTACTGCAGATTTTTAGGATGCAATACTACCCTTAGAAAATGATTATAATCGTCGTAAGGTCTATCATCAAAAACTTACAATGCAAATAGACAATAATAAGCCTACCAAGAAAGTATACAGATGATTCAGCTAATGATTCATGCCATAGGAGGTGTAACACAATGACCTCAGCTGTGGAGTTATGTAAAGATGAGTACCAGGCAGATATAAAAACACCAATAAATGCAGTTCTGTAATTGTTAATTGTATTTTTATTTTTTTAATGCAGGCACTTTAAGCACCCCAATTTGACCTGGCATCATCCTCTTGCAGTTTCTGTACAGCAGGGATGGAGTAGAACATGAAGCCAATCAGCTGATGTGCTGAAAAAAAAAAAAGCAGAGTGACAGAAAGATGAGCTCATCGCTGCTGCTTCTTTCACTGTCCAGCCACAGGATGACCTGGGCTCAGAGGAAGTTGGTTGAATGATGCTAGCCATCGGACTGAAAACAAGTATAACAGAAAAAAGAAGCACTGTGGGGAAACTCTCTGTATTGAAGGTGAATATTGCAGCAGAGACTGTTTTTTTTTTAATTTTTTATTTTTTTTATGGCTATTCATTTTTACCTAGCTACATTTGGCTGGAGTTCTGTTTTAAAGATATTTTCAAGAATTCTGGAAATCACTTACAACCAACAATCTTAACATTTCTTGCTCCACATTGTTTAAGAGCAATTGTTGCAGTGCTATCTATCAAAACCATTTACGTGTGCTTTTAGAGCCCTTTCACACTGGGGCGTTGGAGGCGTCCATGGTAAAGCGCTGCTATTTTTAGTGGCGCTTTACTGTCGTTTTAGTGGCACTTTTCAGCCGCTAGCAGGGCGCTTTTAACCACCGCTAGCGGCTGGAAAAGTGTTAAAAGTGCCTGCAAATCGCGCCGCTGCCCATTGATTTGCATGGGCGCTTTAGGAGCAGTGTATACATCGCTCCTAAAGAGCCTTGAGCTTTCACATTGGAGTGACAGGAGAGCCACTTTGCAGGGGCTATATTTAGCGCTATAGCGCCTGTAAAGTGCCTCGGTGTAAAAGGGGTCTAAAGATTGGTAAATGACACAGTTTTTGCAGTTTTTGGAAATTTTGTGCCCATGTGACCAGAAAAAGATGGCTTGGAAAACCACAGCTTATTTCTGTTATGACAAAGAACTGATGAGATGGCAAATATATATTTGAATGATGTATTTGTTACCTGTTCTATTACTATCATAGATGCTTTTGAAGTATCCACCATTGCTAGTTACCATGGGGCACAATGGAGCTGCATACATCTGTGGATTGCGTACACTCACTTATTGTCTACCACATTCTAATGCGGTTTCAATTTAAAATTTAAGCCACTGCTTTACTGCCAAAACATACCTGTTGATCCTGCAAGCAAAATAAGTCAGCCAGCACTTCCTGTATAAGGGAGACAGCACTGTTCTATAGAGCACTGTCACCTTATTTTTGTTCTTAAAGTATAAGGTAACCCTCACAATGTAAGACATCTCATTCACTAAAAATAAGTGATCATAAAACCTGTTTTCAGATGCATAAGGGGCTTAGCGAGCTGGGGGTGGAGACTGTGGAAGAAAAGGGGCATGTCAGCAGGAGGCAGAGAAAGAGCAATACACTGATCTTCCCAGTGAATGGCTGTGTAGGCACGCATGTCAGCACAAGTCTTGGCCATTGGAGAACAGGCAGGTCGTGTTCCCAGCACAGTCATTAAACTGACCACCCTGGGATGGATGTGCTCTCATGCCTACCATGGTCAGTTTGCAATTGGAAAAAAGGGGGACTGGCAGGATCACCAGGTTTTGCGCACAATGAAAAAAATACAAAGAGAACAGGACACTGTTTAACATAAGCACATGGTACAACATACACTTATAAGGAATATTAAATGTTGGAGTAATGAATGCCTGAACAAGAACAAGGCTAGTCATACACAACATTTTGATAATATGACTGATCTGTACATTATTAGATAAGTCGTGGCTATCAGGCAGAATATAGAATTAGATGAACAGCCGACAAGGTATGAAAAATCAATTGGCAATCTCTTCCAGCATGTAAAAGGAAATCACCGCACACACGCTGAATGAGTTACAGCCCTGTGATAAGCGCAAATACAGGAGAGATCCTATGGTAGGTGGCACCTGTCCAATAGAATGTAAGAAATATTTAGCCCCTCCCATTAACCATTATGGCAAATTATGTTTCCCTCCCATTAACCATTGTGGCCAATTCTTTTTTTATGTACACAGTAGAAACAATGTACAGTGTTTTTTTTTTTTTTTTACATTATAGACAGATGGTTTTTATGAGATTATGCTGGTGCTAGGTTAGGGGTCAATATAGCTCCAATGAATGCTAAGCAGAGTTCATTTTTAATATTAAATTTACAAAACAGATATATGTGTTACATGTTCCACAAAGAACATGACGGGACTAATTAAAACATGCAGAGAGTCAGCCAAGGCTGGCCTGAAGACACACACACCAAAGCATTCACAATGTTAATATCCCTATCTGTAGACCCTGCTACATTCCCAGAAGATCTCATTATCTGAGAACCAAGACAAGTCAGCACATACAAGAATACATCTAAATAAAAGATCTTTGTTTTATGCCACAACATGGGAGGAAAAAAAAAACAAAAAAAACACAGAATTTTCATTTAATGTCATTACGGTAACAATGAAACACAACCTAAGAAATGGATGTGATATGGGGCAAAGCGTATCTTGACAGATCCTGAAAGTCGGTATACCAATCCACTGTGTAATACTCGAGGATCATCAGGCCTTTAACTGCGGTGAGTCTCAGGTCAGATCATTATGCAGTCTCTAACCTCAGGACAAGAACAGACAACAAACCTGAAATCAAACAAGCAATTTGGTGGATAACGCCACTGCTAATAGACACAAGGCAGAGGACCAACACGTGTGCAGCCAGCTTCCATCGGGATCAATGATCCTATTAAGCATCATTGAATGTCACACATACATACATAAGAAAAAAAAAAAAGGTAGCAGGGGAGAAATATGACATCAGCCAAGCTGGTCAGACCATCTAAAGAGTTAAAACAGTAACTACTGAAATGTTAAAGAAAACCTGTCACCTACACTAGCATACTAAAGAAGCCTAAAAATGTTAAATCCACTGATAAAATACAATACTGTTCAAAATCTGATAACACTAAGAATTATTAATGGTTTTTGAAAGCATTGCTTTTTTAAATAAAATGTGCCAGTAAATTAATAAAAATGCATTGATATTTTTCTGGGAATGAGCAACGTAGCATGTATTATTTACATAGACTGCAATGCTCCATTTTCAGTAGCCATTTCTCTAAAATGTTAATGGCAACCAAAAACATGAACATTTTAGGGTGATACTTAAAGTGCACACACACAAAATTGCACCACCTGCAAATTTGTTATTTTAATTACTTTACTGATGATTCATAATGCGTGCCAAACTTTAAGGCCTGCTTCACACCAATGCATTTTTTGATGCTTTTTGCAAAAATGTACTAGAGTCCATTTACCATGGTTTCCTATGGGGAAGTTGCCATCTATGCTTTTTTCCGCTGATGCATTTTTGGAAAGGTTCAGGAACTTTTTTAAATGCAAACTGGTGTGTTTTTGGAACAGACTTTAATGGAAACGATGCAGAAAAGCATGTAGTGTGTTCTTGGATGCATTTTTGACATGTTTTTGATGCGTTGCATCTTTATTAAACTGCCCAACAACAAACTGACCAAAAGCAAAAAGCATTAAAAATAATGCATAAAAAAATGCGTGAAAAACGTGTGTGCAAAGACACACCGCAAAAAGTGTGAACCAGGCCTGGCTGACTCCATTGTTCACAGGCCACAGTTTCTCGAGTCACCCCACAAACAGCAGAATCAGCGTTTTTAATAGCAACAGGCAAATCTCTCACCTGAATGCTCAGGTCACATATAAGCATGCATTATAGAGATGTATTGTAGTTTTTTTTTTCCCAATAAATACTTTAAAAGTTTTATCCTACTCCAGCAGCCTTAAAAAAGATATTTGCTACCTGTCTGAGGCCCTTATAGCCCAACACTGGCTGCATTTAAATTAAATTAAAGAGGGAGATTCCCCTCTTTCTCTTTACTGGTGACCACTGTTAACAAGAGTAATATAAATGGGGAGTTTGGGACTATAAATGAGGCACAAGTATGTGCCTCCATCCCGGCTTTGATAAGGCAAAAAAGGGGAATTTTTGGGACTTTAAATGAAGTGGTTGACTCATGTAAATGAATAAGGTCAAATTTAATTGCATAGAATAAGAGGTATATAAATACATAAGAATAGTATAATTCATATAAAAAGATCAATGGATAAATGCCATATTTATAAATATTCATAACAATAGTACCGTCAAATTCATAAATGTATACATGGTCAGCACATAACAATAATGTATGGTATAGTCAATTCACATGTCAAATGGCAGTAATTAGTAATTCAATAGATACAAAAATAATAATAAATAATGTATCCAGATATATATCATGATAAAGCACATAGCTACATCCTCAGAGCCCGACGCATTTCTGTGTATAAAACACAGATGTTGTGAGGCATCTATAAAAATATATACTGTAAAGTATATTAAGAAATTGAATATAATATTGGGGTAGATACAGCAAGACAAGACAATCTCATCAACCCTAGTGCTTACGTTCCACAAGTAGCGACGGTGTATAGTGTTTGCAGAAATAGGGCCATAGAAGTGGTCCGTCCCGGGAGCTGAGGCGGCAGCTCCATAACCAGGAGGGCACATACATAGAGCCCCAAAAAAGCCACAGACCTCTCATCTCGGGGGCATGTCCAAAATTGTGAAAAGAATGGGGATGTGAATCTAAAATGGGTAAATGAAGTGACCATTAGTGAGTGAAGGTAGTGTGAAAATGAAAACCCAAGTGAAAATGTCAGAGATAGAGAAAAATATGTGAAAATATGCAAAAAAGGTGGTGATGTGAACCACCTAAACGGTACTGAAGTGAGTACCATAGAGGGTACATTAGCCACATAGAGGGAAAAATGAAGGGAAGAAAAGGGAGCGTGCTGGGATAGCACTGCCGTGAAGTCACATAGGTGTTTACCTTGGGTAGTAGCATAAAGAAGTGAAGGAGCTTGCCACAAGTGCGGCATGCCACCTGCATGCGCCGTGTAGGTTTAGGAGATATTCATTTTACCTACAGGTAAGCCTTATTATAGGCTTACCTGTAGGTAAAAATGTAATAAAAAAAAAAAAAAAAAAAGGGGGTATACAACCACTTTAAACGCGCTCAGACAGCATTAAAGTGATATTAAAATCTTTTTTTTTGTTTTTTTTAAAAATAACAAACAAGTTATACTTACCTGCTCTGTGCAGTCGTTTTGCACAGAGCAGCCCAGATCCTCCTCTTCTTGGGTCCCTCGCCGGCCCCTCCCTCCTGCGGAGTGCCGTCATAGCAAGCAGCCTGCTATGGGGGAACCTGAGCTGACCCGCTGCTCTGTTTGTCCATTCAGACACAGAGCCGTGACTTGGCCCTTCCCCCTCTCTCTCCTCATTGACTTACTGACTTTGATTGACAGCAGCGGGAGCTAATGGCGTCCACTGCTGTGTCTCAGCCAATCAGGAGGGAGAGTCTCGGACAGCCGATGCTCTTGTGCAACATCGCTGGATCGAGATGGTGCTCAGGTAAGTTTTAGGGGGGCTCATGCACACAGAAGGTTTTTTTTTTTTATTTTAATGCATAGAAGATAGTCACATTTAGGGACATTTCTTTTTCTTCCATTTGCAGGAGGAGGGTCTTTCTTAGATAATCACGCCTGAGCTAAGGGCAGATGGATTCCAGAAAGAAAAGCTTTGAATATCAAAATAATACCTATAGTGTTCTGCTTGAAACCTTATTATTGTGAGTTATAGCATAATTAAAAGGAAAACTTTTTTTTTTTTTGGACAGAGTGCAGAGGGATTAAAACACCTTTTTTTTTATTGATGTCTGTGCCATTAGAGAGATTCATCCCTCCTATTTGTCAGGTTTACCGTTATCACCAAAAGAAAGAAAACTCCAAATTGTGAGTTGACACTAGAAGAGTTTAGAAAAATATTCCAATGTGGACACTAGTTCTGGTAAAAAGAAAACAAAAAACAGGGATTCCATCACTTTGGAGAGATTTTTTTCTCACTTGTGAAGGACTAAATCCCCAATGGAAGACAGATGGCAAAGAAAATAGGCCTGACAGGGGTTATAACCCTCACGCTATGCAAAATGAATGCTTCAGTTCTACTTTATTTATATACCTGTTTGTACCTCTATATCATTAAGGGGTAGGCCACTTTTAATTACTGCATTTGCAGGCTCTGTTTACGGCTTAGAAGAGCTCAGTACTGCAACGGACATCTATCATTGAGGAAACAATACTTCAACTAAATTAAAAAAAAAAAAAGTGAAATAATGTTGCTAATATCATTAAAACAAAAATATCCAAGGGCAGCCAGAGGGCTCTACACACAGGCCAATTCTCCCTGCCCATTGTTCTCAGGGCCTATAGGAGCCTACATGAACATGCACTGATTATCCATAAGCTCTCACTCAACTATATTATAATGTAGGAGCAGAGTCGGTGTAATTGGTATATCTTCTGAGAGCACAGCATTCAGCTGAAGTCTTATCTTTTCTGACACGCTTAGGTTCCCAGAATATATAGCCTTGTCTGGTTACCCAGCCTTTCATGTTTTTTTAGCCAGGCATTGTTTGAAACTGAATAGTCGCTACCCTTTAATTTTCACTCAATTACAGAAAAAAAAAATGATTTCACATTTTCTACATAAGCTGAAATGGAAATTGACTAAGAACCTCAGAACTGTCAGCAACATCTTTTGAGAAAAGATTAGCTTTGCCGTGATTATAAAATAGGTGTCATCTTTGACACGTGCGCTCTGCGGTGAATCGGAGCACTATGGAAAGGGAATGTTAAGGGACGTCAGAAAGGGTCTTAGAAGACTCAGCTGTCATGCTATGTGCCTCCTTCTCCTCGCTTTGTAGTCAGATGCAGTGCGCGGAATGTCACAGGGTCTCCATTTAAACTCACTGACAAGAAAGGGAAGAATACTGGGAGAATATGTTATTAGCAACTATGAACTTGTCTGTGGTTATGGGTCAGACTGACACCTCATTTATATGGAGGCAAGCTGCAAGAAAAATGCTTCCCTCAACCTAAATAGAAACAAAGGAGAGCTAACACCACTTAGCCTCTTATTTGCCTGAATGCGGTCAGTGGTTAAATACAGGATTGGAAATATGTCCGCTTTCCTATCACAATGGCAGCTATTTATTGTAAGCAAAAAAATTGTGTGTGTGCATGTGTCAACAGGAGTGTTGTGTGGATGGATGGGGGTGTGTGTGTGTGAGTGAGTGGATGGGTGGGTGTGTGTGTGTTTGTGTGAGTGGATGGGGGGGGCGTGTGTGTGTTTGTGTGAGTGGATGGGGTGTGTGAGTGGATGGTGGATTGGGAGTGTGTGTGTGGATGGGGTGTGTGTGGATGGGGTGTGTGTGGATGGGGGTGTGTGTGGATGGGGGTGTGTGTGGATGGGGGTGTGTGTGGATGGGGGTGTGTGTGGATGGGGGTGTGTGTGGATGGGGGGTGTGTGTGGATGGGGGGTGTGTGTGGATGGGGGGTGTGTGTGGATGGGGGGTGTGTGTGGATGGGGGGTGTGTGTGTGGATGGGGGGTGTGTGTGTGGATGGGGGGTGTGTGTGTGGATGGGGGGTGTGTGTGTGTGTGTGTGAGTGGATGAGGGTGTGTGTGTGTGTGAGTGGATGGGGGTGTGTGTGTGTGTGAGTGGATGGGGGTGTGTTTGTGTGAGTGGATGGGGGTGTGTTTGTATGAGTGGATGGGGAGGTGTGTTTGTATGAGTGGATGGGGGTGTGTTTGTGTGAGTGGATGGGGGTGTGTTTGTGTGAGTGGATGGGGGTGTGTTTGTGTGAGTGGATGGGGGTGTGTTTGTGTGAGTGGATGGGGAGGTGTGTTTGTGGGTGGATGGGGAGGTGTGTTTGTGGGTGGATGGGGAGGTGTGTGTGTGAGTGGAGGTGTGGATGTGAGTGGATGGGGGGGTGTGAGTGGATGGGGGGGTGTGAGTGGATGGGGGGGTGTGAGTGGATGGGGGGGTGTGAGTGGATGGGGGGGTGAGTGGATGGGGGGGTGAGTGGATGGGGGGTGTTTGTGTGAGTGGATGGGGGTGTGTTTGTGTGAGTGGATGGGGAGGTGTATGTGTGAGTGGATGGAGGGGCGTGTTTGTGTGTGTGGATGAGGGTGTGGTTGTGTGTGTGGATGGGGGTGTGTGTGTGGATGGGGGGTGTGTGTGTGTGTGTGTGAGTGGATGAGGGTGTGTGTGTGTGTGAGTGGATGGGGGTGTGTGTGTGTGTGTGTGAGTGGATGGGGGTGTGTTTGTGTGAGTGGATGGGGGTGTGTTTGTATGAGTGGATGGGGAGGTGTGTTTGTATGAGTGGATGGGGGTGTGTTTGTGTGAGTGGATGGGGGGTGTGTTTGTGTGAGTGGATGGGGGTGTGTTTGTGTGAGTGGATGGGGGTGTGTTTGTGTGAGTGGATGGGGGTGTGTTTGTGTGAGTGGATGGGGGTGTGTTTGTGTGAGTGGATGGGGGTGTGTTTGTGTGAGTGGATGGGGGTGTGTTTGTGTGAGTGGATGGGGAGGTGTGTTTGTGGGTGGATGGGGAGGTGTGTTTGTGGGTGGATGGGGAGGTGTGTGTGTGAGTGGAGGTGTGGGTGTGAGTGGATGGGGGGGTGTGAGTGGATGGGGGGGTGTGAGTGGATGGGGGGGTGTGAGTGGATGGGGGGTGTGAGTGGATGGGGGGGTGAGTGGATGGGGGGGTGAGTGGATGGGGGGGTGAGTGGATGGGGGGTGTTTGTGTGAGTGGATGGGGGTGTGTTTGTGTGAGTGGATGGGGAGGTGTATGTGTGAGTGGATGGAGGGGCGTGTTTGTGTGTGTGGATGAGGGTGTGGTTGTGTGTGTGGATGGGGGTGTGTGTGTGAGTGGAGTGGTGTGTGTGTGGATGGGTGGGGCGTGTGTGTGTGTGTGTGAGTGGATGGGGGTGTGTTTGTGTGAGTGGATGGGGGTGTTTGTGTGAGTGGATGGGGGTGTGTGTATGGGGGGGCTGTGTGTGTGTGTATGGGGGAGTGTGAGTGTATGGGGGAGTGTGAGTGTATGGGTGTGTGTGTGTGTGTGTGTGAGTGGATGGGTGTGTGTGTGTGTGTGTGTGTGGATGGGGTGTGTGTGTGGGTGAGTGGATGGGGGTGTGTGTATGGGGGGGGTGTGAGTGGATAGGGGTGTGTGTGTATGCGGGGGGGGGGGTGTGAGTGGATGGGGGTGTAGGTGTGAGTGAATGGGGGTGTGTGGGTGAGTGAATGGGGGTGTGTGGGTGAGTGGATAAGGGTGTGTGTGTATGGGGGGTGTGAGTGTGTGTGTGGATGGGGGTGTGTGTGTGTGTGTGTGTGTGTGTGTGTGTGTGTGTGTGTGTGTGTGTGTATGGGTGGATGGGTGTGTGTGTGTGTGGATGGGTGTGTGTGTGTGTGGATGGGGGTGTGTGTGTATGGGGGGGGGGGCTGTGAGTGGATAAAGAAAAAGAAAAAGAGAGAGAAAAAAAAAAAGAAGGATCCTGTCTCCTTATAGCAGATTTAACAGCACAGTGCTTGTGCTGTCTTAATCTGTCCCTCTCTATGATGTAAAAAACGTGGTTGATCTTGCCTGTTCCTGTGTCCCCCTTAGTGTGCTGACCACAGTAATCCCTGCCTGTCAGCTCCTGTGTGTGAGCCAATCTGCTCCCCGCCCCTCCTGTCGCTATTAGTAGCTGGCAGTAAAGTTAAAAAAAAGAATTCTGGCAGCCCCCCTGTTCTACTAAGCTATACTACCCTGTGTACAGGTTTGTATAAAATTGTGTATAAAATAGTGCCTGTAAATACATTATTTCAATTAGTTTCTGGCTGGTCACATGACCTCCGGCCGTTCTCTTCTTACCATCTAAGGGATAAAGTGGAATGGGGCTGAGCGGACAGCACAGCGGTCATGTGACCTCCCGGCTGACACTAGAGGGGGATCTCAGCCCCTAGCGCTACATCCCTTAGATCAGGGGAGGAGAGCTGCCAGAGGTCAGAAACAAATTGAAATAAGGTATTTACAAGCACAATTTTATACAAACATGTACACTAATGAAAATAATAAAATTATTCTTACCTAGGTGGATGCAGATTCGGTCTGATACTGCATCTGTCCCCCACCAGATCAAGACAGAGAACTGAGCGATCAAACACTGCTGATCACTCGACTCTCAGTCTTCAGGCTGCACAGAGCTGGTGACTGTCAGTCACTGACTCTCTGCTCTGCCCCTTAAACATTCAGTGCTGGGCTGGGCTGGGCTGTGGAGGGGGCGGGAGCAACTGGCTCGGGCTATCAGCAGCTACCTGAGCCAGCTGCTCACCCAGGCATCTGGGTGAATATCGACCATATTATCGGGATCTTTTTTAGAGCCTAGACCGGCGAGTGACGTCAGCCAAATGCAGGCTTTAACCAGCCATTGGCTGAAAACGGGGCAAAAGGAGTGCAGAACAAACTGCAATTCTGTGATCCATAGAAGTATAGCCATAAAAGCTTTGGCTATACTTGTTCTTTAATAATAAAAATAAATAAATAAAAACACAGAGTACAGCAAATGGAATGACACACAGCAACTAGCAATCTGATAATAGAAAAGAACAATTTGATTGGTTGTTATAATTTACTGCACTTACTTTTTTGCCATTCGGTGCGCTCTTACTAGACATCCCCAAATGTGCTTTGTGCATATAAGTACAGAAATAATTACTTGTGTTGCCCACACTGACTAAATTCTTACTTTTACTGCTCCAAGCTGCTTGCAATGGGCAACGATAACTGTGAAACAGGCCTCATTTATGAAAATGTGTGAAAAACTGACTATTTCCCCACAGCAAGCATTCAAAAGCTCCCCTTTCATCCATCAACCATCACTTTTCAACCTATACTAAAACTAAAAATTGTATGGTGTGGTGGAACACTTAGGTCTCATTTTATCAAAGCTGACATTTACAGGTCTCTGTATGTAAAGCGAGTGGCAATAGTGGTTTGCCTGGATTCTGGGTAATCGGTTTAGTTATAAGACGATAATTTGCAAGCTATGCTTGTTCACACTTATGCAACGTGCTTCCGTGCGACTTGAAAACAGGTCCAGGTGCTTATTTGGCTCTATAGCCTTCAATGGGAGCACATGAAAAATGCACAAAAAATGCATAAAAACACATGCGCACAAGTGTGAACCTAGCCTTAGTCATCTCATTTTACTGGTTTGCAAGAACACCATGCCAAAGGTATTGTGGGGATTGGCAAGTATTATTTGTGTGCTTTGCAGGAAATACAAATTGTTTTTAGTACTTTTCATGTAAAATTACCCAGCTTGATGAAATCATCATCTTATCTGTGTGCCAATGTTTTAAGAACTTTGTTTCCATATATAGTTTTTATATATCACTAACTGTGGAAACTTCACACTGGACCTCATGCAACTTAGATTCTGTGCCACTCTTCCTCCAGACTCTGGGACCTTGATTTGCAAATGAAATACAACATTTTTCACAGTCCGGGGAGTGTTTGGGGAGCAATGTCATCTGCTGGTGTTGGTCCACTGCGTTTTATCAAGTCCAAAGTCAGCGCAGCCCTCTAGCAGGAAATTCTAGAGCACTTCATGCTTCCCTCTGCTGACCAGCTTTATGGAGATGCGGATTTCATTTTCCAGCAGGACTTGGCACCTGCCCCCACTGCCAAAAGTACCAATACCTGGTTTAATAAACTTGGTATCACTGTGCTTGATTGGCCAGCAAACTCGCCTGACCTAAACTCCATAGAGAATCTGTGGAGTATTATCAAAAGGAAGATGAGACACCAGACCCAACAATGCAGACGAGTTGAAGGCCGCTATCAAAGAAACCTGGGCTTCCATAACACCTCAGCAGTGCCACAGGCTGATCGCCTCCATGCCACGCTGCATTGATGCAGTAATTCATGCAAAAGTGGCCCCAACCAAGTATTGAGTGCATACTATACTGTACATGGACATACTTTTCAGTAAGCCAACATTTTTGTATTAGAAAATTCTTAGTTTTATTGGTCTTATGTAATATTCTAATTGTCTGAGATACTGAATTTTGGGTTTTCACTAGCTGTTAGGGTCAAATTACTTGCCTTGCCCCAGGCACTGACAACCCATGCTACGCCACTGTTCCTACCAGTCATTTTCGTTTCTTATACAAAACCACACTAAGCATGCAAACACATCCATTCTCGTGTGTGGTCAGTTCCTGTCCTCCAATGGTGAGATTTGTGCTGACAGCCCACCTATGAAAAGGGACAGGGAGCAATAGAATGACTGAATAATTTTATTTGGAAAATAAGAACGATAATCAGGGCAGCCAACCTAGCCAATTAATAAAAAATGTCAGGGGGCGTGTACCCAACTATGTTCTTGTTTCTCAAGCTGGCAATCCTCTCTGCATGGAGTTTTTTTTTTTTTTTAAAGCTACACTGCTTAGTTTATCTCATGATAATATTCTTAAAGTGGTTCTTAAGGTCATTGGTGAACCCTGAATAAATGTTTATTTGCACTATTTTTTTAAATATAAAAACATATAATAAGTTAAAAATCAAAATCAAATAAAACTGTCCCCAAACCATTATAAATAACCTTTAATTGTAGTGCCGACTTGGGATTTTAGCTAATAAGGTTCAGTCTGAGCCACAAACAAAAACAATGAAGAGCTGAAGAAAACATGTTATGAAAATTGGGCACAGATGAGATCATTAGCATAAGATAATACCAGCTTATCAATGTCACATTACACACAACAGCGTGATTTTTTTCCTAAGCTTGACAATTCAAATATCAATGCCAAGATGATAAACAGAGTCTGACTTCGGCCTGGATGTAAAAATTCATGAGATCAGCTTGCCAAAAATACTGAAACTCCACAAAATTTGTCCCTGAGATAGTGCTATGTTAGATCAGGAGTAGGAGTTTAGATATGTGGTTCTTATTCACATATTCCTACAACAAATATTTAAACATGATGAGCCAGGCTTATGCCAGTGGCAACAGAGCCTGACCGAAAACCCCATACTTACAGCAAAAAAACACAACTTCAAATATATAAAAAAAACTTTAACTGCACTTCAGATATATTTAAACTCTGCATGTATTTAAACACACCTTTTTTAATATTCTCTGTTGTACAAGGGCTTTCATCACAGATCTAGCCAGTAAACATATCACTGTTTTCATGCTCTAACTCAGCGGTGCCCAACCAGTGGCCCACAAAGCCCTCTAATGTGGCCCGCGACCTCCTGCTATGGGATGGTGGGTCGGCAAGCCCAACCCTCTATCCAAAGCATAGGTGTTATGAATGAAGCCAGCAGTAGAGGAAGCAAGTGGCTGTGGAGCAGAGCCGCATAAGCCGCTGCTTCCTGTATAGGGCCGGCTCCTGTCACAGGCAGAGTGATACCAAATGCACCCTGCCTGGGACAGTAACAGTCAGCGATACGCGAATGGAAGACTGTCATTAAAGATATGTTTATTACTAAAATCACAGAGTATATATGGGCATATCTGTTCTGCAGTGGTTACTGGGCTGCTTTCAAACTGATCTACAGGTGCAGTGCAGCTGCAGGTTACCTGCACTGAGCCATAGACTTCTGTTATTGCCTGGGGGTTGTGCTTTATGAAAGTGCACCACACCTGCAGGATATAATAGAAGTCTATGGCAAAGTGCAGCTAACCCCCAGGAAAGCCACAGGTACACTGTGCTGCACCCGGAGTGTGGGTGAACCGCAGCGCATCATTGTGAAAGCAGCCTTAGGCCCCTTTCACACCATCATTTTGACCCAATTGGACCCTCCATTCAACCTCTATGGAGGAGCAGATGTAAATGGACTTGTGTCCATTTACGCCTGCCTACCTCCAATTCGATCCACTAAAAAAAAAAACATAAGGGGATCGTCCCCTTTCGTCTGGATGGATCGGAAGGCCTATAGAGTAGAGTGGGGTTTATCCATGTCCATTCTGCATATGCAGAGTAGACACGGACCTGTCATACGCCCACTCTTCACATTGTGGCCCGTGACCGGTTACCAAGTCGCTTAAGTGGCTCTCGCTCTTCAAAGGATCGGGCACCCCTGCTCTAACTGCAGACAATAAGCAACAAGGAAAGGAGGACCTGGGGAGTGGATCTGGTCTTCAAAGCTGCAGCCATGAGAGTACTATTAAGGGTGGCTCCAAGAGATCCTGCAAGCAGTGGAGCCACCCTACAAAAAGAAACCAAGGAGAGTGATATTTTCACAGCAAATTAAAAAGTAGTAAGAGGCTGCTAGCAGAAAGCAGACATGGACATTTTAAGTGCAATTGCAAGTGTCCACCATCTGCTGGGACTAAGGGCTACAAAGACTTTGGTTTAGTCTGTATATTATAATATACTTATAAATCTTTTGTTAGCTGTCAGTTTTGTCATTTTAATGGCTTATACAAATCCTAATATCGTTGTGGGTGATTTGTACTTTTCTTGCTGTTTTCTCAAAACATTACTACAGATTCTTGAGTGTCCCTGTGTGCGGAATATAATGCGCGCATTAAGCTGTCCTTGTTAAAGTGCCTGCTAAGTGGGAGGATATGCCTTCATTACTATTATTATTATTATACAGGATTTATATAGCATAAACAGTTTGCACAACGCTTAACAAAATTAAGGCAGACATTACAGTTACATTACAATTCGGTACAAGAGGAATCAGAGGACCCTGCTCACTAGAGCTTACAATCTAGGAGGGAGGGTCAATTCATACAAAAGGTAATAGCTGTGGGGGGATGAGCTGATGGAAAAAGTAAAACAGTGTATTAGTAAGAAGCAGGATAAGCTTCTTTAAAAAGAAGGGTTTTCAGGGATTGTCTAAAGATGGATAGATTAGGGCACAGTCGGACAGATTGGGGTAGGGAGTTCCAAAGGATGGGAGAAGCTCTGGAGATATCCTGTAGGTGAGCATGGGAGTTGGTGACTGGTTTCCTTCATCATCTTCAGCCACCTGAGCAGGCAGTCTCAAATGCTGGAATAAAGGAGTGACAAGCCTCAGGCATTCTTTTAGAAAAAGAGGCTTTTTAAAAGTTTCTGATTTAAAATGATGCTTAAAATGTATGTTACCTCAACAATTCATATTCTTGATATATGCCTGTTGTACCGTGTACTTGTATTATAAAGTATCTATTTCTCTTTGCATTTCTTTTTTTGTGTGAAAAGCCTGGTGATCTTGCCAGTCCCTCTGCTTCCATTTTCCTTTCATCACCATGGACCTTGTTTGTTTGTCCCATTATTTTGATTTTGGTGTATTATCTGGTACTCCTGACAAAGCTCATTTAGTGAGTGAAACATGTAGAGAAGATATTTTTTTTTTTTTTTTTATACTTTGGGGTGTCGCATGGGAAGGTGAACAAGTTGTTTTTTAAAGTAGTTATGAGAGCTCTTTTTGAGACCAACGAGTGGCTTGGATGCATGACACCATACCATGGTAATTGGCCAGTCAAATTGTTAGAGGAGGCCTCCCAATAGTAATTATTTATCTGATACTTCTAGATCATAGGGACATGCTTAAAAACCATTGCAGATTATCATTACTTGGGTATCTATCTTCTGCACGTCTACAGAATCAATATGCTTCCCATCCTATAAGTATACACATACACTCATTTGCTTCTACTTTATTTTCATGATATACTTTATAACCAAAGGTTGATCCTGTCTTATTGGCCATTGGTGTGTGGGCATGCGCACCCCCATCTGTCTATCTAGTATAATTACTTGCCAGCTTAAGAGAATTTAGTACATTAAAGTAGGCAACTTGTTCAGCAGTTCCTCTGCTTCCTTATTTCAAACTGACCATGCTAAGCATGGAAGCACATTAATCACAGCGTGGTCAGTTTTCTGGCTGTGCTGAGTGCACAGCATGCCAGTCCTCCAATGATCAGACTAGTGCTGACATGTCCCCTTGCACAGGTATATTACCAGGAAAGATTAATGTACTGCCCTATCTTCGCCTCCTGCTAATGCTCCCCCCTGCAGTGTCCACTCACACCTCTCTAAGCCCCATAAGCGGCTGAGCATAGAGGTTGTGTGAGAACTTTTTTTTTTTTTTTTTTTTTTTTTTTAATCTAGTCACAAGTATTTTAAAATAGGTTGTTTTACAAGGTAATAGATCACATATACTATACTTGAAGTTTAGGGGGGCTCCAATTATATGATAAACTGCCAAACTTCTGGGAAAAGCAGTGACCCAATCACACGCAGAGAAAAGAAGTTCACTTGGTGCAAACTGTTCACACAGTCATCAAAAGTTGTACATATTTCTAGCAGCTGCTGGTAAGTCTATGACAGGAATAAGGTAAGTCACGGCCGGTTTGCTTTGACAGAAGAGTAAATGACCTCCCATTCTGCTAAGCAGGTGAAGGCAACAGTCACTACACAAGGCTCTAACCTGACTCAAAAGGGCTCTGGGCAGCAGCACTACAGTGTGCTATTCTTTATGAAAATAAATGTGTTTAGACCTGCCACTAAATATACAGAAGGGCCTGTGAGAGGGAGACGCTCAATATAAGCCTAGCTCAATGCGGCGAATGGAAGATAAATGTAATTTTCAAGTCTATCAGGGCTGGCGCTGTTAAATAATCATAAAACAGAATTGGATAAAGACAGATCCTACAGCATGTTGTTTATTGCATGGCTCATTCCTAAGGCTCTTGTAGTAATATTCTAATGTGCAAATCAAATGAATAGGCTTTCAAGAGAAAAGTCACTTTAATGCTCTTAATAAGATCGTTGTGTATATTAAAATGTCTCCTGCAATTCTCTTCACTTTATCAATGATGCTGTTTACAGGATGAATACATGTACGTTTAAAGATTTATGCCAGCAATTTCTGTAAACACGGATCCCCCGGGAGCGTTCCTGCAGGCTGTGGAAAATGGTTTTCATGTATGAAGGTTTTCCACTAAACATGCCATAGGTACAGTATATAACCAACAAATACCAACTGCTTTCTTATTACTCTACAAACACTAATGTGCAAACGTTTTAGGTAACTGTAAAAAAAATACTGTAAATTAAAAATTCTTTCAGAAATAGAAGTGCTAATAGTTTATTTTTTATCAATTAACAAAATGCAAATTAAATGAACAGAAGAGAAATCCAAATCCAATCAAATATTTGGTGTGACCACCCTCTCCCTTCAAAACAGCATCAATTCTTCTAGGTATACTTGCGGAAACTTTTTGTAGGAACTCGGCAGGTAGGTTGTTCCAAACATCTTGGAGAACTAACCACAGATCTTCTGTGAATGTAGGCTGCCTGAAATCCTTTTGTCTCTTAATTAAATTTCAGACAGACTCAATGATGTTGAGATCAGGGCTCTGTGGGGGCCAACCCCCTTCCAGAACTACTTCTTTATGCTGAAAATAGTTCTTAAATGACACAGGCTATAGGTTTAGGGTCATTGCCCTGCTGCAGAATACATTTGGGGCCAAACACACGCTTTCCTGATGGTATGTCATGATGGAGAAGTATCTGCCTGCATTGCACACATTTTGACTCATCAGTCCAGAGCACCTGCTGCCATTTTTCTGCAACCCAGTTCCTATGTTTTTGTGCACAATTGAGTCACTTAGCCTTGTTTCCACATCAGAGGTATAGCATTTTTGGCTGCAAATCCTCCATGATGCCTATTTCAGGCAAGACTTCTCCAAACTGTAAATGGGTGTACCTGGGTCCCACTGGTTTCCACCAGTTCTGTGCAAGCATAATGTGTCTTTCATCTGCTGCATTAGGTCTCCTTGGCTAACCTACGTCTACCAATTTCCTTGTTGCCCATTTCTTTGTGCTTCTTAAAAAGAGCTTGAACAGCGTATCTCGAAACCCCAGTCTGCTTTGAAATCTTTGCCCGGGAGAGACCTTGCTGATGCAGTATAATTACCTTGTGTCTTGTTGCTGTGCTCAGTATTGCCATAGTGTATGACCTATGATATGATATGAAACGGTATTCCACAACCTCACCCAGTTTTCAGCCTCCTAGGTGGCCGTTTCTGTTTCAGTTAAGGACCATGTTTCACCCTACATATAGAATTGATGATCATTACCACCTATTTGGTATAATTGGTTAATCTTACATCTAAATCTAATACTACAAAACCCCTAACAGGGTGCAAGTGTAAGAATTGATGCTGCTTTGAAGCCAAAGGCTAGTTATACCAAGTATTGATTTTATTTAGATTTTCTTCTGTTTACTCACTTTGAATTTTTTAAATTGGTAAAAAAAATGATAAAATGTACATTTTTAAAAACATTCTTACTTTACAGCATTTCTTCACACCTGCCTAAAACGTTTGCACAGTACTGTATATTGCTATACGATACTCTATTACAGGGATCTCCAAACTTCGGCCTTCCAGCTGTTGAACAACTACACATCCCATGAGGCAATGTAAAACTCTGACAGTCACAGACATGACTAGGCATGATAGGAATTGTAGTTCCTGAACAACTGGAAAGCCATCATTTGGAGACCCCTGCTCTATTATATCGCAAAAAGACTGGATGTACACCATTTGATTTTAAAAAGCCAGCTTAACTTAACCTTAGCTTTGGACAATTTATAAAATCAAACTGCCACATCTATCTGAATGTCCTAGCCAAAATGGAGGTAGTAATCTTCTTGTTAGGGAGATCACATAATAAATCTGCAGTGGGTCCTGGTGGGAGTATGGGCAGGTTTTTCCCCACCTGCTGTTCTGGAGAAACAACTGACCTTTTATGGTTGGCCATGAAAAAGATCTTAATGCAGTCGTTCATCAAGAATGCTGACTGCCCTGCTTTATAGACAAGAAACCACTAGAGGGAGAACCTATAAATCTTCTTTAATTATGATCTTGAGAATCTGGCACAATAAGTAACATTTACAATAATCTTCAGTGAGTACTCAGTGAAAATATTTGAAAAGAGCCCATTAAAAGCATTCCTTGTTTAGCATTCAGCTATTTTCTCGCTACCAGATAAAACCTATCACACAGTAAAAGTAAACAGATAAAACACACAAAAATTGATTCAAAACACAGTTGAATATCTTTTTTGCCATTTCTTTTTTTTTTCTCTAGAAAACTATCCAAATTTTCCTGCAGCCCTTTATTACCTCAACTGGAAAGATCTATAATCTTGCAGCTCATCTATTGGGCTTATTAAACATTGTTACGTGAGCCATTAGTGTTTTTGCTGGCTGAGCTAAGTTATAGATTGTGGTACACAAAGACCAAGCAAGACAAGAAAGAGGGATGTGGAGAAAACATTTGTAAGTACTGTAACATGAATAATGTAATGCTGTTTATAACAATGCATCATAATGGCTTTATAGGTCAATTGGTATTTCTACCACTTCCAATCATCACTCAAATTTTGTGTAATAGCTGGTTGGTGAGAGTCCATTTAGAGGAAAAGTGAAAGGATAGATTATGCCGTGTCTCCAAAAAGTTTTTTCAATACACTGAAAACTATTAGGCATCCTACAATTGCTCAGTAAATAGGGCCACATATGGAGTAACAACCAGTTTCTGGAGGGATTCTAATGGGTCTGCAATAACAACTCGTAGAACATGGGCTAAGGTAGATGCACTATATTGCCAAAAGTTTTGGGACACCTGCCTTTACACGCACATTAACTTTAATGGCATCCCAGTCTTAGTCCATAGGGTTCAATATTGAGCTGGCTCACCCTTTGCAGCTATAACAGCTTCAACTCTTCTAGGAATAGATGTCCACAATGTTTAGGAGTGTGTCTATGGGAATGTTTGACCATTCTTCCAGAACCGCATTTGTAAGGTCAGACATTGATGTTGGATGAGAAGGCCCAGCTCACAGTCTCCGCTCGAACTCATCCCAAAGGTGTTCTATCTGGTTGAGGTCAGGACTCTGACTCTGTGCAAGCTAGTCACGGTCCTCCACGTTTTTATGGACCTTTCTTTGTGCACTGGTCTAAATCATTTGGTGGAGGGGGGATTATGTAGGGTTGTTTTTCAGACGTTGGGCTTGGCCCCTTAGTTCCAGTGAAGGGAACTCTTTTGGCGTAGAGAGAGAGACCCTGAGGCAGACAGATTATGCAAGTTCTAGACAAGTACATGAATTTGGTGTATGCTGAATTACTTTTAGAACGCATGAAAGACACTTTCCAAAATCTGTCTGCGGCTTTATGAATTCTAGGGAGAATATTTTCCTTTCAATCTATGTGTTTACACAGCCTAATAATGGAATAAGTTGTTGATGCAGCACATTGGAACCAGTTATATTCTTCATAAAATAATAATAATTTTGCATGAGGAGTTTCCTGCTATATGCCACAGATCAGGCATAATGCAATTTTTAACCCCCCCCCCCCCCCCCAATCAAAGATATCAGCCTTTGCTTATCAAGGCATTGTGCCACACTGATTTGTATGTGAATGTCAGGATGGTATAAATTAGAATTTGTGAACATTAGTGAGAAACTTACCAACTGATTGGCATGCCATTTGCATTGTTCAGCTGCAATTGGTGAGGCGTGATATGCTAACAAAGCCTTCAACGGAAGCTCGAGTACACATTACAAACGTGAGACATGGCAGAACTCCGCATAATAAATTCTACACACACCGGAATATATAGCAGGTAATATATTAATCTGTTGCTGCTAATTGAAGCCAATGGGGAAAACTGTCATGGTCTGCATTCAGGTAAATATTTGCAAAACTAACAAATTAAAGTTACAATTAATTTGCATTTTTTCTCTAAAAAGAATGTATTTGAAACCCCTTTTGTAAGTGCTGGTTCACACTAGTGCGATTTCTGATGTGCCTTAAAGTGTAAGTAAACCCTCCTATCATTTTGAGCCAAGGAAGCTGCCATCTTGGCCTCTTTTTAATCTACAACTGCCATGATGCTCCACATGTGATCAGTTAAGACACCAGCCATTGGATGGTTTGACAGTTTGGTTGAGAGCACAACCAATGAGAGTGTTACATTTCCGGCACCTGCCGGAAATGAAAGGGTTTTATAGATGGGTTTACTTCCACTTTAAGTTTCACAAAATCATGTAAGCGAAATTACATTATTTTCAATGGTGCCCAATCACATCAATGCGGTGCGATTTTGAAAAAAGTTCCTTTGCTGCTTAGGTGTGTTTTCTGTGCAATTTTGCTCCTTAGAATATGCAAACTACATCCAAAGTCATAGTCATATTTTAGCACCTTACACTGCTCCTCTTTTTATTTGTTAATTGTATTTAAAGTGCATAAAGTGACACTTCATTCATGTCTCCACACAGCAGGGCATTGTGCTGCTGTGGGGTGACTTGCAGTGCCTAACTGTACACTGCAGTAAAATACAGTGGAAAAACACCAGTCACTACACTATGAGTGAACAAACCCTAAATTACAGTCAAGAGGCCATGTATTCTCAACAGCAACAGATTGCCATTATCAGATGATGTATTCTGGGCTTCAGGGCTCCCCAGGTGCTCCACAAAATAACTAAAGGTACACAGGCAACAGTCACCGCATTTTACTTCTGTCAGTTTAGAAACCATCATTTAACAAGCTCACTGAGCTGGAACAAGACTGCAAATCAGGAGTTCTGACTTCACTAGCAGCATGCTTGTCCCCGATATGTGACTTAAGTATTGAAGTCAGTCAGGCAATTGACATTTAAAGTGGAACTAAAGACAACTCTTTTTTAATGTTAGACAGAGAAACAGAGGGTTATAACCCCTGTAAGGATTCTTTTTGCCATCTGTGTCCCATTGAGATTTCCCTTCACTTCCTGTCCTATAGCCAAAACAGGTTGTGAGTGAAAATCTCTCTGAAGTGACGGAATGTCTGGTTGTCACCAGAACTACAGTCTCTATTGGAAGATATCCCCATTCTCTGTCACTCTGCAGCTCCAGATGGATGACGCCAAGAAACAAGATTTTATTCTCTCTCCACTCAAATTTTCTGTTTGGACAGTAAAACAGCAGCAGACTGCTACCAAGTTAAATTTGGGCACTTATTCCACTGGAAGAAAAAAAAGATTTTTGAACACAAAGCTGTATTAATTTGTGACTTTCAGATCTGCCTGGATATTAACTTTAGAAAGGAGGTCAGCAATGGCAGCCTACAGTCTTATTTTATGACAAGTTTCCTTTCCTCAAGGTTCTAACACAGAATGCTGTCTAGCACAGACAATATCAACAAAGTTGTATCGAAATTTAAACATGTAGGAAAGAGACCCACTGGATTAGAGTTTCAGTAGTTTCCCTAATTTTCATACCTGCTTGTATTAAGATATGCCGATGCCGCACTTGACTGTCTGGGGAGAAACTACACAACATGTACCAAACAGCAAACTGGCAAGTAGTGTCGAGTCCTTCTGAGGTCTGACCATTCACAAATAATCAGATTACCTCTTGTCTGATAAGCTTTACAAGTATTCTGCTTACACTTTAATGAGGTTAACTGTTAGTGTACAATGTGCGATTTTCTAAAAACTGTGTTTATTTATATTTTAATGATGGATTATGGATAAAGCCTAGGCCTAATCTCCTGCAGCTGTCCACATGGGATGATATTCCAGCAGAAAAACTGCTATATTCCTTCAAAATACATAAAAAAAATACAGGGAAAGAAATGGTTAAGGAGCACTCTTCAATACAGCACTTTGAGCCTTTTCTAAACTTAAATAATGCATTGTTATTTATGCAGGAGGGGGGAATTAACAAGGCTTTTGTCTAGGAAATTTCCTTTGATATACACACGAATCAGAGGTTTTTATCCCTTTAGCTACATGGGTGGATACTGTAACACTGAACATGCCATTGGAGAAAATAAACTGACTTTGCAGCGAGGTAAAGGTGGCCACAAAGAGTTGAAGTACACCAAGTAAAAATCTTTTTTTTTGCGGAGCACTGATTTTTAGCAGCAAGTTTGGAACAGATTTGTTATATCCACTACCTAGTATAGTGCCAAAGGATTGTTAAATTGAATGCATTTTTTTTGATAACCAAGGAGAAGACCTAGTAGTTAGTCATATGAACTTGTTCTGTAATGTTGAAGACGTCTCGTAGCTTATCCAATCCACTTCTCCAGTTCTAATGAGTTTCAGGAAATACCTGAGCATTCAAAACTACATAGGTAACACCAACACTTTGATTGAAACACCATGGAAAGACAGATTTTATGATCTAAGAACAGGATAGGAGGTGTGAAAATTGTGGAACTACCCTGTTCTAGCTAAAAAATACAGTTGAATTTAACGGACCACAACTAGATATACCATTGACCTTTAAAGACAAGGGCAACATTCAAATAAAGCTGGATAGACACAGATTGAAGTTTGACCAGTTCAGCAGTAACCGCTGATCAGTGTATTCTGACGTGGGGATGCTTGTATGGATTGAGGAATCTGAGTTTTTTAGTCAGCCTGTTGAGTGATTGTAAAAAAAAAAAAACAAATAAAAAAACAAAAGCCTCACAGTATGTACCCAGCTTATGGGTGGTCATAATGGTCATATACAGAAGGATGTCATACCACATGAACACCTGTGAGACAATGTCACAGGATGCACTTCATTAATGCCTACTATGGGGACAAGAAATTGGAAAGACTGAAAAGAAAATTTGAGCCTATTACCATCTTGTTGTACCTATGAATAATAGACAAAAAGCCAATGAATCTAATAACTAAGCTGATAAACTTTTCAAACAGCTGTGTTGATCTTTGAGGACTGATATAATACATGGCATGTTACATGTTTACCATTTTCTTTTTTTTCCCCACTTCATTCGATGACTGTATAGTTTTGTGCTTTGGTGAACAATTTAGGGGATACATCTAACTAATTGCTTCACCTTCTATTAGAGGTAAGGCATTGCAGCACAGAAAAAATGGATTGAGGCAGGATTGGGTCTTGGGAAAGTAGCCGCCCCCACCCCCCCCATTCTTTTGATTGTCATTGATCAGGACTTCAGTAGACACAGAGATACCACATATTTGCACTTTATTGGCATTACCTGCCCTATCAGGAACCAAGTGCTTTTGCCCTTGTGAAGTGAGAGTTCAGCAATCTAGGTTGCCCTGTGAACGATCCAGCTCAGCAGCAAAGTAATGAATAACAAACATAATGGAGAGATCACCTACTTGAAATGGATTGGGCCTATTGGACGAACAGATCACTACCAAGCTGGATAATTTCTTCTTTGTATCCATCCTACTGCCCTTAAATACCATTCACCTTAAACACAAATCGGCTTAACAAAATAATGGAAGAAAAACAAAGATCTGTGCAACTGCATGATAAACTGGTTGTGAAATAAAGCACATTTCTTGGCCAATAACTGAAAGCCTGTTATATTGATTCAAATCTGTAGTGCAGATCTTTTCAAAAACGGTTCACTTCTGCAGTATATCACAATACCCAGGTAAGAAAAGAATTAGATACTTGTAGACTTTAAAAAGACTGTTGCTAATGTAGACAAATGCTTATTTGATAAGCAAAGTATTACAAATAAGAGGCATTAGTATTACAGTGAGCAGTAACTTGTGGGGTAATGGTGCTAATACCTGGTGATGCCAGGAAATTAGGCTATGTATAAAATGAGTATGACACTCCCAGCCATAAGGTATGTATGATATTCCTTCCTTTTAATTAGAAATCTAGATGCAATTTCAGTTGAAAATCTGGTTGCATGGCAATCATGAATACCAATTTATGCATGCTACCATGGTCCAAGAGATTAACACAGAGTGGAGAGATGCTTGTGATTTGGTCACCTGGGTATGGTCTAAACAATTTCTAAACAGCTGTCACAAATATACGACCAACATATAAAACATTTTACAGGATGAATATATAAAGTCTTGTAGCTGTCATAGACTATTTTCATGAAGACTAGTAACTTGCAATCTACATGGTGCCGTGGCCATTTTAGACATTGATCCAATATCCCTATCCATGCTAGGTATCAGTAGTACCAAAAAGAAAGTGTACACAGATATATTTCATATTAGGATTTCACTGCAGACATAACCTGCATTCCGTGATGACAAAACAATGGGCACTATATGATATAATTGAAGACAAAACTAGTTTAACTTAAAGTGGTTGTTAACCCACTCTAAGGACTTTACATAATCCAACTCTGTCTAATAAGGATATGTCCCCCTGTGTTTGATTAAAAAAATAAAGATTCTACCTCATTTCTGAGCACCACTCAGGTGACCCGCTGGCTCTCTCCTCCCCCTCGTCTGACAGTCGCAGCGGGCGGGACCCTGATACAGGAGCAGACAGGCAGGAAGGGAGTGGGGAGAGGAGCACAGAGGAGAGGCAGGATAGCTGCGTGTGATGGAGGCACGTAAACTGACCATGGTGTCAGGGTTCAGCAGCCATGATTAACCGTGATCAGTTTACAAAGGGGAGGGCAGAAATTGGCAGGACTTGCCAGGTATTTCAGGTGATAGAGAGGGCCAAATTACACAGCACAAGCACTGTGCTGTATGACATGCTTTAAGGCAGTGGTCATCAACCCTGTCCTCAGGGCCCACTAACAGGCCAGGTTTGAAAAAATAACTGAAATACATCACAGTTGATATCATTTGCTGCTCAGTGATTCTAGTCTGCATCTCCCCAAGGTAATACATAAAACTTGGCCTGTTAGTGGGCCCTGAGGACAGGGTTGATGACCACTGCTTTAAGGGAACAGGATCCAAATAGATTTATTTTAAGGTTAACAAATGCTTTAAGCTTGACACAAGCTAGAAGACCATGTGATAAATAGCAGTATCTGTCCACCTTCACAAGCATTATGAACACTTTTGTGAAATGAGGACAGCAGGGATCAATGTGTGATGAGCACGAAGATGTGTGCCGGATAAAACAAGGTCCTCTACTGACAGTATTTGAAGTAGATTACAAGTGGACATTGTATAGATGAAAAGAAGAGTCAAAGTGCCAAGCTGTCGATTTGTGTCACCTAACTTCATCAATGAAATGGACTTATAGATTCCATTTACATAAAATCTTCCCCAAGACTGATGTTTAATCACTGATCAGGACATCCAGAAGAATGGATTGCCTAAAGGACCTTGATTATGTATATGGCATTTTCACTGCCGAAGAAAAAAAATCACATTCTTTATTATGGAGTGTTAAATACAACACTGTACAATGTATTAATCTCATTTTGCTTTTAAAAACTATGAAGATGCTGTAGTCCTCTTGGAATGTGACTGGACAAACTGTTACCCAGATATGGTTTTAGTAACGAATGTTAGAGACACTTTTCTTCAACTGTTGGGAAAGTCAAGGGGGATGCTTCTGCTTTTTTAGGATATTAAATAGTTATACATTTGCTATTTAAAAATGATATCCGTGAAAATCCCTTTGTTCAACCACCTTAACCTTTCCATTAATGAATCCATTGCTTAGCACACGTAATGGTAGTCATATGTTTATAAGGAGGAAGACACAGTACTTTCAATAACAGACCATTTCTGCCTTACGAGATCACTGGCCCCTCAAATTCCGCCTACATATGCTCGGACATTCCGACAACAAAATCCTGGATTTTTTTCCGAAGGATGTTGGCTCAAGCTTGTTTTGCATACACACGGTCGCACAAATGTTGTCGGAAATTCTGAACGTCAAAAACGCGGTGACGTACAAGACGTTTGACGAGTCGAGATAAATGAATGCGTGGAATTTTGTGCGTCGGAATTGTGTACACACGATCAGAATTTCCAACAACAAGTTTTGTTGTCGGAAAATTTGAGAACCAGCTCTCAAATTTTTGTTGTCGGAAATTCCAACAGCAAATGTTCGATGGAGCCTACACACAGTCAAAATTTCCGACAACAAGCTCCCATCAAACATTTGTTGCCAGAAATTCCGAGCGTGTGTACGCAGCATAAGAGGGACTAATACCAAATGCTGAAGGTGTGTTGCATCTCAGGGGCAGAAGCTGGTATATTTTTTTTTCTAATACAGTCGTAAAGCTCAGACCAAACTTGTGACAATTTTTGTTATCAAGAAAATCTGTTTGGTTGACTGCCAAAGAGTGACTGAACAAGTAATAAAATAATCTAGCAGAGGAGGTATGAAAATCCTAAACAAAGCCTAAGAATCTAATAATTTAAAGCTAGATTTTAAAAGTATAATGTGATAAATATGTGTATAAAAAAGTATGTAGTGTAACCAAGTATAAACATGGTTTGTGTAAAAATAAAAATTTTCCTACCTGAACATATCTCCTAGACCTTTCAGCACGCCGCCCTTTTTGGCCTTGCTTTTATCTTTATCTCTGTCTTTATCTCGGTCTTTTTTCTTCTCTTTACTGCTCTTTTCCTTTTTATTCTTGTCTTGGCTTGACCCATTAACCTGCCTCTCTAGAGAATGAGATGGCTGGTCACTGGCAGTTGAAACGGACTCTCGCCCTGATCGAGAGCTCTCTTCAGTGTCTTCCTCCACTGAAAAAAATAAAAGTAAAATGTCAGTAAAAATGACAGAATGTACACAAGATCACAACAGTGGCAACAACTGACCAAACCAATGAAAGTCTGACCATTATTGCTACCATGACTACTGTGTTGGAAACACATTGACAAAATAAATAGCAGTTTCCTAACAAGAGGACATATGAAAGGCTTAGAATACAGTATATGTTCCATTAAATAAAGTAGAGATATACTTTGCACTTAACCTACCCCATGTGGTAGAACTGTCCCTTTGCTCCAGCTGTATTTGATTGGTACCTGATAAAGTATTAGATTCAATTAAGAGTGTTCACACTACATTCTTATGCAGCCTCCACCCAGCACCAGTAAAAAAAAAAAAAAAAAAAAAAGGTCTGAGAGTGTATTAATAATAAAAAAAACATTCATGAGGTTGCATTGTAAGGGAAAACACAACAAAACCCCATTCCTTCTTTTATAAAGACAAAACAAAATAAGCCTGAAAAGAGCTGCCTAAAATCTGTTCTGGTCCATGTCAGTCATCCCCAGAGTGCCTTGTACAAAGAGTTTTACAAGCACTTTACGTACCCAGCTCAAAAGACTTGTTTAGTGGTTCCAACTGTGATGTGCCATGTGGTAAAGTATTAATTGAAGGTAATAAGTTTCTGCATAGGTACAGCCATTTTATTTTATCTTGTGCTGAAACTACTATAGAAAAGGTAAAATTCATAATTGTCAAATTAATATTAATAGTAGTGATCTGATCTTATTAACATCTTTTCAGTTCTGGTTATTAAATAATAAGTGTACCCTTTAATTTAAATGTTCACATAAATAGTGTATGTGCCCCTAAGCATTTTAGCAAATGCAATTTATTGTCTCTCTGTGTCCCTTTCTAAAGGACGCTATACTAAGGCGGCTGTCATATCACATAGTTTAAAAACTCAACTTACTGGAGTTGGAGTATTCAGGTATCTCTGTGGACAGAAATAGAATACTTGCAAACTACTGAAGATGGCCACCTAACCAGAATCTTGTATAGAAACGTTCTCCTCTTCCCTTCTTATATACCACTGAATGCAGACAGCACTTTTACTCATTAATGGCAAATTATGTGAGCACTATTTTCCAGCCAGTTAGTGAAAGGTATGGGGTCATCAGAATTGTTAGATATCAGAATTTGAGCATCTTAAGCCTCTACTAAAAGTCCTTTTACTGCTCTGTGGGGTGCAGGCTTCACAGGGGCAGGAAGCTGAGAAATTACATGTAGACAAAGCCTTAGAAGGCATGATTTTTACATTTTATTTTAGTTCTATAGGAAGGTCCCAGATTCCTTGACTTACTGAAAAAGTAACAGGTACCAAAATACCAAACAACCCTTCAACCACTCTGCTCTCCATTATTCTTTTTTCATTATTATACTGTAATGGGAATTTGTAAGTTCTGTATATAATTGTATTCTTTTTTGTATGTATTGCACACTGCCCTCACTGTGCACTAATAATGTTTTTAGTACATGTTTACATTCTTTCGAGTCCTGATTAGAATTAGCCTGCCTATGTAACGCCCCTTGTTACCATAAACGTACAATTGTAATATTAATGTGATACCTACGTAATCATGTGTATAAAAACCTTCAATTGCGTCATAATAAAGCAGAACAGTTATTTGGAAAGATGCTGAGCGTATCTTTTGTGTCTGTTCCCTACTGCAGTAGTTATTATTAATTTGGAACCACTAATCAATATGAGGATAGGAGTTGCCTATCATCAAAATGTCCAGCTCAATACCACTGAAGTGGTTGTAAAGAATGAAGGCTTTTTACCTTCATGCATTTTATGCATGAAGGTAAAAACTTTTAGTGTACCGCTCCCCCCGCAGCTCCCCCTAATACTTACTCAAGCCTGATCCAGCGGTGTGCACGAGAGCCAAGGCTCTACCGGGTCTCTCCCTCTTCATTTGCAGAGTCACAGAAGCAGGAGCAAATGGCTGTCCATCACAGCCAGTGAGGAGGGAGCAGGAGGGGTTTCGGGGGGGGGGGGGCAGGACTGAGCCATGCTGTGTGTGTCCCATAGACACACAGAGGTGGCTGGGGAGCGAGCATGCACAAGTGCCCCCAGAACAAGAGGGGGGGACCCGAGAAGAGGAGAATTCGGTGCAAAACCATTACACAGAGCAGGTAAGTATGATGTGTTTATTATTTTAAAGGAAAAAAAAAATGGAACCTTTAGAACCACCTAAAATCCATTAAAAAGGGCAGGTTGCATAATTTTTTAATGCAGCGCAAGCAACGATCCCCAGATATCGGTGCTTATTACAGGTACCATCTGCCACAGAACTGGCTGTGGAATTTGTCCTCTTTAATGCAACTTGGGAGCCTGATAGCAGGGATTATTACACTTCTACCCGCGCTGCTTAGACAGTATTATGACACTCTCAAGAGGTCAGAGATAATGTTATCCAAATAAAACAACTCTTCCGTGCACTTGCCCGTGCCTTCTTCTTTAGCTCACCTACCCTTTTTTTGCTCCACCCCTTCTCCCCTCCTCCCTTCTCTCTCCTTTTTTCTTTCTGCTTTCTTTTCCTGATTTAGGAAAGTCAACACAACTTGGTCAGCAGCACCAGAATCCAGGTCAATCATTAAAAATTCTTGGCGAACATGGAAATGGCAGGTTAACTCCTTTGCGCCTAAGGGTAAAACAAATCTTAATGCCCAACCACAATTTTACAACTTTGACATGTGTTAGCAAAACCGTACATCACAACTACTTTGTGCATCCAGTTGGATTATACCTCTTTTTTTTTTAGGATAAATTGGGCTTTTCATTTAGTGGTAAATGGCAATGGATATCCCTTGATTTTTTTTTTAATTATCAAAGGAATACTGGCCCAAAATAGTTAAAAAAGAAAAAAAAAATTAAAGTTAGCTGTATATTTTTTGTTATTACCATAACCTTCCACCCAAAATAAATTATCCTGCTCCTGAGGATCGCAGCGATACTATATATGCGTATCATAGTTGTTGTTTGTACCTGTTGTACAGCCCAGAAACAATAGTGCGCATTTTGTTTTGTTTTTTTGACCCAAACACTTTGGCACTGACCTAGATCAAACCTTGATCTAGGTATTATTTTGTGTATATATATATTTTTTTTTGTTTCACACACGTCGGGAATCGGGAGTTTCAGGTCCTGATCATTAGTATGGGGCCTGGGGCTCTTGGTGAGACCCGGTCTCTGTGCTGTGAGCGTGCCATGTGGCGCTATCCCAGCACAAAAGGGAGATATGCAATTATGCAGCCCCATGGAAAAAAGCCCAGTCTAGTGGGGCAGCATATTTGTATGAGGTTGGCATAAAGGGGTTAAAAACATTGGGCTCCCTATACTTCCATGGAATCTGAGTAAAGCAATATTTACTCAAACAGGTTTCTGTAAAAGAAGAAGAGAGGGGTTTGGCCCCTGCATGTTGGGGGAAAAAAAATATTCTCTAGAAAATTTACTAAAGTACAAGTTCAAGAAAATGAATTCCTCTCCAGTTTCCACCTACCCCACTCCGAAGAGCTGTTCAATACTTCCAGCTGGGATCTGTTAGTGGCTGTTAAATTAGTGTCACAATTATTGATATCTAACCGGAAAGAACAACCACAACTATTATCTCAAAATCCAAGCATAATTTACATTATAAAGTGCAGTCAGAATTTTTATAAACATCGCATAGCCGCTGAGCTAGAATACCACAAACTGTGCTAGGGAAATTAAACAAGGTATCCGATTGGTGCATATAAGCATTGTGACGTTCCTTCGCTCCAAGTTTCAAAAACAAGAATGGATATAGGACTGTGACTGCTTTCCACTGTGTGCCTCCCATCAGATGTCAAACAAAGTAGAGAGTAGACACTGTCCCTCAGCTGGCAATTTAATTATTAACAGTAATGGCTTTACAGTGTGTATTTATAACCTCCACCTGTCATAATACTTCATGTCATCAGTATGAAATCATGATGCAAAATGTAACCACCATGACCGCATATCCAAAACCAGCTTAACATTTCAAGTGCAAATTCACCTTAATGACACTTCTACCTGGTACATACTTCACTGTACATTCTTCAACTTCTGAATTTTGTTAATGACCTATATTTCCCTTTTCATGGTTTCTAAATTTGCTGTGTCCTTTTGGCTCCACTTGCTTTACTAGTATTTACTAATTGCAAAAGAGGATTTTTACAATGGAGCCCTGCATTGACAGGCACAATGCTCTGCCTACCATAGGCTCAATTGGAAATAGGACTGCCTGGAGAGCACTACTGTCAGCAGGACATACAGCGCTGATATTGCACAAAGCAATGCTAGACCAAGTGCCTATGCATTTGTTTTTACATTTAAAAATAGGAGGGTGAGAAAGGGGAAACAGGTTAAATACTATACAAATGATCCTAAGGTTGAGGTTCAACTGTCAGGACACAAAGGGTGCAGGAGGATTTTTAAAACCTGCCAACCTGTGTCATGTAAATGGAGGACAAGTTAAAAAGTAAGCAATCTAGTGTGTCAATATATAGGTGCATCTCAAAAAAATGAAATATCATCAAAAAGTTAATTTATTTCAGTAATTCAATTCAAAATGTGAAACTCATATTATACAGATTCATTACACACAGAGTGATATATTTCTATATTTCAAGCATTTCTTTCTTTTAACTTTGATGATTATAGTTTACAGCTAGCGAAAACCCAAAATTCAGTAGAAAATTAGGAAAAGTTCAATATTGTAGACTCATGGAGTCACGCTCTACTCAGCTAATTAACTTAAAACCAACTGTAAAGGTTTCCCGAGCCTTTAATCACTTCAGCCCCGGAGGATTTGGCTGCTCAATGACCAGAGCACTTTTTACAATTTGGCACTGTGCTGCTTTAACTGGTAATTGTGCAGTCATGCAATGCTGTACCCAAACAAAATGTGCGTCCTTTTTTTCCCCACAAATAGAGCTTTCTTTTGATGGTATTTGATTGCCTCTGCGTTTTTTATTTTTTTCGATATAAATGGTAAAAGACTGAATATTTTCTACTTTTTGTTATAAAAAAAATCTAATGAACTTAATTATAGTCATACATTTAGGCCAAAATGTATTCAGCCACATGTCTTTGGTAAAAAAAAAAATGTCAATAAGCGTATATTTATTGGTTTGCGCAAAAGTTATAGCATCTACAAACTAGGGTACATTTTCTGGAATTTACGCAGCTTTTAGTTTATGATTGCCTCATTTCTTGAGGTGCTAAAATGGCAGGGCAGTACAAACCCTCCCCAAATGACCCCATTTTGGAAAGTAGACATCCCAAGCTAATTGCCGAGAGGCATGTTGAGTATTTTGCAGATCTCGCTTTTAGGCACAAAGTTTTGAAAATTGAAAAAAAAAAATGTCTTTTCTTTCTTCATTTTCAAAAATAAATGAGAGCTGCAAAATACTCACCGTGCCTCTTAGCAAAAACCTTGGGGTGTCTACTTTCCAAAATGGGGTCATTTGGGGGGGGGGGGGGTCTGTGCTATCTGGACATTTCAGGGCCTCCGTAACTGTGATAGGTAGTGAGGAGTAAAATCACAATTTTACGCCTTTAGAAAGCCTGAAAGCGGAGCTTGGTTTTTGGGGTCCTGTACGCGGCTAGGCTCCCAAAAAGTCTCACACATGTGGTATCCCCATACTCAGAAGCAGCAGAATGTATTTTGGGGTGTAATTCCACATATAAACATGCCATGTTTGGACAATAAATCATTTAGTGACAACTTTGTGTAAAAAAAAAAAAAAAAAAATTGTAATTTTCCCGAAACTTGTGGCGAAATATCAAATATTCCATGGACACAACATGCCTCTCAGCAAAAAGCTTGAAGTGTTTTATTTCCAAAATGGGGTCATTGGGGGGGGGGGGTGTTGTGCTACCTTGAAATTTCAGGGCCTCCGAAACTGATAGGTAGTGAGGAGGTGAAATCACCATATTATGCCCTTGTGGCGTAAATATAAATATAAACTTGTGGCAAGATATAAAATATTCCATGGACTCAACATGCCTATCAGCAAATAGCTTGGGGTGTCTACCTTCCAAAAAGGGGGGGAGGGGGGTTGAACTGTCCTGGCATTTTTTGCACAACATTAGAAGCTTATGTCACACATCACACACTCTTCTAACCACTTGAAGACAAAGCCCTTTGACACTTTTTGTTTGCATGAAAAAATATATTTTTTTGGCTAGAAAATTACTTTGAACCCCAAAACATTATTTTTTTTTAAAGCAAAGGTCCTACAGATTAATATGGTGGGTGTTGCAACTTTTTTTTTTTCCACACAGTATTTGGCGCAGCGATTTTTGAAACGCAATTTGTTTGGAAACAAAAAACCCTTTTTTTAATTTTAATGCACTAAAGCACACTTTACTGCCCAAATGTTTGATGAAATAAAGATAATCTTATGCAGAGTACATGGATACCAAACACGACATGCTTTAAAATTGCACACAAACGTGCAGCGGCGACAAACTACATACATTTTTTTAAAGCCTTTAAAATCCTTTACAGGTTACCACTTTAGATTTACAGAGGTGGTCTACTGCTAAAATTACTGCCCTCGATCTGACCTTTGAGGCGATACCTCACATGCATGGTGCAATTGAGTTCACCTTTGCGCGTGAGCACGGGGGGACAGGGGTGCTTTTTTTTTTTTTAATTTATTTTCGCTTTTTTGTTTTATTTTTAAACTGTTCCTTTCATTTGTTTAATTATCATTTTTATTGTTATCTCAGGGAATGTAAATATCCCCTATGATAGCAATAGGTAGTGACAGGTACTCGAGGTCTATTAGACCCTAGATCTCTCCGCTGCCCTCAAAGCATCTGACCACATCTGAGCGTGTACAGCACCCAGCTGTCTCCTAGGTGCACATCTATCTGTTCTAATAACCAAGCAGTCTATGCTAGTCTGGGCTTTGTTGCATGCCATTGGCTTTGCTGAGCACTATCAGAACCTTCCCCTGCTGGATCCTGGATCTTCCAATATTGCTGTTTGGATGGTTACTTTTACTCTTGGACATGAGATGCACACCTGCCCCTGCCATAGCAATACTTAAAATGTATATATTTGCTATAAGTATTCCATACCATGGGAAACCTTCTGGTTACTACAAATTTGTACACGAGGCCTTATCCATTTGAAGACAGTGAGATTTGCTCTTTTTCCTTTGTTGTTACATCTTTGAACCTTGGTCGTGTTCTGAAGATGCCTCACGGCAAAACGCGTAGACGCACAAGGGCTCAGTGTAAAAATTGTGTCATTTGGTTGTGGTTTTATCCCCTTTTGAACACTGTGTTATAATATGAACTTTTTTCAATAAATATCAATTTTTATTATTGTTACTTCTCAATTGTTTCCATGCCTACAAAGTCCGACTTTTTGGATACTATATTAGTACCTTCTTCTGTTCCCCTTAATTTACAGATGTGGCAACATGAGTGCTTCCACTTCTTATTAAACAATAGAGTGGACAATAGAGAGCGAACATAAGAGGGAACAATAGAAAGAGAAGAAAAATAAAACCACAACTATTTTTGGCGTTTTTATTTTTTGTGCTTTTGTGTGTTTTTCTTTTGCACTTTTATATAAACTGTAAATGGTCCAGATTAGGGTCTCTCAAAATGTGATGGCAATCTCATCTTCTGAGACCCTGTGTAAGTGGGCTGCAATGCTGTACCCTACGCTAATACTCCACTAGTGTGTGGTAGGGTTTGAAACAGTCACCCATGCAAAGACCAGGTTGGTCAGGACAGGAGGGACAATAAAAGCAGGTGTCATGCCTATATCTGCGCTTTCTACAGACAACATCTTCTTTGGGGATTTCTTTGGGTAGGGGTACCAGGGAGGACATGCAGAAAATGCCTCTCATGCAGCCGGCTCACTGCATTTGGATTGGGAAGTTGGGCCACAGCACAGTCTGGAAAAAGAAGTGCTGTGATGAGCTCTAACTGGAATTTAAGGAAGGATCCAGTTAGTCCTGAAGCTTTGTATAGCACACAAGCATTCAGCAGAGCCAATTGGAATAAGTATACAGACACTTTTTTTTTACCAGCGTACTGGCCTTACGGGCAATTAGGTATGGCGCCAACAACTGGTCGTTGAGGTTCACCCCTCCCATATTAAGGTTATATTCATGGACACAAAGGGGTTTCTCCACAACACCAGTGGCCGTAGAAATTTGGACCATTGTGTCTGCGTGAAGGAAGGACAGAAAGAAAACATTCTTATTATCCCTCCACTTCACAGCGAGCAAATTACTACATGTCAAGCAGGCTCTCTCCCCCAGCCTAAGACAGGAATCTACAAGTCGCTGGGGTAAGCTCCGGGGATTAGATTGCACAGTGCCACATGCGCCAATTCCATGATCAAACAAGTGACAAAAAAGTGGCACGCTTTTGTAATAATTGTCCACATACAAGTGGTAACCCTTTCCGAATAAGGGTGACACCAAGTCCCACACAATCTTACCAGTGTTCCCTATGTAGTCTGGGCAGTTCTCTGGCTCTACGCGACTATCTCTTCCCTCGTAAACCATAAAACTGTATGTATAGCCTGCTGCCCTGTCACAGAGCTTATACATCTTGACCCCATATCTGGCACGCTTGTTAGGAAGATACTGTTTGAATGTCAAGCGGCCAGAAAACTTAATCAGGGACTCATCAACACAGACAACTTGATCTTGAGTAAACAAGGCTGCAAACTGCTGGTTGAAGTGGTTTTACGGGGGGCCAAATTTTTGTAGAGCCAATTGTATTCAGGGTCACCCCGAGGACGACAGAGTTCATTGTCACTGAAATGCATGAACTGCAAGAATATGCCCATGAGGAGGGATAGGCCCAGGAAGGTCTTAAATTCAGAGACCGGAATAGGTTTCCAATCTCTGGCAAGGGTCAACTGGGGATTAGTGGCGATGAATTGAACAGCATACAAATTGCTTTGGTCCACAATAGATCTATAGAGATCTTCTGTGAAAAAACAGTGAATAAAAATCAAGTGACGTAAAATCAACTGTTTCCACCTGAATTCCAGGTTGGCCAGTGAATGGGGGATGTACGGGTGCTGCAGAAATGGTGGGATCCCAATTCGGATTGGCAAATGCAGCAGGGAGGGCACTATTGGCTCGACTGGCCCGTCTTTGTCTTCTTGGTGGCTACAGGACACAAGTTGTGGCAGTCACCTCACCAGCTTTGAACTGCACTTATGGGACTTCGCCACGTCACCACGTGATACTGCCGTGTTGGATGTACAACCAGGATGTACTAGGCCGCTGGTGCTTGCCAGTTCACCAGAAGGATGACCGACACTAGTACTGGCTCTCTGCTCCATTCAAGAGCCCTGCGGTTCTTGCACCTCAACAACAGCAGAACGGGGTCGGGTACGCCTGACCTTGGCAGGGACCACTACTCCGTCGTCAGAGCTATCTGTCAGAGTGCCGCTTCTGTCTACAGGTTTGTATTCTGAGCCTGAATCTGACAGATGGGTGAGTTCCTCTTCACGCTCATCTGTCATGCTCAGAAATATGTAGGCCTCTTCACTAGTGTTCCTTCGATTGAACATTTTGGCCTCTAAATTTACTGGTACACTTGTGAGACTCACAGGAAAAAAAGAGCACCTGTCAGCGACTGCTTCCAACGCTACCAAAAAAACTGTTAGCGATGGCAGGGATCAGGCCTGACGTGAATGCTGCAGTTATGTGTTTAGTGTTTTGTAAGTGACAGTGATCGATTGATACTGCACTTGGGTGGGCTGGGCTGAGGGGCTAAATGCAGGTGCTAGCAGGTATCTGGGCTGATCCCGCTAATACTGCATTTCTGGCAACCATAAACTACTGGGGACGCCAATATAGATCTGATCAGATATTGATCTGTTCAGACACTATACTACTAAGGGAGGTGTATGGTGCGTGCGTGGGTGTTAGCGCTCCTGGTACTAATCTGACGCAGCCTGGGGCAACGAAGACCCTAATTGACACTAAAACCTAACTTAAATAACCCGCCGGGGGATCAGGGGGTTAAAACTTTTTTTTTAGGTAATATACGGCGAGTGCCCTGACGCTATAAAATATAACAGACCAGCGTCACCTGTGACACTAATACGGCGATCACTGGTAACAGGGGTGATCAAGGGGTTAAACCTTTATTAGGGGGGGTCCCTAGACCTATCTGGGACTAATACTAAGTACCCTAATGCTGATTAGTGTCACAAATCACACCAGTACAGTGATCAAAGAAAAATATGAACACTGCACTGGGTGACACAATGACAGAGAGTGAAGGGGTTAGCTGGGGGGGCGCTTGGGGGTGAAATATGTGCCTATGTGTACTGTGTCATTGTAGTGTTGGTGCAACTCACATTTGGATGACCTCTGTCTGGAACGGAAAAGAGGGGAGAAGACATCACTTCCTATCTGTGTTTACACTTACACAGGCAGGGGAGGATTTTCTTGGTCAGGACCGATCAGCAGGAAATAATTGGCCTGGGCCTGGTTCTGAAATAAATCCGATCATCACAGCCACCGTAACATAACATTGCTTCGCCCACCCGTGCCATTCTGCCGCAGTAAAACTGCAGCAGCTGGTCGGGAAGTGGTTAAATGGTCTGTCTTGTTCAGAAGGTTACACAATCATGGGGAAGACGGTTGACTTCACAGTTGTCCAGAAGACAGTCATTGACACCCTCCACAAGGAGGGAAAGTCACAAAAGGTAACTGCTAAAGAAGCTGAATGTTCACAGAGTGCTGTATCAAAGCATATTAATGGAAGGTTGAGTGGAAGGAAAAAGAATGGTAGAAAAAGGAGCACAAGCAACAGGAATAACCAAGCCTTAAAAGGATTGTGAAGCAAAGGCCATTCAAGAATTTGGGGGAGATTCACAAGGAGTAGACTACCACTGGTATCAGTGCTTCAAGAGCCACCACACACAGACATATTCAGGACATGGGCTACAACTGTTGCATTCCTTGCGTCAAGCCACTCCTAAACAAGAGACCACGTCAGAAGCGTCTTACCTGGGCTAAGGAGAAAAAGGACTGGACTATTGCCCAGTGGTCCAAAGTCCTCTTTTCGGATGAAAGTAAATGTTGCATTTCATTTGGAAATCAAGGTCCCAGAGTCTGGAGGAAGAGTGGAGAGGCACAGAATCCAAGTTGCATGAGGTCCAGTGTGAAAATGATTTGGGGAGCCAGGTCATCTGCTGGTGTTGGTCCACTGTGTTTAACCACTGCCCGCCCGCCCTATAGCGGATTGACGTCCGGGAAGTGGTTGTGTTATCCTGACTGGACGTCATATGACGTCCAGCAGGATAACATGCCGCAGCGCGCCCCCGGGGGCGCGCATCGCGGCGATCGGTGGAGCGGTGTGTCAGTCTGACACACCGCTACACTGATCTTGGTAAAAAGCCTCCGGCGGAGGCTCTTTACCACGTGATCAGCCGTGTCCAATCACGGCTGATCACGCTGTCAATAGGAAGAGCCGTTGATCGGCTCTTCCTCACTCGAGTCTGACAGACGCGATTAGAGGAGAGCCGATCGGCGGCTCTCCTGACAGGGGGGGTCTGTGCTGATTGTTTATCAGCGCAGCCCCCCCTCAGATCACCACACTGGACCACCAGGGATCGCCACTAGGACCACCAGGGAAGGGGCAACATGTGGATGGCCAGGTATGTACCCCATGGCCATCCACATGTGCCCAGTCAGTGCCAATCAGTGCCCACAAATGGGCACTGATTGGCACCATTATGTTGCAGTGATGCCCAACAATGCCACCCTTAGGGGCATCACTGCAAACAACCAGTGCCGTCAGTGCCACCCATCAGTGTCCATTCATGCCACCTGTCAGTGCCCATCCATGCCCATCTGTGCCAACTATCAGTGCCACCCATAAGTAACCATCAATGCCACCTATGAGTGCCCATCAATGCCACCTATGAGTGCCCATCAGTGCCGCCTAGGGGTGCCCATCTGTGCCACCTATGAGTGCCCATCAGTGCCGCTTACCAGTGCCACCTATCAGTGCCGCCTATCAGTGCCCATCAGTGCCGCCTATCAGTGCCCATCATCAGTGCCCGTCAGTGCCACCTCATTGGTGCCACCTCATCGGTGCCCATCAGTGCCGCCGTATCAGTGCCAGTCAGTGCTCATCAGTGCCCGTCATTGAAGAAGAAAACGTACTTATTTACAAAAAAATTTTAATAGAAACAAAGAAAAACTTGTTTTTTTTCAAAATTTTCGGTCTTTTTTTATTTGTTGCGCAAAAAATAAAAACCGCAGAGGTGATCAAATACCACCAAAAGAAAGCTCTATTTGTGGGAACAAAATGATAAAAAATTTGTTTGGGTACAGTGTAGTATGAACGCGCAATTGTCATTCAAATTGCGACAGCGCTGAAAGCTGAAAATTGGTCTGGGCGGGAAGGTGTCTAAGTGCCTGGTATTGAAGTGGTTAATCAAGTCCAAAGTCAGCGCAGCACTCTACCTTGAATATTCTAGAGCACTTCATGCTTCTCTCTGCTGACCAGCTTTATGGAGATGCTGATTTTATTTTTTAGCAGGACTTAGTACCTGCCTACAATTGCAAAAGTACCAATACCTGGTTTAATGATCATGGTATCACTGTGTTTGATTGGCCAGCAAACTTGCCTGACCTAAACCCCATAGAGAATCTGTGGGGTATTCTCAAGAGGAAGATGAGAGACACCAAACCCAACAATACAGACAAGCTAAATGCCACTATCAAAGCAACCTGGGCTTCCATAACACCTCAGCAGTTCCACAGGCTGATCGCCTCCATGCCACACTGCATTGATACAGTAATTAATGCAAAAGGTTCCCCAACCAAGAATTCAGTGCATACTATACTGTACATGGACATACTTTTCAGTAAGCCTGAAAATTGGTCTTATGTAATATTCAAATTTTCTGAGATATTGAATTTTGGGTTTTCACTAGCTGTAAGCCATAATCATCAAAATTAAAAGAAAGAAATGCTTAAAATATATCACTCTGTGTGTAATGGATCTATATATATGAATTTCACTTTTTGAATTGAATTATTGAAATGATATTCAAATGTTTTGAGATGCACCTGAATGTGATCAAGATTTTTTCTTTCTGAATAGTAAAGGTGAGTTTACATTTGAGGGTCACCTCTGTGTATGTAGGATAGAACCAGCTACAATACTAATTAGAAAAGCTCACCTACCCCACTCCGAAGAACTGTTTAGCTGGGACTTACTGGCACCTGTTAGGAGTACAGAATACAATCAGGTTACCCAGTAAAGGGGTTGCCTATTTTTTGGTTTTTCACACAATGTTAGACATTGTATTTCAGGTGTTCCCAGTGATCACAAAGAGTGGAAACAGCATGAAGCTTCAGCAACATAGCTAAAGGAAAATATGTTTACATGTTATATGTTTACATGTGCACATATCAGTATTGGTGGCTAACTACATGACAGAGGACCTTCACCAAACACCAGTGACCACACAGAAGTACTGGGCACATGTGACTACCCACAGCACCAAACCTACCCCATTCTGATGAGCTATTCATGGTCTCCAGCTGGGATTTGTTATTACCTGTTGAAGTATTTTAATTGTATTAGGTTGTTTCACAGACAAATTAAAACGCAAGAAAACAAGATCTCAAGAAAAAGCACTATAATAATGATATTAGCTGGTTATTCAGAGGACACACAGTGCACTCGTTTGCTTATTACCAACTACACAGGATAAAAAAATTTGAAATGTTAAGAAAAAAAAAAAAAGGTTTTTATTTTAATAGCACTGATCCAAAGCCATTTCTCTTTTACACATTAGTCGAACAGGCCTGCATGGATTTGAGTGGGTAGGTGGCTACACCCCAACAGGTTTTTTTTTTTTTTTTTTTTTTGCAATCTATGTTGCATTGAGAAGACCTCCCTTTACTCCTGTCCCATACAAAGAACAAAAAGTAGAATAAAAACAATTAAAAGTGAGGAAAATTCCCACTCAGGTAGTTAATATTAAAACAAGCAACCACACTGGAAAATATCCCCACTATTCCTATCTGGTGACAACTGATGTTTTGGATATTCCTTCACTTTCAGTCAGGGCAAATCTCCCTATAGGGCACACAGAAAGCAATACAAACACGACAACAATCCCAATTCTCCCCCTCTACCTAAAACATAGATTGGATTTGGATTTAGATACACATTAGGATACCGCTTTTGTTATCTCTCAACATTCATTACCAAAAGTCAGAATTCATCTGGTAAGTTTCCATAAGAAACAAACATCCTAATAGTGCTAAGTAAATTGTCATTTAGCTAGTTGGTGAACACAAGGCCACTGCTTATTGCTTTGCTCTGTGTACTTCACTTTTTTTTAAATGGCTGGAGATGTATACTGTAAAAATCCACAGCTAAAATTATGACCTTATGGACTGGATTATACCCATTTCTCTAGATTGCGTACATGTGGCTGAAATTACTACTTTAGATATATCAGGAGCCACTTTTTATCACATCTCTGTACTCCTGGTGGTCTATTTATGACTCAGTAATGTTAAAATTACAGGCCACTGATGCAACCATTAACTGATAAAAATTTACTCTCATCATATTTACCTGGCCATGTGCAACACAGCATTTCACAATCTTCTAAATAGGCACTACTAAGATCATTTATATCCATTACTGCAAAGTTTTAGTGTTTGAAAAAAAAAAAACAATCAAATTGCTAGGTTACCAGCTCTGGGGAGGCAGAAGGAGGCGGGATAATGTGGCCATGACTTGTGTACCTTTAAACAGTATACCCCCCCCCAGCCCCCGCAGTTGTTCCATACTTCTAGCTAGCTGAACCTGAGGGACTGACTAAGCCAGAACAGCATCCATTTTGACACTGCACAAGACAGGGACATCTTGACTAAACCAGGTAATTTCAGGGAGGAAAAGAGCAAGCTCAGTGCTTTCTGTGACCAGAAACCCAAGACAAGACAATCTGCTGCTCTTAGGCCTTCACAACCTTCCAGATTTAAAGAGCAAATTTAGCAACCAGCTGGGGCTCTACGGAACACAAAGCACTGTTCTCTGTGTATTAGAGGAAAGCAGCCACAGAGCAAATAACCAAGCATGATGTCATAACTCTGTGACTGAGCTGTTCTTTCAAGCACACTGATAGTCACTTGCTGTTCTACAATACAGTTCAAACAGATTACTCAGAAACTTAAAGTCACAAAACTTTCATGTGAAATCATATTTTACATGAGTATGCATTTTGGGTTACCGTTACAATTATATGAGAGTACATTTTTGACAACGCTTTCAGATATTTACTTGTTTTGGATAACCTGGCTTACATGTGCCTCATTTCCACTGAGCGGAACGGTTCGGGTCAATACAGTTTGGAAGAGTTAGAATGGTCCGGCCTATTCAGGTGAGCATTTCCACTGCAAGTCGGACCACCAGGGGCCATACGAGGTTTAGAAAAAATGCCTTTGACGTGAGCATTGACGTTTTTTCTGTCCGCCAATCAGTGGAATGTATCGTTTGATGCCAGTAGCTCCGCCCTAACTGTACCATACCATTTTCTATGGCCCCACATCTGAAGCAGGACCATGACTGGTGCGGTATGGTTCAGTTGTATGGGCCACTTTCATAATGCAAACACTCAAAATAGCGTACCGTACCAACCCGAACCGATCTGCTCAGTGGAAACGAGGCATTAGACTTGATGTAAACCTACACATTTCAGATTGAAATTTTAACAAAAAATTAATTAGATAGATAGTTAACCTTTAGCAAGAATACCATATCAAAACAATAATAGAGAGAAAGAAGCAGATCATTTTAACATGCCGCTTTTACAAAAAGTAACCCCTTACGTATTTTTTTCTTTATGTGCTCAGTTTGAGTCACTTTGGGATTTAAACACCAAAAAAGCTGTCCCAAGGTTAATTATATATATATATATATATATATATATATATATATATCACACATACATACACACACACATATACATTCACAGTTGTGCTCATAAGTTTACGTACCCTGGCAAAATTTATGATTTTGTGGCTTTTTTTGCAGAGAATATGAACAACACAAAAACGTTTCTTTCACTCATAGTCAGTGTTTGGCTGAAGCCAATTATGATCAATCAACTGTGTTTACTCTTTTTAAATCATAATCACAACAGAAACTACCCACATGACCCTGATCAAAAGTTTACAAACCCAAGTTCTTAATACCGTGTAGTGCCCCCTTTAAAATCAATGACAGCTTGAAGTCTTTTGTGGTATTTGTGGATGAGGCTTTTTATCTTCTCAGATGGTAAAGCTGCCCATTCCTCTGGGCAAAAAGCCTCCAGTTCCTGTAAATTCTTGGGCTGTCTTGCATGAACTGCACATTTGAGATCTGCCCAGAGTGGCTCAATGATATTGAGGTCAAGAGACTGAGATGGCCACTCCAGAACTTCACATTATTCTGCTGTAGCCAATGACAGGTCGACTTGGCCTTGTGTTTTGGTTTATTGTCATGTTGGAATGTCCAAGTCCATCCCATGCGCAGCTTCCTGGCTGATGAATGCAAATGTTCCTCCAGTATTTTTTGATAACATACTGCAATCATCTTACCATCAATTTTGACCAAATTTCCTGTGCCTTTGTAGCTCACACATCCTCAAAACATCAGCGATCCACCTTCGTGTTTCACAGTAGGAATGGTGTACTTTTCATCATGTTGTTGACTCACCAAATGTAGCGTTTATGGTTGTGCAAAAAAAACTAAAGTTTGGTTTCATCACTCCAAATGACTTTGTGCCAGAAGGTTTGAGGCTTGTCTCTGTGCTGTTTGGCATATTGTAAGCGGGATACTTTGTGGTATTTGCGTAGTAATAGCTTTCTTCTGGCGACTCAACCATGCAGCCCATCTTTCTTCAAGTGATGTGGATCTTGAAAAAGTCCTGTATTTCACCTGAAGTTATTTGTAGGTTTTTCTTTGCATCCCGAACAATTTTCCTGCCAGTTGCGGCTGAAATTTTAGTTGGTCTACCTGGCCGTGGTTTGGTTTCAACAGAACCCCTCATTTTCCACTTCGAGATTAGAGTTTGAACACTGCTGATTGGCATTCTCAATTCCTTGGATATCTTTTTATATCTCTTTCCCGTTTTATACAGTTCAACTACCTTTTCCCTGCAGAGCCTTTGACAATTCTTTTGCTTTCCCCATGACTCAGAATCCAGAAACGTCAGTGCAGCACTGGATGAAAGATGCAAGGGTCTGTCATGAGTCCAGAAACTCATTGACCTTTTATAAACACACACTAATTATAAGCAAACAGGTGAGGATGGTTACCTTTAATAGCCATTCAAACCCCTGTGTGTCAACTTGTGTGCATGTTATCAGGCCAAAATCACCAGGGTATGTAAACTTTTGATCAGGGTCATTTGGGTAGTTTCTGTTGTGATTATGATTTAAAGAGAGCAAACATAGTTGATTGATAATAAATGGCCTCAGCCAAACACTAACCATGACTGAAAAATGTTTTTGTGTTAGCATTTATATTCTCTGAAAAATGGCCAAAAAATCAAATTCTGCCAGGGTATGTAAACTTATGATCACAACTGTATATATATATATATACATATATATATACACACACACACACACACACACACACACACACGCTAGAATCATAGCTACATACAGTACATGTGAAATTATTTTAAATACACCTATAAGTTTAAAAAAAAAACCCTATACAGACCTGGCTAAAGGACTAAAATACATTCCATTAGATATCTTGTTGAACACTCTGAAAGCCACAATTTTAACCCTGACAAAGATCTCTGAGAACAGCTGGGTGTGCACACATGATCGGAGTGTCTCAAAAGGTCATTTGTGCAAGCTTCTGACCTAAACTGGAGCAAACCCTTGTTGATCAAGCACTTTGGATGATCACATAATACAAACTGGATCTAGTTTATCTGGAGAGAAAGAATTGCAATCCAAAAATTTTTCCTAATGGGTTAAATTTTTTTGTCCAATTAAAACAAATGGATAGGGGGGACTGTTGTCTAACAGCTATATGAGCTTTACAGAAAGTCCAAGGTTGCTTGATGAGTAAAAGAAGCTGTTAACAAAATTGGGGTAGGCTATGGCTGTTCTGGAGAGGAAATACATAGTTGCGGGTGCAGATACCCCTCCAGTTATGCTAGTGACATTTAATAATTGGTAAGGTAAAGTTATCTTTGGGGAAATAAAAAACTCAACACTAAAGTTTGCTTATGGCATCAAAGCAGTGCATTGTCTTCACATTACTTGCACACCACCATATTCTTCCTCTTTTTCACTGCTGGCACACAAACACTAGAAGCCAGTCTGATGTACTACATTTGGGGGAGAGGGATGAGCCCAGCGTGCTGCTGCTCCTCCATTGTATAATCGTAGCTTGGGGGCAGACATGTGACAGGTCTTTATTGTTTAAAGTGAGTGTAAATCTTTTTTGTTTTTTTTTCAAACATCATGTCATACTCACCCTGCTCTGTGCTATGGTTTTGCACAAAGCAGCCCTAACCTTACCCTTCTCGGGTCCTCTGCTAGCGCTCTCGGGTTCCTCCTCTTCCCCATGTGCTACCATAGGAAGCCACTTCATATAGTGTCACACGTGTAGGCTCAATCACAAGCTGGTCTGTGTGCGTAGCGGCACGACCAAAAAGGTCTGCTAATCAGCGCTTTCAGCCAATGAATAATATTTAGTACCTTAACATGGATCGTTGGATTAAATCACACACCTCTTTAGCCAGTGTTTAAGAAAATATATCAAAGATTAATATATAATTTTATTATATATTAATTATATCCCCTATAAGACGTAATTGAATAAAATCCAATTTTATTCCCAGAAGACACAATATATGGATTTCTAGTGTTAGAGCGCCATCTGGTGGATAAATGAATCCACTGACTGAGCAAACAAGTAGTTAAAGCGGAGATCCAGGCAAAAATGTAACTCCTTGGAAAACATTTGTACAGCTCCCTGGACAAGTACCGTATATAATCGAGTATAAGTCGATACGAGTATAAGTTGAGGCCCCTAATTTACTACAAAAAACTGGGAAAAACTTATTGACCCGAGTATAAGACGAGGGAAATGCAGAGGGTCAACAATGCGCATCTGTAGCTGCATGCCTGTCTGTGTCCTGTGCATGTGCCTGTGTCCTGTGCATGTGCCTGTGTCCTGTGTCCTGTGTCCTGTGCATGTGCCTGTGTCCTGTGCATGTGTCCTGTGCCCTGTGCATGTGTCCTGTGCCCTGTGCATGTGTCCTGTGCCCTGTGCATGTGTCCTGTGCCCTGTGCATGTGTCCTGTGCCCTGTGCATGTGTCCTGTGCCCTGTGCATGTGTCCTGTGCCCTGTGCAGCCTCCCTGTGGCGATCTCCATCCTCCCTGTGGCAATCTCCATCCTCCCTGTGGCAATCTCCATCCTCCCTGTGGCAATCTCCATCCTCCCTGTGGCAATCTCCATCCTCCCTGTGGCAATCTCCATCCTCCCTGTGGCAATCTCCATCCTCCCTGTGGCAATCTCCATCCTCCCTGTGGCAATCTCCATCCTCCCTGTGGCAATCTCCATCCTCCCTGTGGCAATCTCCATCCTCCCTGTGGCAATCTCCATCCTCCCTGTGGCAATCTCCATCCTCCCTGTGGCAATCTCCATCCTCCCTGTGGAGATCTCCATCCATCCTCTGATCAGCGTGTGATAATACACTTCGGCGGCCATTCCACTGTTCAAAAACCACGCCTCCTCCTCGTCTGTGATAGGCAGAACACTCAGCAGTCAGCCTATCACGGACATTCTCTCATTCTCATACCACGGACGAGGATGAGAGAATGTCCGTGATAGGCTGTACATTGACAGCTGTTCAGCCTATCACAGATGAGCAGGAGGCGCGGCTTTTGAAAGCTGGAATAGTCTCCGAATAGTATTATCACACGCCGACCGCTGTCTGCCTGCATGACACGCTGATCATGCAGACAGACGGCGGTGACTCGAGTATAAGTCGGGGGGGGGGGGGGGGGCTGAAAAATTTGACTTATACTTGAGTATATACGGTAAGTGTCCTTAGATTAAAAGTCAGCAGCTACAGTATTTGTAGCTGCTGACTTTATATTTTGTTTTCACCCAGGCTGGAACGCTGCTTTAATCAATAATATTACTCCCCAGTTGGAGGTGAGTAAATATTCCAAACTACACCATCTGGGCTAGTCCCTACATAATAGGATTTTTAGGAATAAAAAGGGAAATTCAGAGAGAAAAGGGATCCCTCTTGATCCATCACCAGATCCATCCAAAACCTCACAATCATGATATCTATATCCACCCATCTTGATCTCTTCAGCTTCATCCTCCTTAATCAGCATCTTTGATTGTCCTCATCTAAGTTCATCACCATGCTCTCATACAGCACACTCTGTCTGTCTGAGATGCTTAGTCAATTTCCCTGAAGGTTCTACCGGGGTGGGTTAAGTATAATTTGATCATTAGCTTGAAAACAAATTCCATTTTATTCCTGAATATAGCTTGTCTATCACAATCCTCTAGGGGATAGGTAATCGAAATACAAGCTGTATCATCACGGTATGTAGATAGACTTGACCCCTTCATTCTGTTACAGAGAAAGCAAAGGGGATGGCCTGATAAATATGGACCTAGTTGCCTGCTTGGTTAGTTAGAATATTGGTACTCTGTATCTTGATTGTGATACCTACAAATCAACAGTAAATTATTCTTTTTCTATTGTTAGGCATACGATTTTAGCTGAATAAGTTGTGGAATATAAATTTTCTGCGTCTACATCATACTATTAACCCTGCTGCTATAGGCGATTATTGGCGACTAAATCTTAATGTTTTCTATTTCCATAGTCCATACTTTCACACAATTTAATTGTGCTTAAAAATATCTGCATAGAGCACACATTCAGGGGATAACTAATTGAGTCTGTATAATTATACTTAATTTATTTTATAATGGAGGCACTGTCATTTTGAATGATTAAATAATCAATATCGCACACTTAAAGTAGCAGGAAACTTCTTCGATGAACTTGTACCTACAGGTAAGCCTATAATAAGGCTCACCTGTAGGTACAGTGAATATATCCAAAACTTGCAGTGTTTAGATGATATTCACACAGCATGCAGTTGATGACATCACCGATGCATGTGCTTGAAGGAACCCATACCCCTCCTTCAGAGCTGTGTGCCGTGTCCACGCGAGTGACATAATCATGGCTGGGCCAGTTAGGCAGCCGGAGCATGCGATGCATACCAGCACATAATGCCTTTACCTTGCGAGGTTTTTTTCTCTCTTTCTTTTTAAACATGCCCAAGTTTACTACCTATTTAATTAATCAAACTTCCTGACAATATAACGAACTGTGAAATGGCAAAAACCACGAACGAGGATATGTTCATGGTTTTTGCCATATCACAGTTTTTTTAAAGTTTGTGTAACAATTATTTGAAGTTGTAATAAAGAGCAATTGTACCATCATACAGTCTGTAACTGTTTGGCATCTTAAAAATCCCACCCTAGGAGATTTAGTAGAATACACGTTGAGTTTTTTTCAGGATGTTGAGCCAATTGTTACCCCTTGCATCACGAAGTTGGGCTCTCATATTGGAGTTAGTTACAACCCCCCACCAGTCTGTAACATTTAACATGCAGTAGAGAAAAATCAGGTAACCTTCCTGGCTCCGAGGTCTCATACAAATCAAGATATCCAGAAACACAGATTATTTGGAAGATAAAGCATCTCCCGTACGTGTATTACAGCTGAGTAGTTAGTAGTTTGCCTGGAGTTCAGTTTCAAAACCAACCCTGTAGTGATTTACTTAAATGCTCATGGTGGACAAGTTAGGCATGTCATTCCCGGCAACTATAAAAGTTTCACAATTAAATTTAATTGGCACTTTTTTTTACAAATGTGACCAATATTATAAATATGAAAGTGGTATTATTCACATCTAAGGAAAAATAAGACAATAGATTTCCTTTAATGGGACATTCATCTGGAAATGTTACTGTCATACAATGTGTCAGAACCTTTTCTGCATTGTCTTCGTGCTGCCATCCAGCATGTTAGTTCTACCCTTTAGACCAGGCTAATTAGGCTCACATTACACAAGCCTAACCTCTCTGGCTGGGACTGACTAGCATGGGCTGACATTTAGCTGTTTGCTGTATGAAATTCATGGCTAGACAAAATGTAATCTAATTTACTGCCATTCATACAGAACCTACCCATTGTGCAATGACCTCAGCAAATGCAATTTAGTCATTTAAACTGACATACTGTGGGGTGGAGAAGGGAAATGCACCATTGTGAACGATGACTGTGCAATGTATAGAAAGAAAATGAGGAATAATTACAATTCATCATTAGCAAGCATGCCATTCTTCAAAGGGCCACGCTAAGAAAACTGCAGGAAACCTCCATTTCCTTGCAAACTCTTCATTTTACTTTACAAAATTCACTTAATTATCCTGAGTAAGCGGAAGCAGACAACATTCACCTCCCTAAAAATCTAAAAATACACACAAATATTTCATAATACACAATGAATGATTTTGATATCAAGAGGCACAGATTGCAGATTATGGAGGAAGTATGGGATTGTTTGACACTTATGCTCGAACAACTTTAAATGCAAACAGTGAAAAACTGTAGATGTTACAGAATAAACATTTGTTGTACATTTGTGATTGAAATAATTCAACTAGAAAAGCTAAATCATTAAGACACATGCATTGTTACTACTGTAAATGTGCAAACTTATATAAAAAGTGCAAACAAATGCTAAAGTTGCCAGGAGAGTTGCTGTTTGCTGCTTCTGGAATCATCAGAGCCTTAAACTATTGGTTTCCTATGTGATCACTTCAGCAGTACTTTATGAATGCCCCTAAAGAGGACCTTCACCCTAAATTGTAAGTTATGTTGCTCTGCCTCATCCTCCTTTCTGTCTTACAGTTGGACATTATTTTTTAAATGGTGGTGTTCATTTGTGCCAGGCAAGAATTACAGTTTCCCCCCACCCATGTGTGCTTAGATGTGTGGCAGGGCTTTGGGTTCTGAATAAGTCCTGCAGTGCATCTCCACACACATGGGTATTTCAGACCATCTGCACATGTGTGGGGTTTTAAAAGCATTTGCAAAGACTCCTATTAGGGAAGTCAGGAGACTTTGCACATGTGCCAAAGGGCTCTGCCAGGACCCGACATGATATATGCAAAGCAGGTACGAAGCGGGACTGAAGTTCCATATTAACTTCTCTGACTTCCTGAAACATTGACATGTCCACATGAGTTTCACTTTTCAATCGAGTGACTCAAGGGCAACAGTGAGGCACAGTATAACACAGTGAGAGCAGGCAGGTAAATTTAATGCAAGTTGATATAAATTGCCCTGATTGCACAGGGTAGCTGGTACATGGAGACCGCTTGAACTGCTACACACAGTGATTTGAAAAGCAAAAAAGTTTTTTTTACCTTAATGCAATCCCAGCATTAAAGTAAAAAAGTTAGAGCTTGCTCTCCATCTCCCTAAATACATAACCGAGTCCTCAATTGATCCAGTGCTGTGCACAGCTGCATCTCCTCTCTCCTCTCCTTTACACAGGGACCTGGGCAGCTGCAGGAGCCACTGGTTCCTGCTGCTGTCAATCAAATGCTGTGAAGAGACGTGGGGGGAGGAGCCAAGCCCTACTGTGTGTGTCTATGGAACACGGCTCCATAGACACACACAGCTCAGGAGCAAGCACACATTGTGTGCCCCACTGCAAGCCAATTGCTATGGGGGCACACACAGAACAGGAGCAGCCAAGATCGCCGGCAGGGGATCCTAGAAGAAAACGTTCGGGGCTGCTCTGTGCAATAATTGCACAGACCAGGTGAGTAGAACATGTTTATTATTTTAATTTTAAAATCATTGTCTTTAGTAAAACTTTAAACACTGTTACTAGTCTGGTCAATCTATGCAAGGCAAAGAACAACAGAAATCAATGGACTGATTTCCAGTTCAGAAGCTTATAGTTTTAGCAAGTTTTATCTACAGCAGCAAAAAAATGTAGACAAAATGCAGGCAATGTGCAGTCATGCCAAAATCCAAACTACAAAGTGTCTTCACATGAGGGGTGTGTCCAACATAATTTCTTAGTCCTACAATGCGACCATTACATGCGGACATTCGTTTACATGCATAGCAGAAGGGGGTGCTGAAGGCAGGCATTTTTTTAGTACACACTTAAATTTTTACATGTCACATTTGGCAGGCGACAGTGCCGCCAAATGTGACACATTCAAGTGAATGAGAGTGCTGTAAGCGCATGCGCTTTCACTTGGTGACATCATCCCCTAATTACCTGTCAACTTGCTCTGAAAAGCAATCCAAAACAGATCACTTTTCAGATGTGTGTTCAGAACTGGTGCATCTGAAAACAAGGCTATAGTCTGTTCTGTGGCCATACATGATCAAACTGTCAAATAATTAATCAGAATCAAATTAAAATTTAGATATGTAGTTGTCCATAGACAAGCAGAGGATACAAAACATTAAGGCATCGATATACGTTTATTTTGCCCATACTACTAGTAAACATTGCTTTTAGGGCTCAAGCAACTAATCGATTATGAAATTAATCGATTACTATTTTCATAAATCGATTAATCGGCCAGTAATATAATGGGGTTAAAAAACTAAAATGAGCCCTTTATAGTACAAAAAGAGCAAATAATCGCTACTGTGAACATTACATTCACTGCTCTACAGTAAAAAAAATGAACCCCTTACAGTAGTGATTATCTTGCTTTTTTTGTACGATAAAGGGCTTATTTTAGTTTTTTAACCCCATTATGTTAATAAACATCTTAGACCTGGTTCACACCTATTTGTTTTTTTTGGTGCTTTTTGCAGAAACACACTACAGTTCATACATGGTTTCCTATGGGACACGTTCACATCTATGCTTTTTTCAGCCGCTGCGTATTTGGAAAGGGTTAGGGACTTTGGTTTGTTTTTTTTTTTTTAACTCAAAACGGCGCTTTTTTGGTTCAATATACTTCAATGGAGAAGCTGCAGAAAAGCATGTAATGCGTTTTTGCAGCAATTTGTGTTTTTTAATCTGCCCATGAACTAATTGTCCAAAAACAATGCAAAAACGCAAATCGCAGCAAAATCACGTGCGCAAAATTTAAAACACACAGCAAAAGGCACTGCAGAAACAGATCAAAACGGATCACACGGATCAATTTTCAGATGAGAATATTCAGACAAAAAAATCTTTGTACATTCGCTGAAAGAATGCTGTTTGAAATTTTCACTTGTTTTTAAAATGAATGTAATTTCTGAACGAAAACCACATACACTGTCTGAAAATTCCTTTGACCAAGAAGTTTTCTATTTCCAAATTTTCCCATCACTGTGGTTTAAAATGGTCGATTTGACCCCACTAACTATTAGAAAATTGAACAAACGTTCTTAAAATGACTTTTTTTTTGCAGGGAGATGTTTGTTTGTTTTTTTTAAATAAAAAAAATTTGATCTCTGAGTCTGATATTTACCAGAGTCACCATTTAATAGTATATACAATTTATCTCTCCTCTAATAGTTTATACAGTATATTGATAGTATATATGTCTTCTAATAGTATATACAGCATATCCCCTCTTCTGTCTGTTATTCTCAGAGTGGATTAGATATTTTGCTACCTAACCATATAGTTGGTTATTTATATTTACCACTACATAGAGATATTTGAGAATAAATTGTCTTTTGTTGTAAAGTTTATATATTAACTAAATTATACACCACACTTTTAAGGTTGTTAGCTGATTAATCGAAACAATAATCGGCCAACTAATCAATTATGAAAATAATCTTTAGTTGCAGCCCTAATTGCTTTTTCTTAATTTTCTTTTTACTTAATTTTGCTGACAGTGGTGTACACTATTTAATACTTCTGAGTGATGGTTCCAGACTAAGTATGACTGGAAAGTCTAACACAAGATTTCCTTATTACTTTAGCTTACACTTGTTCAGGGTTATAGATTTAAAAAAAAAAAAACTGAAGCTCAAGCATCAACGTGACAGCCAGGCACAAATTTAGAAGAGTTCAGCAATGGCAGCCCACCTATTTTGCTCACGCTAGGTGTATATTTAATGCATTATTATTACTGTACTGTTATTCTGTTCAGGCAATCGTGTGATCCAGCATTAATCACAAGACTGACTGAACAGAATTACAATCATCTAGCAGGTAAAACATTAAACTTATACAGTAAAACCTTGGTTTGAGAGTAACTTGGTTTGAGAGCATTTTGCACAACAAACAACATTTTTAAATAGATTTTGACTTGATATACAAGTAGCTTCATGTCACAACAGAGTATAAAAGAGAAGAGAGGCACCACTAAGTGTAGCAATAGGGTTACATTTAACCACTTCTGGACCGACGCACGCCGGTGTACGTCCAAACTTTGAAGGGGGTATCGTTGTTATGGCAGCAGCTAGCTGCCATAACCCCGGTATCCACATTTCATGTGCGGCGGCCGGCTTTCTGATAAAAGTGGTCCCTGGGGCGGATTCACTACAAGATCACTTTTATCGGTGGCATTGCATTTTACTGTAAATATGAGATCTGAGGACTTTTTGACCCCTGATCTCATATTTAAGAGGTCCTGTCATGCTTTTTTCTATTACAAGGGATGTTTACATTCCTTGTAATAGGAATAATAGTGACACAATTTTTTTTTTTTTAATTTTTTTTTTTTTTTTCTTAAAACAGTGTAAAAATAAATAAAATAATGTAAAATAAATAATAAAAATATAAAAAAAAAAAAAATTTTAAAACCCCCCGTCCCGACGAGCTCGCGCGCAGAAGCGAATGCATACTTGGGTAGCATCCGCATATGAAAACGGTGGTCAAACCACACATGTGAGGTATCGCCGCGACCGGTAGAGCGAGAGCAATAATTCTAGCTCTAGACCTCCTCTGTAACGCAAAACATGCAACCTGTAGAATTTTTTTAAACGTCGCCTATGACGATTTTTGAGGGTAAAAGTTTGACGCCATTCCACGAGCGGGCGCAATTTTGAAGCGTGACATGTTGGGTGTCAATTTACTTGGCGTAACATTATATTTCACAATATAAAAAAATTGGGCTAACTTTACTGCTGTCTTATTTTTTTATTCAAAAAAGTTAATTTTTTTCCAAAAACAGTGCTCTTATAAGACCGCTGCGCAAATACGGTGCAAAAAAAAGTATTGCAACGACTGCCATTTTATTCTCTAGGGTGTTAGAAAAAAAAACATATATAATGTTTGGGGGTTCTAAGTAATTTTCTAGCAAAAAACACGTAAACACCTAAAATATAAAACGAGGCTGGTCCTTAAGTGGTGGTTAATGCAGGTACAACATTTATCAACTCACATGGTTGATGATTAAAAGAGGCTCATCAAAGTATGCAGGCATCCGGGGTAAAGCTGTCCACATAGACCGTCCTCCACACCGCAGTCGACGTCATCCCTTCCACGCTGTGCTCCACAAGCGCTTCAAACGCTCTTCTGCAGGGTAGTCTTCCCGGTCACGGTTGCAGATTGACAGCGGTGAGAGCCAGCAGTGCGGAGGATGGTCTATGTGGACAGCTTTACCCCGGATGCCTGCATACTTAGATGTGCCTCTGTTAATCATCAACCATGTGAGTTGCTAAAGGTTGTACCTTCATTAAATGTAACTGTATTGCTACACTTAGAGCAGTGGTTCTCAACTCCAGTCCTCGGGACCCACCAACAGGCCAGATTTTAAGTATTACCTTGGGGAATTGCAGACTAGAATACTGCAATCACTGAGCAGCAAGTGATATCACCTGTGATGTATTTCAGCTATCAGGCAAACCTGGCCTGTTGGTGGGTCCTGAGGACTGGAGTTGAGAACCACTGACTTAGAGGCACCTCTCTTCTCTTTCATACTCTGTAGCTCCTGCTGGATTTTGCTTCTAATCCCCTTGTGGAGGCTGCCATTTGTGGATGGACATTTTATGGTTACATTGCTATAATCTTTTTTTATATGGACTATAAACTGAAGGACTTCTGAATGTTTCTGGAACAAATTATGCTCGCAATTCAAGGTTTTACTGTATTTATTTCAACTACATTTAAAAGGTTACCCGTAGTGCAGCTTTGAAATGGTCCTCTTACAAAACATTAAAAAGAGAACATTTTACAGGAGAGTAGGTGGGGGAAAGGTAGCAGGAAAGGTTGATGCAGTATCCTGCATTTCTTAGCTGAACTAAAAGCCTGTATTTTCAAGGTTTCTAGAAATGATTCTCTATGCCATGGCCTTAGATGTGGAGCACTCTGTGAGGTATTTATGTGTTTAATCAATTAAGTGGACCGTTGTATTGAACTTTCCTCAATAAAATCCCAGTAATTCTACTACAGGAAAAAAAAATCAATTGTCTAAATTGGGTACATTGGTACTTTGGGACATAAAAAGAAAATGGAAATAAGCAGTAATAAGGCTTGCTTTGTATCATTTCCAGCCAGATAATACGTCTGGGGAGAGAAAGGAGAAACATGGAGAAGTTTCTGAAAACTCTAAGTTTACAAACCAAAAGTAAACGTTAAAGTGAAACCATACTTTGCACACAGGAGGTATAAGAAGTTCATAATGTATGCATGCTACTCTCCATAGCCACAGAATTTCCCCCGATACACGTAGGGCTTCTCACCCTTCTGGGGGAGTGCGCAGACCAAGTGATGTATTGTGGAAGAGGGGGGAGACTGTCACATGATCTCACACCAAATGTAACAGGAGGGGGGTCACATAGAAGATAAAGGAACAGCATACCTAGTGTGCCATTAAAGTGTTCTTAAACCCAGGACCTTGCATTCACTGTATCTGGTCTCCCACAGTACACAGAACATGGAAATGCAATTATTTAGTAAATATAAACTGCTTAATACCTTTTCTCATCAGCAGTATATGGCAATCTCGTGACTTCTATCAGTGTCTGATTAAAGTGTGTAGGAGGAGTTTTCATTCTCATCTGACTGTCCTATGAGGCTGCATGACCCTCTGACTTTGTCTGGACAATGCCGATTGGCCCTTTGATGATCATATGCACCCCCCCCCCAAAAAAAAATCTCTAGCAATACACACCAAACTAAGCATGTGCAGAGTGCCTCCTAGGGCTCTGTTCTATCATCAGAAGAATTTGGGACAGTAAAAGGGGAGGATCAGTGAAAACGGGATAAAACAGCGTTTTTGTAGCTTTTTTTTTGATCGCGAGCTGGACGGCTGCTTGTTTCCCAGCATGCTCTTCCGACAGCACCAGGTGCCATACACATGGGCCGAATGTCAGGTGGTTTTTTTTTAACTGGCTGATGTTGCCCGACATTTGGCCCTTGTGTACTAGGCTTAAGACTTTGCATGGTCTATATTAAGCAACTATAAAATCCTGCAACCAAGACTCTCTACAAAGAAATAAATTACATCAAATGCCATTTTCACATAGTTGGTCCTAAATTAATGCCACACAAAGTTTGAAAAAACAAGACCTGATTTTGTGAAGCACATCAACTTGTGCAACTACTATTAGGATGCTACTTTCCTTTAGTATATGTTTAAACTCAGCTCTAGTGACTACCTATTGAGTGAGGCATTCAATTACAGATTGGTCTTGTGAAACTGACATTGACCCACATTTCTCCTGACTTCTTGGCACCCTCCACTTTTCCTTATATATATAGCAGACATATCCAAACAGCATTCTTGAGATCAGTTATATATATCTCTATATCTATCTATAGATATATATTTATAGATAGATATATCTATCTATATCTATCTATCTATCTATATCTATATATATCTATCCATCTATCTATAAAAGAAAAAGCCCCAAGGAGCACATCTAGTCGAATAAAAAAAAATGTGGCAGATGTTCATTACTGGATGGAAGAAGGGACATCCTCAATTAAAACCATCAATCGGCTGACAATGATTAAAGCAAAATTAACACAGAATTACTTTGTCCTTTCCTCCCGTCTAGAAGATTGGGCCATAACTTACATGTCTCCATGCCTTCATCGTCGTCATCAACAGGTGGCTTGTCATAGGACTTGTCAATAGCAGCTCGGAAGCTCTCATTGCAGCCTCGTCCTCGAATGATTCGCGGGCGTGGGCGATGGAAAGGAATGTCGCCGTTCAAAGTCACCTCAGCCACGGCTGTCTGCAGACTTTCTAATGAGCTGGATTTCTTCAGGCCTAATGAAGGCCCGACGTCTCTGCTTGGGGAACCTTAGAGGTCAAAAGGAAAAGTTAATTGGTATTAGTACGAGACAGAGCATGCCTGATTATTCATGTCCTCAGTGAAATTCTATGGGGAGGTGTATCTATTATACACTTTTATCTCCCATTTCTTTGTGGTAGATTAATATTTTTCAAGCTACAAAACGTAATCGTGTCATTTATAATGTTCACTCCTTTAATTCATTAACATTATCGCTGCAGTTTTCCATTATCCAACAATTTCCTCTTAGCATATACAAACAGGGTATCTTATTTTACCTTTACCCACAAACACACACAGGGTTTGATTTACTGCTATTGGAGACTACAAAATCTGGTGTCAGCTGTGCATGGTAGCCAATTAGCTTCTAACTTCAGCTTGTTTAATTAAGCTTTGAGAATAAAACCGAGAAGCTGATTGGTTTCTATGCAAATCTGCACCAAATTTTGCTCTCCCCAGTTTTTGTAAATCAACCCCAATGACTATTATTCAACTTATTATTACATAATTATTACAATTTCATCCACAGATATGTGTAAAAATGGATCTCAGGGAAGCAGTCTAATCTTTGCAACAGTATTGTATGTTAAATATTATTAAGAGTTTCCACTAACATGCTTTCTAAAGTTGGTAATGTGCTATCTGCCGATACGAAGCCATCTTGTGCTGGCAAATAAGATGACATGCATCCAGTCTAGCTGATTTCGGCTTGAAGAGTCAACTCAATGATTTACAGCTGCTATCAGACCAAGCTAAGCGCCCCAGGCAATTGATTGGCAGTTGGATTTGTTGGATACCTTTGCTAATTAGCATCATTTTACACCAGCATCAACTAGCCACAGTGGTAAATGACTGGCCTTCCTCTTCAACAGGAATAAATACACGAGGCAGCTCTAGTTTAGGTGATATGCATACTTAATACTGTCCAATGGAAAAAAGGAGTAATAATTTGTGGGTGGTCAGGTCATGCCTGTATGTTTGACACGCCTTGAGAGATCAGAGTTTAGATTTTCAGGCCGGGTTCACACTGGAACCCGCTGCGGATCACACAGGAGCGCTGTGCATCCCTGTGCCTATGAACCTATGCCTGAATTCGACCCTGAAACGAAGCCAAAGACGCACAGCATTTCCGTGCAGTGCGCTCCACAGCCGCAACGGAGCTATGTGAACCTTCTCCATAGGGAGCCAGTCACATTCTCCTGCTATGTGAATTGGATGCGGGGAAACCCACATCTAATTCGCATAGGTGTGATCCTGGCCTCAATGCACTACAAAGGTCACAAAACACTTACAGATTAATCGGGGCTTAAGCTGGCCACATATTCAGTTACTCCAGTCACACAATCAATGTGGATGGAGGAATTCCCATAACTGGAAATTGTATTCAGGCACCTGTAGCTGTCAGAATACTCTGATCAAGAAAACTTTTCCAACATGTCCCTTCAACAGAAGTTGATGAAATTAGTGACTTCTTTCGAGCTGGAATGGCCACACACAGATTTCTATCAGAGTATGGCCAGTTTAAGATTAACACACCTTTCACTGCTTTCTTAAAGTTGGCTACACATTATACAACTTTCTTGTACAACTTTCCTTTAGATTTACCAAAACCATATAATATGAGATCAGACCTAAACACTTTCAAATTGTATGCCATCAGGCAGGCCCTTGCACTACATAGTTGAAGGTAAATCTAAAGGAAGTTGAACCAAAAAAAAAATGTATAATGTGTAACCAGCTTAATAGATACACAGATTTATAATATGCATTACGGTTAAAAGGAACCAGAGGCTAAATTCTGGCCATCTACCATTAATCTAAAACCTGTAAAATCCTGCTGAAAGAATAAATCTACTGCTACTAAAACTACTGCTACCAATGGCTATATTAGCCTATACAAAGGGCAGGTATAGAAAACAAATGGGACATTTTTGGAACTGGAAATTACTAAATAATAAATCCATTTGTCACTTTCTATATAATGGTTCCTTTTAGACTAGGAACACTGTAAGACAATAAAATGTGAACAATTGTCATCTTGTTGTACTGCTGAGCACTGTTTCACCCAGCACCAGTAAAAACAATTATGACTAAAGCTGACGTCTAAGAGGAAAAAAAGAAGGCATGTAATGCTTTTGCTTTACAGATGCTCATGGGTTGAGCATTCTTAGCAGCAGCTTTAGGGGTGATCTAGGGGAGAATGTGTGCAGGGGAAAATCATAATTTTATGAGGCCTAAGAGTGCCCCATCATTCACAGAAAAGCAGCAATTATTTTATGTTTTTGTTGATAATTTCCAGAACAGACAAAGAATAATGGAAATTCTTCATAACACGTCACAGTTGGGCTATGTTCACATGGACGCACCCAGGCAGCCTCTGTTGAAAATCAGTGGATTCTTGCAAAAATCTAAATGCTGCATGCAATGTGTGCAAACAGCAGTGGTAATCAGATTGTACTCTGTACTATTCAATGGTCACTGCCATTGTTGTTCGTATGTAATTGTTCATCTGATCAGTTACATGTGAATAGAGCCTCTGACCGTCCCTGGAGGCAAACATTGTGCATTCAGGGATGGCATTTCTGCGGAGTTTCTTGTCACCGCTAATTAGCCAGTTTTTATGTGGAAATTGCCTCAGAACGCAGCAAACAATATCTAACTCTAGGGTGGACCACATACTAGAACAGGCTGTAAAATGATTGCTTTGCTAAAGAAATAAGAATATGTTATTGTACACAAACATTGTTTGTTTAGCCTGGAGTTCCTCTTTAAAAGGTGAACACATGTATTGCCACACTGTGGACTGTAAAAACCAAGAACATAGGCAACGCTTTTTCACCATTTAAATTCCATTTTGGTCACATGATCTGAAAGAAGTGTTTGGCACGTTGTTATAAAGTAGAAGGACATGCCTAAGCATTTTGTCGTCATTTACTGAAAGCACAGACACCGCTTATTAATTAGTATTGGCTTGTCAAGTGCAAGTTCAAGATGCTTTGTGCAGATAGTACTTAAATGACAACCTCTCCATAGAGGATGCCAGGCTCATTACACGTGGCTTGATGTCCTGGAATCAATCTGTCTGTGGACAAGTTTTTGGATAAGAAATAAATGAGAGCAAAAAAGGTTACCGGTGACAGCAGTAACTATTACTGATTCTAGGCTGAGGGGCTCCCTTGATAAAACGAGCTGATCCTAGAGATTAGAACATCTTTTGTGACATTGGGCTGTATGGGAGTTAGCAAAAAGTGCTTCTGAGCATCAGAAATTGTATATTTTAACACGTATCTACATAAATAATTATTGTTTTTTCTATACAGGGAACAGATAGAAATTCTTAGCAAATGTGCAACACATTAGGAGCCCAGCTGCATTAGAAGGCAGGTGCTGATGTGAACAGTGCATTATACTGTTTACACCTCATTAAACTGGAACTTTGCTGCCTTTCCCCTACATCATCAGGTGCCAGTTGTCCCTTTCTGGTTCAGGCAGGCCTTCCCCTAATGGGCACCGTTGGGTCCACCCTCCTTCTGCAAAATGAATGGAATGTGCATATCACAAAACACTTCACAGCAGAGGAGACACCATTCTTGCCAGGGTGAGAATGATGGTGGGGAGGCTGGGCAGACCAAAAGAAAGTAAACAAAGGAAAAGACTAGTTGCAGTTTTAGGTGGTAGGGCAAGGGGGTCAGTGATGGCTAGTTCATCTAGAGGGCGAAAGTCTAGGGTTGTCCAAAGTTCTGTTAGCTGCACTGCAGTGTTTGATGCAGTGGACTGCAACCCACCATGCTGAAAAAATAAAATAACGTATTGCATGCCATCATTTCTTTCAGAGCCCACAAGTGGTACAACCTGGTTTGACCTGGTGTGACTGGGTCCTAAGGCTGTAGATGACTGCAGTGTGCAGTTAAAGCTTTGGCTAACATCTCACTGAGCCCCTCATGTACACCTTGGCCTGGGTAAGCAGTGGAATCACCGAGATGCAGTTGTCACTCTAACCATGTGAATTTGCTCCTTAACTGGCTATAATGCTTCAAGATCTTAAACAATAGATTTTAGGGATTTTGTTGCCAATTAGTTAATTCCAGGTAAGCAATAGGTCATAAGTGGTGCTGCAGCTACTAAAGGAAACCTCTGTCTATTCACACCACTGCATTGCGGTGGTGGGTGCTGAAAAAAAAAAAAAAAAAAAAAAGTACTGATTGCACTACTTTTTTGCAGCGCAGTAGGTTGTGACACAAGCCGCGGAATTGAACAGGGTGCAGGAAAGGTGGCAGGAAAGAAGACAGCATTGGCTAGTAATTTAGACTGAGCAAGGCTTATTAAACATAATGCATACCTTCCCAACTTTTTGAGATGGGAACGAGGAACACCTATTAGCAAAAAGTATGTAGGCATGGCCACACCCCCTTAAAATAGATTTACACAAAAAAATGATTACCGTAGTTAAACCCAAAAGTGCTTTTTTTACCACTACTAGTCCTTTATATTGGCTTTTGAAATTTACAAATGCAGAAATCGGATGAAAGGTTTCACACTGTGAAACACTTTTTGAAAGATAAAATAGTGCATTATATATACACAACTATATAGAACAGATCAAAATGAAAGACAAATGAGGAGGTATCAGGGACAGTTGGGAGCTATGCATAAAATATGCTGCACAAAATATGAGCTGCCCACCTTTACATGGTTCATACAGATTCATAGGGCCCAAATGTAAATACGTAAATTAAAGGCAGATTTTTGGTGCTGTGCTCTACAAGCAAATGCATTATCAGTTTAAGAGAAAATAAATCTCAAACATTTAATGGCGGAAATATGCACAATGCCAACAATTTTACAGCCAAAAAAAAAAAAAAACAGTATAATGTGAAAGCATGAATAAGAATTTTAATAGACCATCTCAAGGGAAATTCTTTCAGGCAAATAGATTCTTTCCAATAGCTGCTAAATACTATCCTGCTAAATAAATATTTTACAAGTTTAATAATTTTATTAATTCTCACTTCTCTGCCTTAGCAAGCACTCCTGCAATTTTCTTTCATATAAAATGGAGACTATTAAATTAGTCAGGAATTCACATCAATTACCTTAAAGACATCAACAGCTGTTTCTGCACCCTGGAATAGTTTAATGGCATTTAACACTATCCTTGAGCCTTTGATTGGCCACTTATTTGCAAGGCAATTGAAGTTTCAAACAAGAGCTTGTGAAGGGTCAAATAGAGTATGCTCTATTTATACAGTATTCATGTCATAGCAGGGAGCCAATGAGAAGTCTACTTATAGACTGGTTAAAGCTTATTTTAATTTGTCAGTATAGATATATTTAGCTAGTGATAATATAACACTTCAGAAATATCTGCATATTTTTCTGTCTTAAATTTATCCAGATTGGGTTAGAAGCTGCAAGTTTTTTTGGGCAAGGCTCTCAAAGCAGGTTTTAGACAAGGTTTTCAACGTCACGATACTCACCTAAGATCATAAGCTATAGCTGAATGACAAAGTGCGAGTGCTAGAAAACAGGGTTTTTAAAACAGCGTACCTGTAAAATCCTTTATTTGGATTACATCATAGGACACAGAGCCTCAAGTAATTACTTGGTGGGTTATGGGCCTACCTTCAGGTGTTGACACTGGTATAACCAATACAGGGAGTTGACTCCCCTATATAACCCCTCCTCCTTCCAGGAGTCCTCAGTTTTTGTAGCCAAGCAATATAAGCAATATACTCTCGCCCCATAAAACAGAGGGGCGGGAGCTCTGTGTCCTATGATGTACTCCAAGAAAAGGATTTTACAGGTAAGCTGTTTTAAAAATCCTATTTTCTTTATCGTACATCATAGGACACAGGGCCTCAAGTAATTAATTGGTGGGATGTCCCATAGCAATGCTACTTGAGGGGAGGGAGACACAACCCGTAGGGCACCCCCAGACCTTGAGGAATTATACTGCTGCTTGCAGCACACTGCGCCCAAAGGCGATATCCTCATTCCAATTTACATCTACTTGATAAAATTTTGTAAATGTATGCACTGAAGACCAAGTCGCAGCCTTGCAGATCTGAGACATGGAGGCCTGGTGAAGCACTGCCCAAGAAGCACCAACCGCTCTGGTAGAGTGCGCCTTAACTTGAAAAGGGGGAATCTTTCCCTTTAAATCATAAGTTTGAATTATTACTTGCCGAATCCACTTAGCCACAGTGGATCTTGACGCTGCCTGTCCTTTTTTAGGACCCTCTGGCAGAATAAATAAGACATCAGTCTTCGAATCAGAGCAGTTTTCTTTAAATAGATCTTCACTGTTCTCACCACATCAAGACAATGTAGTGACTTCTCATCTTTGGAACATGGTTTTGGAAAAAACGATGGCAGGACAATATCTTCATTCAGATGAAAGCCTGAAACCACTTTTGGCAAAAAGCCTGGATGAGTGCGTAACACCACTCTGTCCTCATGAATAACCAACATGGTTTTGGAAAAAACGGCAGGACAATATCTTGTTCAGGTGGAAACCTGTGACCACTTTTGGTAAAAAACATGGACGAGGGCCCAACACCACTCTGTCCTCATGAATAACCAAATATGGCTCTTTACAGGAAAGAGCAGTCAATTCTGAAACCCTCCTTGCTGAGGATATAGCAACCAAAAATATCAGCTTCCTAGTCAGAAGGACTAAGGGAACATGCTGTAATGGTTCAAATGGCGGTTTTTGTAATACTGCCAAAACTAAATTCAAGTCCCAAGGGCTTAAGGGTGATTTAACTGGCGGATTAATCCTCATCACTCCTCGCATGAAACCCCGGAATAAAGAATGCATAGCAAGTGGTCTTTGAAATAAAATTGATAAGGCTGAGACTTGGCCCTTAATAGTACTCAGGGCCAACTTCATCTCTACGCCTACTTGTAGAAAGGCAAGAATTCTGCCTCTAATATATCTCCGAGGGTGCCAACCCTTGGATTCACACCAGGAAACATAAGCTTTCCAGACTCTATAATATATAGCTCTAGAAGCTGGCTTCCTAGCATTAAAGTAGAAATAACTGCACTGGAAAGCCCACGTCTTTTCAGAATGTGGGTCTCAATAGCCAGGCCATTAAATTTAGCATTCGTAAAGTAGGATGGAATATCGGCCCCTGTGAGAGCAGGTCTGGCCGTAGTGGAAGGGACCACAGATCCTCCACTGCCATCTTTACGACCTCTGCATACCATGACCTTCTGGGCCATGCTGGTGCTGCCAGAATTACCGTTTTTCTTTCCAGCTTCATCCTGCAAAGAAGTCAAGGCAGCAACTGAATAGGGGGAAATGCATAGATCAGTAAAAGCTGATCCCACAGTATCATCAACGCATCTGTTCTGCATGCGAATAGATCCTTTGTTGTGGACACAAAGTTGACTAACTTTGTGTTACACTGGATGCTAGAAGATCTACATCCGGAGTCCCCCATCCTTGACAAACAGCCCGAAACATGTCGGGGTGAATAGACCATTCCCCTGGGAATAATCTGCTGGCGGCACATGTAGTGCGCGTGCCAATTCTCTATTCCCGGAATTTAGACTGCCGATGGGCACGGAATATTTCTTTCTGCCCAAGTTAGAATATAGTTCACTTCTCTCTGTACTGAGAGATTCTTGGTGCCCCTTTTGGTGATTGATATAGGCCACAGCCGTGGCATTGACGGATTGGATCCTGTCGGGACAATCCCTTAACCTGGAAGTCCAGGCTTTTAGAGCCAGACGCACTGCCCGAATCTCTAGGATGTTGATGGGCAAGGCTCTTTCGGTTCTTGAACACTGTCCTTAGACAGTAGTCTTCTCTGTCATTACCACTTTCCAGAAAAGTGGTTTGAAGTATTTACCCTTTAGGACATTCTTTAGTAACCACCAATTGAGGCTTTGGGACACACCTGGGGACAGCCGCATTGGCAAGTCCAAAGCTTGGATCGTTTTGTTCCAAGAAAATAGAATACTGTTTTGCAACAGTCTCGAATGGAACTGGGCAAAGGGAACTGCTTCCAATGAAGCCACCATCCTTTATAACAACCTCATGCAAAGGTGAATGGAGGGACCTCCTTTTGACCTGACCATCCGCACCAACTCTTTTATAGAGTGGTGTTATTTTTTTTTTCTTCTGGGCAAGAAGACCCTTTTTCTGGGCTGTATCTATGATCAGACCCAAATACTGCAGCCCTTTTTTAGCGATTTTAATGGAGACTTTACTAGGTTGAAAATGCAACCCAGACTTTTCCAGGTAACTGGTTGTAATGCGTACAACTTACTCCGAACAGTGATTGGTCTACTAGCAATAGATCGTCTAGGTATGACAAGACTGTTTAAGCCCTGTGCCCTTTACCTGGCTACAGGTGGGGCTAGCACCTTTGTGAACACTCGAGGTGCTGTAGCTAGCCCGAAGAGCAAGGCAAAGCGGGAAATATATGGACATGCAGATGTGCATCCCTGATGCCGATAGGCGCCAGAAGTTTTCCTCCTTGCAGGATAGAAACTACTGACTTGATTGACTCCATAGAAAGGAGCGGGTCTTCAGGAACTGATTTAGATTCTTTTAGATCTAGAATGGATCTGTTGAATTTCTGCGTGGCTCTGTACATGTACAGCAGTGAAGGTTCCAAGGAACCTAAGAAAAAACAGAACTATCAGCTGACTCTACTAGAGGTAGCTTGAAAGAGGCACAAATCATCTCTGTAAGAGGTTTGTATCAGCAATTTCTCAGAATGCGAGGCTGAAAAAAAAAGTTCAACTCTAGTTGTCTCCTTATCAGAGGAGTACTCGGTTTGCCTTTCTTCCCGAATACCTGAGGGTAATCCTTCATCCTCTACCCACTGTTCCCTTGATAAGGGATCTCAGGTGGGGGGAGGGGGGTCTAACACGCTTCTCATCCTTGGATAGCGGATGCAATTAAAGTCACTAATTTTCCTTTTAGGCCCTGCAGGGCGGAGGAAAAACGCATCTTCAATCATCTATACAGGGGCTGAATATTTTCTCCTCTTAGGCTCAGTTTCCACTATTGCAACCTCAAAGTTGCGTGATTTTACTGTGATCCTTTCCTGCCGAGAATACATCGGGGCGCGATTTTGATGCGACAGCAAACAATGCCTGTGTATTCTAGAGGTTTATGGACCTCAAGTCGCATCAAAGTGGTACCAAAGTAGTGCAGAGACTACCTTGAAGTCGCACAGATCTGAACAGTATTTCTTGGAAATCATGCCCTAGAGTCTGACGGTGGAGGCCGTCACCGCTGCCTAGAGGCAGCGGCCCCTGCGCAGGGGAAGGAATCTGTTTAAGTGACTTGTCCAAGGTCACAAGGAGCCAACGTGAGGACGAAGTCCCACGTCTTTCAGGAAGCCTCCCATGGCTACGCTGGCTGTCAGAGTAGTTAACCTGTGAGGAGTGGCTTCTTCACTAGTGAACGCTGACATGTGGATCTGAACCCATGTCTGTCAGGAAGTCTCCCATGGCTGCACTGGCCGTCAGAGTACTTAACCTGTGAGCTGTTGTGGCTTCACTTTAAATAAAAGGACATTTATACCTTCTACTGGACAAAAGAGCTTTACTGCTAGAAATCATTTGGATGTATTTCACCAAACCTTCCCCAATGAAAAGGGAAACTAGTCAGACACCCCTTTTTTGCAAGATGCTTCGGCTGACCAACCCTTTTAACCACAGGGTCCTAAGCATGTGTTTTAGCACAAGCGCAAGGCAAGACGCCTGGTGGATAGGGTCTTTTATGGCATCTATGGCGAAACATAACACCATTGGTAGGAGGATTTTAACAAAAAAATTCCAACTCCTTATCTGTTGGATGCTTAAGCAATTATGCATCTTTATTGATGGTGGAAATCGCAGTGTCTACTGCTGGTATTTCCAACCCCTGTGAATTTTTCCTCCATGATAGAGAACTGAGAAACTCTTTGGAGGGAAAAAAATGCTTATCCAGATGATCCCATTCAGCATAAATAAGCGCTGTAAAAGTTTTTTTTTTTTTTTTTTTTTTAAAAACCAAAGAAGGGACATAGACTTTCAGCTTACTCTGTTAGGAGTGGTATAAAAAGTGGAATGAACCATCTCTGTAAGAGTTTGTACCATCAATCTGTCAGATTGTGAGGTTGCATAAGGTTCAACTGTTGTTTCCTCCGCAGAGGAAAATTTGGCTTGTTTTTCCCCATGATCACATGAGGATAACACCTCACCCTGTGCCAACTGTTCACTTGGAAAAAGGGGTTTGGGGAGGGGGATCTAGCATGCTTCCTATCCTCTTGGATGGAAAATGCGATTAAAGCCGCTAATCTTCCTTCTAAGCCCAACAGGGCAGAGAAGAATGCATCTTCAGTCACATACACAGGGGCTGAAGTGTGAGAAGCAGTTGCACCACCAATTGCTTCCAATGACTCAACCTGGCTTGCCATGTCAGGTATCTCCGGAGAGGATGACAGTGTGGAGGCATGATTTGGAGTTCCCAGCGCCTGGGGGTGGAATCCTTGGTACCTTTGTGGTACACTGGAAATCAAATGTGCTAAGCCCCACAGCAGAGGCACTTTAACAAATTATGGTATTTGCTGAACAATAGTTTTTGCAAAAGAAAACAATGTCACCATAAGGATCAGCCTTTGATGCTGAGTACCATAATATTTCCTGTGCTGGAAATGCCTGTTTACACACCTTTACATGCCCAGCGCTCCTGTGTCTCTTAGTGTGACAGACTTCTGTCTTCAGCATATGAACTGAGAGCGTCTGTGTTAAGCCTCAGGTGAGAACCTCATTACACATAAGTGTCAGCTGTTACCGCACCTCTCCAGGAGGAGAGGGGAGGGGAATTTTTATCAGCAGTGTTTGTTAAGCTCCTAGTTTTAAAGGAAGACTTCACTTTATACAAAAAAATTCAAATGGCTGGTTTTGTATGTTCATAAACTACTGCTGTAACCCCTTTAGATCCCTCAGAAGAGGAACACCATCTGTTCAATTAAGAACTCCCCTCTAGCTGCAGGGACCACACCCACTGCTATAGCCAGACACAGAGCTGCTGAAAAAGCATTGTACTAGGTAAGTGTGATATACTCCCTCTAGAGGAGACATTTTAAGGCATACAGTTATACATTATATATATATTTTTTGGAGAAAAAGGCATAGGTGGACTTTTTACAGTTCCTAGGCTTCTCCCCTTACCTTATCCTCGCTGCAGGATACTGCTGATTTAACAGACAGATCCAACTTTCACCCATCACGGCGGGCAGCGTAGTTAAACCTTCAAAGACTGGGGCCCTTTTTAAAGGGGTTCCGCTCCTTTGGACCTGTATAGCACCCCTCAGGAACAACTTTAGGTAATATGAAAAACCAAAAAGAGTCCTGGTTCCTAGGGTCCAGCTCTCAAAGAGAAGCTTACAGGCAAAACCTTGTTCTTCAATGCGAGGCCCAGGTACCATCCTATGGCCTCAGTGGTGAGGATGGATCCGGTTGTGGAGGTTTTTTAAATCCAGCATGGATCCCTCCCTGGAGCTCCTCAGAGCACATCTTCACTTGTGACCAACACCTTAGACACTGGCGAAAAAAACTGAGGACTCCTGGAAGGAGGAGGGGTTATATAGGAGAGTCAACTTCCTGTATTGGTTATACCAGTGTCAACACCTGAAGGTAGGCCCATAACTCAAGTAATTACTTGAGGCCCTGTGTCCTATGATGTACGATAAAGAAATAAACATTTTCTGAACAATTCCTAGACCTGCTCTTTGCCAGTGGTGCAAGAGACTAAAAAGGGGCCTGGGGTATTCTGATAGCGGGGAGACTTCTCCGCTGTCAGAATACACCGATAAGCATTGCAGGCTATAAGCCTGCAGCACTGATCGAGCAGGGAAAATCCAACAGGGTAGTTGTACAGAAGACCCATACATGGGATGAAATTTGGCTGGTCCCTGCTGAACTGGCCGAATTTCGATCCATGTATGGCCAGCTTAGGAATTTTCATTTGAAGTTCCATCCATCTATGGCCAGCTTTAGCATTGCACAGAAAGTGTTAATGACAGCCTAGACTTCCCTGGCTGCACTAATGGCTCTTCAGCTTTCAGCTGGATAAATGAGCAGTTTCTTACCCCTGACCATCACTCCTAGTCTGTCTAACCTTTGCACTGAACTCCTAACATTCAGAAAGATCACGCAGCCCAAATAAATTGCAGAGGAAAATAATTAAAGGTCTATTATGTTGTCTGCCTCAAGTGATGTTTACTTTATACTTCTTATCAATCTAATTGCTTTCAACTTCAGGCTCCAAACAAGGTTTTCACAACTGGCTTCAATCTTACATAGTAAACTTGAAGGATGAAAAAAAAAAAGAAATTTATTAGCATAAAAGTGACAACTCTTACTTCTTCCTTCTACAGTATATGGACTTGTGCTCAATCTCTTTATGTAGAATGTATTAACCTTTCACCCTTTCAAGTCATAGAAAGAAATACAATTATTTTATAACTCTTTTACAGATAATTCCATCACACTGAGGCAGAATCTCATCGCCCTTTGCTTTTACTCCAACCATTTATTAAAATATTTATCTTTTCCAAAAGCTGCAGCTTGGTGGTTAAAGACGTGACCGTTCACCCTAAGCTCTATAAGTCATGTTGTTCTGGGCAAAGGATGCTTTTATCCAGCTGCTGGACAGCACAGAGTTCACAAGCTAAAACACATTTAAATTTATAAATATAAAACCATTCATTCTGTACCATTACGCTGACAAAACAGCCACCAGAGGCTTTTCTATGGATTCATAAATTTCACCAACAAAACCAAATGGGACTTTTTAGGTACAACTATAGTTGACTCAATCCTTGCTGTTAAAATATTCCATCATATTATTGCAGTATCATCATTAAAGAGACATAAAACCCTGATATCTTTTTAAACGATTCAAAATTTCTATACATTACATAAACCTCTGTATCCATACAGAGACACATTCTTCTATATGTTCAACTTACAGGACAACCTTAAAATGACTGTAAACCTTTGTTTTCTTTTTAAACAAACATATCATATCTCCACTGTGCAGTTCATTTTGCACAATATGGCCCCGAACCTCATCTTCTGGGGTCCCCCAGTGGCACTTGTGGCTCCTCCCCACATCAGATAACCCCCCTGGGGGTTACCTTGCGGGAGTGCTCCCGAGTCCAGCATTTGCGTGCATAGACACAGAATGCCGGACTCTGCCCCGGTGCCCACGTCATTGGATTTGATTGACAGCAGCGGGAACCAATGGCAGCGCTGCTATCAATCTATCCAATCAAGAGCCAAGAACCCCGGGCAGAGAGGTACAGCGTGTCTCCGCCAAGAGAACGAATGGGCTCAGGTGAGTAAAACAGGGCTGGGGGGCCGGTCAGTCAGAAGTTTTTTCACCTTGGTGCATAGGATGCATTAAGATGAAAAAACACAAGGGTTTACAACTCCTTTAACCACCTCCCACCCGGCCACTGCACATATACTGCCAGGTGGGCGATTCCTCCCTCTGAGTGGACCTTCAGGAAATCTTTTAGGCAGAGGGTAAAACAAAAAAATAAATAAAACGGTTGCATAAGTGTGCACACTCTTAAACTAATGCTTTGTTGAAGCACCTTTTGATTTTAATACTATATTACTAATTTTCTCAGCATGGCACATCTTGACTTGGCAATATTTGCCCACTCTTCTTTGCAAAAACACTCCAAATCTGTCAGATTGTGAGGGCATCTCCTGTGCACAGCCCTCTTCAGATCATCCCACAGATTTTCAATCAGATTCAGGTCTGGGCTCTAGCTGGGCCATTCCAAAACTTTAATCTTCTTCTGGTGAAGCCATTCCTTTGTTGATTTGGATGTATGCTTTGGGTCGTTGTCATGCTGAAATATGAAGTTCCTCTTCATATTCAGCTTTCTAGCAGAAGCCTGAAGGTTTTGTGCCAATATTTACTGGTATTTGGAACTGTTCATAATTCCCTCTACCTTGACTAAGGCCCCTGTTCCAGCTGAAGAAAAACAGCCCCAAAGCATGATGCTGCCACCACCATGCTTCACTGTGGGTATGGTGTACTTTTGGTGATGTGCAGTGTTGTTTTTGCACCAAACAAATCTTTTGGAATTATGACCGAAAAGTTCAACCTTGGTTTCATCAGACCATAACACATTTTCCCACATGTTTTTGGGAGACTTCAGATGTGTTCTTGCAAAATTTAGCCGAGCTTGGATGGCTTTCATCTTGCCACTCTACCCCATAGCCCAGACACATGAAGAATATGGGAGATTGTTGTCACATGTACCACATAGCCAGTACTTGCCAGATATTCCTGCAGCTCCTTTAAAACCCTTTCATGACTAAGCCTATTTTTGAAATTTGGTGTTTACAAGTTAAAATCCGTATTTTTTGCTAGAAAATTACTTAGAACCCCCAAACATTATATATATTTTTTTAGCAGAGAATCTAGAGAATAAAATGGCGATTGTTGCAATATTTTTTATCACACGGTATTTGTGCAGCTGTGTTTTAAACGCAAATTTTTGGAAAAGTGACACTTTCATGAATTTTAAAAAATCCAAACAGTAAAGTTACCCCAATTTTTTTGTATAATGTGAAAGATGATGTTACGCCGAGTAAATAGATACCAAACATGTCACCCTTTATAATTGCACGCACTCGTGGAATGGCGACGAACTACGGTACCTATGAATTTCCATAGGCGACGATTTAAAAATTTTTTACGGTTACCAGGTTTGAGCTACAGAGGAGGTCTAGGGCTAGAATTATTGCTCTCGCTCTGACGATCGCGGCGATACCTCACATGTGTGGTTTGAACACCGTTTACATATGCGTGCGCGACTTCCGTATGCGTTTTCTTCACTGCGCGAGCTAGCGGGGATAGGGGCACTTTAAAATTTTTTTTTTTTTTTTTTTAATTTATTTTATTTATTTTTGTACTTTATAAATTGTGTTTAAAAAAATTTTTTTTTTTTTTTACTTTTATTGCTGTCACAAGCAATGTAAACATCCCTTCTGACAGTAATAGGTGGTGACAGGTACTCTTTATGGAGGGATGGGGGGTCTAAAAGACCCCCATCCCTCCTTTACACTTCAAAGTATTCAGATCGCCGAAAACGGCGATTCTGAATACTGTGTACTTTTTTAAATTCGGCGCCATTGGCAGCCGAGTAAACGGGAAGTGACGTCATGACGTCGCTTCCGCGTTTACAATGAGTAGGCTGGAACGAAGCTGCTCGCAGCTTCGTTCCAGTCCGCCCCCAGCCACCGAAGGCAGCCGAATGGACACCGGGCCTCCAGATCGCACGGGAGGCCCGGTAACAGCGGCGGGAGGCGGCGGGAGGGGGGGGATGTCCCCTCCCGCTCCTCCGGTATAACAGCCGAGCGGCTTTTAGCCACATCGGTTGTTATACATGGGTAGCCGATCGCCCGCTGTAAACAACGGTACCGGGATGATGCCTGCAGCTGCGGGCATCATCCCGGTATAACCCCGGAAAGCCGAGTACGCATATCTGCGTACGGTCGGCGGGAAGGGGTTAACTGTAGGCTTCTTGGCAGCCTCCCTGACCAGTTTTCTTCTTGTCTTTTCATCAATTTTGGAGGGACGTCCAGTTCTTGGTAATGTCTCTGCTGTGCCATATTTCCTTCACTCGATGATGACTGTCTTCACTGTGTTCCATGGTATATCTAATGCCTTGGAAATTCTTTTGTATCCTTCTCCTGACTGATACCTTTTAACAATGCAATCCCTCTGATGCTTTGGAAGCTCTCTGCGGACCATGGCTTTTGCTGTAGGATGCAACTAAGAAAATGCCAGGAAAGACCTACTAGAAAAGCTCAACTTTATTTGGGGTTTATCAGAGGCACTTTAAATGATGGCAGGTGTGAACTGACTCCTATTTAACATGTTCGGCACAGTGGTGTAGTGGATAGCACTTTCGCCTAGCAGTAAGAAGGGTTGCTGGTTCGAATTCCAACTACAACACTACCAGCCTGGACTTTGCATGTTCTCCCTGTGCCTGCGTGCCTCCAAAGACATGCTGGTAGGTTAATTGGATCCTGTCTAAATTGTCCCTAGTATGTATGAATGTGAGTTAGGGACCTTAGAGTGTAAGCTCCTTGAGGGTAGGGACCGATGTGAATGTGCAATATATATGTAAAAGCACTGCGTAAATTGATGGCGCTATAAGAGTACCTGAAATAAATAAAATTAAAATAAACATGAGTTTGGATGTGATTGCTTAATTCTGAACTCAGCTAAATCCCCAGAGGGTGTGCACACTTATGCAACCACATTATTTAACTTGTTTAATTTTTACTCCCCCGCCCCCCAAACGACTTCAGTTTTTCAACAGAGTTGTACAGTTTATAGGTCACATTAAGGGTCGGTTCACACTGAGGCAGCATGACTTACAGCGCGACTGCCTCAGGCGACCCAGGACACGACTCAGTGGCGACTTGCAAGACGACTTCTCTATAGAAGTCAATGCAAGTCGCCCCGAAAGTCATACAGGAACCTTTTTCTAAGTCGGAGCGACAGAACGGTTCCATTGCATAGAACGGGATGCTACTTGTCAGGCGACTAGGTCGCTTGACAAGTCATCCCAATGTGAACCGGGGCTTAAGGTAGAAAAAGTTCTGAAATGATTGTTCTTTGTCTCCTTTTTTTTACATCTCAGAAGCCTGACATTTTAACAGGGGTGTGTAGACTTTTTTTATACACTGTATCATCACAACTTTGTGCATCCAGTAGGATTATATCTTGTTTTTTCAGGACAACTTGCGCTTTCATTTGGTGGTAACTGGTCATGAATATTTCCTGATTTCTTTTTTTTTTTTTACCAAAAAAAAAAAAAAAAAAAAATTTTTTAAATTTAGCTGTCTATTTCTTGATACTACCATACCCTTCTACCAAAGAACAACCCAAATTAAATGTTGCTGCTCCTGATGAAAGCAGCAATACCACATATGTGTACATTAGTCGCTGTATATAGTTACATAGTTACATAGTAGGTGAGGTTGAAAAAAGACACAAGTCCATCAAGTCCAACCTATGTGTGTGATTATGTGTCAGTATTACATTGTATATCCCTGTATGTTGCGGTCATTCAGGTGATTATCTAATAGTTTCTTGAAGCTATCAATGATCCCCGCTGAGACTACCGCCTGTGGAAGGGAATTCCACATCCTTGCCGCTCTTACAGTAAAGAACCCTCTACGTAGTTTAAGGTTAAACCTCTTTTCTTCTAATTGTAATGAGTGGCCACGAGTCTTATTAAACTCTCTTCTGCGAAAAAGTTTTATCCCTATTGTGGGGTCACCAGTACAGTATTTGTAAATTGAAATCATATCCCCTCTCAAGCGTCTCTTCTCCAGAGAGAATAAGTTCAGTGCTCGCAACCATTCCTCATAACTAAGATCCTCCAGACCCTTTATTAGCTTTGTTGCCCTTCTTTGTACTCGCTCCATTTCCAGTACATCCTTCCTGAGGACTGGTGCCCAGAACTGGACAGCATACTCCAGGTGCGGCTGGACCAGAGCCTTGTAGAGTGGGAGAATTATCATTTTATCTCTGGAGTTGATCCCCCTTTTAATGCATGCCAATATTCTGTTTGCTTTGTTAGCAACAGCTTGGCATTGCATGCCATTGCTGAGCCTATCATCTACTAGGACCCCCAAGTCCTTTTTCATCCTGGATTCCCGAAGAGGTTCTCCCCCCAGTGTATAGATTGCATTCATATTTTTGCCACCCAAATGCATTATTATTATATACCCATTGTTTTTTATCCTTCCTTAAACACACTGACAATGACACAAACTGACACCGATATCAATTAAAAAAAAAAAATGGTCCAAAAAAAAATACTGACCCCGACCCAAACATTAACCCTGGCACTGACCTAGATCAAACCTTGATTTAGGTACTTTTTTTTATTTGTTCAGTGCGCCCCTGCACAAAAGGAAGATACACAACTATGTGGCCCCACAGAAAAAAAGGCCAGTCTAGTTAAGCCGCATATTTGTGTTAGATCAGCGTGAAGGGGTTAAACAAACATAAGTAGACATCTAAAAGAAAACTATTGGGTTTGAAAAAATACACACCTACACACACACCTAGGTGGATGCAGCATCGATCTGATGCTGCATCTGTCCCCGACCGCCTCTAAGTCTGAGATCAGATCACTAATTACTTGGTTCTCGGTCTTCAGTGAGCAGAAAGCCGATGATTGTCAGTCACCGGCTCTCTGCTCTGCCCCTCCATCACTTACTAGAGCATTGGGCTGTGAAGGGGCAGGAGCGGCTGGCTCAGGCTCCCAGTGGCACGCAGAGAAGCTGACCCAGCTTCCGGTCAGGCATCTGGGTGGATCCTGACATTTAAGTTGGGATCTCTACAGAGTCTGGACCGGCTGAATAATGGCAGGCGACAGCGGACTTTAGCCCACTGTTGGCCGATTACAGGTCACGGGAGTGCAGAACTTAGTGCACTCCTGTGACCCACAGGAGAAATAAGGCCAAAAGAGCTTTGGCTCTACTTCCCCTTTAAATTACATATACAGGAGGTCTGTTAGACTTGCCAAGAGACCCCGTCATCAACTTAAATAAATTGCAGATAAAAGCACAGAAAAAAAAGTTGCTTACTTGCAGTGTTTTTCCTTTCCATAAAGATTTTTTTTAATTCATTTTCACTTCACACGCCTTAGAATTTCAAAATTTGACTACTTAGGACTACTCCAGGAGAATCAAATCTACAACAGCCCCTTCCCTGCTTGCTCCCTTCTCTTCTGAGAGTGTCTAAACGGCCCAGCTCCATCACCCCTCCCTACATTTTATGTAGCTGCCGGGAAGGGGGAATACCATGAAGCATCACTTGAATGTCAGCTGGGGCTGCTGAAAATGCATAAAAGATGGGGGCATCCGGCAGCTTTTGGAGGCTTGCACAAGGAAGGTTTTAACATGTAAATAACTTACACACTATATGTTAATTACACGTTGTGTAAATTAATTGCATGGTGACACTGGTCCTTTAAGACACTACAAAAAATGTTATTTGAGATTTAGGGTGTTTTAAAAGTGGACCTTTCCCCAGACTGTCCTAAAGTAAAGCCACCATGCAAACATTTGCAAAAAGACATAACAAAAAGCATATACATATTTCCTCTTCCTTTTCTTTCCTAAAATATTCTACTGGTAGACATTTCTAGAAAGGGCAGAGAAGTTCTAACTCACCAACGAGACACTAAAAGGCCCTTTCCAGAAATCTGGTAAGATATTGCAATGCATACACACAAAAAACAGTGTTCTTTTCCTTTCATGGTAACACCGCAACATGGAGCTTCAAATTTCTTCATTTCCACATGAGACTTGATATTTAACATGTGTGTTCACGCATGATATTTACTTATATTTCCAGCACTGACAATTTCTTTGCACCATATAGCACTTATAGTATATGCAATGCCTTAAGTGCTACACTTTTGTGTTTATTTATATGTTATGCCTTGTAATAGGGTACTGTGACAACTGCTATTTTTCACATATATGACTTTGTGTATCCAGAGCTGTTTTCTTTCGTTGTTAGATTTGGAACACTTTTTTCTACTTGTGGGGGGGGGGGGGGGGGGGGATCCACTTAGTGTTTTTGTACTTTATAGTAGTGACTGTCATTTGTAATAAGAAATCTTTTCATTCAACAAGTATTTTTATGGACATTTATGTAGAGAGTTGTTTTCCTGGAGTGTTTTGTGTCTTATATTTATCCTCCCTAGTCTAAAGACACAATGGTCCCTCTTTTTTATTTTTGGGTTTCTTTAATGCTCCATGCACACAACCAAGGAGGCCCCCCAGATACCACCCCCCCCCCCATGTGGATGAGTATGGGGACATTGTACCCCTACTTATTCACCAAAAAAGTAGAACAGAGTTTTTAAAAAGTCTTTTATTAGCAAAAAAAAAAAAAACCCTGGTGTAGATCCATTGTCAATTAGAATGATCGCTGGCCATCCACCCCAGCTCTGCTGCCTCCCGCAGCTAAATAAATGAAGGGGTGGAACCACCCGATGACCCCGCCTCTTGTGATGCATAGAGAGAGAGAGAGAGAGAGAGAGAGAGATCTATATAGATATATATATTATATATATCTATACATATATATCTATATCTATATATCTATATATCTAAAGGAAATACATACCCAAATTGTATAATTCGAGAGATAAAGGAAGCAAGAATCTGAGATTACTACTTAAAAATGGACTATCAGTTTAAGGGGACTGGTTCTTCAAAATGGGCAATCCACCCAAAAGTAATATTTCAGTTATAGGTAGCTCCTGGTGGCATGCATCACCCCGTGGCAGTTATTATCCTCCACATAATCTTGGGTACCACATGTCAAGATCTATGTATATATACCCAATGCAAAGGGCTTATGGCCGACTCAAGGTAATAAGCAAAAATCGCCAGCATGTAAGCAAGTGCATTTGGCTAAAATAGTATATCAAATTCCAGAAACACAGTGGAAAAAGAATAAATAATTCAGTGTTTGAGGACATAAAATGCCAGCAGAGAAGCAAGTGGAAACGGAATGTATCCAATAAAAAGCACAATGCTCCCACATAAGAATGATTTTGGCCTAATTAAAATAGCATTTCAAAGGTCAAAAGCTAACTTGGATTAATAAATCACAGAAACTCATAATTGCAAACGGCACATTATTTTAATTGCTAAGGGGAACAAAAAACACGATTACTCAGAAGTCATTTTTCATAAGCCGATCATCAGGAAAAAAAAAATGAATGAAAGCTGCTTAAATACATAATTTATTGACTAAAGGCTGTCACATAATTCTTTCTCATATGGAAAAGTTAAGGTGCAAGTTCAGGGTCAGGCGAGTTTAGTTATGAAAAGATGTAGAGATATAATAGAGAAACGTTACAAACATTTCTTCTAGTATTCAAAGTGATCTGGATTGCAGGATATATATTTTTATTAGCTACATTCAGTAGAGCAGTAATACATTAGACTGCAGACCAAACCAAAACATTGTTGGAACAGGACATCAGCATAGTTCCTAGTTTTCCAGGGGCAGACCCTTTTCTACTGAAATATCTCCTTTACGCTTTTCAAGTATGATATTCAACAGAAGAGATCAATATAAACTATTTTTGTTTTTTTAATAAAAAAATAATATAACAGTAATAAAAAATAATAATAATAATAAACTAGTAATACAAAAGTAGCAAACATTTAATATTGGGTGGAATTACGATAAAGGATTCCCAGAGGGCTATAAGCTTTATAAACAGATAGCACATCAGTAGCTTTCACTCAGTGTGCTTCTGATTAAGGCTGGGTTCACAGGAGAGTGTGGCCGGCTCTCAATGGAGCCGGTTCACCCACTTCCAGGGCGTCTGCGGAGCACACTGCAGAAGAGTCCTGTGTGTCTGGATTTGTTTCAGGTCCGAATTCAGGCAAACATTCGGACCTGAAACTGTGACGCACCGGACCCCATGCTGCGAGCCGCGCCGTAGTGTGAACCCAGCCTAAAACCTAAGCTGGCCATAGATGGATTGAAAATCAGCAAGCACTGGGCAAATTTTGATCCATCTATGGCCATTCCCTTCAACAAAAGTCAATCTAATTATTTGCTTCTCTTGAACTGGACTGTTGGAAAATTCTCTATTCGTTCAGTGCATGCAGTGCTGATCAGTGTATTCTGACAGTAGAGGGGGCCCCCGCTGTCAGAATACAATGGTACAGAAAAGATGATTTCAGCCACCTGTGTGGATGGGAGAATTCATCTTTTTCTTTTTTTTTTATCAGCCCACTGGTGATAGAAAAAAAAAAAAAATACATCTATGGCCAGCTTTAACGGCAAACCTTTTTTGGCCATGCTTCTCTTGTGTGTCACAGGAATAAACTTACTTTTGCACACCTGTGGATCCAGGAATTGGCTGACAGTGAGCTATCAGCTGATGTGACAAAGTCAGATGCATCCACCTCCTCCCAAGTCCAGCGTTACAGAGAGCACTGGAGGAGCAGAGTGGAGAGTAGTGTGACTGAATGCTGTCTGCTCTGTGCAGACCGAGAAATGAGTGATCAGCACTCATGTGATCGTTAAGGTCTCGGGCTTGAGTCTATGTGGGACAGCTGCAGCATCACACCGATATTGCAGCACAGATGGGAATATGTTTGTTTTTTTTACAAACCCCATACTTCTCCAAATAGTGGAGAATCAAACATATGAAAAAGGGCCCAGAGCTCCACCTGCTGGTTGACCAGCTGCTAGCTGAAACTGTAAATACAAAATATACACTTGCGATATTTCAAAAAATTTATTTCAAAATTTTTTTTTAGTTCTGACCATATTTAATAGAGAAAATATATTCTAAACTATTGTATTGTTCCTTTCAAGGAAACCTATGCTAAAGTGGAAATATATATGCTGCCATTGTGGGCATTCATCTGAAAATGCTAGCCGTCTTGGACCAAAAAACGTTGTGTTATTGATCAGTAGCAAACGCACAGCTTATGAAGCAAGAATTTACTTCTTCTGGTGTCTGTAATTCAAGTACTGATGTCAGTGGCTCAACATTACAGGCAGGCAACTAACATTTACAACAGGCAATTTCAAATTATAGTTTTAAGTTTAAAGGCAAAACAGTTTTTTAATTGTGGATAGGGTGGAGAGGGATTAGAACACCTGTCAGGTGTTTATTGTTGCCTGTGCCCCCATTTAAATAGCCTCCTTATTTGTGATGATTACCACTATTATCGAAAGTAAAAGAAAAGCCTGAATTTTGGGTTCTCCCCAAACTGTAAGAGGGAAAATGTTCCAATGCAGACACGTTCTTATTTTCTGATGACAAGGGGAGGGATTTCCTCTCAATTTCTGTTTTGGCTGTGGGACAGAATGTAAAGGAAAAACTCCTCAATGGGACACAGATGGCAAAAATAAAACTGAAAAGTGTTATAACCCTTAATTACGCTACCTAGCATGGAAAAAAAAGAAAAGTTTTGGCTTTAGTTCTACTATAACTATAAAAGTATATTTTCCATTTCTTTTAAAGCGGAGCACCAATTTTTTTGTTTTATTTTTTTCATTTTTGGATCCCTCCCCTTTCCTTCATTAAAGTGGTTCTAAAGTCAGAAGGTTTTTTCTCTTAATGCATTCAACACCTTCTGTGTGCAGCAGCCCCCCTCAGCCCCCTAATATTTACTTGAGCCCCATCTCGATCCAGCGATGTTGCAGGAGAGACTTAGCTGGTCGGGACTCTCTCTCATTGACTGAGACAGCAGCAGGGCACCATTGGCTCCCGCTGCAGTTAATCAAAGTCAGTGAGCCAATGAGGAAAGAGGGGGGTGGTGCCAAGTTACGGCTCCATGGCTTAATGGACACACAGAGCAGCGGCTCGACTGAGGTGCCCCAATAACAAGCTGCTTGCTGTGGGGGCACTTTGCAGGAGGGAGGGACCAGGAGTGTTGGCAAGGGACCTGAGAAGAGGAGGATTTGGGTTGCTCTGTGCAAAACCACTGCACAGAGGAGGTAAGTATAACATGTTTGTTATAGTAAAACAAAAAATTAAAACATTAATATCACTTTAAATAAAGAGTTTGCCAAGCTATATTTCTCTTCTTTATGCTCCAGCGATGTCCCAGCTTCCTCCTCAGTACAGCAGAGCTGGTCACCTTATTCTACTTCCTGGAGTCCAGCCTATCACTCGCACAAAACACCAAGTTTTTTTTGCTTTAGAGCCCTTTCACACTGAGCCGCCCCAGGGGTCTGCGGCGCTTTACTGTTGTTTTTGTGGCGCTATTCGGCTGCTAGCGGTGCACTTTTAACCCCCGCTAGCGTACGAAAAAGGGTTAAAATCGCCCCACAAAGCACTGCAACAGCGGCCCTTTACAGGTGGTTCAGCGCTGCTGCCCATTGATTTCAATGGGCAGGGGCGCTTTAGGAGCGGTGAGTTCACTGCTCCTAATGCGCTTCAAAGAAGCTGCTGGCAGGACTTTTTCTGATGTCCTGCCAGCACACCGCTCCATTGTGAAAGCCCTCGGGCTTTCACACTGGATTGAATGTAGCCACTGTTTCTGGGCGCTTTGCAGTCGCTATTTTTAACGCTATAGCGCCTGCAAAGCGCCTCAGTGTGAAAGGGTTCTTAAACTAACCTGTCCAATAGGAGCACATAGCAACCTTAATATCAGATTGTGGATAAACTGCAGCTAACAGACAGCTACAAAGTCATAAAAAATACTAACATTCTAAACTGCATGCAAGAAAATCACACAACCAAAATGTACAAGGTTTCCTGCTGCCTAAAATATGAGAATCATAGCAGATGTTCTAAAAGGACATTTTTCATAGCACAAAACAAGCCTCTTAAAAAATATTTTCATATAAAAAAACAGATGGTACAATAAAGAAAACGTGGATCATAAAGCGCTGAATGAAATTTTTGCTTAAGGTACAAAGTCAGAAGAAAGACGTCACTGGGAAGAATACAACATCATATTAAATTTAGCATTCATTATTATCTTTTCACATATTCTGTCATAGCCATATATTAAGACTCATGTCCAATAGGGCTCCACTAGGATTAGACGACTAATGCCCCGTACACACGAGCGGACTTTACGGCAGACTTTGCTCGGCGGACTTTTCGACAGACTTTACGACGGACTTTCTGAATGAACGGACTTGCTTGCCTACACACAATTCACCAAAGTCCGTCGAATTCGTACGTGATAACGTATGACCGGACTAAAACAAGGAAGTTCATAGCCAGTAGCCAATAGCTGCCCTAGCGTGGCTTTTTGTCCGTCGATCTAGCATACAGACGAGCGGACTTTTCAACCGCAATCGATTTCGACGGATTGATTTAAAACATGTTTCAAATCTAAGTCCGTCCAACTTTTGAGAAAACAAAGTCCGCTGGAGCCCACACACGATCAAATTGTCTGACGAAATCCAGTCCGCCGGGCAAAGTCTGCCGTAAAGTCCGCTCGTGTGTACATGACATTACTTGGATACTTGAAGGCACCACAACAGGCCTGTACTTCTGCACTGTTATTACATGGTTGGTTCCAGAAACTTGTTTATTGCCAGGAAGATGGACGGGAGTAACCTCATCACTAAGGGGCACAGTTACAAAGCAGTAACATTCACTGCAAATGAATAAATCCCTTCAATATAAACACATTCATCAGGAATATTCACCGGCAGTGATTGGTGAATGTCACGTTCACTGCTTTAAAAATAGGTCTCTTAATTCTATTTGTTTGCATTCAGTATCACACTAATGCCCTGTACACACGGTCGGATGTGTAGGATGTGTAGGCTCCATCACACATTTTCCTTCGGAATGTCCAACACACAAAGTTTGAGAGCTTGCTATAAAATTTTCCGACAACAAAATCCGTTGTCGGAAATTCCGATCATGTGTACACAAATCTGACGCACAAAGTGCCACACATGCTCAGAATAAATTAAGAGACAAACGCTATTGGCTACTGCCCAGTTTATAGTCCCGACGTACGTGTTTTACGTCACCGCGTTTAGAACGATCGGATTTTCCGACAACTTTGTGTGACCATGTGTATGCAAGAGAAGTTTGAGCCAACATCCGTCGGAAAAAATCCATGGATTTTGTTGTCGGAATGTCCGATCAACGTCTGACCGTGTGTACAGGGCATTAAAAAAAAATTCCTATGGGGAATTGGGGGAGCACAATTGCATCGTAATGTGGGTGGGGAGTTTGTGCTTTGTATAACCATGATTTAAAAAGTCTATTTCCAAAAAAGATGACAAAATATTCTTGGTCTACAAAGTCAGTTGTTTTTGTCTTAAATGTGCTGAAGATGGTTTTGGAACATGTAACATCTGTACATACACATTCCTGTTTGTGCTGTAGCTGTATCGTGACACACAGTCAATGACAGCAAAACAAAGATGAATTGCCATTAGATTTTACTTGGCTACACTATAAAATTATATTGGTACACTACACGATAAAAACAAAAACAAAAAAAACACAAAAGAATAATCCATGTATGCGTTTCTAAAGCTGATTGATTGAGTCACAGTAATAACTGGTCTGTTCCTTCTTTTTTTCACGTCAGTTCAGTAATGAGTACACTTTACAGTTAGAGGAGAGCCATGCTAGCCCTTCAAAGGTCATGCTGACATGCAATCAGAATGGTACTTCGCTCTTAATCTGCTTTGACCCTGGTTTCCATAGCAACAGCATTGTCTCTTACCTGCACTGTAGTCAGCCATTGCACTGATCCTAGCCTCGTCAGCTACTGTTAAAAAGGTAAATGTAAGAAGGTTAGCCCGGTTAGTGCCCACATTCCACATGCAATGCAAAAAATAAAAAAAGGAACATTAAGATGAAATGTCTCAGTCCATGCAGGCTCTTTATCCCCCCGAGAGTCTTAATGCAATATTGGGAAATTAAAACACTCCATGCAAAGTTTGCTGGCTGCAAACCGCAGGCACTTATGTTATTACATGTTAGCATCACCCACTTAAACAGAATTAAAACTGTTAATTATTTTCATCATTTGCTCATGCCAAAAAAGCAGATCATTTAAAAAGGCAGACAAAACAGAATAGTAATTATTGTAATGATTGCTTTCTGCTGGTGACACATTGCTTTCCCCAGCCTTTGCGATTAATTGGGGTTGTATTAATAATAGTATTAGGAAACAATCTCAGGGGTTATGGTAATACACAAAACTGACAAATATGGCTACGTTCAATATGCAACTCATGCTGTAGCATTGCATTACATATGGGGAAATATTACCTATGTATATGCAGACATGTATTCAAACTGGAAGTTGAAATGGAAAAAGTGGACGTGATTTAAAGAAGAACTAAACCAATCAAATTAACGGTTAAAAAATATTTCTGGCTACCCATTACATAAGCTTGTGCTCTCAACCAAACCATCAAATGGCTGGTGTCATAACTGACGACATGTGCTACACCATGGCAGTTGCAGATAAAACTGAAGCTAAGATGGCAGCTTCTTTGGCTCAAATGAATAGGAAGGTTTAGTTCCACTTTAACCCTGCCTGTGGCCAGCAACATGAGCACTCAGCTTTCCCTTAGGAACAATGAGACACTCAAAAGGAACAATTCGTCATAGGACAAGCCTAGCCTTATCTTTGCTGATGGCAATCTGACGGCTTTCAAAACTGGTATATTGACAATTCAATGGTCAATGCAAGTCAGCTGTGAAAGGTTTGTGGACATAATCAGAGAAATCACTGTACAAGAGGCAGAAATGTTCATGTCAAAAATTAGTCCAACTAATTGGCTTGTGTCACAGGAACAGTTTTCCTGCATTTGACGTGCATATACAATGCAAACAAACCAAGGACAACAAAAACCCACCAACTTCAACTGAGCAGTACATATGGCAATTCAGAGACTGCATTTAGCTACATTTCCTTGGACACCGCAGTAAATACTACCTAAGTGTGTACTGCAGACAAAGCAGGTCAAATGTAGACATTTCTTGTCAGAAGCCCCGTTTCATTTCAAATAGCAAATGGAACATTTGAAAAGAACACCCATTGACATGAGCACTTAGGCATCAGTGTTTTTTTTTTGTTCAGAACATATCCCCTGCCTGAGTAAAAGAGCATGCCCCCTGCCATCAGACTGCAGAAAAGGGCCCTTGTTCTCTTTGTGTGGAAGCAGTAGTCTCTCCACAGAGGTTTGACACACCTTCTGCTGAATCGGCAGAGGGCACGTTAAATCACTGCTTCCACACAGAGAACAAGGGTCCTTCTCTGAAACATACTGGCACAGGCTTTTCTACTCAGGTTGTGGACGCTTTCTAAAAAAAAAACAAAAAAAAACAAAATAATTGTAAGACTTTGCACACTTTTTTAATGCACCAGGAATGTATTTTGATGGCAATAGCGTTAAATCAGTATGAAACTAGGGTGAAAGTGACTCCAATATAGCAAGGATGTTACCATAGCCTGTATTTATTTATTTTTCAATTTATGCTCATGTGGATGTTCAGTTTTGTAATATGATGCTATATAACTTGATTTCAGCAATAGTTTGATGTGCAATAGTCACTAAATTGGACTCTGCATGTTTGGGCAAACCATGCATTTGGACCCTCTTTACACTAATGCCAAGACTCTGTACTCCCTCTGGACAGTGAAATCCATATTTACTATCAGCACTCGCGATGTGGAGAACATCAGAAGATCATAAGAAACATTCCAACCTATGTCATGTTTAGCATAGTCTGCACAAGGCTTATGTTTTACATTTACGTGCCAACTTCTTCTGCAATACTCTTAAAGCACAGGCCTTCTCAGGGGAGGGACTGAAGTAGACCAGTGCTACATTATGAAGAAACAGCAGGCAATGCTTTTTCACTAAAGAGAGTCCTGTGATTCAGGGACCATTCAAATGCTTATTCAGTGAAGCCGACGCTCTCCTAATATGCTTGATAGAGGCTACATAGAACCATTATAAATTGTTCAAGTTAACTATAGAACATAATGTTATTCTGTACTACACATGCAAAATGACTGCACATTCACAAGACATCAAAGGGTTACAGTTCTGATTAATATTTTCAAAAGATACAAAATCTAGACTGTGAATGGTGCTATAAGAAATAATTCCTCATGCCCAGTATAATTGCACCCAACCACGCTATTGATTGGCCTTATACTGCAGCTAAAATCTACATTGTGAGCCATTTAATCTTATTATCCCGGTGAAATAATACCTAGCTCTCTGCAAGCTGGCAAAGTCACATTGCTTTTATAAGTACTCTGGCAAAGACAGTCAATTAAACTAATAGCTGCCGAGATTAAATCTAAAAGTAAACACTTTGTTTCAATAGTAACGAGTCAAATGTTCAGAGTTATTCTGCTTTCAGAGTGTTTTCCCCTAATATTTTGAAAACTGCTTAGTGACCTGTCATTGCTTGATGAGAATATCCTTCTCATGGCACACATTAAGGCTACATTCACACGAAAGATTAAATGCAAACAGCAGATTCCTGTGGAAGCACTCAGTGGCCATCTATCTCTAGCTGAAAGTAACAGCTGAATGTGCGCCTACTTGCACACAATAGTCACAGCTCCCGTCAGCCTGTCATTGCTTTGTACAGTGTTCCCGGTTGCAGCTGCTCACATACCTCTGTGATCCAAGCTGCAGGAATCCACCAATTCTTGCTGCAGGAATCTGCTATATGCCCCTAATACCGTGTGTGAATGTAGCCTTATCAAATCAAAGGCTACTAACAGCACTGCAGGGAGCACTTTTTACATTTCCCAGAATGTACAGGAAAAAGTAGACCTGCAGATCCTCTACTTATCTTCCTCTATGAAAGTTAACATTATATAGAATGTTTCAGGATTGCTGTCTGTCTGAATGTCATCTTGTTTTTTTCACATATATAATGAAACTGAAAAAATAGGATTTTTAACGTCATCCTTACCTGTAAAATGCCTTTCTTTGAGTACATCATGGGACACAGAGTCACGGAGGTAATATTCATTACCTGCTGGGTTATACTTCATCATAAGGTGAATGGACACTGGTAGACCAAAGGTCTTCAGACAGGAAGTGATCTCCTATATAACCCCTCCCATACAGGAGGCACTTCAGTTTTGTAGCAAGCACTGAATCCTCAAAAAAGAAGGGAGGGATCTTTGTGTCCCATGATGTACTCAAAGAAAAGGATTTTACAGGTAGGTATTACGTAAAAATACCATTTTCTTTTTCATACATCATGGGACACATAGTCAGGCCAATATTCATTACCTGCTGGGACATCTCAGAGCAATAGCCTTGAGGGGAGGGAGACACCCTGCCAAACAATAGCCATCAGAACTGATACGGCAGCCGCAGTACACTGCGGCCAAAAGCCGAATCCTCGGCTGCTCAAACATCCACTTGATAAAAGTTTGTGAACTTATGCACTGAAGACCAGATAGCAGCCTTACAAATCTGAGCCACAGATACCTGATGGCGAAAAGCACAGGAGGTTCCTACACCCTTGGTAGAGTGAGCTCTCACCCTAAAGGGAGGAGCTTTATGTTTCAGACTGTAGGCCTGAATGATCGACAGACCCAATTGGCAATGGAAGCTTTGGAAGCTGAAAGAAAAGCAGCGCCGCTCTAAGAGTAGTAGGTAGTTAAAATAAAAACTTTAATATTTTAAAATTGTGCACTCACATTTGTGTGATAAAAACAGGCATTGGTAAGTTCTCCTGGGCAACGCAGAGTCACTTCTGGAACCAGCTGGGCTGTGGTGGGGCCGGCCTCGGACGCTTTCGGTGGAGTCCGTAGCTCCGAGGCGTGGGGTTCCCTCTGGCAGCGCGTCAGCAGGTACGTGGGAAGATGACGTCAGGTGGAGGAGAGCGGGGGGCGTGGCCGTAGCGCTCGCGTTCGGAGCATGCGTGCTCCTTTATCAGGCATGGATATCAGCCATGATGGTGTTGGTAATATAGGGAGAGAGGAGGGGAGGGACAGGGGCGGTACACAGGAGTGGCCTGGCAGCGTTGGTGCGTGTCTAACACACGCCAGCAGAAAGGAGGGATAGTGGTGTGACTCATAAGTGCAGGGAGAAAAGTGAAAAAGGGGGAGGGGTTATGGAACTAGAACGATAGGAAGGATAGTTGGAAAAAATAAGAAATTGGGATAAAAATAGGGATAAATATTAAGAAAAACAAGAGAAAAAAATAAAAATGAAATTCAAAATGTGAGAAATGAGAAATATAAAAAATATATGAAAACAGAAAATGAGAAATATAAAAAGAAAAATTAAAATAAAAAATGAAAAATAAGGGTAGACAGTACAAATACAATACACTTTGATACAGTAGGAATCAGAGGGCCCTGCTCCTTAGAGCTTACAATCTAAGAGAATATTTTGAGTATATTTTAAAAAAATATAAAAAAAATACAAAAAATATATATAAACTAATTTTTATAAAGAATATATATATATATATATATATATATATATATATATATATATATATATATATATATATATATATATATATATATATATATATACACAGTATATATATATATTATATTAAAAAATTATATAAAAAATGAGGTGGGAAAAGAATTTTTTTATATATTAGGTGGGAAAAAATATATATTGTATTTTTTATATATTTTTTTATATATACTCAAAATATATTTTCATATTTTTTTATTTTTCATTTTTTATTTTTATTTTTACATATTTTTAATTTTTTATTTTAATTTTTTTTTTATATTTCTCATTTTCTATTTTCATATATTTTTTATATTTCTCATTTCTCACATTTTGAATTTCATTTTTATCTCTTGTTTTTCTTAATATTTATAACTATTTTTATCCCAATTTCTTATTTTTTCTAACCATCCTTCCTATCATTCTAGTTCCATAACCCCTCCCCTCCCCCTTTTTCACATTCTCCCTGCACTTACGAGCCACACCACTATCCCTCCTTTCTGCTGGCGTGTGTTAGACACGCACCAATGCTGCCAGGCCACTCCTGTGTACCGCCCCTGTCCCTCCCCTCCTCTCTCCCTATATAACCAACACCATCATGGCCGTTATCCATGCCTGATGAAGGAGCACACATGCTCCGAACGCGAGCGCTACGGCCACGCCCCCCGCTCTCCTCCACCTGACGTCATCTTCTCACGTACCTGCTGACGTGCTGCCAGAGGGAACCCCACGCCTCGGAGCTACGGACTCTACCGCAAGCGGCTGAGGCCGGCCCCACCACAGCCCAGCTGGTTCCGGAAGTGACTGCGTTGCCCAGGAGAACTTACCAATGCCTGTTTTTATCACACAAATGTGAGTGCACAATTTTAAAATATTAAAGTTTTTGTTTTAACTACCTACTACCCTTAGAGCGGCGCTGCTTTTCTTTCTGCTTTCTCATACCACAGAGTCCCTTCTACTCTGACAAGCTGGCTGCAGCTCATCATAGATGCCTTAACCATCTTTAACTGTTTTTAACTGCTTGTCACCCCTGGACATACCTGAACTCCCACGCCACTGCCTCTTACCTATCCATCAGCAGCACCTGTCAGCGCTCCATTCCTCCTCGGTTACTGCAAGCTTTGGAAGCTGCCTGCCCCTTCTTGGGTCCTTTTGGTAAAACAAAAAAAGTCTGATCCTCGGATCTCTGCATCTAGACAAATAAACCTTGACTGTCCAGACAACATCCAAAGAATGCAGTCGTCTCTCTTCCGCCGAACGAAGACGAGAGAAAAAAGAAGGCAAAATAATGTCCTGATTTAAATGAAAAGCCGACACCACTTTCGGCAAAAAGGATGCAACAGGTCATAACACGACTCTGTCATGGTGAAGGATCAAGTACGGTTCCCTGCATGAAAGGGCCGCCAACTCCCTTCTAGTCGAGGTGATAGCCATCAGGATGGCTAGCTGGCATGACAGCAAGTCTAATGGAATTTCCTTAATAGGTTCAAATGTTTGTTTCTGTAACACAGACAGCACCAAGTTCAAGACCCAAGGACACATAGGTGACCTAATGGAGGGAAGCAAGCGAGTTGCCCCTTGCAAGGTTCAGATCAGTGAATGGGAGGCTAAAGGCCTTTGGAAGAGTACTGAAAGGGCCGAAACTTGACCTCTGATTGTACTCAAAGCCAATTTGATTTCCACAGCTGACTGTGGAAAAGAGAGAATTCTCCCAATCCCCTATTTCCAAGGATGCCATTTTCTGGCTTCACACCAAGCAATATAAGTCTTCCGGACCTTAAGATAAATCTTCCTAGTGATACCTTTTCTAGCATTCACTAGAGTAGACACCACTGGTCCAGAGATGCCAAGGTCCTTTAACACCCTGGCTTCAATAGCCATGCCGTCAAATTTAGAGACTGTAAATTGGGGTGGAATATATAGGACCTTGAGATGGTAGACCGGGGCGACGTGGAAGCATCCATGGTCTGTCTATTGTCAGTCTCACAATCTCCAGGAACCAGGGCCTTCTGGATGACTGGAATCCCCTCTCTTTGAATCCTGCTCAACAAATGTGGAAGGAGAGGGATCGGAGGGAGATCATAAACCAGGGAGTACTGGCTACATGGAACTATCAGAGCATTTGCTCCAACTGCCAGAGGATCTCTTGTTTGCGACACAGCTTGTTGTTGAACCTGGATGCCAGTAGGTCGACCTCTGGCCATCCCCAACGTTGGCAAATTTCCTGGAACACCTCTGGGTGTAGGGACCATTCCCCCGGGCAGATTTGCTGGCGGCTGAGATAATCTGCCTTCCAGTTCTCTACTCCTGGGATATGGACTGCCGATATTATTGCCACATGTCCCTTTGCCCAGGCTAGTATGCAGTTCACCTCTTTCAAAGCTGAATGACTCCTGGTACCACCTTGGTGGTTTATATAGGCCTCTGCCGTGGCATTGTTGGACTGAACCCTGGACTGGACCCTGATGGGGCAGTCCTGAAGCTCCACCTTCCAGGATCGTAGGGCCAGACGTACTACCCGTAATTCTAGGACGTTGATGGGCAGGGTCTGCTCTGTCCATTTCCCCTGAGCTGTGAGCCAGTCTAGGGTCGCTCCCCAGCCTGAGAGACTGCCATCTGTAGTCAGTACTCTTCAAGTTACCTGGAGAAAAGATTTTCCCTTTGGCAGGTTCAGATCCTCCAACCACAAGTTTAGGCTTAAGCATTCCTGAGGAGATAAGCACATTGGATAATCCAGGGCTTTTCTTCCTCTGTTCCAAGCCAACAAGATGTCTTGTTGTAAAGGCCTGGAATGGAACTGGGCATAGGGCACTGCCTACCATCCTCCCTAGAAGACTCATACAGAGCCGAATGGAGGGTTGTCTGGTGCCCCTTATCTGCCACACCTGATCCTTCAGGGCACAGATCCTTAAGGATGGCAAGAATACTCTTGCTTGGACCGTGTTTAGAATCAGACCTAAATATTTTAGACTTTGAGCTGGTCTCAAGGCTGACTTTTCGGTGTTTATGATCCAGCCTAAGCTTTTCAAATAACTGTGTATATTATGCTCTGCTATTATGCTCTCACTGTGTATATTATGCTCTGTTCTAAAGCCTGTAATGAGTGATCTCTGAGCAAGAGGTAATCCAGATACCCGAGCTCCAGGATCCCTTGGGCCCTTAAAAGACCCAATACTGGTGCTAGGAACTTTGTGAACACCCGGGAGCTGTAGCAAGCCCGAAGGGTAGAGCCACAAACTGAAAATGATGTTCCTCTACTGCAAAATGTAGGAACCTCTGATGAGGCTGAAAGATAGGTTTGTGCAAATACACGTCCTTTATATCGATGGAGGCTAAAAAGTCTCCCCTCTGGAGTGAGGTTACTACTGAGTGGACAGACTCCATCCGAAAGGATTGTATCACTAGCTACTTGTTCAGGGACCTTGGGTCCAGAATGGGCCCTTGTGTCCCCGTTTGGTTTCTGAACCATAAACAGGTTTGATTAGCACCCTGTGCCCCTTTCGGGTACCAGAACCTCTACAATCACTCCTTGATGCATTAGATGATGTAGTGCCTGAAGTAATAAGTTTCTTTTTGGAGGATCCGAAGGACGCTGGATCTTAGAAACCTCTGAGGGGGCACCCCCCCGTAACTCCAGCTTATAACCGCGAGATATAATTGAGGTGACCCACTCGTCCTGAATTGTTGTTTTCCAAATGTCCCCAAAGTGCAGCAGCCTTCCCCCACCCGATGGAGTGGGAGCGTCCCCTCAAAAGGAGGGCTTGGCGCTGGGTTTAGAAGAATTTTGGACCCAGGGCTTTTTCTGGCGCTAGCACCCTATTGGCGACGGAACCGCCCTGACGCTGAGACATTTGATGAAGCAGTCCTGGGTTTTTAAACGAGGAACATTTGGTGCTTTTCTTCACAGGAAGTAGAGAACTCTTCCCTTCGGAAATCTTTTGGATATATTTGTCCAAGTGATCACCGAATAAACGTTCTCCCTGAAATGGGAAACCTGCCAATAACTTTTTACAAGGAAGCGCGGCTGACCAGTTCTTAAGCCATTAAAATCTGCACATATGTACAGACTAGAGAGCCAGACGAGAAACCTGCTGTATTGAATCCTTTAAAGCATCAACAGCGCTTGAGGAATATCTGTCTTACTTTCAGGCAGATCATCCTCTTGGTTAGGCCTATCAGGCCGTTTGACTTAATCCTTTATGGACTGGCAAATACCAATTGCTGCAACAGCTGGCTGAATAGCTGAACTGGTGAAAGAAAAGGGAAGCTTTTAATAATAAGTCCAATTTCTTGTCAACAGGGTCTTTCAAGCCCTGTGCGTTATATATCCGACAAGTTAAGTTCTTGTTTAAGGAAAAGACTGCTGCATCTACGGCTGGCCTGCTCCGATTTTTAATAAACGTTTCATCCATGGAATATAAAAGTCCTGTCAGGATGTTCCCAAACACCCACCTGTTCCAACAGGGGGTGTAGTGGGAAAGTCTGTCCAACCTGAAAAGATCTCAGAGATCCCAAAGAGGACCAGGGGGGCTCATTCACCTCTGCAAGAGGAAACTTAAGGGCAGAAAGAACCATTTCGGTCAGAGTCAGGATCAAAAGCCCCTGCGACTGAGAGGCAGACATCAACTGGATACCTTCTTGTCCAGATTGCTCGGAAGCAGACTCCTCATCCGAATCCTGAGCTTTCAGCTCTTCCCAATCCTCAATCCATTCCTGCACCAGACTAGGAGACTTCAAGGAGGGGGATCTGTCACGTTTCCTGACACCCTTTGGGATGGAGGCAATCGTGCCTGCAATCCTGTGCTCTAACCCAGCTAGGGCTGAGGACAGTTCATCCTTAGTGATAAAGGGTGAAGCAGCAGCGTTGGCTGTAGGCACAATACCAGATAAGAGTAGTGGCTGGGATTGCCTGGGAGCCTCAGGTCTTTCAGGGGATATGACTAGGTTCACCAGGAATTACTAATGACATAGGTATGCCCTTCCCTATGGTGTTAGTCCCACTCCTCTGTTGGAAGACATTCAATGCCTGCAAACAAAGAGTACTTGGGTGTAGTTAAAACACCTTTGAAGGGATACCCTGTAATAGGGCTCACCAAGCCCCTATGCAACAATCCTGCTAAGCACCTTTAGCCTGCCAAGCAACACCTGGTGACTCATGTGACCCGGGTAAGGAAAAATGAACCACTGCAAGTCTCTGTTCAGAGCCTGCTTTGTGTCCCACAGCTGCCTTCTGGAAGCACCACATGCTTGGCCTGCACAGCTTAAATAAGCTGGGTGTGCGCCGGAACGTTCCATGTGTGTGTACGCACGCATGTGCGAGGTCCCAGCGAGCGGGCGTGACTGTATTCGCGTACGACGTGAATCTTCGTTCGCTCAGATAAAGGCTATGGCGCATGAACGGCGAAGCCATGTGCGCCATGGCCGCCAAACTGCTGGGCCCAGCGTTTGCTCTTGTGAACGCACATGCGCCATGGCGAACCAAGGCGAAATGGCGCACCGTGGTGCGCCATCATACAGGTAAAAAACAGCCAGACACAAACAAAAAAGGTACGCTTTGCAAACACCCACAGCTAGCCCAGAACTCCCCCAAATGGTCACTGCACACAGGTGTCCATCCTTTAGCTAGCCTGATTGATTGTTACAATCAGTGGGACACCCAATAATAAAATAAAAGGGGTTTCACTTACCCGCCCAGGCGCAGGGCCACTTAGAAGCTAAGGGCCCAATCTTCACCCTTCACGGCGGGTTCATGTCACTTGAACCTTCAAGGACTGGGTACCTTTTTATGTTTAGGGTCCACTCCCTTGGACCTGTACAGCACCCTGCAGGAAATGCTTTAGCACTGTAGTGTCCAGGTTTTCCACTCTGCAGGGTCCAGCGCCCGGAGGCCACGTTACAGGTAAAACCTCGCAGGAACTTGAGTCTTCTTTGCGAGCCTCGGGTACCATTTACCCAAGCATAAAACCTGTGTCAAATGGATCTGTTCGACCAATCCCTTGATTCAATTCTGGAAGCGTTTGTGGGACTAGAGACTGGGAGCTCAGAAAGCTCAAACAAACCATGCCATCCACCTTGCAGACACTGGTAAAAAACTGAAGTGCTTCCTGTATGGGAGGGGTTATATAGGGGATCACTTCCTGTCTGAAGACCTTTGGTCTACCAGTGTCCATTCACCTAATGATGAAGTATAACCCAGCAGGTAATGAATATTAGCCTGACTCTGTGTCCCATGATGTATGAAAAAGAAATAATGTTTTTCAACAATTTGTCCCAAAGCTTTTCTAACCCATTGACTACAGCTTGGTGAAATGACTCAGAAAGCTGTTAACCTTATTTTTTCAAAGCATGAGTATATCAGGTATGTGTACTTGATGTAAACTATTTAACCAATGGATGTCTCTAGTGTTTAAGGGAGTGGTAGATTCTGCTTCATCTAGTCTCAATAGCAGCTGATACAGAAGCAACTACAAAATAAAGATCAAAGCGAGTTGGACTGTAAGGCTTGACATACTTTGTTAATTTTTTTGCATTCGACCAGCGGGTTAAACAGAAAAAAATAGCCAAATCCCAGACCAACACACTTGCTGTGGATAGGAGGATTTTTTCTGCTGAGCCTTTGTATTCACAGTGGGGAGCCTTCCCGCCATCAGAATACAGTGATCAGTGTTGCTGGTTATAGCCAGTGGCTGGTTGTACACAAGTCAATCTATACATGCCCAGCCTGCCCATACATGGATTCAAATTCAGCTGGTTCCTGCTGAACCGACCAGTTTTTGATCCATGTATGTCCGCCTTAAGTCTCTATACCAGTCTTAAGTAGACTCCAGGCTGTCAATATTATCCAGCTTTGAGGTCGAAGGGCTATGTAATAAAATAAAGAGCTGCATTAAATATGGGCCTTATATAGGGCACCACCAAGCATCACTAGTTTGGATTAATCAGCAAGAAGCAGAGACAGGATAGAGAAAAAAAATGTATCTTATCGGTATGGTTTTTCCCCAGTAAGCAAGAATGGTCTGCAGAGTGCCTTGCATACCTTGCAATGTGAGCTAAATCCAAATGGCCACAGAATGCAATCATTTTAGCTTAGAGAAGTACTGGAAGATTCAGATGACTGGAGGCACATTCCATCTGGCTTCTGATGTATGCCCAATAAATGTAAATCAATGTCAAATTACAGTCATGAAAACAAAGTTAAACTCTGGGCAACAATTTCTTATTTAAAATTATTTCAAAGGATATATAATCCACTCTGTGAGCATTAAATTCCTTTGAAATCCCAGACATTACCTTGTAAATGTAGCAGTGACATTATCACTGTGCTGCACGCATGGAGCAAAGCTGTTGGCAGGACCCAGCGGGTCCATCTACTGCAGGCTGCGTGTAGGAACTAGAGGGGGACATATACAAGACCAGTCACCCTGTACAAAAAGGGGGAAGCAATGACCTGTCTTTATTTGGGAAACGCCTGTACAGAGGCAAAGTGCAGGAGCTGTTTCAAGCTAAATTGCTGTGCAAATCTGGAAGAAATACCAAGTAGGAATACACTCGCCTCTTGTATTTAGACCAGGGGTAGGCAACCTCAGCCCTCCAGCCCTGGTGAAACTACAAGTCCCATGAGACATTATAAGACCCTGACAATCACAGGCATGACTCCTAGAGGCAGAGGCATGATGGGATTTGTAGTTTCACCACAGCTGGAGTGCCGAGGTTGCCTACCCCTGATCTGACAATATTAGTTTAGGCCAGATTTGAACTTAAAAAAAAACGGAGGGAAAAAAAAAAAACAACAAGGCATTCTTGGGGCTACATGTGTACTATTATGGAGACTGTAATTCAAATGCTGCTGCTATGACTCGGTTCATCTGTTGTGCAGTGAGAAATGATGACCTTTGAATAAATCCCAGTATCTGGTTATCAGAAGACACAGCAAACGTCATATGTTTGGCTAATGCTTGCACGACTGCCGAACTACCTCTGTCTGGCTGGGGCTGGTAGATCAGAAATAAAATGATATTTAAAGAATTAATTTATCTGAGTGAGAAAGGAAGGTGCTGAGCTCTTTTATCTATGAACTTGTCATGGGGAATAAATCCATATCTTTTTTTATATACTGTAGATACAGAAAAACAGCCATATCCAGCAGGCTGCAGGAAGGTAGCACCTCATAAAGCCATTCTGCAAGGCAGGATTGTGAACAGATAAACTACACAGTGATGATGGAAATACTACATTTCAGGAATTTTAATTCGAATTTTAAGGAATTATCTCACAGACAACTCCAACAGCTGTCATTAGATATTCATCTGTTTTCAGTGGAAATGGGTTTTGAAGGATTTAAAATAATCCATGATTACTACAAAAGAAGAACAGAAAGTGACTTTTTCTCTAGGTATATATATTTGATAATGACACCAAAAAAAAAAAAAAAATCTTCTATACATAGTGTGACTGATGGAAGAGATTTTCCACAAAAAAAAATAATTAAACCACAATATTTAAGAAATAAACATATTTGTTACCTAAATCCATGCTTTTGGATTTTCGGGTTTTAACAAAGTCCAACTGACTGGCGTCTCCAAACTGCTTGGTGCGTTTCTCTGACATGCTCTGGCGACCAAACCCCTCTCTCTGGAAGGCAAGGGATGGATCTACATCTGGACTCAAAGTGCTGAAAGAAATTTAAAATAGTATTCATAATCACCAATCAAGAAATAGTGTGTGTTTGTCAGTGCGAGTGTGTGTATTTCATAAGGAATATGTTCTACATAGACACATTAGACAGATTAAATGAGAAGTTTGCCTTTTGGGAAAAAATAATACATGCACATATTTTTGCAGAAAGAAAAGTGCATTTATTCTTATTTCCCGCAGAAGCATGCAGAGCATTGCACCTGTGATCAGTGGATCTTGAGTGCAATGTCAGTCTCCTTGCAGACAAGCCGCCCATACCTCTGCACAGGCTGTCTGTTTAAAAGCTCTTCAGTGCCCTCGCAGTTCATTGGGAACTACAAACCACCTGCTGCAATGGCATCCAGGACTTGTAGCTCATTCATTTACAGACTGTTGTGAATAAATAATGCTTAGGGGAAGGGGGGTGGGGTGGGGACAGAGAGAATGCTGGAGCATGTTACTAGTTACACCCTACTAGGAATGGGCTCAGGCGAGTTCAGGATCCTAATCCCAACCCACCTGCCCGATCCTGCCAGGAAGCCGGCATTGCACAACGCTAGTCCCAGGCAGTGAGATATTTCCCAGTCCGAAGCTGCACAAATTGAGCAATATCTCACTGCCTGTGATTAGCGGTGTGCAGTGTCGGCTTCCTGGTGGGATCAGGCAGGTGGGTTGGAACTAGGAACCCGAACACGCCCGAGCCCATCTCTACACCCTACATATGGGTGTAATGTTTACCATGCTCCAAAAGGTGAACTTAGCCCTTTACGTTGCTGCTGGCTAAATTTTACCACTTCTGCCCCGGAAGGATTTGCCCCCTTCCTGACCGGGTCATTCTTTGTGATACAGCACTGCATCGATTTAAACTACAATTGTGCGGTCGTACGACGTTGTACCCAAACAAAATTTGTCGTTTTTTTCCCCACAAATAGAAATTTCTTTTGGTGGTATTTGATCACCTCTGCGTTTTTTATTTTTTGCGCTATAAAGAAAAAAAAAAGTAACAATTTAAAAAAAATATTTTGTAGTTTTTGCTCTAATAAACATCCCCAAAAGTTATAGCGCCTACAAAATAGTGGATAGATTTATGTCATTTTTATTATTTTATTTTTTTACTAGTAATGGCGGCCATCTGCGATTTTTATCAGGACTGCAACATTGCGGCAGACAGATCGGACACTTTTGACACTATTTTGGGACCACTGACATTTATACAGTGATCAGAGCTAAAAATAGACATTGATTACGGTATAAATGTCAATGGCAGGGAAGGGGGTTAACACTAGGGGGCGATCAAGGAGTTAACTGTGTTCCCTAGGTGTGTTCTAACTGTAGGGTGGATAGAACTGACTAGCGGAGGAGAGAGATCGGTGTTCATATTTAGTATGAACACACAATCTCTCTCCTCTCCCCTGAGAGAACTGGGATTTGTGCGTTTACACACACAGATCCCGGTTCTTGCTCTGTCACAAGCGATGATGGGTGCCCGGCAGTCATCGCACCAACCGGGCACATGCATCTGCGCTGGAGACAGGCGGCGGGCGCGTGCCTGCTGTGACATCTTAAAGGAGCGACGTCCAGCTACGGTGATTTGCGTAGCCGTGCCAACCTGCCACAGTATAACTGCGGCAGCTGGTCTGCTAGTGGTTAAAGACAACACCAGCTTTATTACCCCCCCTTAGGCTTTTCTCATTATCTATTATCGACATGTATAAATACATAGGTCCATATAGTGAACTTGGTGTTGCATTATTCACTTTAAGGTCATCACAAAGGACAAGGGGGCATGCTTTACCTCTGGAGGAAAAGAGATTTAATTTTCAAATATGGAAAGATTTCTACACAGTAAGAACTGTGAAAAGGTGGAATAGACTCCCTCAAGAGCTGGTTCTGCCTTGCTCAGTAGATTGTGTTAAAAAAAAGGCCTGGATTCCTTCCTAAATGTACAGAATATAACTGGGTACTAACATTTATAGGTAAAGTTGATCCAGGGAATATCCAATTGCCTCTCAGGAATTTTTTCCCCTGCTACAGCAAATTGAATCATGCTTTGCTGGAGTTTGCCTTCCTCTGGAATAATTGTGGGTATAGGATTGTGTATATGGGTTTGTTTTTTTTTGTTTTTCTCTTTTATTGGTTGATCTAGATCAGGGGTCGCAAACTGGTGCCCCTCCAGCTGTTGCGAAAGTGCCTGTGCCTCTGCCTGTGGCAGTCACACTTTTAACTGTAAGCCTTGCAATGCCTCATGGGACTTGAAGTTTCGCAACAGCGGAAGGGCCACCAGTTTGGGACCTCTGATCTAGATGGACCTGTGTCTATTTTAACCATACTATGTTAGCCTCTTCTATGTACATTACTGACCCTGGTTGTATGGTCCTACAGAGGGCAGCTCTAACTTTATTTCTGGGCTAAGCCTTACCAACCACCCTCTCGGCTAACAAGAGTGCCCATTATAGCCATACAAGTGCTAACACTGCTAAGTTTAAAGGGGGGATGGAAAGCTTAACCTAAATCGAATATGTCTAATTCTAGAAGTTTGGGTACTTGTAAAACACCTGTCACCTCAAGGACACACAGGAAGCATTTTTTTCCCATGTCCCATTCATACTGCAATGCAGCCTAGGGCACGTTGCGATAAAATACTGACACGCTGCATTTTATTGCAGCGCACCATTGACAGCTTTACTTTAAAGTGTATTTCCACTTTTACACCTCCATATTTGAAAACACCTATTTTATATTTGTTACATTTTATATTTGTTATATGTTCCCATTCACATAGCATAACTAAAAAATTCAAAACTTGTTGCTTACTTTTTAATTCAAAAAATCGGCCTACCATTTCCATATTTTATCTAATGTTAAGGAGAGGGCTAGACAGTTGTTTTCAAAGCATTATTAACTCTGTCTGTACTGTGCTAGCAGATCCTCATTAGTTGTATACCAGATGTGCAGGACTCTCTGTCTTAAAGGGTTAAAGCAGAACCATCACATACCGCTGACATTTTCTGGTGGGGCTTCAGGAGTCATTCATTCTGATATACACTGGTACAATGCCAAGAATGTATGCGGAGATTGGCACATACAGCTTAGTGTCAATGCAACAGAAGATTTCAAACAGGTAGGTAAATTTGTTTTATTGCAGAGGAAGAGAAAAACAAAAATCTGCCTGCTCGAAAAATTTTTAACTGAAGGATTACTTCTACTTTAAAGAACTCAAGCCTTCGGTGGTACATTGTTTATGCACTTAAAAAAAAAACAAAAAACAAAAAAAAAAAAAAACTGTCTCTACATCTGTCTCTTACTTGCACATTATTCTGACTAATTCTTAACTACAATACAGAGTGCTGAGTATAACCCTGCTCCAAACAACCAGAAAGGGAAGAATTATTTTTTGTATAATTATTTTTAGGTATGCTTTGTGAACATGTAGTGGGTAGTTCTCAAATCTGACTGTAATGGGTGAAATGCACTTTAAACTGAAGCACATCTGTTATTTAAAGGATAAATAATGTAAAGCAAATAAATCCAGGGTAGAAAATGTGAAAACGCTTAACTTAGGCTTTAAAAGGGCAACAAAAATTGAATTTAGCCACAGACATAACACACTTATTTAAAGTGTCACTCCATAAGTGCTTTGCAGAACAAACATTTCCAAATGTCCTGAAAGTCACCTTTCCCCATGTATTACTGAGCATGGTGATTAAGCTGTGTCCCACCAGCACATTCATCCCTCTTCCGCCCAATTATTAAAATATTCATCAGATTTTTGCAGGCTCAAATCTACTCCCCAGGATTGATTTGGGAAGAGCTTCGCCACCCGGCGACCCTGCATATTATTAACATTCCTTATATTAATCCCTTCTTATTGCACTTTTTGTTTTCATAATATTTTCATGAAGGATTAGGGAGATAATGTCATGCTGGACGGCATACATTTTCCTCTGTGATTCAGAACAGCTGCCAGGCTTGTTTGTATAACCCTCATATGTCCATTGTGACTGCTCCAAGTTTCTGCCTCCGAGCATGAGGTTGTAGAGAACACGCAGCTCCCTTCTGTCTACTTGGCCCCCTGACTGCAGGAAATTGAACTGCATGGCTTTATTGTTAATGAATCTGGTCTTTAATGGCTGCTTTATAATGTGTGCACTTCGATTGTGAATACAGAAACCAGAAAGTCACATGGTCAGAACTGGCTGTACCAGAAGATGATTCTCTATGTCTTAATAGGTGATGGGCCTAATTAATATGGCACAAGAAGCATGACCTTTAATCAGAATCCAGTGACATTAGCTAAATACTCTGAATACACTTATAGTTTATTAAGAAAGAGCGACAGGTAAAAAGTCCTTACAAGCATGCAAAACTTAAATGGCAATTCCAGGCAATTAAACAAAAATATCAGTGAGCTGTTAATATTAACCAGAAACTTCATATTAGGCGCTAATTAAACAGTATATATATATATATATATATATATATATATATATATATATATATATATATATATATATATATACACACACATATATATACATACACACACACATATACATCTATATATATCATCCCCTCATGATCCTATGGACTAGCTAGGACCTAGCAGAAATACACAAAGCCCTAAATCTTATGTGCCGCATTGAATGTCTTCTCTTTTCCAGTGAGATGTAATGTTTTCTGGAAGTCTGCAGTGTATGGAGCAGAGATATCATTTATTTATTTTTGCAGGATCAATGATGTAATTAAATTGCCAAGAGTTTTAGATGAACAGGACTGGGAATTTATGGCCTTCAGAATTTATGGTTCAGAAGTTCAGGGTATTGGCTACCAAAACATTTGATAAAGTAAGTAGGTGTCTTCAGCACTGAGCTGAAAAACAATCTGTTGAAGTGCAGTGTTGAGTGCTCAGATTGCCAGTCCACTCGAAACTAATATTTCAGATTTTGGTAAATGTTGGAAAGCTTAACCACCCAAGAGTTTCTTCAGATCTCCAAACTTTCTAAAGATAGGGCCAGTTTGTTGTCCTTCAGACTTTAGGGTGGCTGGACTGGGCCCAGGGTGAGTAAACAATGCTGATCTTTGATATTAGGGGGAGAAATGTCGTCGGTGGAAGGAATAATTCTCCATCGTTGGTGTCAGAGAAAGGAATAGTGACCTATTGTTGGTGTCAGTGGCAGGAATAATAATGCCTCAAGGGCTCAATAAAGGCAAGCAAAGATCAGCACCCAGCCCCAGGGCCATAGTGTGGAGACCACTGTCCTAGAGCCATTCTGCCTGCCTGTTTTTTTTATTGTATTTTGAAAAATAAGAAGTGGGAGCAAGCAAAAGTGGCTGCAGACACCCATAATCTGTAAAGAGGGCAGAAACATGAACTATGGCAAGGAAATCTCACTACCTTGAAGATAATCTTCACCAGTCTTTATCAAAGAAAACAATGTTGCCTGTCTACCTCTGGTTTCAACTGTTTGGTGTTGATCTACTAAAACTGGAGTACACAAAATCTGGCGCACCTCTGCATAGAAACCAATTGGCTTCCAGGCTTTTTGGGGTTTTTTTTTGTCAAAGCTTAAAGTGGTTGTTACCCTAAAGAAAAAATCATGGTCCTGCCCCTTTAAGGAACGAGCTATAACATAGTGCTTTTTCCTTTTCAATTGCAGCTTTCTATCTTCTACAGCAGTGGTTCTCAACCCTGTCCTCAAGTACCACCTATAGGCCATGTTTGCAGGTTTTCCTTTATCTTGCACAGGTGCTTTAAATCATAGTCAATGGCTTAGTATTTTGGACAGCTATTTTATTCAAGAGAAATTCCCAAAACATGGCCTGTTATGCTACTTGAGGACAGGGTTGAGAACCACTGTTCTACAGTACCTGGTTGATCCTGACTTCCCATCTGTGAGCTGACCACGTTTATCATGGCTGCTGAGCCATGAAATTGTGGTCAGAATGTGTGTCTCTGTCATCCAGCGTCTCTCCTGTGCATCTCTGCATTTTCCCATCCTCCCCGTCCCTCTCAGTTTCGGTTTTAGTGTGTAATGAGAACACAATCTCCTTTCCTTTCCTCCCCTCCCCGCCCAGCCAGCCTTCATTTACTGACTATACTGTTTACCCAAAACAGAAGGGAATCTCGGTCCCTTCCACTTGGCTCCCTTAGATCAGGATCCAGAGCTGAGGGAGGACATGTGACCATAAATGAGCACAAAGAAAAAAGGTATTAAGATTGGAAAAAATAAAAGCAAACTGCACTGTACTGCTAAATGTACAAACAAATAAATACATGGAGGTTAGATCAGTTTTAGCCATTTAAGTTTACAACCACTTTAACCACTTTCGGACCGTCCACCATATGTATGTACATCGCTACTTTGACGTTATGTACTGTGGTTATGGCAGCAGATAGCTCCCATAACCCTGGTATATTTTTACACAGCAGGCGACCCGGCGTCAGATAGAAGTGGTCCTGGCGGATACGCCAAGGGATCACTTTTATGGGTGGTGGGAGAGTTGCCCGAACCCCCCCTCCCCCCCGCCGCTTCACAGTTGTTTTCCCCGCTTACCAGAGCCATCGGTAGTTGCAAAAATGATCCGTGTGCTGGACAGATGGGCATGAAGTCGAGTGAGGGCAAGATGGCCCAGTCGACACTATGCCCTTGGAGGACTGGAGCGACATCAAAAAGGGCCCATTTTCTTTTTGCTTTTAAATGTAAATGTGAGATCTGAGGTCTTTTTTTTACCTCAGATCTCACATTAAAGAGACTTTGTTCTACTTATTTCTATTACAAGGGATGTTTACACATAAAAGTGATCAAAACATTTTTTTTCAAAGAAACAGTGTAAAAATAAAAAGTGTAAATAATATAATAAAAAAATTAAATAAAATTCAAAGCGCCCCATCCCTCTGAGCTCATGCACAGGAGTGAACGCATATGCAAGTTGCGCCCACATGTGAGGTATCGCCATGATCATCAGAGCGAGAACAATAATTCTAGCACAAGACCTCCTCTAACTCTAAACTGGTAAGCTGTAGAAAATTTTAAAGTGCCTATGGAGATTTTTAAGTACCTTAGTTTGTCGCCATTCCAGGAGCGTGTGCAATTTTAAAGCATGACACATTGGGTATCAATTTACTCGGCAAAAACGTTACTGTTTTCCTATTTTTTAATTGAAAAAAGTGTATATTTTTTTAAAAAGCCTGTTTGTAAGACGGCTGCGCAAATACAGTGTGACAAAGTACTGTAAAAAGCTCCATTTTATTCCCTAGAATCTCTGCTAAAAAAAAAAAAAAATACAATAACGTTTGGGGGTTCCAAGTAATTTTCTAGCAAAAAAAATACTGATTTTAACATGTAAACAACAAATGTCAGAAATGGGCTTGGTCCTTAACTGGTTAATTGAACAAGCTGAAGTTAGAAGCTGACTGGCTACCATGGACAGCTGTACCAGATTTTGCACGCTCCAGTTTTAGTAAATCAACACTTTTGTGACAGATTTGAAACAAATATGCAAACCAAAAACTTCAGAGTGAAATCAGGACTCCTAATCTCCATACTAACTCTTAGTGTCTTATAACGTACTAAACATATTCAATATAGCATGACAGCCAGGGAATAATATTTTCTGAAAAGGTCAGAAATGGCAACATTATATATATATATTATACACAAACACACACATATATATATATATATATATACATACACACACACACACTATATAGACACACTCAATGTAGGTTTTCGTTAATGGCAATGTAGTTAGGACCTGTGTATATGAGCTATTGTTCGCATCGGATCTGCCTTTCTCTTCATGCAATTGAATAGGTATGCCAAAGCAGCTTAAGAGGAGGTCAACTACAAGTCAAACCAACATGCGCATGACCTTAGAAGTGTCTCAAACACCTGAAAGTATGCTGCATTTTCCCATCCAAATAATCCCTTTACCAAACTGCAAGTGGCATGACCTTAAACATTGAACAGTAGGTCGGAAATGAGAAAACTAAAAAAAACAAAATGTTCATTGGAACAGAATTCCCAAAGAGTAAGGGATTGTTATTCTACCATCCCAGAAGTGCCAAGTTACAGTTAAGTCCATATATATTTGGACACAGGCAGAATTTTAGTTTTTTTCAGGTATTTACCAAAACATATTCAAGCTATAGTTATATAATGGATATGGTCTGAAAGCGCACACTCTCAGGTTTAATTTGAGGGTATGTACATCCAAATCGGAGGAAGGGTTTAGGAATTACAGCTCTAAAGAATAGCTATCCCCTCTTTTTCAAGGGGCCAAAAGTAATTGGACAATTGAATCAGAAGCTGTTTCATGGCCAGGTGTGGGCTACCCCTTCATTATTTCTTCATCAATTAAGCAGGTAAAAGGTCTGTAGATTCTAAGTGTGGTATTTGGGATCTATTGCTGTGAACCTACATCATGTGTTCAAAGGAGCTGTCCCTGCAAATGAAACAGGCCATTGTAAGGCTTCATAAAACAATTTCTCGATTTTTCGAACGTTTTTCATAACAAATCCATCAGAGAGATAGCAACGTTAGGAGTGGCCAAATCAATAGTTTAGTATATTCTGAGGAAAAAAAGACGCACTGGTGAGCTCAGCAACATAAAAAGGCCTGGACGTCCATGGAAGACAACAGTGGTGGATGATCATCGGTCCTCTCTATGGTAAAGAAAAACCCATTCACAACATCCAGACAAGTGAATGACATTCTCCAGGAGGTGGGGGTATCATTGTCAAAGTCTACAATCAAGAGAAGACTTCATGAGAGCAAATACAGTGGGTTCTCCACAACGTGCAAACCATTCATAAGCCTGAAGAATAGAAAAGCCAGATTAGACGTTTTTCAAAAAACATCTAAAAAGCCAGACCAGTTCTGGAAAAGCATTCTTTGGATTGATGAAAGGTTAATCTGTACCAGAATAATGGGGAGAACAAAGTGTGGAGAAGTCTTGGAACGGCTCATTATCCAAAACACACAACGTCATCTGTAAAAAATGGTGGAGGCGGTGTGATGGTATGGGAATGCATGGTTTTCATTGGCACTGGGTCATTGGTGTTTATTGATGATGTGACAGAAGACAGAAGCAGCTGGAATAATTCTGCAGTGTGTAGAGATATACTGTCAGCCAAGAATTACACAAATGCAGCAAAGTTGATTGGACAGCACTTCACAGTACAGATGGACAATGATCCAAAACACACTGCATAAGCAACCCAGGAGTTTTGAAGGAAAAGAAGTGAAACATTCTGCAATGGCAGAGTCAATAATCTGATCTCAACACAATTGAGCATGCATTTAACTTGCTGAAGGCAAAACTAATGGCTGAAAGACCCACAAAGAACAACTGAAGACTGCTGCAGTTAGAGGCTTGCAAAGCACCAGAAAGGAGGAAACAGTCTTTGGTAATGTCCATGGGTTTCAAACTTTAGGCAGTCATTGCAAGTAAAACATTCTCAACAAAATATTAAAAATTAAAAATTTTATTTATGATTACATTCATTTGTCCAATTACATTTGAGCCCCTGAAAATGGAGGGGGGGGGGGGGCTGTGTATAAAAATGTTTGCAGTTCCTAAAATTTGTACTTGATATTTTTGTTCAGCCCCTTGAATTAAAGCTGAAAGTCTGCACTTTAAATTCATTTGGATTGTTTTGCTTTAATTTTTTTTTTTCTGGTGGCATACAGAGCCAAAAGTATGAAAATTGTGCCTGTGTCCAAATATATATATATGGACTTAATGCCAAAGCATGTAAACATGTGGCAGCTGTAATGGCTAGCTCCCTTCCACAACAATGTTTCAGAATAGCTGAGATGAGCTGTACAGGGAAGGTGCTCTGCTTCGCTCTTTCCCTGGCAATCATGCTGATGCTCTAAAAGCATGCTCAAGAGAAGGACCAACTGCAAAAGCGGCATATAATAATTCTCACTGCTTGTACTAATTATCACTACAGCCTTAGGAGGTGGCACAACTGAGAGCTTTATTTTGCTTATTGATGTACATAATTACAAGGCTTGCAAATTATGCACAATTCCCCAATTACGAAGAGAGGCTGTAGTCTTCAGACTGTTTAATAATTATCAAATTCCAGGTGACTATCAACTCTGGGTTTCACTGTGTGAAGAAAATAATGCAAACCTGCCAGGTAGTGTGGCACAGAAACAAAACAATTGGCTGTATCCCATATCTATTAGCAGGTATCAGTTTTGGCTGTTTTCTCAAACTGAATGAATGCATTTGGTACAGAAGCCACAGGACAGCAACTGAACTACAAATTGTATGAATAAATGTGGGTATCAGAAAGAACTTACATATTTTATCTTCCTGGGGACCCATGAGGATAAAAATATGAGCTGTTAGTACTGATATTTTCAAAGGTCAGAAGTTGTCGCTCTGAACCTGGCTTTACTACCTCATAAGTCAATCAACCTGATCAACCTGGAACAAGCATGTAGACAGTAAAGTCTGAAAGTCTAAGCGCTTCTAAAAACTTTCTATAGGTTAGTGCTTTAATAGATATTGTTTGTTCCCCCAAAAGACAACAGAGGCCACTGCTACCCCTGTCCCTATATAGTTCCCGTTCCCTCCTAAATGTCCAGAGCTATGGCTCCCAATAAGTAAAGCTGTTATCACCTCTTGCCATTGCTGTACATTCTTGCTAAATAAAAAAATTAAAAAGTGTGATTTGCCTTGCTAATGCTTTGGTTTCAATACTCAACTATACCAAGTATAGTGATTAGGAATTTGTTGAATGTCTGTTTTGGGTCAGCAACTCAAAAGGATTAAAAGGCTAGACAGCCCAGCAAACAGCACTTTCAGATTTTGGCCAGTGACTACAGCATTGGTGCACTTTAACACTGTACCAACACTAAAAGCATACCTATCAACTTTCTGAGATGGGAATGAGGGAAATCTATTAGCAAAAGTATATAGGCATAAGACACACCTCCTGCTACCCTCCTTGGTTACTTCCCTTCATATATCTTCTTTTAGAGCCGGCGATTCCCTGCACCTTAAGATCAATCATAGGGGCTTGATCATTCTTACAGGCAGCAGAAGGAGATGTGTGTCCCCCCCCCTCCACGCTTCTCCCATACGATTAGCGAGAGGGAGAAGGAATCAGTCCATGCCAGAAGTTTACCATAGAGAATCTGGTCATCTCTCTATGATCTTTCGGAGGTCGGGCACGATGTTATGATGTCACCCCCGGCATCTAAATTTGAAAAAATGCCGCCGCCTCTACTGGGAAGCCAGGATCGTTTTTTTTGTTTTGTTTTGTTTTTTCTGGCTTCCCAGCCTAGAGGCGAGATCTGGGGACTTATTGACCCTAGATTTCGCTGTGGACCTGTCACGCACTATTCCTTTTACAAGGGATGTTTACATTCTTTATAAGAGGAATAAAAGAGATAAAAAAAAAAGTAAGTGTCAAAATAGAATAAAAGTAAAATAAACAAAAAAAATTAATAATTAAAAATTAATAATATAATAAAAATGCAAATTCTAGCGCTAGACCTCCTCTGTAACTCTAAACAGGTAACCTGTAAAAAATGTTAAATTGACGCCTATGGGGATTTTTAAGTACCAAAGTTTGGGGCCATTCCACGAGTGCGCACAATTTCTAAGTGGGACATGTTAGGTATCTATTTACTTGGAATAACAGCATCTTTCACATTATGCAAAAAAAATGGGCTAACTTTACGGTTTTGTTTTTTTTTTAATGCATGAAACAGTTTTTTTTTTCCCCAAAAAAAAAACATTTGGAAAATGACTGCGCAAATATTGCGTGAGATAAAAAGTTACAATGACCACGATTTTATTCCCTATGGTCTCTGGGGGTTCCGAGTAATATTCTAGCAAAAAAATTATGATTTTTACATGTAAGAGTGAAGTGTCAGAATTGGCGTGGGTAGGAAAAGGTTAAAAGAAAATTGTACAAAAAAAAAAAAATTGACTGGTTAAACACAAAATTGCTTTTTTACCACTTTTACTACTATTCCTTTATATTGGCTTTTGGAATTTACAGATGCAGCGAGTTAGAAATTGGATGGGAAGTTTAGGACTTTTTGATAGATAAAACTATATAGATCAGACCAAAATAAGGGACAAATGAGGAGGAGAGAGGGACATAGGGAAGTCCCTCAGAATCAGGGACAGTTGGGAACTGTGCAAAAGGGCCAAGGAGCATGATGAGCCTTTTCTTCTCCATAGAGCAGGGCAAGCTGAGTCTGGTTTGTTGCTTAACTTTCAAATGGTGCATAAATCTCCTTAACATTAGAAATACTTGTAATAGAGTTGAAATTTGTATCCCAGGACCGATTTACAGCCTGCAATCTCACCATGTTCCCATCACCAGATCATATTAAGTGGTTTGCAGAGGCTGATACAGTGAAAATAGGTTCCTCTTTCCAAAGCAGGCTTTTGGAGTTATTGAATGCTAGAAACAGATACAAGTTAGTGCTTTTCTGCCAAACAGTGCATTCAAAATAGAAACACAGATTTTGTGGTTTGTCTTGAGCTCTTTTAAATGAGTCGGAGTTTAAGCAGAACCTGCTTGAGGGTTAACCTAAACTACAATGTGCTGACCTTACAAAGAAATACAATCCAGGCTTACCTCTCTGTGGATTCACTAGTAACATTTTTTGACCAAGCTCCTGCGGAGTCTGTAACACATCCTACATCATCGTGTGAGCTGGACGACGAGTGGTCAGAGAGCTGGGAAGGCATTGCTGGGGATCTGTCATCTTCGATGATCACAGTGTCATCCTGAGGCATGTTCACTGTTGGGGAAAGCTGATATTTACCTGCAGAAAGCAGAAAACAGCATTACATGACAGAAAGCTTGACTAAGCAATTCCAGCAGCAGCTCAACACTCCCTTCCAAAGTACTGTTCAGTGTCTTTGGAGCCCTCAGACTTGAGTTTATTAAAGCGGAACTTCAGTCATTTTTTCATCTTTCCATCTATTAACCACTTCAGCCCCGGAAGGATTTACCCCCTTCCTGACCAGAGCGTTTTTTGCGATTCGGCACTGCGTCGCTTTAACTGACAATTGCGCGGTCATGCGACGTGGCTCCCAAACAAAATTGACGTCCTTTTTTTCCCACAAATAGAGCTTTCTTTTGGTGGTATTTGATCGCCTCTGCGATTTTTATTTTTTGCGCTATACACAAAATAAGAGCGACAATTTTGAAAAAAACGCATTATTTTTTACATTTTGCTATAATAAATATCCCCCAAAAATATATAAAAAAAAAAATTTTTTTCTTCAGTTTAGGCCGATCGTATTCTTCCACATATTTTTGGTAAAAAAAATCGCAATAAGCGTTTATTAATTGGTTTGCGCAAACGTTATAGTGTTTACTAAATAGGGGATAGTTTTATGGCATTTTTATTAATACATTTTTTTTTACTAGTAATGTCGGCGATCAGCGATTTTTATTGTGACTGCGACGTTATGGCGGACATGTCGGACATTTTTGACACCATTGTCATTTATACAGCGATCAGTGCGATTAAAAATGCACTGATTACTGTGAAAATGACACTGGCAGTGAAGGGGTTAACCACTAGGGGGCGGGGAGGGGTTAAGTGTGTCCTAGGGAGTGATTACTAACTGTAGGGGGATGGGCTGTGTGGGTGACGTCACTGATCTCTGCTCCGATGACAGGGAGCAGAGATCGAGTGACACCTGTCACTAGGCAGAACGGGGAGATGCTGTTTACAACGGCATCTCCCCGTTCATCCGCTCCGTGAGGCGATCGCGGGTATCCCCGCGGCGATCGAGTCCGTGGGACCCACGACTCGACTCACGGAGCTGCCGACCGGCGCACATGCACGGGCACGGCGGGAAATTCAAATGGACGTACAGGTACGCCCATGTGCCCAGCCGTGCCGCTCTGCCGACGTACATCGGCATGCGCCGGTCGGCAAGCGGTTAAATCTTCTGCCCTTGTTGTTTTACCTTTGGATAGTAAAACATTTTTTTTTCTGCCAGTAGATACCTTATACAGCCCACTTCCTGTTTCTTGTCTGGAAAAATGCCTAGGCGTTTGACATCATGCACATCTCTCTCTAACTCTGGTGAAAGTTTGCCAGGAAGGGAGGGGGGATAAGTCATAAGAAGGCCAATCAGAGATGCAGAGCTGGAGGTGTGCCTCTGTGTAAATCCAGGAAGTGAACAGGCAGCAGCTTCAGCTGCCCACAGTTAAAATGATTGCAGCCAGACTCAGTGGAGGGAGATTTCTGCAGCATATTTGGCAAGTACAGAATCATAGTATATATAAAATAATATGCAAAGTGGTTGGAGGGAAGCTTCAGAATTGTAAAGATGTTTGTATTACAAATTATGTGAGCAGACTGCAGTTCCTTTTTAAGAAAAACAGCAGACATGTATTTATTTACTGTGTGTGACAAATTATGCCAGCTAGGAATTAAAAAGTGAGCAATACACATGGCTTACAAGTCTATGCTTTCAAATCATATGGCTAAAAATAGGATTTTTAAAACAGCTTACCTGTAAAATCCTTTTCTTGGAGTACATCATAGGACACAGAGCCTTCAGTATTTACTTAGGGGGTTATAGCTACCTTCAGGTGTTGACACTGGCACACCCAATACAGGAAGTGGACTCCCCTATATAACCCCTCCTCCTTTCAGGAGTATCTCAGTTTTTGTAGCCAAGCAATATAAGCAATATACTTACACCCCATAAAAAGAGGGGCGGGACCTCTGTGTCTTGATTCAATCATTTTTATTGAACATTTATAAAGAAGAGTAACAGTCATAATATATTCAGTAATATTGTTATGATACAGATATGATTTATACTCCAGTATCTACAGAGTATTAAACACATCCCATTGCTGTACTTTAGGTCAAATTCCTTGAAGTTAATAGAGCGTTACATCTAAAAGGTATTATAAAGAGAGAAGGATCACCCTCTGTGCCCCCCTATGGGATCAAGCTGCGCCTCAGAAGGGTAATCCTCCCTCACCCCGTACTTCTACTAGGTTAATATTGATCATTTACATTTAAAGGAGCATCAAAAATGAATTGCTGTAGTTGAAAATACTTATAAAGGAAGAAGTTATTATATAACGTTATTTACAAATATTTAGGTACTTAAGGTGTGTGAGAGAAAGAAGAGAAGGCTTTCCTAGAGGACCAGTTGGACTCATATTTAGAGGTGTTGTCATCTTTGTATGCCATTATTCTTTCGTATTCAGCTATCATTTATTTTGGCTCTTACATCCCTTACACTGTGGACATCCATAGTCTTCCATCTGTACATTATTGCTGATCTCGCAGCTAGTAAGGTGTGTGTGGCAATAGACCTCACTGCTTTTGGGAATAATGACATATTGATGCTGAGTATGGCCTGTTCAATGTTCGGTTTTGAAAGGACTCCTGACACTTTTGAGATCAGGTTAAATATGTCTGACCAAAATTTGCAGAGGTTGATACAGGACCACACCATATGTGACATGGTGCCTACCTGCCTGCACTCCCTCCAGCAAAGGTTTGAATTATCTTTTGAAAACTTAGCGACTTTATAGGGAGTGAAATACCACCTCAACATAAGTTTTTGGGAAAGTTCTTCGTAGTTAGCACACCTAGAATACTGATGATGGCATTTTATTGCACCCATCCATTGTAGTTCCGTGAATTCCTTACCCAGTTCTTTTTCCCATTTTAGTAATGAATTTCCAAATTTTTCTGAGATCGGTCTATGAGTGCCCTTTGTAGTTCGATAGAAAGAGGAGATCTGGGTATATGTAAAGACTTCTGTGTTTTGAATCTTGTACTTGTGTTGAATAGCTATAAATGGCATTATTTTGTCCCCTATTATGATGTCTGCTAGATTTAGTATTTTGTTCTCTATCCAGTTGTCTAGCCGTATGTTAGAGATTATCCACCTTAGGGTGTCTAGAAAGATAGGGACATTGGTTGTTGGGTAGAATGCATTCCCCGTTGGGTTTAGTTCTGTCCAGGCCTGACATGTTGTTTGAATTGTGGGGTGGTCTGCTAGGTCACTGTCTTTAGGTAAATTGGAGGCCAAAAGAAGTGAAAGTGGGGAATTTGTATTTAGCCATGTTAGTTCTATTTGGCACCAGGGTTTGGTGGTGGGTTAGGCAAACCAATTTTTAAGTTGGTCTAAAATAGCTGCTATATAGTAGTCTTTTAGCACTGGTAAGCTCATACCCCCTGCAGATTTGTGCTTGCTCTGTATGTGAGGCGAACATCTGGCTCTTTTTCCCGCTCACACAAATTTCGATAATTGTTTTTGCATAGTCGTGAAAAAGGAGGTGGGTAGTGGGATTGGCAGTGCTCTGAAGTAGTAAATTAACTTCGGTAGTATTAGCATTTTATATGCTGCCAGACGTCCAGACCAGGTTAGGTAGAATTTTTGGATCCTAGAAAGTTCTTGTTGGAATGTGTTAGCTAGTGGGGTATAATTGACACGGTATAAATTTGTGAGGGGGTAGGTAAGTTGGATGCCTAAGTATGTGATGGTGGCATTGACCTTGTAATAGGACACTTTACTTAACAGTTGCAAAATATCATGGGCAGCAGGAAGTGAAGTGGCCGGGTTTGACATGGATAGGATGACATCATTCGCAATTAGTGATATTGTATGCTGGTGTTTATGAGCTAAGATGTCCTGGATATTTGGATCTGACCTAATTTATCCCTGCCTTGTCCCATTTGTGATTTGAAATGTTTTCCAAAACATTCCTTCTGTGAAAACAAATGCTGAGGGAGAGGAGTATAATGCTAGTATTGCATTTTGTATTGGGCCGGACAGTCCAAACTTCCCCAAGACCTCGCCAAGATATCCCCAGTGTAGTCTATCGAAAGCCTTCTCTGCATCCAATGTTAGAAGCAGAGAAGGCTCCCTTCTTTTCCCCACCAAATGTAGGAGGTTTAACATCCTTCTTGTGGCGTCTGTAGTCTGGCGACCCAATACAAAGCCCACTTGGTCGTAATTTATCAATTTAGGTAGCAGGTCCATTAGTCTGTGAGCAAGTAATTTAGTGTATAATTTAACATCTACGTTTAGTAGGGAGATTGGCCTAAAGTTTTGTGGCAAGTTAGGTTCCTTGGCAGGTTTGGGAAGGGTAATTATTGCGGCTGTGAGCATTTCTGGGGGAAAACTCGCAGTGGCCTGTGCTGCTTTAAAGACTTGATGAAGATACGGTGATAAGATGGGACTGAACAATTGGTAGTATTCAGAATAACAACCGTCAGGTCCAAGGGATTTGTTGTGGGGGAGGCTTTTGATGGAATTCTCTATTTACTGTATTGTGAAAGGTTCATTTAAATGGTCTAGGTCAGTTTGAGATACAGTGGGCAGATTCACTGAGGATAAAAAGTCTGAAATTATGTCCGTAGTGGGTTGGAAGGTGGTCGGGTCTTTGTTGAGATTATACAATGTTTCATAGTAGTCACTAAAGGCATCTGCTATTTCTTTGGGGTTTGTAACTTTCGATTAGGTTTTGGGGTTTACAAGGTAAGAGATTTTTTGTTTAATTATCTTTTCTTTCAATTGGTTAGCTAGTAATTTCCCCACTTTATTCCCATACCTGTAGGATAGAGCCTTTAAGGAACGCACCTGGTGGTCATGTTGGGCCACCAGATGGGTTTGCAATTCTTGTCTGGTAACGAACAGTGCCTCTCTGATATTTTGTGTTGTTTTTTGTTTATTGAGATTTTCTAAGTGACTGATTTTGGTTAGTAATTCAGTAAGCCGCTCAGACCGTTGTCTCCTTAATTTTGTACTCATTTTTATAAGTAGTCCCCTAATGTAAACCTTATGGGTGTTCCATAGTATGAAAGGATCCTCGACCGAAGGAGCATTGATGGCGAAAAATTCCTTAAGTGCTTTTTTAATTTGGTCTTGGTTGTTAGGTTGAGACAGGGTATATATGTCATTACACCATCTGTTTGCCCTGGTTTCGGTGCGACAATCTCCCACACTCATGGAGATGAATATCTGACATCACAACTTGCTGTAAAACAAATTTATCTACCAGAAACAAGTCTATACGGGAATATGTGTGGTGAACACTGGAGAAGAACATATAGTCTGTTTCTGATGAGTGTTGGCATCTCCACACGTCATGAAGACCTGAAGATGAGATGAATCGATCCAACGTTGCTCTGCATTGTTGTGCCTAGTGTCACTGGATAAATCCAGATCCTTGTTGGGTATTATGTTAAAGTCTCCGCACATGAGTACAGTTCTTTGGCACATTGTGGAGACTTTTTTCCAGATTTTTTTCCAGAAAAGGTAGTTGTTTTGTATTAGGGAGGTACACATTAACCAGCGTGTATTTGGTGCTATTTAGTTCACATACGAGGATTATGTATCTACCTGATTCATCAAAGTATAGGTCTAGACTTTTGAACTGAATAGAGTCTTTGACAGCTATTGCCACTCCCTTTTCTTTTGGATGGGCCATTAGCTTGAAATACATGGGGAAATCTGCGGTGTTGGAAAATGGGTGGCTTGTGGGAAACAAAATGGGTCTCTTGAAAGCAGATTAAATCGCTTTGAAACTTAAGCGCCTCTTTCCATGCCATTCGCCTCTTGTGAGGACTGTTTAAGCCTTTTACATTAAAAGAGGTAATTTTAATCGGCATTCTGTATCTTTGATGAGATCAGTTTATGGAGTGTATAGAGGTGTTTCGGTGGGATGTAGATTTACCTTTCACTGGAGAGATGGTTGAGGCGATCTCTGTAGGTAGTCGAACGGTTAGGAGTTGAGGCGTAGGCCGTCCCTTCAAAACGTAGAGATGGTAAGGTCCCTTGAATAGCCTTTGAATGAGCAGTTATGTGAGAAATAAACAAAAAATAACAGTAAAGGAACTTGCGATTCTAAGGAGAATCTGTGCGGTAAGAACAACCGCTCAACTTAAGGGGTAACAGAGATTTAGTGGCAATCCCCTGGGCCCTCAGGGGAAGGAAAGGTATGTTAAATATAAGTAAGGAGTTCAGCCTGTTTCGGCATCAGAGTTGTAGCGAGATTGTACTAGAGGGCTGGTGTCATTTTTATCTACGGCTCCCGGATCAATGATTTGCCATTCTTGTATGAGGAGGAGGCCCTCTTTTATGTTGGTTATTAAATGAGTAGTGCCATCCTTTGTCACTAGTAGTTTCGCAGGGTATAGCCAGCGATAAGTGATCTTGTGGTTGTGCAGGGGTTTTGTTATTGTAGTCAGTTGTCTGCTTTGTTGCATAGTAAAGGCCGACAGGTCGGCGAAAAAGGACAATCCTGCAAATCAGGAGGTAGTGATTCACGGCGTCTGGTGGCTGCCATGAAGTGGTCCTTCGTGTGGTAAAAGTGGATTCTTACAATAGTGTCTCTGGGGAGATGGGTGCAATGTGTTTGGGCCTTGTTAGCCTGTGTATACGATCTATTATCAGATCCTCCATGGGTGCATCAGGGAGAACAACTTTCATGACATTGACAAAGTATTCTTTCAGGTCGGGGGGCTTAACTGTCTCAGGGATCCCCCTAATTTTTATGTTATTCCTCCTGGACCTGTCTTCTAAATTTGCTAGATTAAGTTTCATCTGCAGCAGTTTGTCATCTCTATCATTGTGAGCATCCACTAGGTCAGCGTTTCTCAATTCCAGTCCTCAAGGCGCCCCAACAGGTTTATGTTTTCAGGATTTCCCTCAGATAAAATGACTGTGGTAAATACTAAGGCAGTGAAACGGATCAAATCACCTGTGCAAAATAATGGAGAGTATGAAAACATGACCTGTTGGGGCGCCTTGAGGACTGGAGTTGAGAAACACTGCACTAGGTCATTGAAAGTAGAAGCAAATTCTCCCATTTTTGCCTCCACATGGGAGACTCTTGTTTACTGTGGAGATGTCGGAATTGCTGGGTCAATGCAAGAATGTCAGTATGCAGAGTAGACCTCAAGGATACGAACATATCTTTTAATGTAGTATCCATTACTGGCATTGATAGTGGGAAAGTCAGTGAGTGAGTCTTGCAGCTCCCTGGTATCATCAAGGGATGAATCCAGGCTTACCTCCAGAGTTTCTGCTGAAGGATTGTCCATCTTCTGCCTTCTTTTAGCTGGGCTGGATGACACAGATGGCGGTGAGGAGAAATTTCCTTTCCCTGGCTTACCGGCGGTGCGGCCTGGTATCCATCCTGGAGCTGCGTTGTGCTGTGTGTGAGAGACGCGTGTATGCTCTCCTTGCCTGCCACCGCCACCACTTGGTCCATGTAACGGCGCTGCTGTGTAAAATAGTCGGGCAGTTTACTCGGCTGGCTGCCTTCCTTCCTCTTGCGGGATGGCATCTCGAGGTACCCTGGTTCGTGCGGGGTAGTCGGGTGTGGAAAACGAGGCTTTCAGTCGCTTTTAACCCCCCCTAAAGGCCCGTAGCGGAGAAGAGCTGTGTTAACTAGCATCCATTCACTCCATCGGCTAGCCACGCCCCTGGGACCTCTGTGTCCTATGATGTACGCCAAGAAAAGGATTTAAAAATCCTATTTTCTTTATCGTACATCATAGGACACAGAGCTTTAAGTATTTACTAAGTGGGACGTCCCATAGCAATGCTACTTGAGGGGAGGGAGACACAACCCGTAGGGCACCCCCAGACCTTGAAGTCTTAAGCTGCTGCCTGCAGCACACTGTGCCCGAAGGTGATATCCTCATTCCTTCTTACATCCACGTGGTAAAATTTTGTGAATCTATGGACCGAAGACCAAGTTGCAAGTCATGGGTCAGGGTTGGTCCTGAAAGCCTATGGAGTATGTGCCCCTGGAGTGACAGTCCAGGGGTGCCAAAAAATCACTGTGAGTGGGAGTCACTTTGATTTGAGGCACCACGGTCACTGCACCATAGAACACGCTTTTTTAGCACCTGCCTCTTGGGCCGGGCCTTTTGGCTGGGACCAGAGGAATTTTTTTATTCCTGGCCGGAGGGCCTGGTCATTGTTTTACACAATGGCCACCTTTTTCACTCTCCTCTTCACTATCCTTTCCCCACTTTATTTTATTTATTAAGCCTATGTTTGTCAGTTTTTGTATTTTTATGTTTGTACACGGTTTGTTGCACTGTGTGATGAGTAGGGATGCGGGTCCACGGGCCAGCCCTGAAAGTCTTGGGAAGGGGTGGACATGGCTTTTGGCTTAGTTCGCCCTCTCTCATGGGGTTTCCCTTCGGGGGAGCCTCACCTAGTACTTGGGTGGGTCTGTTTCAGCAGGCCCTCCAGAGAACGGGGTCCATCTGGTTTCTGCCAGATGGACCAATTATAAAGTACCCTTGTCCCCGTCTGGAGCCTAACGCCCCGGGGGATTCAGGGCAAGGCACTATCGTGTACCCGTTTGCTCTTTTTTGTGTTTCACTCTTTATGAGTGTGCACATTTTTTTAGGCACCGGGTGAAGTTTTTGGGTGTGTTATGCACGCCATAGGCTTTCAAAAAAGAAAAGTAGTAAGCCTTGAAGCCATAGTGCAAAGCACAAAAAGCAAAAAGGTATGCTAAGAACCGTTCTATTTATTTGAACAATAGTAGGAAAAACAGTGGTAGCATAGAATGATCTAATGCTAAACAATACGTTTTTTCCTGTACTGCAAATGCCTGTGTAAACCCCTCACGTGCACCAGCACTTCTGTGTCCTGTGGCAGCCTTGCTGCAGCTGCTCTGATAGATGGTTTCCCAGAGTATCAGCTTTAAGATTTTTCAGGTGTGAGCCCGATTGTCTATGCGCCACGCCCTTTCCTGTGCTTTAGCAAGAGTTACCTCAGAGGGGAGGCGGGGGAGGGGGAAGGGGATTTACACAGCCTTTTTATCAGCTTTCCAGATTTATGCTTGTTTAAACATAACATGTATCCCTATGCACTCAGTTTCCCCATTTAGGGGGAGAGGAGACCCTCCTCCAGCTGCTGAGACACATACTGTATTAGCACAGATTTAAACAGGGTCTATACACTATTACTCCCTCTAGAGGAGTTTTTAAGGCATTTTACAATATTATTAAAAGAAAAGTCATAGGTGGACTTTGCAGTTCCTATGTTTTCCTCTTACCTTTTCCTCGCTGCAGGATACTGCTGTAAACAGACAGATTCAAACTTCACCCATCACGGCGGGCAGCATGTTTAAACCTTCAAAGACTGGGGCCCTTTTAATAGGGGTTCCACTCCTTTGGACCATTTATAGCACCCCTCAGGACAGCTTTAGGTAATGTAGCAAGACCACAAAGAGTCCTGGTTCCTAGGGGCCAGCCCTCAAAGAGGAGCATTACAGGCAAAACTTCGTTCTTGTATGCGAGGCCCGGGTACCATCCTGGAGCTGCAGTGGCGGGATGGATCCGGTTGTGGAGGCTTTTTAAATCCAGCATGGATCCCTCCTGGAGCTCCGCAGAGCACATCTTCACTTGTGCCAACACCTTTAGATACTGGCAAAAAAACAGATACTCCTGGAAGGAGGAGGGGTTATATAGGGGAGTCAACTTCCTGTATTGGGTGTGCCAGTGTCAACACCTGAAGGTAGCTATAACCCACTAAGTAAATACTTAAGGCTCTGTGTCCTATGATGTACGATAAAGTTTCAGTTATAGATGAGATCAACAATGTATAATGTCACTTCAACTGTGTCCTACTCAAAACAGAAACCTGTAAACTGTAGCAGGGGGTCTATGTGATTGACATCATTCTGCTAATGTAAACAGAAATTATTCAAATATTCTTGCAACCCACCTTTCCCAGAACTAACAATAACACATTTTACCTGCACAACCTGAGCAACTGGAGTATATACCCCCGAATTTGTCCTGATACCAGCTTCTTGTAATCTATTCTCTAACCTAACAGTGCTCAGATTAGAAGGGGGAGTCATAGCAAGAGAAGCCAGTCAGCATCTACATAGCAAGATGGTGAATTCTTTCAAGGCCACGCTTTTAATATGGAATCTATCTACATATAGTAAAAATTCTGAATGAGCCCTCTACACACTGCTCTGCACCATATTTCTAGCAAACTTTGCAAATGAACATAGATTTTTAGGTCACATACAGTGGAAAACATTTTCAACTGGCCAACTGCACCACAGTAATCCTTTCTGGCCAGTCCCTACCTGCTCTGCAAATGCTCCAGTGAATATAGTGCTAATAGGGGGCAGATAAACACAATCACCCTGGAACAGTTTCTTTAGAAAGTTTTAAAGGATAACGTTACCCCAAACTGATATACCTACCACCCTATGATTTAGGTATTTATTCTGTATGATAGAGGCACAGTAAATGATTGGAAGCCCATCATTTTCAGAGGGCAGAAAACAAGCCAGAAACTACAAATGCAAGACGTAAACATATATATATATATATATATATATATATATATATATATATATATATATATATATATATATATATATATATATATATGAAGCCAGTGTGTGAGTCATCCCGAGCATAGACCATCTATAACTTAAATATTAGATGTAAGAGGATTACCACTTTATTGTACACATCCAGACACATATTTGAGACCTACAGTGGGGTTGGTGTTTCTTCCCCCTGCATGTCAGAATGAACAGCGGTACACAAGTTGACACCTCAAGTCCCAGAGGTGATGGCGGAGCTCTGCTCGGTCAAGTAAAATTTGTGAACTAAGATGCTGGATATCAATTAAATCCATGTCAAAAGATCCTTTAAATGTATACCTCTGCACGGCGTCTGAAGTTCCAAGTACTTAGGGATTGCAGAATTAGGAAGCTAGGGAGATGTCTCTAATTCAATGGGATAGCTGGAAGCACTGGCATAAAACTGGCACAATTTAAATGTGCTAAGTGGTTGGAGGTTTGCCTAATAGAATAGTGAATTTGGATGTGTTGGTGACCTTAAATAAAAACCACGAAAAAACCCTAGTGCATACCATCTCATGAGGCTTCTGTGCAGTCAGTGTAAATTAAATTAAATTCGGCATATATGGAGCAGTCATCTTACAGTTCACTGTTACAGAACAAAGCAATACATTATGTGATGTTCCAATTTTCACCATTCAATTCCTTCATCCCAGCATAGTGTTTTGAGCATCAAAATAGGAGACTTGATCAATACCCATTTATGCAATATTATTGCAAGGCAGCACAATCAGACAATCAGACCTATGATCAGAATTTTTTTTTCACCCTTCATGTGCATGGGCAAGCGTTATGTTTATGATAATCCATGGAGACACTGATATGTCCTGTTCATCTAGATCCAAATAAATAATTTATTCTAGCAAAGCTTGTTTTTATGTAACCTTGCCATGAGTAACTTAGTGTTTCACTTTATCTCTAATTAAAACTAAAGGTGTCAAAATGTGCACAGAAATTCATTACCATGCAGAAAAAGCTTGTATACAGATGTGGGCGGGCTTACAGATGCAGACTGGTCTGAGACTTTAGCAACAATTCCTATTATGTAAGTTTCTCCTACACAAGTCTAGACTACTGTGATTATGCCTTCTCATTGCCTGCTCTAATCCTGTAAATGCTGCACCAAAGCACCAAAACTGTGCTTATTGATTGCGATTACAGAGCATTACCAGAGCGTTTGCTTGAATGGGTCGCATTTGGCTGGCATACTTGACGCCGAACGTAACAGGAGTGATAGTCTTGCCACGGGCATGAAGAAAAGAATCAGGACGTGTGAACACCCCCATCCGCTGACTTTGCAACTTAAGGGGACAGTTGGGAGGCACTAAAAATGCAACACAACTAGGCATTGTTAGCACCTGCATTGTGAGCATACAGAACAGTAAGTGTTAAAGTAATATTAAAAGGTAAACTTTTTTTTTTTTAAACAAAAATGTTATACTTACTGTACCTGCTCTGTGCAATGGTTTTGCACAGAGCAGCCCCAATCCTCATTTTCTCAGGTCTCCCACTGCTGCTCTTGGCTCCTCCTCTTCTCTGAGTGCACCCAAAACAAGCTGCCCGCTAAGGGGGCACTCATGCATGCTGGCTCCCGAGTCCCACTCCGTGTCCATAAGACACACAGAAAGGGGCTCAGCCCTGCTCCCTCCCCACTGGCTGTAATTGACAGTGGTGGGAGCCAATGGCTCCCGCCGGGGAAGTTGCAGGGGTGAAAAACCTTCAGCCTTTATAACTACTTAAAGAAAGAAAAAAGCAATGAACGTCATAAGATTATGGTAAACTGGAACTCCAAGCACAAATCTGAACACATAGCTGCAGCACCAAAGCAACAGGATTTTATAGCTGATCTTGAGGCACAAAAAAACTTATATTCCTCAATACCACAGATCCAATTAGTGTCCACGAAATGCCTTTACAAACCCAATTATAATCTTGTAAATGTAGCAATGACATCATCATTATGCCACATACAGCCTGCACAGGGAGCAGAGCTATGTGAGGCACCCAACAGGTCCACCCATCACAGACTGTCTGCAAAAAACTATAGGAGGGGTGGAAACATGACCAGTCACCCTGATCAAGGAGAGAGAGCAGCAGTGAGTGGTCTTTATTAAAGGAAGCTCCTACACAGAGGTAAAGTTTCACACTAGATTACTGCACAGATCTGGAAGAAATACACAAAGCACACCAATATTTGCTTATCCTAAAGTTGAGTTTTAAATATCTTTAGTAAACGTGTTAAAAGACCTTCTGGATAGTCAATTATGATAAAATATGTAAAACAAAAACAGCTTTATTCACAACTTCTGCATAATGTGTCATGTGACTATGCCTAGTCATTTCATCAAATCCTTCAGAATTCTCCAAGCAAGATACATTTGTTTTATCATGGGAAGGCTGTCTATGTAAACCACACCACCAGGTCCCCTAAGACATCGGACAGCGATATGGCCTAGGACAATACAATTTCTTTAACGTGACTCCCCCTCCCCCAACGTTTAGTAGGAAACCGCTAATAAAACCTTCTTCATTTTAATATTCATACCAACCAAAATTCTGTCAACTCTAAAGTATAACGTACGGTATACCAACAGAAGGTCCTGCTTCTATCAAAACATGAAGGGAGATTTATGAAAACACCACAAAAATAATTATTTTTCTTAATTACATTCTTAATGAGCTCATTAGAAACATTGGAATTTAAATGATCTAATAGCTCTATTTATGTCTTTCTAGTGAAGGGAAAAAAATTAACTTGCCAATGCAAGGGAAAAATGTTTTTAATGTCAGGACCAATTTTAATCAAACCTCTCATTGTGTTTAAAATTTGAAAATCCTTACAAACTAATCCCATGATGAGGCAGTCAGTAAATCTCTGTTCTCCTGTGGCAAGACAAGTCTTTATTAACTGGGTCTGTTAAGGGAAAGCTGGATAGCTGCAGAGCAAGCGCTAATAACCTCATTGGCCACAGGGGACGAGGGAGTCAGCGTGGTGCTGAATGCTAACAAAGGATGCAGAAAATTATCTATAGCGATTTGGAGCTAATGCACTGAAAAATAGAAAACCCAAGCAAGCTAGCGATAGCACTCCAGTGACCCATTCTGCCGTCTCAGTGCTACCCGTAATATAGTACTTCTACATGTAAAACCTATTACCACATATGAAAATTCAAAACTGTTAAAGTCAACCTTGCATGAGAAAATAGTTTTCTAACGGTATAATCCACACTGCTCACTCAACTTTGTAATTGAGAGGTTTAAAAATAAAATAAAAAAAATCTGTGTTTTGTTCATGGAGCAATAAGCTTAGCTCCTCCCTTCCCATGCTTCTTTTTTAGTATAACATTTCTGTTTAAAACACCTACGTTCTAGAAAAGCTCTTGATCTGCTGGTCAGGTGACATCATCAATTCCACCCCTTTTCAGTCAGGCATTTATACTGTATACATGCTTTAGCTGGATCCCTGGATTTCCAAATATGGCAGCTCCATAATACACTTTACACAGGTAAAAAAAAACAAAAAAAACACACACATACATATACTGTATATAACATGCAAAACATGTTCTAAACTGATTTTCTTAAAGTGATACTTAAAAAAAAAATAAATAAATAAAAAAACAAAACAAACAACTTGTCATACTTATCAAAACCAGTGGTTTTGCACAGAGCAGCCCTGATCCTCCTTCTCGGGTCCCCTGCCGACAATCCTGGCCCCTCCCTCCTGTCAAGTGCCCCAAGCAGGCACACTCCCGAGCTGCTGCTCTGCATGTCCATTCAGACATGGAGCCACGGCTCAGATCCGCCACCTCTCTCTCCTCATTGGCTTACTAGCTGTGATTGACCACAGCCAGAGCCAATGGCTCCCGATGCTGTTTCAGCCAATGAGGAGAGGTAGTCCCGGGACAGCCGAGACTCTTGTACACATTGCTGGGTTGAGAGGAAGCTCAGGTAAGTATTAGGGGGGGCTACTGCACACAGAAGGTTTTTTACCTTCATGCCTAGAATGCATGAAGGTAAAAAAACATCACCCTTTACAACCACTTTAAGTAAATAATGCAAGATTATACAAAATAGGTGTGTATATACCTATAAACTCAATATAAATAACTAAAAACAAATCATAAATCCATCACATAGAAAGTACATTAGTGAATATTATCCACATTAAAAAGCAAGCCTATGTGTGTACAATACTAAGAATCAGCCAAAAAAGTGAATATAGGAAATAAATGATATATGTGTATATAAAGTCCAAAAACGTAATCAATAGTCCACCAATGAATGAAAGGGGTTGTAATCCCTCGTGTTTTTTCACTCTATGTATTAAGGTGAAAAAACTTCTGTCAGTCACCAGGCCCCAGTCACTTTAAGGTGTTTTTTTGTGACATTTCAAAGCATATAAAGTGCTTCCAGTGTTCAGGTGCTGCTCCCCTATGCACAGCCTCTAACCAGAAAGACATCAATTTGCACTTTTGAATAACACTGAGGGTCCAGGCAGCCAGCGCCAGATTAATAACTCCAATGGATATCGCCCACAGGCACTTTATCTCACTCCTTAATCACCATAGCGCTCCACAGGCAATACTCAAATATAATAAAGTAGTGCATGTGAAACTTCATTTACTTGTACATTCCTCTCACAATCCATCCTGCAATCTTATGACGTGACCGGCGCATGCGCAGTCCGTCGTTTGATTCACGGCACGCTGTGTGTGCCATTTCTATATCAACAGCATGCCGGGTCTGTCATTTCCCCTGTAAACGGCACAGCACGGTAGCCTTGAGATACTGTGACTTCCTCCTCAGCCTCATTGTTCTCCTTGGATAGCATGCGATCGCGCATGCACAAGATTTCGGCAAGGAAAACAAAGGAAGGGTGGAAATGACGTCCACAACAGACAGAAAACAATAGCAAAAATGTCGTGGCCGATTCCCAGAAGAGGATATAATTTATCAAAGGACAAAAAAATAATTGCGAAGCAGTTTTAAATTATGTTTAAATGTGCAAGGCATGTAAATACTTAGTTTCTATATAAAAAAACAAAAAAAAAAACAAAAAAAAAAAACGGGGTTTACTTCCTCTATTAAATAGTGATACACTCACATAACAGAAACAATCAAGGCATAATATATATATATATATATATATATATATATATATATATATATATATATATATATATAATTTAAAGGGATCTTATTTTATATAATATTTTTATGTCCTGTGACATTTGGAAGTGCTGCAGTCTCATGCTGCACTAAGCAAGAGTTTTTTTATTAATGTAAGATTCTCTTAAATTAAACTTAAGGTAACTTTGGACAAATTCTGGGAGACAGAAATACCCATCTTTTTAGCATTCTTAACCTCCAGAGGAAATATCTCAACACACAAATTCCATCAGCCTAATGGGCCCGTTATGAATGGTTGTCCCCGTCCACATGGGCTTAGATCTACCGTTACAAATTTTACTGGGTTGCATGTGTGTTTAAAAAATGTTCACGCTAGAAAACATATTGCAGCTCAGTGTTTCACTACACAGGGCCTCTGAAGACAGGGATGAAACTATGCATGACATTTAATTCAAGTCAGTGATCTCCAACTTGTTGGACTATGTTCCGTCATATGATGTGGCAAGTACAGGAAGTGCTCTTGATATAACATACTGGGTGCATTTAGGAAGAACTCTAGTTCATTCACATGTACAACTGCTCTACCACATTTACTGAAGGAAAAAAGTCACGTGTAGAATACACTTATCAGGATTTTTTATTACATTTCTTGCATACAGCTCAAGTTGACAATTTTCATTGTTGGATAAAAAAGATATTTATCAACTCTGTGCTGACAGACAATTTATGAGACTCGCTGCAGTTTACCAGTGCATGTAATCGAGAACAAGTCCGCATTCACTGAAAATAAACGATGAAAAAGTTCTGCTTTCCAAGGGAATTGAGGTAAAGAAAGTCATACACAAAGTCATTTCTGATAATAACCAAAAGACTATATTTTCTAGGTGATGTTACAGGTGATGCTTCAAAGTGGTTCACCAATATTTTAATAGTTAAAGCAAATGTAAACCTGATCACGTCTCACCCAATCTCATTTAAGCTTTAAAACGTTATTATTTCAGATTTTTTTTTTAACAGCTTTCATTAAAATAATAACTGCTGATGCTACAAGATCCATGCTTGGACAAGTCCTGTTATAGGGTGACAACACTTGGTCTCGGTCTCGCAATTGTGCTCCTGCACTGCCACCCTTTTCAATGGAGGCTACAATTCACCATTTTAACACATTTATGCAGGTATAAACTACTGTTGTCGCCATCAAAACCATGCCCTGACAAACACCATGTAGCTGTAAACTGGAGTGCATTAATGGGTTCTAACCCTTCCATATTTTAGTAAAATTCCAGTCTGTGTCCTTACTGGAGAACTTTTCAATCACTTCCTGAAAAAAAAAAATCCTTCCTGTTCCCTTAAGGCAAGCGTATATTGCCTGGATCAACAAGCTCTGGTGTTTTTCTGGCGACAATGTATAGCTCATCATAGCTTGAAGAATCTCTACCTGCTGTGCAGGGGATTGGGAACATAGAGATTTTTGGCAGCAGACTAAAAAAAAACAACAAGAGTGAGGCTTGGTCTAGACAGACTTCCCGTCATCTTGTCCTGGAACAATAAAGTTTGGTAAAGTTTCTTTGTTCCATGTAGGGAGCACTAAAAAGCTTCTTTGGCAGGCACCTGGAGGTAAAATGTGTGGATTGCAGGTTTTGAGTAGTGACCTTCTTTGGTATTAAGACAAAAAACTAAATAAACAAACAGCTGGACTAATGGGTGGTTTTACTACTTTCCCGGCCTTGATATATAATTTACTAAAGCACAGCGTGGATCAAAAAAAAAAAAAAAATGACCATTTTTATATTATAAAGTAATCTTTTCAAATTGATCTTTTTTTGATGGTTTCCCCCAGTTTGTTTTAGCTACTCTACATTCCAGTGACAACTTCGGGTTTTGTTCTGGGTTGGCTTACTGATGGTGAAAATGGAACAACGTACCTGCACAAAAAGTGTTAGCTAGACTATTGAAGATTAATTCACATGGGTGCTGTGGAGATACCTAAAGCTGCATGTAGGCAGGCCATGTTTCACTATAGGAACAAAGGCCTCATTAACGCGCGAGTGCTGTGGCCCGTACAGCATGAAAAAGTATCTTATTCATGCAGCTGGAGCCACCTGGAACTGCGTGCAAGCAATCCATATTTCTCTTTGTGGACACAGTCAATCATCCTAAACTGACAGGAGGGCAAGGGCAGGCGAGAGGCCCAGAATGCAGATAGTTTGCGTGCAGATCTGCTCCCCCGCACGCCTGTCATACTAAAACAAGCAGCCATGTCTACATAGTCGCTGCATCCCCAAAGCGAAACATGGGCTACCTGCATGCAGCTCCAGCTGCATAAACAAATAGTATCTACTGAAATCACATGGGGCAAGGTGACAACTCAGAAGAGTATTTAGGAGACAGGAAAGTTCTCTCTCCATAAAAGGGAACTGCCTGAACAACATTCTCTGCACTAAGGTAAAAAACTTTCTGCATGCAGTGCCCCCCCCCCCCCAGCCTCCCCTTATGCTTACCTGATCCTAATCTCGATTCCACGATGTGCACAAAAGCAGAGGTTCTCTCAGCTCTCTTCATACACATTGGCTCAGAGACAGCAGTGGGAGCCATTGGCTCCCACTTCTGTCAATCACAGCCAGTGAGGAGGGAGCAGGGGCGGGGCTGAGCTGCGCTGTGTGTGTGTGTGTGTCAATGGACACACAGAGCGGGGCTCAGGAGCAAGCATGCACGAGTGCCCCCATAGAAAGTGGGTCGGCCGGGGGGTGGAGCCAGGGGTGCAGGCGGGGGACGCGAGCAGAGGAGGATCAGTGCTGCGCTGTGCAAAATCAGTGCACAGAGCAAGTAAAATATGTTTGTTATTTATTTTTTTTACCAGTTAAAGCTGGTCGTATGCAAATTTCAGCTGGTTCCTGGTCAATTGCCCAAAATTCACTCCATAGGTGGCCCCAACGCCACCCATCCTTGCTTCAAAAATAAAAACAATGGAGCAGGAAGGAAAATTTTCAGCTCGACGGTGCTTGCATCCAATCAGATACAAGTACTGTTCAGGTATTCTGACAGTCGCAGGATGTCAGGATACAACAGGTGCAGTGGGAGATTCCTCCATCTGCACTGTATAGTAAGGATGGAGGATTCGGTTAAAAACGTAAGCGTGTATGGCAAACTTAACAGAGAACCTGGGGAAGAAAAATGTACTGGTGTGAATGGGACCCAAAGAGTTTAAATTATCAAAAAACATTTTTTTACAGACAACAGGATGTTGTTGTCCAGTTAGAGACCTTTACATCTGAATGAAGGAATAGATAGAACACAGTTATAACCCGCAAATGTTCAGCACTAATACACTGATACAATGGCAGGACTAGGTTCCTGACAGTTACGGCTCTAACAGTGTTGACTGTGCCTAACACACATCCTTTAATCTAATAAAGCCATTATTCCAGGAAGACAAAAAACGCAGAGGTACTCTTATAAAAGACAAGGCCCATTCTATGCTGCGCACCCACTTCACCTGTTCTACTGGGAAAACAAACTATGCCAATCACATTAGAAATCTTTTATCCTGCACAATCTCTGCTGCTCTTTGTTCGCCTGAATTGGATTTGAGATGTTGTATGCTGACCGTTGCCATTGTAAATAGAACATTAATCACTCTTCAATAAACAGTGAAAAGGACAAAAACATGACATGATTAGTAGAGGCTACTTGACTCACCCATTATTCTACTTAATGCAGCATTCCTTGTGGGCGATTCGTCAAAGCTGTACATAGAGTGGGAAATTCTTCGCTCCCTGTCGTCCAGCATTGTCTCGATGGGCAATTCGGGCCCCGAGGGGCTTCCAGGTGACTCCAACTGTAGAATCGGGAGAGAAGGGATATCAGTGTTGACGGTCTATTTAACAGCATGGGGGAACAATAACAACATGCCTAAGGCCTGCACCCGGCTGGGTACCAAATGAGCTAGAACTTTTCACCCTCTACCAAAATAATTTGCATTGACAGCTCTGCTTAATGGGCAACTTTCGACGCCACTTTGTAGTATACCTCCTGTGGAGCGCCTGTCATATTTCAACACCCTTAAGCAAAAAATAAATAGTACAAAGGCAAATGTCTCTGATCATATTAGACCAAATTTGCTTACAAATTTGTTCTTTTAACTCTTCTCTGCACTTAGGACTTCTACAGCAATAGACAAAATACAAAAATAATTTTACTGCCAAAATGTGTCTTTAATCTTATTATGCAGATAGCATCTGTTAGGTTAGTACGTTTTAGAATAAATAAGGCTTGAACTAATAAAACATCTTTTAATTGAAAAAAAAAAAAACAAAGCACGATCCAGTTGTTTGTTTACTTTTTATTTCCCCAAAACAATATTTCTTGCAAAAATTCAACAATAAAAATCTGATTTATCAACTTTACTTGCTAAAGAAGTTTTAAATATATTATATATATATATATATATATATATATATATATATATATATATATATATATATATATATTCCAAAGACATGCTGGTAGGTTAATTGGATCCTGTCTAAATTGTCCCTAGTATGTATAAATGTGAGTTAGGGACCTTAGATTGTAAGCTCCTTGAGGGTAGGAACTGATGTGAATGTACAATGTATATGTAAAGCGCTGTGTAAATTGATGGTGCTATATAAGTACCTGAACTAAATAATTCAAATAAATAAATATATACCGCCCCTCCACCTTGATATTGCATGCCTTGTAAAAGAGACTCTACCACCTTATCACCAATCCAGCATTAATCTGCTACTGGTCTAGTCCAGTAAAGATAAGAGAACAAGTGTTATTTCGCACTTTTAATGATTCAGTCCCACTGTGCACGTTGGGGCCTATACTATTTAAGCTTAAACCTGTTCCCACCCCCATTCTAAGCCCTATATTACCTATCCTGTAAAAGAAAGATATGTATACTTACCTAATCTCAGGGTGTTCCAATCGTTCAGGATATAAAGAAAGATCCACAGGTAACCTCAGGAGAAATACAGGCTGCTCTGGAAAAAGATGGTGTAGTTGTTTTAAAGAGAACAATACGACGATACTTGAACAAAAATGAGCTGATTGGCAAAGTTGCCAGAAAGAAGCCTTTACTGTGCCAATGCCACAAAAGAGCCTGCTTTGTAATCTGGACGGACAAGACCAAAATAGAGCTTTATGGTCACAACCATAAACACTATGTTTGGAGAGAAAGAATACCATCCTCACTGTGAAGCATGGTGGTGGCTCACTGATGTTTTATGGGTGTGTGAGCTCTAAAGGCATGGGGAATCTTGTGAAAACTGATGGCAAGATAAATGCAGCATATGATCAGAAAATTCTGGCAGACAATTTGCATTGTGTGAACCGAATTCAAACCTCTATAAATGTGAGAATGAATAGTGGCGCTATCGTAAAGAGAATAAGTGCTTTGAAATCTATGTGAATAAAAAAAATCTAATATCTCAGTGAAAATAAAATTAAGTGGTTCGAACACATATATGACACCCTGTGACAAGTGTACAACATATATAGCACTTCTCAAAAAATATCAGTGGATGGTGATAATGCATAAGAACAATCCATATACAATATAAACAACAAGTCACAAATGGACCTGCACTTGGCACATTTATCACAAGGTGCATTTCATCTGTTTTGGTGCACGTTACATATGGATTGTCATCATTTATTTATTTTTTTTAAGAAGTGACACATTTATTTAACTAGGTCCATTTGTGACTTGTTGTTTATATTGTATATGGATTGTTCTTATGCATTATCACCATCCACTGTTATTTTTTGAGAAGCGCTATATATGTTGTGCACTTGTCACAGGGTGTCATATATGTATTTGAACCACTTCATTTTACTGTCACTGAGAATTTTTTATTCACATAGATTTCAAAGCATTTATTCTCTTTGAGATAGCGCCACTATTCATTCTCACATTTATAGAGGTTTGAATTCAGTTCACATATTGTTTTTTTTAAGAGGCAGCTATAGGATCACCCTTTCATATTTCCTAGAGCGCAGTGGTGGATTTACGGGTTAGGGCGGATTCTCTTGTAAACCAACAGTTTAGACAATTTGCATTCTTCTGCATGAAAGCTGTACATGGGACGCTCTCGATCTATCCAGCATGATAATGACCCTAAGCAGAAGGCCAAGTGGACCCTACAGTGGTTACAGCAGAAAAAGGTGAAGGTTCTGGAGTGGTCTTCTGACTCTAATATCATTGAGCCACTCATGGGTAGATATCAAACGTGCAGGTAATTCAAGACGATCAAAGACTGCATGACCTGGAGACATTTTGCCAAGAGGAATGGGCATCTATACCACCTGCAAGAATTTGGGGTCTCAGACAACTATTACAAAACACTGCACGCTGTCACTGATGCTAAAGGAGGCAATACATGGTATTAATAACTAAGGGTATGCAGACTTTTGAGCAGGGGTCATTTAATTTGTTTACTTGTTGCCACGTTTTATTTTATGATTGTGCCATTCTGTTATGACCTACAGTTGAATATGAATCCCCTAAGAAATAAAAAATGTGTTTTGCCTGCTCGCTCACGTTTTGAAAATGGTACATATATTACCAATTCTTCAAGGGTATGCAAACTTTTAAGCACAACTGTGTGTGTGTGTGCGTGCACGTGTGTATGTATATGTGTATGTGTATGTATATATATATATATATATATATATATATATATATATATATATATATATATACACACACATACAAATATACACACCATAGTTCATAATAAAAAAGCTATAAAATTGAAGGGTAAAAAAAAAAAAGTGTCAATGAGCAGAGACTTAGTCACACTAATCAGAAGAAGCGCACAAGAAAAGAAAGCGCAAGCATCTCTTGACACTGAGGCTTGTCTTCTGCCTTCAGCTGTACATAATAAAATCTGCATCAGTATTGCTTAAGCTAAACTGTCACCCATAAAAGTGAAACCATAATTCACAGCTGCCGGTAAAAGTGTCTTTTGTGCTTGTAAGACTGCGGCTGTCACAGCCTATCAAACATTTCGACTGGAAATGGCTCCACTAAACTCCTACTTCAGTGCAAACGCTTCTGTCAGAAAATGATCAGCAACACCCACAAGGCAATCTCTGTCTTTTCCACATGGAGATTATTTTTAGATGAAGAAGAGTTTGGTGAACTCCTACATGGATGGAACCTTTATGCAAAACCAATGTCAAGGAAAATGTTTCCATTTACCTGTGTTACCTATTAGAGGGATGTCATTCAGTGTAATGCATGTTTTCCTTTTCCATCTAAATACATTTCTCCCTCTGCGTATTTAAACACAGCCCCGGCAATTGTCCTTTCACTCCCCCCCTGATGACATGCTGGCTTTCACTGAGAAATTTTCAACATGCAATCCCTTGATACAATACGGTCAACACTTGGATTGCAATGGATTTCACTAAAGGACACGTGGAAATAAAACATTTTCCTATTTTTTACGCATGCATGGTTTGACTTCCTGCTCAGTCTTTGGTGTGGATTCTATGATGGCCAAATATACTTTTTTCCAACAGGTTTTTGATTGCAAAAGATGGTTTCTACCTGTGAAGCAACCAAAAGTGTAGATGGTGGGCATCTTGACCTATAATTTCTGTATTTTAATGCTGGTTTAAAAAACAAAAAAAAAAAACAAAATAACATTAACCTTTCTTATGAGAGTTTAAAGAGTCAAGAGACTGTGCTTTAAGCAGGATATACACGCAGTTTTTTTTTTTTTTCCGAGCAGTGGGTTGAGTAAAAAAAAAAAAAAAACAAAAAAAATCTCAGATTCACCCAACCCTTCAAGTGATGTGGATGTAGGGATCACCCCAGCTGTGCCATTTTCTGACTACGGCGAAGCCTCCCGTCAGAATACACTGATCATCCCAGCAGACATTGCCTGTCAAATCCCTTACAGATCTCTACCAAAAAAAACTGCTCACATCTTAAACCCATCTCCTTTTCATTTTATAAGTTTTATTTTGTGCTTTAGCAAGCACATAGTACAGTTAAAGTAGAACTATAGGAATTTTTATTTTTTCATTTTGAATAGAGTAAGGGGGCTATAATCCATCAGTTTGTTTGTTTTTCTGCCATCTGAGTCCCATTGTGGAAAATTTCCTTCACTTCCTGTCCCATAGCCAAACAGGAAGTGAGAGGAAAGCCCTGCAAATTAACGGTATTTCTTGGGGACCCCCAGGCCATCAGAACTAGGTTCCTCATTGGAATATTTCCCCTCTATTAGTTTTCTGGGGACAACCCAAAAATGTTGATTTTATTTTACTTTCACTTTCAATAACAACAGTTAACAGGACAAATAGAGGGCGAATCCCCCTAATGGGGGCACAGACCGCAATACAAACTGACAGGGATTCGCTTTTAGTTTTAGTTGTACTTTAATGGAACATAGCCCCCAAGACAAAAAGAAGAAAAATACAATTAAAACTTGTAGCCTTGGAGTCCAAGGGAGTGAATTCCACAGTTACAATTTAATTTAGATAGCTTAATAAGACCTATGAATTCACAAGTACATTTTCTAATCCCTTTAATCTGTTAAGTAGGCTGGGACCCAGTACAGTAATGTGTAAGCCAAAGGAACTTATTTTCTAGAGTTCCTTTGTCTAATGCCTCGTACACACGATCGGACTTTCCACCAACAAAACCGCAGAATTTTGTCCAAAGGGCGTTAGCTCAAACTTGTCCTGCATACACATGGCCACACAAATGTTAGCCAATAATTACGAACATAGTGACATAATAGACATACTACATGTTTTTTTCAGCTCTTTAGCGCCACCCTTTGAGTTCCTTCTGCTAACTTCATGTTAGTAGAAGTTTGGCAAGTGTTGATTCGCGCTTTTCTTTTCGTGTTTTTCATTTAGCGCTTTCAAGTTCATTTCTGAACGGCCGTCGGTCAACCAGACATGTTGCGGAATCGGAGGAGATAAAGTGTTATTTATTATTAGCCTTGGAGTTATTGCTTTGACATTATTTTTTTCGTTGAATAATGATTTGATTTATTTTCTATATTTTTGGATGCATAGAATGCACTTTTTGGTTAAGTTCTATTGGCAGATAGCATGTCTAATTTTATTTTTTTTATTGCACAATAAAAAAATTGTGGAGAATAATACTTGGCTATGTGTTTTACTTCAAAATACAGTTTGGGAGTAGGCAGTTACATTTTAAAAAATACAATGTAAAATTGACAATGTACACCAACATAGTTGTATCTTTGATATCTTTGATATCTTTGATCTTAAAAACTATGGAATAATGGTGTTGTGGTAACTTGCCCCAAAAAAAAAAAAAAAAAAAAAAAAAAAAGGTGTAATAATAATAATATTCTTGATATCACTAGAACAAAAAAGGCTTTGAAAATTTGTTTGCAATAACTCATCAGTGTCAGTATCACCAGCAAAGCAGCTTCATTATTATCCCATTAAAGAGGGAGAGAATGTGCACTGCATTTGGAGATTTCATAATTTGCCACGTCACGAATGTTAATTCTCCATTACGAACACTAGTTTACAAGACCGACCACTTCTGGCTCATCCTTGCTTCCAAGCATGCATGTTTGTACTTTGGACTTTGGTCCAACGGACTTATGTACACACGATCAGAAAATCCGACACCACACATTTGTTGGCGGAATATTTGAAGACATGCTAGCCAATATTTGTTGGCGGAAAGTCCGACAATTGTCCGATGGAGCATAACATGGTCGGATTTTCCACCAACAGCCTGACATCCAACATTCTCCGTCAGAAAGTTTGATCGTGTGTACGGGCCTTTAGAGTTTTTTTTTTTTTCCTTCAAACAAAAGAAAGGGTGGGGTAGGGGGAGGGAATGGGGACACTTGGCATAAGTGTAGACGGGAGGAGGGAAGAAGACTGGAGTCCACCGGTGGACCCAGAAGCAGCAGAAGTATAACCGCTACCAAGGTGGAGCCCAAGTGAACAGCGTGGTTAGATGTGAGGTGTATTCCCGTGAGTATTGGAAATCATGCCAATAATACCACGTTTTATGGGACAATTCATCCTTGCATTTCATAGCCACCATCAGGCGTTCCATTTTATTAACCTAGTTTACCAGTGCTGTCCACCAACCAATTGTCGGCGGGTCTGTGCTTCTCCATTTTTGCGATATGCAGACCTTGGCACCATTAAGTGAATCAGGGAGGATCGCTTACATCTGTGCCTCAAGAGTGGGGTAATGTGAAGAAGGATTGTCCCTGGGCGAGCATATATCGGTAAGCTTGTGGATCAACTGCCTGACATCTACCAAAAACGCTGTACCCATTGTAAACGCAGTAAGCCATCTGAAGAGGTTCGATATGCCCTCTGCTGAGTCTGCACTATCTACTGGAGAAGGAGCATGAGCTTTACTGATTGCAGAGCTATAGGCCGGACTAATTAGTGGAGTAGTGGACATGTTACCTCTCCAAAGAGAGCAAGGGTCCTATTATGCAGCTGCTGGAAGGGAACAGGCTTTTCTACTCAGGAAGCTTTAGAAAGAAAATAACTAAGACGCTGAACCTGGAATTAACTTAGCTGAGTTAAATAAAAAGTTCAGTTTGGCTTGCAATAAATGCTAGCATGGAGATCAGGTTCCACTTCTCACCTAGGGTTCTACTTTAATGTGACCCTGACAAGAGAGCTACATGAACTGGTATTGCTAGTCTACTTCCAAATATGTTATTGCTAGTCTACTTCCAAATATGTTTGTTGCCTGGTGGCAAGCATGCTGTACAATTTTCAGAATTACTTTTCCCTATACTTACTGAAAGGGAGAATGGTCAGCAATGTTGGTACTCTATAAAACACTCATTACAGTATTAAATAATGTGAATATTGAAATGTAGTATTCATTCATACCCTTAGGAAGTTTGCTAGATTCATGTGAATGGAGGTGTATTTCTCAAGGTCACACAGCAGAGGGAAGTCATCTCCAAGTGTCTAAATTCTTAAAATATTTCAGTGAAAGTTAGCTTTGTAAATAAAGTGTTGGGATAGGCAAATACAGCAATCCCCAATATAAATTTATACCCAGAAGCATAGGTTAGATGCATATGAGCATGGTTAGATGCATATGTGGAAAATGTGTTTTTTTTCCCCATCAATGTGATCAGCAGGCAAGGGTTTCTTTAACCCCTTCCCGACCAGCCACCGCAGTTGTATTGCGGCAGGTTGGCTCCCCTGGGAGAAACGACGTAACTGTACGGCGGTCCGCCTTTTGACCACTAGGAGTGATGACCGCCGGGCACCCACGATCACTCGTGACAGAGCGAGAGCCGAGATCTGTGTGTGTAAACACACAGATCCTGGTTCTCTCAAGGGAGGAGACAAATCACGTGTTCATAAGAAAGTATGAACACCGAGCTCTCTCTTCCCCTAGTCAGTCCCATCCCCTACAGTTATAACACACTAGGGAACAGTGTTAAACACTTGATCGCCCCCTAGTGTTAACCCCTTCCCTGCTAGTGACATTTATACTGTAATCAGTGCATTTTTATAGCACTGATTGCTGTATAATTGTCAATGGTCCCAAAAAAAGTGTCAAAAGTGTCCAATTGGTCCACCGCAATATTGCAGTCCTGATAAAAATCACAGATCACCGCCATTACTAATAATAAATAAAATAAATAAATTACTAGTAAAAAAAAATAATAAAAATGCCATAAATCTATTCCCTATTTTGTAGACTCTATACTTTTTGCGCAAACCAATCAATATACGCTTACTGCGTTTTTTTTTTTAACCAAAAATATGTAGAATACATATCGGCCTAAACTGAGGAAAAAATTTGTTTTGTTTTTTTTAAAATTTGGGATAAAAAGAAAAAGAAAGAAAGCTCTACTTGTTGGAAAAAAAAGACAACAATTTTGTTTGGGTACAGCGTCGCACGACCGCGCAATTGTCAGTTAAAGCGATGGTGCCATATCACAAAAAGTGGCCTGGTCATTGAGCAGTCAAATCTTCTGGGGCTGAAGTGGTTAATGACTCCTTCCAGGCTTGAATACTTTTTAAAAGCAAAACATGTATCTACTAAATACATGTCCAAAAACAAAACAAAAAAACTATATCCTTTTTCTTCCTCTTTTCTCTTTCACCTTCGGTCCTCGCCAAGGATTCTAGGCGATTCTGTTCTATTGACCTCTTCACACTAACAAGGTGTTCCACCTCAGACCCTGGAACATCCTCCCTCTTTCGCCCTTTTCATTTTGATTATCTCCTTTTTCTTGAATGTGGCAAAAGTTTTGGCTGATAGCCTCTATTGCCACTGGACCGCTCTCAGAACTACATTGATGCTACTAATGCACTTGTTGGTACCTTTGGCTTGAATTGTAACATTCAGGCACTACTGCCATATATCTGATGGAATTGTAACTATTTTTCTTTTGCCTCCAAAGTGTTTTATACGCTTCCTTACAATACACATCTGTTTGTTTTGTACCACCCTTCTTAAAAAAAAAAATACAATAAAAACTTTGTAAAAAAACTAAATTTTCAACAACTTTGTGCTCCCACTGGTTGCCAGTCTTAAAATCGGGCCAAAGCAAGACATCACACGAGCTGATTATGAGATGATTTTCAGATAGAATCAATCACTGGCTATTTCTGAACATAGATCCTACTGCTTCGTCAAATTCAAGTGTCCGCCTCCATGGATGCACTTGAAATTGGCAGCCAGAGGATTGCATATAATAGACTTAAGGACCCATTTAGGCCCACAACTAAAGACACTGATGAAAGCCTTGCCTACGCAAGCAAATCGAGAGGAGAACAGATTCACTTAAATTAACTTGGATTAGCCCTTTTAATTCTGTTACAATAAATTGATGAGTAGGTTTCAAGCAGTTATGTGGGAGGCTGAAAAAAGCCTAACAAGAACATTAGCAAGTATGGTTTTGAAGTCAATGAAACATACAACATCTTACAACGGTGGAGGCCTGGCTGCATGCCACAGACATAAACTGAGGAGGGAACGGGAAGAAAAACAAGACATTCCTAGCACATTAGACCATGAGCAGAGGAGGTCACAGAGTTTCCTAACATGATTCCATTCCAAGACTTGGCCTGCCTACTACAAATGAGATATTTAATGAAGCGCCGAATGGTAGTCTTATCTTCTTCTCTTTGATAAGCACTGGGGAGATTTGCTGCAATAAAGGGTCAATGCAATTACAATTGGAATCACGTCAAGCTGTAGGAGAACAATAAACTTGCAGTGCCAGTGAATTAGACTCAGTAAGGTTTAAATTGCAAAATAAGGATTTGTTTTATTAGTTTTTACATAAAATGCAGATTAGGAGTGACAGCTTCACTAAAACATGAATTAATCACTTCTCTGAGCTGCTGGAGGCAGAAAAATTAAAGAAAGTGAGAGTAAAAGCCCTGGGAAGGTTTATGAGGATCATGGTTGGATATGGGAGGAAATCAGTGATGTAGATGTACTAGAGAACAGGAAGTGAGTGCGGGGGAAATTTTCTTACACCAGAAGCAAAGAAAGGCATTCTCTAGCTAAAATATATTTTAGAAAAATGTATAGTCTTTTTAACAATTTTGTTTTTTAAAGCTGCACATTTAAAATAATTCAAATTAATTTAGATAAATCTTTGCATTCCTTTTGTTTGTGCATGGCCTGGCCAAAGAATATTTAAATCTTATTCCAAATAAGCGAGTGTAATAACAAAAGATGATGTGGTTTGCCTTGTTGTCAAGTATATAAGGGGCATCAGCAGAGGTGTAACATTTCATAACTGTGGGCACAAAGCTAGGTAGACTAGAGGAGTGCATTGTTTTCAGTGTGTCGGTTGACTCGCTGACCTACATTGTGAAAAGGAGTAGCAAAGTGCAACACTATAGAGCAGAACACATAGCATGCGTTTAAAGAGAATATATAAATAAAAAGCATGAAAACACATTCACATGCTCCTGATTGTTGATAGTTATCACATCTTTAATTACCTCTAATTAACAGTGAATTTGAAACTTCAGGAACTGGGGCCCCTTTTTGTCGGGGGATCCACACTCCTGGACACGTAAAGCACCCCACCAGGAAAACTTTATGGCTGAAAAACCAAAGCACTGGATCCCTGGGTCCAGCTCTCTAAAAAGAGAAGCGTTATGGGCTAAACCTTGTTTCTTCCTCCACAAAGCTCGGGTACCATTCAATTCGGCCTGAAAAGACACTTTGAATGGATCCAATTGCATAGACTGCCCCAGCAAGGAATAATCCAGTGGAGCTCAGCACAGCACATCTTTACTTGTGACCAACACCTAAGACACTGGCAAAAAAAACTGAGGTACTCCCAGTAATGGGAGGGGTTATATAGGGAGTGGATTTCTTGTCTTAGGGTGTGCCAGTAACCCACATAGTAACTACTATGGCTCTGTGTCCCGTGATGTACGATAAAGAAAGCCATCTACTTACAAGTCACTAGACACAATCTTTATTTATTTATTTTTTTCACTGTGGCCTACCTAGGGACTATTGGATACTGTCTTGATTACTGCACTATTGTAAGTATGAATGTATGCAGGGAGGGACTGTTATCCAACCATTTCAACCACATGTTTTCTAGTTGGCTTTTGTACTTCTTTGAAAAACTTAATAAAAAGTAATGGAAACGAAAATCTTTTTTTTTGGATAGCAACAATGTTGCCAATTTCTTCAGTTATCTGGATTTCTGACAAAATGGTGCTTTACATCCTGCCAGCAAAATGCTTTGGAATGAAACCTGATAAATATTCAAACTACTAGCTTTTACACATGACTAGAAATGGACATATACATTTGTGCCCAGAGTTGAGGTTTACCTAAAAAAAAAGGGTCCCCTGGCTGCCTTAAAAAAATAAGTGCACCTTCAGACAAAGTGCATTTATTACTTTTTGCCCATGTTCCCCGACTTAACCACTTGCCAACCATGCTATAGATGAATGACGGCTACAGCGCGACCATCTAGTTCTGGAACATCTAGTCCCACGATCGCGCGCGGGGCGCGCTCTGTGATAGTAGTGTCCAGAGGACACTGCTGATCACAGAGTGAGGTGAAGAGCCAATCAACGGCTCTTTACTCTGTGATCAGCTGTGTCCAATCACAGCTGATCACAGATGTAAACAGAAGATGGTTTTTGCCATTCCTTTCCTCATGCTGACAGCATGAGGAGAGGAGAAGAGAGCGGATAACACCCTTCTCTAAAAAGGGGCATGTACACTGATAATCAGGGCACTGATTATCAGTGCAGTCCCAACAGTGCCCACCAGTGTTGCCAATCTGTGCCCACCAGCGTTGCCAATCTGTGCTTATCAGTGTCCATCAATGCAGAGTCATCGGTGCACATCAGTGATGGAGAAAAATTACCTGTAACTTTTTATAAAAAACTATGAAAACGTTTTCTTTCCAAATGTTCGGGGTTTATTCGTTTTGTAGCAAAAAATAAAAAACCCAGTTGTGATTAAATACCACCAAAAGAAAGCTCTAATAGTGTGAAAAAAAGTGATAAAAATGTTGTTTGGGTACAGTGTTGCATGATGACTGCGCAATTGTCATTCAATGTGCAACAGCGTGGAAAGCTGAAAATTGGCCCAGGCAGGCCACCCTCCAGAGATTTGCACTTACTGAGAACAGTTGTCCTCCGCCTTTGGTGATTGTTTAAATTCCACGTGGCAAATCACCCTTCCTTCTGGGTTGATGGTCCCATAGAAGTCTATGAGAGTTTAATAAAACAGTAGGGGAATCTTGCAGTGAGTGATGTAAACACTCCCCAAGAATTTCGGGAAGTACAGATCTGTAGAGGATGTGGGTGGGACCGTTTAGGTCAGGCACAAAATTAAAAGAAGTGTACTTTGTTTAAAATGCACTGATTCTTCAACAAGAACAAAGCACTCTCTTCAATAAATCTCCCCCTTTTCAGCACTGTCCCCAGCAGTAAATTCTTTGCCACAACTAGATGTCCCCAGTCTTCCCGGTTGAATTTCAACCTAGAAGTCTAAGAAATATCATGTGCAAATAAAAACTAGCAGTCGCCCAGAATGTAAAATTTAAATTCTTGATATATAAAAGGCCGATGCAGAAATGTTATTTTAGAAGTTCTGGTACATGAATAACACACATTCACCGCAATCGACATGTTTTTCAGTGACCCATTTCCTAGAGCCATGTTTTAATAACTTCAGTTAATCAAGCAAAACAAATAAGACCCCTTTCACACTGAGGCGCTTTGCAGGCGCTATAGCGTTTAAAATAGCACCTGCAAAGCGCCCTGAAACAGCGGCTCCATTCACTCCAGTGTGAAAGCCCCCGAGGGCTTTCACACTGGAGCGGTGTGCTGGCAGGGCGTCAGAAAAAGTCCTGCCAGCAGCTTCTTTGGAGCGCATTAGGAGCGGTGAACTCACCACTCCTAAAGCACCCCTGCCCATTGAAATCAATGGGCAGCGCCACCGAACCACCGGCAAAGCGCAGCTGTAGCTGCGCTTTGCCGGTGGTTTTAACCCTTTTTCTGCCGCAAGCAGCATTTTACCATTGACGCCTGGGGAGGCTCAGTGTGAAAGGGCTCTAACTAAAAAAAAAAAACAACAAAAAAACTTTGTTCTTCATTCCTAACATTATCATCCTGGCTCAGGAAAACAGATACGACATGTGAGCGTAACTACCAAAGCATGGAGAAAGGACAAGAAGTCCGAAAAGTAGCATTCTTATGTCGAATCTCGCAGCAAATGAGTTTTATAATAGATGCCATTTGTAATCCGGGCTTTTTGCACAGTGTAAAGTAATGGCAAATTACCCAATTAAATATCTACTTCATCCCAAGCTGCAAGGCTTCTGGCATACAAGCGCAGACAGAGATAAATCTTGTGTGGCAGTGAATGAGATACAATAAATAGCAGCATGTGCAGGATTTCTGGAATCAATGTATAGACCTCAAAATTAGATAAGCATTCCTGTTTATGTGTTATAATATAAAATGAAAGCTATCACCACAGATCAAGATATTTACTAATTGGAGCTGGGATTCAGGCTTAGGTGCTATAAAAGGGCTAATAAAGCAAAAAATATATACCGTATACCCTGAAAAGTAGCAACTTAAAGAAGGTTATACTGCAGTATGCAGACATAGCTAGCAGTCCAACAAATACGTCCAAGGTTTTACTGGGACAGGAAGCTACAAGTCACAAATTTACCTGCAGCTCCACCTGCTGGTAAAATCTGGCACCATGAGATTACAAACTTCTCAATGTTCTACTGTCATTTTATGGTCAGATTGCTGGTATTGCTGTCACTGTATGGTCAGATTTCTGGTACTACGGTCACTGTATGGTCAGATTTCTGGTATTACGGCCACTGTATGGTCCTTGACTTCACAGGGCTTTTTTTTTTTTTTTTTTCAGCCAAGAGGGCTACACACAGATTGAAATGCGGCCAGTCCCTGCTGAACTGGGCAAATTTTATTCTGTATGTACCCAGCTTTACGAAAGAGCTCTAAGACTATAACTATGAATCAGTGTGAGGTGCATTGGAACATCTGTGTTGTAACAGTTAAGCAAGATTCAGAGACAACTTTGGCAGGAAAAACTATTAGACCCTGCTTCCTTTATTACAACACACTACATCTGTATTTGAAATATCACTTTAGGCGGACTAGCTCTTTAACTTTACATGTATGACTTGAAAGCTTGAACTTCACAACACAAACAGTCAAATGTGCATTAATAGTCTGGTTCTACTGCATGAGATTGAAAGGATCTTAGGGTTTCTCTCTTTCTGAAAAGCGCATGCAAGCAAAGTAACGTGCAAGTGTAACGCTTATGCTTTAATTATAATTGTGTAATGACAAAGCCTCAATTTCTCTCCAGGAAGCCAGCACTATTTTTATTCAGGCACCATTCAAGGTCAACATTTACTTTATGAACTGGGAACAAGACCCATAGATGATATGAACCCCACAGCCTACACAGTTTGTTTTGGGCTTCGTACACATATGTTGTTTTACCCAGATCCAGCACCTTCTGCTGCCTCTTATTTTGTGATCTGCCAGAAAATTGCAATGTACAGTTATAGGAAGCACTGCACTCCAACCATACGGGGCAAAGACTTATATGGATAAAAGGGTATTTGTGTGATAATAGTGAGGAACTGTAGCTCCGATGAAGGGAATGTTTTAACCACTTGCTTCCCAAGCCTATTCTGACACTTCTTTCCTACATGTAAAATGCATCTTTTTTTGCTAGAAAATTACTTAGAACCCCCAAACAATATGTATATATTTTTTAAGAAAAGGCCCTAGAGCAGTGATGGCAAACCTTGGCACCCCAGATGTTTTGGAACTACATTTGCCACAATGCTCAACTACACTGCAGAGTGCATGAGCATCATGGGAAATGTATTTCCAAAACATTTGGAGTGTCAAGGTTCGCCATCACTGCCCTAGAAAATAAAACGGTGGGTGTTGCAATTTTTTAAGTCGCACAGTATTTGTGCAGCGGTTTTTCAAACGCATTTAAAAAAGAAAAAAAATATAGTAAACACCATATAATATCAATTTTTTGGGTAAAACATAAATGATGATGTTACACTGAGTATACAAATACCAAACCTGTCATGCTTTAAAAATGTGCACGCTCAGGGAATGGCGGCAAACTACGGTACTTTAAATTATCTATAGGTGACGCTTTAAAAGCCTTTACATAGGTGGGAGTTATATGCAAGCGGTCTGGTGCTAGAATTATTGCTCTCGCTCTGAAGTTTCTGGCGATACCTCACATGTGTGGTGCGATCACTGTGTACATTTGCGTGCAGGACCGCCGTGTGTGTTCGCCACTGCATATAAGGACGGGGGGGGGTTAAAAAAATATATATTTAATTTTTATTATCTTAAATATTTTTTATGTTTACACCGTTTCTTAAAAAATAATGTAAACATCCCCTGTGACAGCAATATCAGTGACAGGTACTCATTATGGAGAGATGGGGGATTTATTAGACCCTCCAACTCTTCTTTGGGCCCCAGTACAGTCGATCAGACACAGATTGGTTTGATCAGCTGCTTCACTGGCCGCTATGCTGAAATAGTTGTTGCTTCTAGGTTCTAACATCACACTTCAGTTCCTCTCACTGAGTCCACAGCTGGATGCAGCCGGCCACATCATTACTGGGCTTCCTGACCGCAGCCTGTATTCCAGTGGCTGCTTAGCCGCTCGGATTACTTTTACCTGAAAGAGAATCCCCGACACTAAAAACCGATATCTGGATTACCGCTTCCATTGGGCAACGTATATATACTGTGGCCAGTAAGGAAGCAGTTAATGCTCTGAAACGCGTTGAAGAAGTTCACAACAATCAAATACTGCAGCTTTGATAAAAGCCTAGTTGGAAATTTAGACCATTTGTCCATATAAGGCTTTGCCTCTCTTGATGTGAGTGGAATACTCACTATAGATGTATCTCACCTCCCTTTGGTCTTCTGGCTTGTATGTTACACATGAGCAGCCTATATCTAGTAACATATAATGGCTCCGGGTTTATTCCTTACTCCACTTGACGTTATGAAAGCAATGACTGAGTAAACAGTGGTGGAGGCGCGGCTGAGAAAATTCTTTACTACTGCCTGTTATGTAAGAATATTAATATTGTAGACATGCAAAGATTCTGTTAGGTCCTCATTATCATCAAAAGTAGAGACTTTTGAAATAGAAATATGAGATTTTACCTCATTCTTCTTTATTCTCCTTGCTACAATTAACTGGATCATTCCCCTTTTATTTCCTTCTGTAGACATAGACTTCCTCAAATTTTCCATGGCATCTTGGTTTGTTTTACCTAACAGTGATTCGCCATTGACTGCCACTAGTTGATCATTCACATGAAGCCTTCCATCCTGCAACAGAAAAATGGGGTAACTAATCTTGTATTTTTTTTTTGGTTTCTCTTAACCAATCTTTTTCAAGTTTTCTCCAATGCAAAGTAAAATGTAAAAATATCTATGGTAGAAGCATATACTTTTTTAACATCAGCATTGTAATTCCAACACAAACAATAGTTACAGTTAACCAGTCAATTTAAGCTTACTTGAAAGATCTACTTTCATGTTGTGAGTTGTGCCTGTCTGCTGCCCAACTCTTTCCACAACTTCCTGATTCCCTGCATGCTATGCAGCTTTTCTGCTGTTTACTTTCAATTTCTAAGGACTAGATATCACATGGTAACTTGCTGCCTGCAAGCAACGATTCACTTACTGACTGTCCTAAAACTCCTTCCCTAAGCACCTCTAATTCAGAAGGCAGGTTCAGTGAAATGCGTGACACAGCAGTTACAGAACTCAAGATAGTAAATGTCTGGGGAGCTTCACAAAGTAAGCTGACAAACGTCAAGATCATTTAAATAGGAGGCAGGCTAGAAATTGAAATACAACAGAGAAATGAATATATGATTTAAAATTGTGACCATAGATATGCCTTTTGTGCTTCTCTATACAATGCAAACAGATCATGGATTATTTGAGGGGCCAAAGGTGATGTATATATCTTTTGGAATACATCACAGCATCCTGCTTCAGTATTCCTCTCAAGAGCCCTCAGTCCTGATGCAAGCAGTGGGCTGGCTAATGGGAAGAAGTATGCAAATGTCAAGATGGGTCAGTCTGGAGGAGATGGCATTCCTAGGCGGAGTGTATTTCCAAGAAGACTGCTCTAGGTATCACCCACATGTGATGCTAGGCTTCCATCATTGAAATAACTGAAATCAAATGAACGAAAGGGATGGTCTCTATATGACTTGCTGCTACTCCTATTGCACACTGTGAAAAGCTCACAGTGTGTAGTGAAATTGCCAGTTTCGGTAGAGGAGAGGAGGCTGTACAACTGTGCAAGACTGAAGTAAGGCCAGAGTTTACCTTTAAATGATACCTTGTTCACAGACCTGAGGAAAGGAACTTGGAATGTTGCACATAGAAACCCAAAATCATCATTAATTATTTATAGGATCTTCAGTTTTAACAAAAAAAAAAAGTAAAACTCAGCAGCCAGAAATACTGTTACCTGCTGACGTTTAATAAAAGGACACTTACCTGTCCAAGGAACCAGCACTGTCCACATCGATTCTTGCGACTTCACAGCCAGCTTTCCACTGCACATGCACGAGCCACACTGCACTTTGTGAATGGTCCAGGAACCTCCTGAGGCCTGTGCTGTGTCCCAGAAAGTTCAAAGGTTGCAGGCTGGGGCCCTGATAGGTGAAACTGATGGGCACTGATGAGACTGCACTGATAAGTAGCACTGATAGACAGCACTGATAGGCACTAATAGGCACTAATAGGTGGCACTGGTGGGCACTGATTGGGGCCAATGTCCCTGTAACAGAAGCCTGTTACCGACTTTCTTCTATTCTCCTCACGTTGATCGTGAGGAGAATAAAAGCCAATAACCGGCTTCTGTTTACCACGTCATCAGCTGTCAGCCAATAACAGCTGATCATGGAAATAAAGGGCTGCTGTGATTGGCCCCTTATCCTGTTCTGTGATCAGCCGAGTCCGAAGGACTCGACGATCACAGAACATGCCGGCGGGCTGTGTGATCATGGGAGGACGTCTATTAATGCCCTCCCATTACTGAAGCCCACACTGTAGCTGCCTTTCAGCTATAGCGCAGGCAGAAAGTGGATAAGTTCCACTTTAAGATAGGATGTTAAAAAAAAAAATTATTTAAAAAAATGCCTTCTGGTTGTTAGCAAGGAACAGCTCTGTCGTTCTTAGTTTCTAACACTTATAAAATAGATTTGAATACCACAGGGAAAGAAATGTTATTACATGACTGTGAAATTGAGAAGTAGACTCAAAAAGGAAAGCGATCTGAAAGCATATTTTTCAAACTGCATTACTTTTCTTAAGAGGACACCTAAAAATACACAAGTTAATGGCCTTAGTACAAGCAGCCAAAGTGTATTATTGTTCGTAATGCACACACTGCTGGTACTGCAAATAATCTTAACATATATATTGATTTCCATCTCTCTCTGAGGGAAAAACATAACTGGAAGCTCCGTGTTGTACGGTATTGATCAGTATATATCATGGGCACTTTGTAGGCAGTAAAATTGGGGTTATTCATTGCCAATTATGTTTAGGCAATTATCATTGGCAAACTATCAGATGTGCAGATTACTGTGAAACAATCACTGCAAAGATCTCCTGAGGCTGTAGACACATCAGTGGGGAGGTAAACCAAGGCCTCCAGCCAAATGCGTAAATAATCTCAGGAACCTGGTGAAAATTCTATATAGACGCTTAGTCCTCAGTGATCATTTTGAAAATTCTGTTTAGCACACAATAAGAGTATAGCCAATAATTCTGGGTAGAATGTGCTGGGGAATTCACTCGTTTTGTTTGTCCTGGTGTCACTGAAATGAAAAGTGAGGGAAAAGCCTACATTTTAGGTTGTCATCTGACCGAGAATAGCGTGGAAAGCTTCCACGTGGACATCTGTTCCATTGACAACTATCCAAGGGAAGATTTCATCCCACACTATGGAGATCTCCTCATGTTCTGTTGTGTCTAGAGAACAGGACGTGAAGAGAGCTCCCAATGGGACACGACAGGCAGGGCGTTTAGCCATTCCCTACTCTATGCATAATAATTAAAAAGAAAGTTTTACATATAACCACTTTTGTACCTCCACATGTTTTTGAATAGCAAAGTGGTAGAAAGCTCACGACACACAGTTTACAAAGCCAATCCAAGTGGCTCTGTACCTTGTAAATGATGTGTTGACTAATCAGAACTATTGCGAACAAAAAAAAACACATACTAATGTTTTCATTGGAGATCCCCTTCCTTCTTCTTACAGCAGAGGAAGGAGAGGAACCAGATTAGTTTATGAAAGAGGAATGAGCGAATAGATCAGCAACTGATCCATTCATTTATTAATTTTCACTGGCTGTGAGATCTTTTTTTAAACCTTTCACTCCCCCAACCCCTAAACATCTGCCCTTCAGCTTGTCTATGTGTGTGTGATCTGTATCCAGCATAACTTCACATTTTACAAAACAAAACAATGAAAACATTTTTCCTTTATATAGTAAAAATAGAAAACCCTTGGTGCCACCAGGATTTCTTGAAACTCATGGAAGACATAAGGAATAGAAAACAAGATGTAGGTCAGTCAAGATGTTGCTTTACAGCATTGTCAGAGAAACATAGCTTAGTTGTGGATAACCCTCACAACCTCTGCAATGTTTGAGTGCCTGCTGTCCCACCCATTGTACAGTGCATCCGGAAAGCATTTACAGCGCTTCACTTTTTCCACATTTTGTTATGTTACAGCCTTATTCCAAAATGGATTACATTCATTATTTTCCTCAAAATTCTACAAACAATACCCCATAATGACAACATGAAAGAAGTTTGTTTGAAATCTTTGCAAATCTATTAAAAATAAAAAACACAAAAAACACATGTACATAAGTATTCCCAGCCTTTGCCATGACACTCAAAATTGAGCTCAATCAACTTGGAGTCCACCTGTGGTATATTCAGTTGATTGGACATGATTTGGAAAAGCACACACCTGTGTATATAAGGTCCCACAGTTAACAGTGCATGTCAGAGCACAAACCAAGCCATGAAGTCCAATGAATTGTCTGTAGACCTCCGAGACAGGATTGTATCGAGGCACAGATCTGGGGAAGGGTACAGAAAAATTTCTGCAGCATTGAAGGTCCCAATGAGCACAGTGGCCGCCATCATCCATAAATGGAAGAAGTTGGGAACCACCAGAACTCTTCCTGGAGCGGGCTGTCTGACCAAACTAAGCGATCGGGGGAGAAAGGCCTTAGTCAGGGAGGTGACCAAGAACTCGATGGTCACTCAGACAGAGCTCCAGCGTTTCTCTGTGGAGAGGAGAACCTTCCAGAAGAACAACCATATCTGCAGCAAACCACCAATCAGGCCTGCATGTTAGAGTGGCCAGACGGAAGCTGCCACTCAGTAAAAGGCACATGACAGCCCGCCTGAAGTTTGACAAAAGGCACTTGAAGGACTCTCAGACCATGAGAAACAAAATTTTCTGGTCTGATGAAACAAAGATTGCACTCTTTGGCCTGAATGGCAAGCGTCATGTCTGAAGGAAACCAGGCACTGCTCATCACCTGGCCAATACCATTCCAACAGTGAAGCATGGTGGTGGCAGCACCATGCTGTGGGGATTGTTTTTTACCGGGAGGAACTGGGAGAATAGTTAGGATCAAGGGAAAGATGAATGCGGCAATGTACAGAGACATCCTTGATGAAAACATGCTCCAGAGCACTCTGGACCTCAGACTGGGTAAAGGGTTCATCTTCCAACAGGACAATGACCCTAAGCACACAGCCAAGATAACAAAGGAGTGGCCACGGGACAACTCTGTGAATGGCCATGAGTAGACCAAACAGAGCCCAGACTTGAACCTAATTAAACAACTCTGGAGAGATCTGCAAATCGCTGTGTACTGGCGCTCCCCATCCAACCTGATAGAGCTTGAGAGGTCTGGCAAAGAAGAAAAGGAGAAACAGCACAAAAACAGGTGTGCCAAGCTTGTATCATCATCAAAGACTTGAGGCTGTAATTGGTGCCAAAGGTGCTTCAACAAAGTATTGAGTAAAGGCTGTGAATACTTATGTACATGTGATTTTTTACGTTTTTTATTTTTAATAAATTTTGCAGAGATTTCAAACAAACTTCTTTCACGTTGACATTATGGGGTATTGTTTGTAGAATTTTGAGGAAAATAATGAATTTTATCCATTTTGGAATAAGGCTGTAACATAACAAAATGTGGAAAAAGTGAAGCGCTATGAAAACTTTCCGTGTGCACTGTATGTCATTAATTCCAACGAGGATGTTCTTTCAAATGTATCACAATACACATTGACAAACGGTTTCGTCACACTCCTTGTGCATTGGTATCCAACACTAGAGTAATCTTCTGGTATGGTGGGGTCAACAGAACTGAGAGCATTGTGGAAGGTACCCATCAAGAGGGCTGTGGGAGTGGTGGGGCCTTAAAAGAGGAAGACTTCACCTAAACCAGGAGGCAGCAGCACCAGGGACACATCACACTGGTGGTAAGTAATGTTACCTGATCACATTCACATACATATCTAAGCAAAAGTAAAAAGATGACAGCTCCCCTCTTTTGTGTTTAATCTAGAGTCAAAGGTCTCAACTGCAAGAAAGCAGGCACCCAGAGAGCCAGTGTTAGATTTGGATTATTTCTGTTAATGTCACAGATAGATTACTGGAGAGGCCATAGAAAACTATGTACACAAAGCAAAAAATATTCACTTACTTTGGAAGCGGCTCCACCATTGATAATAGACTTTACAAAGATGCCAAGGTCAGCATGATTCTCTTTTGACCGATTTCCTTTAACACTGACGCCAAGTCCAGCAGATCCAGAATCATTTAGGGGAATTTCAAACGTCAAGAACTCTCTGGTGCCATCAGGCGTGAGAACCAAGTCATCTTCTTCTGGTTGCTACAGAACAAAAGACAATCTGGCTTATAACACACAAAACACTAAGAACTGGTAAGAAACTGGAGCTTCCAAAGTTCTTTCAATTTAGGAGCAACATTTTTTTTTACTGTAGGTGGCTACCAAAAACACTGACAGATTACAGACAGCACCTTAAATGGATTTTGCCCTGAAAGTTAAGCTGACAAAGATGCATGCCCATTGCTGACCTCATTTGTGAAAATGCTAGCTGACTGGATTCCTGTCATTTTGATTAAATTACTTCAATACTTTCAGTGTCAATGACCTGGAAGAGAAATGCAGATGAGCAGTTCAAACTTCACTTGTTGCATGCTCGGAGTCCATGACTCTGAAAGTAGTATAACCACAATTCTGACGCTTATATAGGCGTTTAGCATTTTTTTCATACCTGTAAAAGCACTTCTACGATAGCCTATATGGCCATGCACACATAGGCGTTTACAGGCATTTTTAAAGAGGGGTGTTTACAGGTAGAAAAAAAACAAACCAAAGAAGAGTTCTGAGCTCTTTTGAGCAGAAAAAAAAACATGCATACGCGTGTAAATGCTTAAAGCGCGTAAATGTATTCCATTCCCATAGACGACACAATTCGGTGCCTGCACAGAGCAGACTGCAGCTTATCTACTTTGCACATCTCAAAACTGAAAAATCACTTTTTTGGCATTTAAAATATGCCAGATATGATAAAACATTTAAGAGAGGTTTAATATTCTGTAATACATGGGAAACAATTTATATGGTACAGGGTTGCCTTAGTCAGTTACACAAAGGCTAGCAATGCTGCACTTTATTATTAGTATGCCTTGCATACCAAGTATTATTATTATTATTCAGGATTTATATAGCGCCAACAGTTTACACAGCGCTTTACAATATAAAAGGGAAACAATACAGTTATAATACAATACAATACAATAGGATTAAGAGTAGAGGTCGACCGATATATCGACCGGCCGATATATCGGCCGATATTTGGCTTTTTTTTACTTAATCGGCATCGGCCGATTGTGCTGATAAAAAAAGCCGATTCAGCGGGACTTGCAAACGACTTCTGTAATAGAAGTCAATTGCAAGTTTTCTGAAGTTTTCTTCTCTCCTCCTCTGGGCAGCCTGCCAAGTCTGATAAGAAGATACATTGTATCTCTTTCAGGTTCTTTTATCAATAGACTGAACTCTGTGGAGAAGTTCTCAGTTTAACCATTTAAAGACTAAATCTTTTCTGACACTTGTTGCTTACAAGTAAAAATCCTGTATTTTGTGCTATAAAATCACTTAGAACCCCCAAACATTATATATATTTTTTTTAGCAGAGACCCTAGGGAATAAAATAGCGGTTGTTGCAATATTTTATGTCACACGGTATTTGCGCAGCGGTCTTTCAAACGCAATTTTTTTTTTTAAAAATACACTAATGAAATTTTAAAAAAAAAGCAGTAAAGTTAGCCCATTTTTTTTCATCCAAAAGTTTTGATTACCTGTTTTTGTGTATTTAATATTTAGGATATAGTTATTTTTTTTTAATCTAAATTATACATACAAGTGAAATGATTGGAGGTTTGTTTTGTTTAATAAATGTTTAAATATAAAAAATTTTCTGTATCACTTATTACTTAAGGCTGCTTTCACACTGGTGCGGGCATGCGTTGACGATAAAACGCTGTTAATTTTAGCGGCGCTTTACCGTCATTTTAGTGGCGCTATTCTGCTGCTAGCGGGGCACTTATAACCCAGCTAGTGGCCGAAGAAGGGGTTAAATGCGCCCCTGAAGCGCTGCTGCCGAAACGCTTTGCAGGCGCTTCGGCAGCGGTGCGCATTCATTTCAATGGGCGGGAGTGGTGGAGGAGCGGTATACACCGCTCCAAAGATGCTGCTTGCAGGACTTTTTTTTAACGTCCTGCCAGCGCATCGCCTCAGTGTGAAAGCACTCGGGCTTTCACGCTGAGACTGCAGGGGAGCCGTTTTACAGGCGCTATTTTTAGCCCAAAAGCGCCTGAAAAACACCCCAGTGTGAAAGATGTTAGATTTTATGAGATGAAGGGAAAAAAAAAAAAAAATCGGCCTAATATATCGGCCCAAAAAAAATCGGCATCATATATCGGCCATCGGCCACCGCGATTTCTAAATATCGGCTTTGGCATCGGCCAGAGAAAAACCCATATCGGTCGACCTCTAATTAAGAGGGCCCTGCTCAGAAGAGCTTACAATCTACTAGGTATCTGTAGATTCTATAATAAAAGCTTACTTGTTATACAAAGATTTTTCAAATCGTTCTTAAAGTATGTAAAGTAAATTTATAAAGTTTTAATCTTCCAAAAAGACTATATAAAATTGAGCAAAAGCCACTGATGGAGATTTAACAAAATAGTGGACAACAAATGCATAATAAAGTGCAAATTAGGCTTTCGTTTAGTTAGGTGTATTTTCAAACCCTCTACTTGCAATTGGGGACAGGAAAATAGCATTGCATGAATACTGTGACAACTCCCCAACTATGACAGTTAAGCCTAGTACTAACTATCCGATGTTACTACAGCGATCTCTCCGGCTGTGCTATTGTGCTCTGACAGGGGGACAGCTCCCCAGTCAGAACACTCTGGTCTGCGCTCTCAGCAATTGGCTGAAAGTGTTGATCAGGAACAGATCGCCAGACCTTTTTCGGTCATGCTCCATCGACCGAAGCTGTCCGATATTCGGCCCGTGTGTACTAGGTTTTACAGTGGTCATACAACACTAATGCCCCGTACACGCGGTCGGATTTTCCGACGGAAAATGTGTGATAGGACCTTGTTGTCGGAAATTCCGACCGTGTGTAGGCTCCATCCACACATTTTCCATCGGATTTTCCGACACACAAAGTTTGAGAGCAGGCTATAAAATTTTCCGACAACAAAATCCATTGTCGGAATTTCCGATCATGTGTACACAAATCCGACGCACAAAGTGCCACGCATGCTCAGAATAAATAAAGAGATGAAAGCTATTGGCTACTGCCCAGTTTATAGTCCCGACGTACGTGTTTTACGTCACCGCGTTCAGAATGATCGGATTTTCCGACAACTTTGTGTGACTGTGTGTATGCAAGACAAGTTTGAGCCAACATCCGTCGGAAAAAATCCTAGGATTTTGTTGTTGGAATGTCCGATCAATGTCCGACCGTGTGTACGGGGCATTAGAGGTGGTCAGGAGCAAGTTTTTACTTAATGCGCTATTATGGGCAGTGCAGGGGTGTAGTGGGTTAGCACTTTCACCTAGCAGCCAAAGGGTTGCTGGTTTGAATCTCAGCCACGACACTGCCTGGACCTGCCTGGAGTTTGCATGTTCTCCCTGTGCCTGTGTGGGTTTCCTCCCACACTCTAAAGACATGCTTTTCATTGGATCCAGTCTAAAAATTGGCCCTGGTATGTGTGAATGTGAGTTAGGGACCTTAGATTGTAAGCTCCTTGAGGGCAGGGACTGATGTGAATGTACAATGAATATGTAAAGCACTACGTAAATTGATGGTGCTATACAAGTACCTGAAATAAAATAATAAATAAATATTATGTTATTCTGTCTCACCGTGCCTGTATAATACAGCCTTTGTGTGACAAATCTGGTAAAGCTCCACCCAAAAAAAAAAAAAAAATTAAGGACACGAGTACCCTGTGAAGGTAGCTCACCAATGCCTCAAAGAATATGTCTTCAACCGAAAGTGCGGAGACTGATGTTGCATAAACTTTCACACTACAAGCCTCTGCTAGACACACACAATAATGAACATGAGCATTGCTTATGAAACATGTTCACATCCTGACAGATGTAAACCCCATAGACACAGAAAACGTGAGTTCAAACCGAGCAATAATTGCTAAATTACCAAATCACACATACCAGGTTGGGGAATTCATGGATGAAATGTGAAATTCTCTTTTCTACTCACCTTTCTAAGATGGTGTGACTTTAGTGAGCAAGTAATTATTAGTTTACTCTAGCAGACAATACACTTTAGAAAAAATTAAATTAAATAGCAGAAGGGCGATGAACCGGAATTACAACACTGTATACACAAAAAGGCAGCTAATATAATTTGCCAATACATACAACCTAAAATAAAGCATCATAAACCAAGAAGGAAAACCATAGATACGTTTCTGGCCTCTAATGGAGACATTTTTACACAGGTACATCTGAAAATTCCCTATAGGCATTTTCTGATACAAAATCCTTGCCAATGCACAAATGAAAGTTGCCCACGATGCCTCCAATTCTGTAAACTATACGAGATTAAGTGACCTTCTATTTGGGTTGCTGGGCTAACAAATTAGGTGCAGCACTGAGCAATCCATAGCGCCTAACTTTTCCTCATTGGGAACCAAATTACTCTTATCCTTATTTATTAGCAGGCCCCTCTTTTTGGTCTGTTTTGGTCTGTATCAACCTCTAAAAGAGATAAGCTTTAAAGTGTACATTTGTTTTAAATACACTAAAAACCCCATTAGTTTACGTTTTGAGGTCCCCTTAAAACATGTCTAAACCCAAAAACTAAAATGCAATAAATTGCAGCTTACAAGACCTTAGAAGCAGTGGCTAACCTTTTTTTTCAGTCTTTTCTTCTTTATTTTCACCTGGTAATCTTGTGACCACAATTTCTGTCCCTGGGTCAATACGTTCATTCACTGTACTTTATCTATGGAAGAGCACTGTTGTGTGTTTTAACACTAAAGAACACTTTCCCTTTCCTTTTCTCCATAATAGAGGGTAGGAATTTTATAGATCACAGAGAGAGCGTGCTGGGAACAATCAAACTCATAAGAGTGCAACTCAGACAGGGAGCGCAAGAAGTTATCAACTCACATTTCTGGCTGAATCAACAGGTATTTTTTGCTCTTTCAGAAGAGATAGAACAAAAAGCTTTTAAAATATATATTTAACAGACCAAATACAGCAAATGGGAGAATTTCATTACCAGGTTTTAAAAACCCTTTGAGATTTCCCTTTTTTTCCTGTTCTGCAGGTTCAAAAGGAAGTAAAGGGAATTCTCCTCTTACCATGGCTGTCACCAGAACAGGTATCTCAATCGGAACATTTGTCACCTATTCTTCTAGATACAATTATAAAACCTGGGATTTGCCCACACTTTTTGTCAATGGCAACTGTTATCAGGACGAATAGAGGGGCGATTCTCTCCAGCAAGAACAAACACAAAATGGTACTCTTGCCTGCGGGTATTATTCTTCCATGCTTTCATTAACATTTAACTAAAAAAAAAGTTTAGCCTGTACATATACTAATTACCAAATGTTTTACACTGCATTAAAGCATTCATCCTAAATCTATTGCATTTGTAATTTTGAAAAGCCAGTATAAAGTAGTGATGGAAAAAAGTTCCCCCCACTGTCCCATCTGAGAAAGTTGGGCAGTAAGAGAAATCATTTGCTGGACATGGTTAGTGACGTAGCAAGACCCCATCAAGAAAAAACTTGTAATTGACAGTTACAAAGGACTATTAACTGTGAATAAAAAAAAAAAAATTCACTTGTTTAAAACCTTCTCTTACTGTATGCAATTGAAGGACACTGCAGGAACTGGCAAAAAAAGCAATCTGTAAGATGCATCAGCTCATTATATAGAACAAGGAGCTATGTTTCACAGGACATATAAATCTAATGCTAAACAACTATAGCTCTGTACACCTTGGGGAACTATAACATACACATCTGTTAATAATACTCACAGTCAATTTATTTAAAACAAACATTTTATTGAGGATAAAAATCATTGATAAACTTAAAACCTTTTCATAGCTCTCAGCAAGTAAGCATATTTCTTTTGTGGATGGATAGCCTGTTTCTGAATGAAACTACATCATGCAAGATCACTAAAATGTCCACTTCAAAGCTAAGAACATTGACAAAGAAAGGTTTCAATAACCACCACAAAACCAGAACTTTGAGAAGTATGCTTCCAAACATCCAAATACACAAAGCTAATTCAGGTTAAGGGGTAGGACTACTATTAACCTGGCCACACACTAGTAGAATTTAATTCCAAACTTTTTGCTCTATTTTCTAATAGCTCATGGGATCAAATTGAACCTCATTTTTGACAACAGTGATGAGAAAATTCAAAGGAGCAGGGTGGAAACTTTTTCTCAAACAAATTAATTTCCAACAGTGTGTACGGTTTTCATTCGAAAACTACATACATTCTAAAACAGATTGTTAAAAGCAAGTAAAATTTTGAAGTAGCTTCACACGATATTCAGTCAATAAACATACAAAGAATTTTTGTTTGTTCATACATCAAACATCTTCTAGTATATGGTCAGCTCAAGAAACCAAATCTGAACTCCCCAGAGGAGTTCATAAGCATTCCTAAAAATTAGCAGTGCACAACGATGCTTACTGTATCTAGACTGTCTTTATTCTAAGTGGAAGAAGACTTAACACTAAAAGATGCGCACACCTGGGCCTATTGGAGGTCTACTGTGCACCCGCAGAAGGAAGAGGAGGACTGGCTGGTGGTAAACATTGCATCGAGAAATGGCTAGACTAAGTACAAGAACTAGTAAATTTTGGATGAATAAGGGAAGAGTAGGTTAGATCACCATTGTGAAATAGGTGGAGGGTTGCAATTTTCTTACTCATTAAAAAATTGCAAAAACACGTGATTCAGGATGCCTACAATAAGACAAAAGTGAATAGGTCTGCTGCCTCATTCCTTTGCTGTCAGTATGAATAAATTCTGACAAGTTTTAGAGGACATCAAGGGGAAAAAAAGTGATGACGAGGGACCTCCAGCACACAACTTGTGACTGACAGCCTCAGCTCTGTTCCTGTGTTCTGTGTGAAGGGGTGTCTGTCAATTCTCTCCAATAAGCTCTTAGAGCTCTCCTCACAAAGCTCTGCAATGTGTAATTTCAGCTCTCCGCCCTGTTTTCTAAAAGCACAGACCAGCTTTATAAATTCTGGACTTTGAACGGCAGTGGAAAAGAGAATACTGGAGATAAACATGCACAACCTATGTAGGAGGATATGTTTCATCTGTGTGCATCACCTGTGGTCAGTCACTTCACTGGGTATATGTAGGGTTTAGGAAGGTTAGCAAAGTCAGATACAACTATATAGTAGCTTAGCTATTTATGACAGCATGTATTTTCTTAGCCATTAAGGACAATGACGTGTCTAGCAAAGGTTTTTTTTTATGTTTTTTTAAATGTACAGTATTTAACATTAGACCATGCAGAACTGCTTATGGCAGCCTTTAGTCTCCTGCAGCTTGAACTGCCATTCTGTTATGCAGTACAGTCTTCTCATTCTGCATGCAGTCTGCTCTCCCTCATCTTAGAAGGCGATGCTTTCATTGCACTGACTCCTCTGACCAGATTCTGCCTCCAGCACTCAGACTCTCTTATGTTCTGCACACTGTAGAGCATAACTGTGTTTGTCTAAACTTGGAAGAAGTATTGCTTGCACGCACATTTTTGCCACGTCGGAACTCATGGATCAGAAATTAAGTTCACATGCGGAGTGCTTGTGGAATTGTTGTTCCAAAAAACATCTTCTGATTAATAAGCATTATTTTACAGATGTTCTGATTCTCCAATTCATTCTGGAGTCTATTTAAAGGATGACTTTACCCAAAAGCAAAAATTACTTGGCAGTGGGCCTGTTGGGCTAACTCACCTACAAGGCTCTGATATCTTTTTGGTAACTCCTATAGTACACCCCCCCCCCCCCCCCCATTATATTTCCCCACGTTCTCAGGTTGGAGAACATCGAATCTGGAATGTGAAGACTCCTAATAAGGATGTGGCAGATATGTCAACATGAAAAATCAGGTGCATGTAAAACACCACCCGACTTTCTGAAAGGCCCCATTTTCCACCCTCTTACAGAAACTAAACTATCACCAGCTCAGTGGATTGGTCTTTAAATGACAACTTACAGAGAGGGAAAAGTAGGCAGTAACCTGAAGCAGCTTATAAGGATTTTATAAATCAACATCAGAGCTTGTATAAAATACTGCATTCATTATTTTATTGCAAAGTAATTTAAAGTATAACAAAAAGGCAAAACTTTATTTTTGTTCACCACAGAATGAAGATGGTTTAGAACACCTGTTTATCATTGTCATTGAAAGTGAAAGTAAAAGAAAGTCCCACATTTTGGATTGTCCCCAGAAAAGTAATAAAGGGGAAATCTTTCAACGGGGACCTAGGGGGGCCAATAGTTTTGACCTGTCCATTTTTGGAGTTTTGCGTAGCATGTGACAGATTTAGCTTTTCGTTTCTCCAATTTTTTGTGTCATACCAATACAAACAAAAGAAATACACGAAAATGCCTAAAGTTTTAATAACAATTATCTGACAGAAATGCATGAGTGCCAATCATTTTGGGTGTGTGTGTGTGTGTGTGTGTGTGTGTGTGTGTGTGTGTGTGTGTGTGTGTGTGTGTGTGTGTGTGTGTGTGTGTGTGTGTGTGTGTGTGTGTGTGTGTGTGTGTACACTATATTACCAAAAGTATTGGGACGCCTGTCTTTGCACACACATGAACTTTAACCAATTGCCACCCAGGCCAATTCTGACATTTCTCTCCTACATGTACAAATCATCATTTTTTTTTTTTTTGCTAGAAAATTACATAGAATCCCCCAAACATTATATATGTTTTTTTAGCAGAGACTCTAGAAAATACAATGGTGGTCGTTGCAACTTTTTATCTCGCACAGTATTTGCGCAGCAATTTTTCAAACGCAGTTTTTAAAAAAAAAAGTTTCATGCTTAAAAAAAAAAAAAAAAAAACACAGTAAAGTTAGCCCGCTTTTTTTGCATAATGTGAAAGATGTTATGCAGAGTAAATAAATACCTAATATGTCACGCTTCAAATTTGCACACGCTCATGGAATGGCACCAAACTTTGGTACCTAAAAATCCCCATAGGCAACGTTTTACATTTTTTTACTGAGACAGTAGAAGCCAGTAGAAGCCAGTAGAAGACAGTAGAAGACAGTAGAAGACAGTAGAAGCATCGGAGGGCGGCGGAAGGGGGGGGCGTCCCCTCTGGCCAAATGTAAGAATGATCAAGCGGCAGAACCACTATGATCTACTGTCTCAAGCAGTAGATTGGGACGACGCAGAATCGTCCATGGCCCGTCTATTGTCAGTCTTACAATCTCTGGATACCAGGGCCTTCTGGTGCCACCAGAATGACTGGAACCCCCTCCCCCAGAATCCTGCGCAATAAATGTGGAAGGAGAGGGACTGGAGAGAAAACATAAACCAGGGAGTACTGACTCCATGGAACTACCAGAGCATCTGCTCTGATTGTCAGAGGATCCCTTGTTCGGGACACAAACTGCTGTATCTTGTTGTTGAACCTGGATGCCAATAGATCGACCTCTGGCCATCCCCAATGCTGGCAAATTTCCTGGAACACCCCTGGGTGTAGGGACCATTCCCCCAGGCAGATATGCTGGCGGCTGAGTTAATCTGCCTTCCAGTTCTCTACTCCCGGGATATGGATTGCCAATATAAATCGGCACATGTCCCTCTGCCCAGGCTAGTATGTGGTTCACCTCCTTCAGAGCTGAACGACTCCTGGTACCGCCTTGGTGGTTTATATAGGCCACTGCAGTGGCATTACCATACTGAACCCCCGATAGGGCAGTTCTGAAGCTCCACCGTCCAGGACCTTAGGGCCAGACGTACTGTCGTAACTCCAGGATGTTGATGGGCAGTATCTGTTCTATCCTTCACCATTTCCCCTGAGCTGTGAGCCCCTCTAGGGTCGCTCCCCAGCCTGAGACTAGCATCTGTAGTCAGTACTCTCCAAGTTACCGGGAGGAAGGATTATCTCTTTCGCAAGTTCTGTTCCTGCAACCACCAGTATAGGATTAAGCGTGCCCGAGGTAGGACCACTGGATAATCCAGGGCTTGTCCTCTTCTGTTCAAAGCCAACAAGATGTCTTGTTGTAGAGGCCTGGAATGGAACTGGGCATAGGGCACTGCCTCAAAAGAGGACACCATATAGGATCAGTCCTAAATACTTCAGACTTTGAGCTGGTCTCAAGGCTGACTTTTCTGTATTTATGATCCAGTCTAAGCTTTTCAAATACTGCACTGTGCAGGTTATGCTCTCTTCTAGAGCCTGCAGTGAGTGATCTCTGAGCAGGTAAATGTCCAGATACCTGAGCACCAAGATCCCATGGGCCCTCAAAAGACCCAGTACTGGTGCTAGGACCTTCGTAAAAACACCCGGGGAGCTGTGGCAAGCCCGAAGAGTAGAGCCACAAACTTAAAAAGACGTTCCTCTACTGCAAAACGCAGGAACCTCTGATGAGGCTGAAAAATAGGTACGTGTAAATACACATCATTTATATCAATGGAGGCTAGAAAGTCTCCCATCCGGAGCGAGGCTACAACTGAGCGGACAGACTCTATCTGAAAGGACTGGATTAGTAGATACTGGTTCAGGGATCTTAGATCCAAAATGGGCCTTTGTCCCTGTTTGGTTTTTGAACCGTAAACAGGTTTGAATAAAACCTTGCGCCCCTTTCAGATACAGGAACCTGTACAATCACTCCTTAATGCACTAAATGGTGTAGTGCCTGAAACAGTAAGTTTCTTTTTGGAGGATCCAAGGGAACGCTGCATCTTAGAAACCTCTGCGGGGGAACCCCCATACCTCCAGCTTGTAACTGCAGGTCATAGTTGAGGTGACCCACTCATCCTCAACCACTGTTCTCCAAATGTCCGCAAAGTGCAGCAGCCTTCCCCCCATCCAATAGAGTGGGGGCATCTCCTCAAAAGGAAGGCTTGGTGCCCGGGTTTAGAAGAGCTTTGGACCCAGGGCTTTTTCTGGTCCTGGCCTTGCCCCTGGCTCTAGCGCCCTGTTAGCGGCGGAATCTCCTTGGTGCTGAGACACCTGAGGAAGCAGACCCTGAGGTTTTAAGTAGGGGACGCCTGATGCTCTTCCCTCCGGAAATCTTTTGGATATATTTGTCCAAATCATCACCAAACGTTCCCCATGAAAGGGGAAACCTGCCAATAACTTCTTACAAGGAAGCTTGGCTGACCAGTTCTAAAGCCACAAAAAAGTCTGCTCATATACAGTATACAGACAAGAGGGCCAAAAGAGAAACCTACTGTATTGAATCCTTTAAGGCAGTGGTCATCAAACCTGTCCTCAGGGCCCACTAACAGGCCAGGTTTGCAAGATAACTGAAATACATCACAGGTGATATCATTTGCTGCTCAGTGATTGCAGTATTCTAGTCTGCATCTCCCCAAGGTAATACATAAAACCTGGCCTGTTAGTGGGCCCTGAGGACAGGGTTGATGACCACTGCTTTAAGGCATCAACAGTAAAACACAGCGCTCGAGAAATAATCTGTCTTATTTTCAGCAAGATCATCCTCCTGGTTAGGCCTGTCAGGCCGTCTGATCTGATCCTTTACGGACTGGCAGATACCAACTGCTGCAACAGCTGGCTGAATAGCTGAACTGGCCAAAGAAAAGGAAGACTTTAATAATGACTCCAGTTTCTTGCAACAGGGTCTTTCAAACCCTGTGCATTATCCACCGGAAAAGTCAAGTTCTTGTTCAAGGAAGAGACTGCTGCATCTACGGCTGGCATGCTCCACTTCTTTATGAACTTTTCATCCATGGGATATAAAAGGGAAAACATCTTAGAGGAACAAAATTCCTGCCAGGATATTCCCAATCAGAATACACGGCCTGTTTCAACAGTGGGTGTAAGGGAAAAGCCTGTGCGGCCTGAAGAGGCTTCAAGGACCCCAAAGAGGACCAGAGGGGCTCAGAAAAGTCTGCAAGAGGCAACTTAAAGGCAGAACGAACCAGTCTGAATCAAAAGCCTCTGCGACTCAGAGGCAGACATCAACTGGATATCTTCTTGTCCAGATTGCTCAGAAGCAGACTCGTCCACCAGGCCCTCCACAGAATCCTGAGCTTTTAGCTCTTCCCCATTCTTTTTTTTTTTAATAATCAAAATTTTATTATTTCATTTATATATACATCATTTATACAACATTCTATACCCCTATATTCAATCCACAGGAAAAAACATACTACACATTACATCCTTCCTCTCCACCGCATTTTCCCCCCTGTCCCAGCAGTCGACATTAACATATGTGATGGGGAGAAAAAAAAAAAAGCTCTTCCCCATTCTCAACCGATTCCTGTTCCAAACTAGGAGGTTCATGGGAGGGGGATCTGTCACTCTTCTTGCCACCCTGTTGGATGGAGGCAATCATGCCAGCAATCCTGTGCTCTAACCCGGCTAGGACCAAGGACAGTATATCCTTGGTGATTAAGGGTGAAGCAGCAGCATTGACTGTAGGCACCATACCAGATAGACGCAGCGGCTCAGATTTCCCGGAAGCCTCTGGTCTTTCAGGGGATACAACACTAGAGATATGACTAGATTCATCAGGAGCAACTGATGACATAGGTGTGCCCTTCCCTGTAGTGTTTCTCCCGCTCCTATTTTTTGAAGACATTTACAAGTCACAAAAAGGGAGTACTCGGGTGTAGTATTAACACACCTCAGAAGAAAGACCCTTTAATAGGGCTCACCAAGCCCCTATGCAACAATCCTGCTAAGCACCTTAGCCTGCCAAGCAACACCTGGTGACTCACGTGACCCGGGTAAGGAGAAATGAACCACTGCAAGTGTCTGTTCAGAGCCTGCTCTGTCCCACAGCTGCCTTCTGGAAGCACTGCATGCTTGGCATACACAGCTTACATAAGCTAGCCGTGTGCCAGAACGGCAATCGGGCGCGGCTGTATTCGCACATGACTCAAATTTTCGTGCGCCCAGATTAGGCTATGACGCAAATTTTCGTGCGCCCAGATTAGGCTATGGTGCATGGGCGGCTTTGAGTGCGCTTAACGCCCACAGAGAAGCCGCGTGCGCCATGGCCACCAAATAAATTGCTAAACACAGCAGTGCTCTTGCAAATGCACGTGCGCCATAGTGAACCAAGGCAAAATGGAGCACCGTCGTGCGCCATCATACAGGTTCTAGATAGCTTGACTGATTGTTATAATCACTGGAACACCCCACAATAAGTAAAGGGGTTTCACTTACCCTCCCAGGCGCAGGGCAACTTAGAAACAGAGCGCAATTTTCACCCATCACGGTGGGTTCCTGTCACTTGAGGACCATCGAGAACTGGGTACTCTTTTCATGTTTAGGGTCCACTCCCTTGGATCTGCACTGCACCCTGCAGGAATGCCTTAGCGCTGTGGTGTCCAGGATCCCACTTTGCAGGGTCCAACGCTCGGAGGTTGCATTACAGGCAAAACCTCGCAGGATCTTGAGTCTTCGCGAGGCTCGGGTAGCATTTATCTAAGCAAACAGATCCTGTGTCAAATGGATCAGATCGGTCAATCCCTTTATTCATTTAAGAACCGTTTGTGGGACTAGAGACCTGGAGCTCAGAAAGCTCAAACAAACGTGCCCATCCACCTTGCAGACTGGTGAAAAACTGGTGTACTTCCTGTATGGGAGGGGTTATATTGGGGATCACTTCCTGTCTAAGACTTTGTCTACCAGTGTCCATTCACCTAGAGATGGCGTATAACCCAGTAGGTGATGAATATTACCCAACTCTGTGTCCCATGATGAATGAAAAATAAATCAGTGTAAGATTTCACAACAGGAGAGGAACATACAAAACTGTAAAAGACTGAAGATAGAGTTGGAGTTCTGCTTTAAATGTCTGCAAAAGAAAAGCCGACGTGACTGATAAGCAGAATTAACATGGCACCAGTTTTGTATTCTGCTAACAGACTTTCAATTTTACTTCCCATATCAAGAAGCAATTCGTGCTCAGACCAAACCCTTTATTCTCCCCAGCTCCCTACTTACATATTCATTAACTATTCAAGCTATTAGGCCTGTCCTATGTTTCATTCAAAACATTTACTTGACACAAAGGTCATTCAGAATGACTTCAGCTGATTGAAGCCGCTCATGTATATAATTTCTAATAAAGAAATGATGAATGATAAAATATGTTGAATGCTTTTCCTTTAACATCATGTTTAACCACTTCCTGACCGCCTCACGCAGATATACTGCAGCAGAAGGGCACGTACAGGCAGATTAACGTACCTGTACGTTGCCCTTTAAGAGGTGGCTTGAGGGCACGCGTGCGCCCGCCGGGAGCTCCATGAGCGTGATCTCGGGTCCCGCGGACTCGATGTCCGGGGGGATACCCGCGATCGTCTCACGGTGAAGAACGGGGAAATGCTAATGTAAACAAGCATTTCCCCGATCTGCCTAATGACACTGACACTGATCACAGCTCCCTGTAATCGGGAGCGGTGATCAGTGTCGTGTCACACACAGCCCCTCCCCCCCACAGTTAGAATCACTCCCTAGGACACACTTAACCCCTACAGCGCCACCTAGTGGTTAACCCCTTCACTGCCAGTCACATTTACACAGTAATCAATGCATTTTTAATCGCATTGATCGCTGTATAAATGTGAATGGTCCCAAAATAGCGCCAAAAGTGTCCGATCTGTCCGCTATAATGTCGCAGTCACGATAAAAATTGCCGCAATTACTAGTAAAAAAAAAAATTCATAAAAATGCCATAAATCTATCCCCTATTTTGTAGACATATAACTTTTGCACAAACCAATCAATAAACGCTTATTGTGATTTTTCTTTTACCAAAAATAGGTACAAGAATACGTATCGGTCTAAACTGAGGAAAAAAAAAATTTTTTATATATATTTTTTGGGGATATTTATTATAGCAAAAAGTAAAAAATAATGAATTTTTTCAAAATTGTCGCTATTTTTTTGTTTATAGCGCAAAAAATAAAAACCACAGAGGTGATCAAATAACACCTATTTGTGTGTGTGTGTGTGGGGGGGGGGGGGGGGGAGACGTCAATTTTGTTTGGGAGCCACGTCGCACGACCGCGCAATTGTCAGTTAAAGCGACGCAGTGCCGAATTGCAAAAAGTGCTCTGGTCTTTGGCCAGCCAAATGGTCCGGGGCTTAAGTGGTTAACCACTTCCAGACCAGCTGCCGCAGTTTTACGTTACCATACGTCACTTCGCCTTTTGGCCACTAGGAGCGCGCGCCCGAGTGTGCCTGTAGCCGATGCGAGTGCCTGACGGGCACGATGACCGCCGGGAACCCGTGAGCGCTCGTGACAGAGCGAGAACCAAGATCTGTGACATGAAAACATGAAAAACAATACAATGGAGATGGATGCTGATCAGGATCAGCCGTAAATGACGCACAGATGCGCAATGACAACATAAAGTATGTATACAAATGATCCAAACCTGGAACCGAAAATAATCATGTGACAGCAGAAAGGATCTAACTCCTTCTGTGAAATATGATAAGCCCAGAAATAAGAATGTAATAGACAGGAGTCAATTTGAATCAAAGCCCATTGTGCACAGAAAAGAGAATATATGTATCCAGCTGCTCCAGTTCCAGCGAAATGGATGACTTTTTGAATACACTGTTGCATTTACAAAGTTTTATGCAGTTGATACCAGTGTTTGTATGCCAGCTGGTGTTCATATTGTACTTGTACAGTGGAACCTTGGATTACAAGCATAATCCGTTCCAGGAGAATGCTTGTAATCCAAAGCACTCGCTTATCAAAGCGAGTTTCCCCATAGAAGTCAATGAAAACGAAGATAATTCGTTCCGCATTGACTTCTATTACATGCAATACCGCATGTGACCAGAGGTGGGCAGGCACCGGACAGCCTCGGAAATACTCGGACAGCTCGGCTGAACTCGGAAAGGCTCAGAAACACTTGGGAACAGAGTATTTCCGAGTCATTCCGAGTATTTCCTAACGGCTCCGAACCGTTACGAGTGTCCCCGGAGCCCCTGCACCTCTGGCCAAATGTGGTACTGCACCGCCAATTAGCTTGAATTCTGCTTGTTTTGCGAGACAACACTCACAAACCGAGTCAGAATTAAAAAAAAAAAAGTTGCTCGTCTTTTAAAATGCTCGTTAACCGCGTTACTCGTAAACCAAGGTTCCACTGTATTTCACAAAGTTTTTGTAGTTTATTACTTAGTTTTCAACACCGCAGCACCATTTACAGCATATCTCCTTATTTTTTGGTATCTATTTTCAATTCCTCTATAGTGGTGGCACGGGACTACCCTCTTTTTAACAGTGTAAATTACCTTCCCCCTTAAAAAAAAAACTCACACAGCCATTAATGTCTAAACAACAAAAGGGAGTACACCCCTAAGTTAAAATGTCCAAATTGGGCCCAATTAGCCATCTTCCCTCCTGGTGTCATGTGACTTGTTAGTGTTACAAGGTCTCAGGTGTGAATGGGGAGCAGGTGTGTTTTCTCTCTCATACTGGTCACTGGGAGTTCAACATGGCACCTCATGGCAAAGAACTCTGAGGATCTGAAAAAAACTTGTTGCTCTACATAAAGATGGCCTAGGCCAGTGGTGGCGAACCTTGGCACCCCAGATGTTTTGGAACTACATTACCCATGTTGCTCATCCACTCTGCAGTGTACTTGAGCATCATGGGAAATGTAGTTCCAAAACATCTGGGGTGCCAAGGTTCGCCATCACTGGCCTAGACTACAAGACCCTGAAACTGAGCTGCAGCATGTTGGCCAAGACCATACAGCGGTTTAACAGGACAGGTTCCACTCAGAACAGGCCTCGACATGGCCGACATAAGTTGAGTGCACGTGCTCAGCATCATATCCAGAGGTTGTCTTTGGGAGACAGACGTATGAGTGCAGCCAGCATTGCTGCAGAGGTTGAAGGGGTAGGGGGGGTCAGCCTGTCAGTGCTCAGACCATATGCCGCACACCGCATCAAATTGGTCTGCATAGCTGTCGTCCCGGAAGGAAGTCTCTTCTAAAGATGATGCACAAGAAAGCCCGCAAACAGTTTGCTGAAGACAAGCAGACTAAGGACATGAATTACTGGAACCGCGTCCTGTGGTCTGATGGGACCAAGATAAACTTATTTGGTTCAGATGGTGTCAAGCGTGTGCAGTGGCAACCAGGTGAGGCGTACAAAGACAAGTGTGTCTTGCCTACAGTCAAGCATGGTGGTGGGAGTGTCATGGTCTGGGATGGATGAGTGCTTCCGGCACTGGGGAGCTACAGTTCATTGAGGGAACCATGAATGGCAACATGTACCTCGGCATACTGAAGCCGAGCATGATCCCCTCCCTTCGGAGACTAGGCCACAGGGCTGTATTCCAACAGAACGACCACAAACACACTTCCAAGACGACCACTGCTTTGCTAAAGAAGCTAAGGGTAAAGGTGATGGACTGGCCAAGCATGTCTCCAGATCTAAACCCTATTGAGCATCTGTGGGGCATCCTCAAACGGAAGGTGGAGGAGCGCAAGGTCTCTAACATCCACCAGCTCCGTGAAGTCATAGTGGAAGAGGACTCCAGTGGGAACCTGTGAAGCTCTGGTGAACTCCATGCCCAAGAGGGTTAAGGCAGTGCTGGAAAACAATGGTGGCCACACAAAATAGTAGGATGCAATAGGGTGGAGCAGCACTATATGTTTACACTAATGTATTCAAACAGTAAAGGTGCAATCTGTATAAATTCACATAAAGTATTCATTCCTAAAGTTGATAATCAATAAAAGGTGGAATGATTTTGCAAAGAAGAGTGGGCAAATATTGCCAAGTCAAGATGTGTCAAGCTGATAGACTCATACTCAAAAAGACTGAGTGCTGTAATAAAAACAAAAGGTGCTTCAACAAAGTATTAGTTTAACCACTTAAGCCCCGGACCATTTGACTGGCAAAAGACCAGTTTTTTGCGATTCGGCACTGCGTCGCTTTAACTGACAATTGCGCAGTCGTGCGACCTGGCTCCCAAACAAAAATGACGTCCCTTTTTCCCCACAAATAGAACTTTCTTTAGGCGGTATTAGATCACCTCTGCGGTTTTTATTTTTTGCGCTATAAACAAAAAAACAGCGACAATTTTGAAAAAAAAACACATTATTTTTTACTTTTTGCTATAATAAATATCCCCAAAAAATATATAAAAAAAATGTTTTTCCTCAGTTTAAGCCAATACATAAGCGTTTATAGATTGGTTTGCGCAAAAGTTATAGCGTCTACAAAAAAGGAGATTTTTTTTTTTTACTAGTAATGGCGGCGATCAGCGATCTTTATCATGACTGCGACATTATGGCGGAAACATCAGACACTTTTAGCGCCATTTTGGGACCATTCACATTTATACAGCGATCGGTGCAATTAAAAATGCATTGGGTTAAGCGTGTCCTAGGGAGTGGTGTCCTAGGGAGTGATTCTAACTGGGGGGGGAGGGTCTATGTGTGACACGACACTGATCACTGCTCCCGATTACAGGGATCTGTGATCAGTGCCCTGTCGCTAGGCAGAACAGATCTTCCTCTCCGTGAGACGAGGGCGGGTATCCCTGCGAACATCGAGTCTGCGGGACCCGCGATTACACTCACGGAAGTCGCTGCGCGCTTCCGCAAACCGCTTCTTACGTTTATCTGCCTGTACTTTCCCTTCTGCCGATGTATATCGGCGTGAGCCGGTCGGCAAGCGGTTAAGGGTGTGCACACATATGCAACCATATTTTATTTTTTTTATTTTTACTTCTCTCCACCTAAAAGATTTCAATTCGTTGTTCAACTGAGTTGTACAGTTTATAGGTCACATTAACCACTTGCCGACCAGTTCACGCCGATATACGTCGGCAGAATGGCACAGGCGCGCAAAACAACGCACCCGTACGTCACTCCATCATCGGCGGCTAGCAGGTGCTTGCCGCTACCGGCACCACAAGCATGCCCACAGTGCCCACTGACTCGATGTCCCCCCGATGGCCCGCGATAGTTGCATGGAGAGGCATAATGGGGAGATGCCTAGGTAAACAAGGCATTTCCCTGTTCTGCCTAGCAACATGACAGGGATGTACTGCTCCCAGTGATCGGGAGCAGTGATCTGTCAAGTTCTAGTGAGCCCATCCCCCCACAGTTAGAATACACTGAGGAAACACACTTAACCCCTTGATCCCTTCCCTGTCAGTGACATTTACACAGTAATCAGTGCATTTTTATAGCACTGATCGCTGTATAAATGTCAATGGTCCCAAAATAGTTTTTAAAAGAGTCCGATCTCTCCGCTGCAATGTCGTAGTCACTATGAAAAAAGCAGATCACCCCAATTACTAATTTAAAAAAAAAACAACTAATAAAAATGCCATAAATCTATCCCCTATTTTGAAGATGCGATAACTTTTGCACAAACCAATCAATATATGCTTATTGCGATCTTTTTTACCAAAAATATGTAGAAGAATACATATTGGCTTAAACTGAGGAAGAAATATATAAATATATATATATATATATATATATATATATATATATATATATGATCAAATACCACCAAAAGAAAGCTCTATTTGTGGGGGGAAAAAAGGACGTCAATTTTGTTTGGGTACAACGTCGCACGACCGCGCAATTGTCAGTTAAAGCGACGCAGTGCCATATCGCAAAAAAGGGCTTGGTCAGGAAGGGGGTAAATCCTTCCGGGGCTAAAGTGGTTAAAGGTGGAAAAAGTTCTGAAATGATTTATCTTTGTCTCTTTTTTTACATCAGAGAAACCTGGCATTATAACAGGGGTGTGTAGACTTTTTATATCCACTGTATGTATTTCAACAATGTATTTAGACAGAATTCATTTTTGGAAAAAACTGCAATTGAGAAAAAAAAAAAATGAAGAATGGGGGAAAACCAACAATGCATACAACTCTCCCTGTAGATGAGAAAATCAAAATACAACATGTCAATAGGTTATGACTTTCAGAAACTTAACAGAATAATGATGCTGCTCGCTGTCTGATGCTTTCTTATCACACTGATTGTCTAACCATTGCCAAGTGAGGAGAATGTTAATTTCCTCCACATGACAGCTAACTGTTATTGGGCACCATTTGCACATATACATTGAAATTCATTATTCCTATTATCTCAGCTAATACATCACATCTGGCCTTGAATGGTTTTATGCAATTTGGCAGCAGCTGTGAAATATCACGTGTCAAAAGTAATTTTATTTTCAAGACTGAGTGGAAAGTTTAATTTGTCTCCATTTTAATTGTAACACTTGTTTGCCTGGAGACCATTCAAACAGGCTTCAGCCACTTTCAAACGGCGTAGCTGATTACTAGATTATGGAAACTAAACAGATAATTTTGCGTGGAGCTTTCAGTCTCTTCAGAACGTAGCCAACATATCACCAAGAATTTGTTTATTGACAGGTTGAAAGTGTTAAGACATTGCTGTTTAGACTAAGGCAAAGTGGAACGCCAGGCAAACTGCTAAAAAACAACACCCTCCACATGCACTGTATGTTTATTGCTTTACCTACCACCCAGTAATATGTATTGCAGCCAACCATTATAGTGATAGACCCACCTCTGCTTAGAGGATCACGCTGCCAAATCCTGGTTTGGCATTAGAGTTTCTTGGGTCGGCTATACTGCTTACTAGAGATGGGCTTGGGCGGTTTCGGGATCCTAGTCCGCAGCTGCACAGACCGGGAAATGTCCCACTGCCTGTGATTAGCGGTGTGCAGCGATGGCTTCCTGGCAGGATCGGGCAGGTGGGTTGGGACTAGGACTCCTACCACGCCCGAGCCCATCTCTACTGCTTACTAGGTCAGTCCCCCAATTGCTGCATAGGGGTGATAATACTGATTCACAGTCTAAAAAAGCGGTGCTGAAGATGATAACACAATAGTGAGTCCAAAGTAGAAGGAAAGAGTATTCCAGTCACCAGCTATAGTGCATCCATATAAAAGCACTCAGCATCACGTGATAAGGTGATCTGCTTACCAGAAGGCTAAGTATTAGGCATGTAATGATAAGTTCAGGCTCATCCTGCATATCCGCCTCTACAATTCTCCTTCAGATCCTGAAATAGAGGTGTCCAGATAATATTCTCCCTCTTTAAACTTCTCCAGGAACTCATATCAGATGCAAGGCTCTCAATATAACGATCAGCAATGTTGGTTCTGGCTGAGCCGAGTCACACACCGCACCTTCAGTCCTGACCTCCCAATAAGGGCAGGTGGGTTGGGGCTAGGATTCTTACCACGCCCATCCCTACTGCTTACTAGGTCAGTCCCCCAATTGCTGCATAGAGGTGATAATGCTGATTCACTATCTAGTGAGGGGGCTGGAGGTAGAGAGGTGACATAGGATGCCTAATTCCTTAGTCAAGGCTGTATGGGTTCCCCTGTCTGGCTGTGCAGTGCGGAAAATGTGTATAAATCACAGGACTGATGGTACAAAAATACAAAACTTTTGGCAGTTAAAACTGTAAACATTTATGAATTGCAGCTGTGTATATGTTTTGAGATGTAATATGTAAAACATACAGAAAACCCCCTTGTGTAGGTGTTACATACACGAATGCTTCCTTTTAAATAAGCAGACCTCTAGAGCAAATATATGCTAAAAGTTCTTTCACTAGGGATGCACCGATACATCAGCTGTCAAAAATTATCGGGCGAAAATAGGGTTATCACCGTATTACAGATAAAAAAAAAAAAAAAAGTGCCAATAATGGCCACCAAAAAACGCACGCAATTTTACCTCGATTTTGCCGCATTTTCATAGGTCATGTGACTAAAAAAACTCATCAAAAACGCAACATGGGCGCGTTTCTGTGTTTTTATCGCATTTTCAATGCATTCAATGGGGAGGTGCATTACACCACAACTGAAACACAATGGTCCACTGTAAAGACAGACATAAAATTTAAAAGGATGTTTTCACTTGAGCTTTTTCTGCGCTTTTTTTTTTTTTTTTTTAATGCAAAAGCGCTTCAAAAACTATTATTTAAAAAATCGAATTATAGTACAATTGTATTTTACACTGTCTATTTCAGTTTTCGGGCCAAGTGTATCCTGAATTTTCATTTCGGTGCACCATTACTTTCAACAAAGCCGGGGTCAATAGCCTGCCATAGCAATCTCTACCCTATTAATTTCCCTCAAAAGTGAGTATAGATCAGCCAGAGACCTCCTGCACTTACCTTTGCCTACGTGGGTCTTTTTCATCGAACCACTGATCTACAGCATACAAGGCATGCACAGCCTCCATAGACCCTAATGCAGAAGACCTCTATTTACACATAAAAAAAATGTGCGCACTCAGAACACCACAACCATCCAGCTCAATGTAGACTCCTTGAGTCAATGTAGGCAGAAGTGGTGGAGTAACATCAAGCTTCACAAGCAGGTGTTCTCCAGGATGACCATATTACAGACAAAAGGGAGTGGGGTTAGGACTTTTTGCTACAGCAATGCCTGCATGAAACCTGAAACCCTTAACAGGTCAGCTGTGCTACCTTTGTGCATCTCAAGGGTAAATTTATAATTTGGGTTGGAGTGTACCTTTAAATATGAGACTTAATTTAAAAGAAACTGCAAACGGTAAACCTTTGCCTTTGCAGCTATACAACTCTGCCCGATACTTCAAAGAAGTGTCTGAGTTCAATCTCACTACGCTTGAATCAGGTGAGCCTCTATGGGCACTTACAAAGAAATCAAATTTATATAGCATGTGATTTTCATCTTGTGTGAAAATCAAAGCTATGAGAAAAGGAATCAAATAACCACTTCCATATGTCTTATTATTCAGCTGTCTTAAGACAAGTCAGTAGACATTTCCTTTAATATTTATGCCGAGCAGCATCCCAATTGCGCTGTTCTGACCCGCTGTGCAGACAGAGCAGCGTCAACATCCTGAATAGACACCAACAATAGTGACATGTGGATGGAACATCAATGAATGGTATATTTTTAAAAGAGTACCAGCTAATTAAAAGTGCACAAGCAGAGCCTCCCGCAGTTTTCTGGAAAAGTTAACAGACAGACAATTGTTCATCTCTTCTCATTTCAACCTCCCAAGAAATGACTTCCTCTCTGGCTGTTTTTGGCCATACAGAAACCACTGGAGATGGAGTTACGATTGATAATGTACATTATTTACCTTAAACCTTGAAAATCACTGCAACAACTCTGTATCAATAAAAAAGAATCTCTTTGAACAGTCCTTGGAAAAAAAAAAAGAATTTTAACATACCTGTAAATTCTGTATCTTGGAGTACAGTACAGGACACAGGAATCAATTCATAGACCAGGAATCTATGAATCACTTCCCCTTAGTGGACCCATATAACCCTGCCTACTTCGCGAGGTTCAAGTGTTGTTAGGAAGCATCTCCTATGGACACTATCAGGATAAAACTGGAGCCTCACGGAGTAGGTGGGATTATATGGGAACACAAGGGGCGAACCCAACAAAGTTTCTTCTGCCAGTGTCCAACCAACTATAAGTACTGTCATACACCCATGGTCTACAATATGATTCCGTTGTCATGCGCTGTACAATAAAAAATAGTTTCCCATTTGTTCAGCCCTCCTTTGTTTCCTTGTGTGAAATGAAGTTTAAAGGGGTTGTAAAGGTAATTTTATTTTTTTTTTAAAATAACTAACATGTCATACTTACCTTCACTGTGCAGCTCGTTCTGCACACAGTGGCCCCGAACCTGCTCTTCTGGGGTCCCTCGGCGGCTGTTTCAGCTCCTCCCCGCAAGCACTAACCACCTTAATGCGAGCTCCCTCGCATGGTGGTTAGTTATTGCGGGCGCGCTCCCGTGATACAGCCGGCGGCTATAGCCGCTCACTGTATCACTCGGCCCCGCCCCCCGGTGCGCCGCGTCATCGGATGTGATTGACAGCAGCGCGAGCCAATGGCTGTGCTGCTTTCAATCCATCCACTGCAGCCAATCAGCGACCAGGCTGAGCTGCAATAGAGATGACGGGAACGAGCAGCGGAGATTCGAGGTGTCAAGTAAGTAAAACGGGGGGGCTGGGGGCGGCGGTATTGTAAAAAGTTTTTTCACCTTAATGCATATAATGCATTAAGGTGAAAAAATTTTTACCTTTACAACCCCTTTAAATTTAAAAACATTTTTGGATGTTGAGTGGTAAGGAAAGATGACATGCTCTGCATTTTTCTGCTTGTTTGACAATTACGAAGTCCAGATAATCAAAACTGAACTCTATCCAAATAACTGCAGTAACAAACAGAAAGTTCTTGCAAATATATTTTTTAACTAAAAAACAGCAAAAGGCAGAACATAAGAGAGGAGATGTGAAAAAACGCAGAAATCTTTTAACCTAACAGAAAATGCTGACAGCTATAGCATTTCTAATAGACTTTCCCTATGTGGTCACTGGAATATTGGCTTAAATGCTGTATGAATGTTACTTTAAAGCATAAAAGCACATTTAAGTATTAATACATTGCACAGCAGATTCTGGAAGAAAACAGCTTCCTGTCTGCAAGGGATATTTTACCCATGTAATTACTGCAATTCAGCTAAGTTTTGGAGAGAGAAGAAAAGGCTTTTAAAAAAACTGCCAGTTGTTTCTCACATTCTTAATCCAAATTAAAGGATTTTTAGTTATTTCTTGGCCCTGTAACCAGGGTTCCTAATAGGGATGCATAGAATAAAATCCAAACAGATGTTCTAATCCTTTTACACTCTAAAAACAAAGGATAATTTGTCTAGAGCTGCATAGTAACTTCGAAGAGAAACCACCCTGCAGATAAAATCAGATAATGCAACTCATCTAATCAGAAATGGCAACTTTTAATGGACGGAGTAGAGTTAGAAACCAATAACATTAAAATGCATATATAAACCGGAGTGCATTTTCAGCCATGGCACTATTCAAACTGCAGTGAAAAATGCAGTACTTAAAGTCTATGGAGCTACAACGCTCAACTTAGAAACCCTGGCCAGAGACTTAACCCCTGCCTACTCCTATCTAAACTTTTTAAAAAGGAAAAAAGGTGGTTTTAAATATACGCAAATGCTTGTAGTGTACTTCCCACCACACACAGCAGCAAGATAGAATAACAGGTTTCTTGGGAGCTCATCGCTTTAAGGGACACAGGAACCAGTTATTCCAAAACAACTGAGTTATACTGCCCCCCACAGGAGGATTTGCAGAAAGTGGAGAGCAGAGAGTCAGAAGTTTGTCTTGAGGAAGAAAAACTTTGGCCCGGGTTGTGTCTAAGATGCAGATATTTCAAGCGATGTGCCTCTGCTCCAGCCCTGAAGTTTCAAAATCCAACCAAACCATTTTGGGATCTTGACTGCTTGCCCCAAACTGTCAGTCAGTAGTTGGGGTTACAGATTCCTCAACAGGAGAGTATTCCACAAGGGGAATACCAATGTAGCAAAGTACGACTATGTAGTAAGACTATGTGCACGAGAACCTTGGCTCTCCTGGGTCTCTCCCTCCTCTTTGGCTGAGATAGCAGCGTAAGCCATTGGCTGCCCCACTACTGTCCATCACAGCCAGTAAACCAATGAAGAAGAAAGCGGGGGCAGGGCCAAGCCATGCTGTGTGTGTGAATGGACACAGAGCAGCGGCTCAGAAGCGAGCCTTTTCAGGTGCCCCTATAGAACGTTGCTTGCTAAGGAGAAACTAGGCAGAAGGGAAGGGTCAGGAGCTTCAGAGGGGGACCAGAGAAAGAAAGGATCAGGGCTGATCTGTGCAAAACCACTGTACAGAGCAGATAAGTATAACATATTTGTTATAGTTAAACAAAATAAATCTCAACATGACCTACTAAGTCTTCGGCAGCAAGGCATGCAATTAGACTGCTTAAAATTAAAAATAAATGAATAGCATAAAAATGTGTTTTGCTAACACAATCAAATAACCACCAAATTCAAGTTACACAAAGTATTTTACAGGGGGGTCGTTAATGGAAAAAAAAATTTAAGTTCTCACCGGTTCTCTTGCGTTGGGTACCGGATTTGGCTCAGTGTTCTGAAATAAATTAAAAACATGTAGTTTAAATAACTGTATAAAAGTTTATCAATTTTCTCAAAGCTGGACATGAAACAGCTATAAACATAATTGATAAACGTATGTGGTAGCAGTTTTACCCGATTCTTATTGTGTTTGTATTTCTATACATCCAGTTTTAAGATTTACACAGCTCTGCCACGCAGCAAAGCCCTGCCTGGAAAGCAAGCAATCAGATTTTTTTTTTCTCTGCTGCAGATCAGTACACTGGTCTAGTCCCTTCATGCAGCTCAAAAGCGAAAGTAGAAAATGCAAACAGACAATATATCTATCATGACTGTTCTTTCCTCTTATCAGCTTGGCCCCTTAGCACATGCCCACTCTCAGCCCACCTGATTGGCTCCTTGTGATGCTTCTCCCACTCCAAGCCTTATACTGAACAAGGCTGATACCAGGTTAACATCAAGTACTTATACTGTCTGCATTTTAAAAATATGAGAAACACCTGAGCAGAGTGATTTTCAAGCATTTTGAGCATTTTTTCATGCATATACAAGCATTTTAGAGAAGTACTTCGAGCCTTTTATATGTGTACTCAAGCGTCATCTTTGTTTTAGCCATTGGAAAGCACTATGGAAAGAAACCAGTTCTTACAGGCTCAAACACGCCTTAAAAAAAAAAAAAGCTTTATAATGCTCAATTTGAGCAACAACGGTCATTTCCATTGAAGTCTATGGGGCCCAAAAAGTACAAACCCGCCTGAATAGTAGCTCATGCAGCTTTTGGAGGATCAGGTATATAGAGCTACAGATGCCTGAGCGCTCATGTGTGAATGATCACCCTTAAACATGAGATTTTGGAGCTTTAAACTTGGAATGGGAATGGGACCCTCATTGATGGTGTATTGATGAATGCCGTTGCATTATTTAGTGTCTTTTATATTTACCTGGAGCACAGGTTTTACCCTATCAGTGATTTTGAGTCTAACCTACTATACCACCAGCAAGCCTTATATAGCTTCCAACCTAACATATCATACTTGTTCCATGGGGAGAAACCACTGGAGAAGGCGTCAACTGTTGCATTAAGAGGGTTCCTGGGATGAAATAGAGATTTCATCTACCCATGATACCTTCAGACAACTGCATGACCCCTCCTAAACCTAGCCTTTAACTTCCTACAATCACATCACATCTATGGTGTATTATTGTATGCTGGAATGTATTGTGAAGATCATGCAGAATAGATTACAGCATTTGTTATGGAAGAAATGACACAGAAATGTATACGTATGCATAGATCGCTTTTTCAGCCAACTCCTCAGAAAAGACAGACTGAGAAATGAATCAAAAGACAGGCTAAGGGATATGAATATTTAACAAAGGAAATTAGTCATTTATCAAAAGATCAGATTAGCTGCACCATCTGGGTATGTCGCACACATCATGCCAACACACAGCAAAAAGCGGAGGCCAGTCATGTGATTAGTTGTCACTGACACTAAGTCAAATACAGTTGTCACAGACTGTGCGCAGCTAAATTACATTCACAACTCCAGCTGTACTGTGAATGAAAGCTCATCTGCTTGATGCACAATAAAAACTGCCAGCTCTCTTCATCCAGTGCTGATTGTGAAGTTCACACAAATCATAGGACTGCAACGAAGACTTCCAAAGCCGCCAGGGCAGATGGAAAGAAAAAACATCTACGTGACTGTCGTAATGGTTTCTCTATTATTCTGGAGGAAATAAAATATATTTGACACTTTCTGGTCAAGAAACATAAAAAAAAAAAAAGTTGATTCTGTGTTCCCCAATGCTTTTTCAAGGTGCCACCTGTGCTGGGATTGATGCACCTTACAGTCTAGCTACTCATTCCTATAGAGGGGTTGTGAGACTCAAAGGACAGAGAAGAACTACTAACTTTCTTTAGTTAAGTTAAAGTGACAAAAATATGTGCAATGTTAAAGCGGAGTTCCAGCCTGGCGAAAAAAAATTAAAAGTCAGCAGCTACAAATACTGCAGCTGCTGAGTTTTAATATAAGGACATTTACCTGCCCAGGGAGTCCGCGATGTCGGCACCCAAAGCCGACCCGTCCATCGGCTCCGGGTGCAAGTGCCAGCATCCTTACTAAAGGGAAACAGGAAGTGAAGCCTTGTGGCTTCACAGCCGGTTTCCTACTGTGCATGTTGTGCGGCGTTTTGTGAATGGTCCCGTCATCTTATGGGACACACACATGGGGGTCCGGGGTGTGCTTTTGTTTCAAACAGAGTTTAATTTTTACCTGGAACTCTGCTTTCAAGGCAAAAATAAAACACATCACAGTAACCAGCCAGAACTAATTTTAACCAAGAAGTACAAGATGGATCTAGCTGGTGTAGTTTGCACTAAGGGTGTTGCACTGTGCATTGCTTTAAAAGTAAGTCTCATGCCTACACCGTACCAAAATCTTACGGCGGAAATAAAATAGCCACAGATTTGAATTCTATTAAAGCATCATTAAATGCAGCTTTTTAAATGCAAGCTGGGTAAATTACCAGAAAATGACTTAGAATCAAGCTTCTTGTGGCTTAGAGAAGGGGAGGGTAAAGCAGTAGTAAAGGAACCAATCAGGTGTGCTATTGTGCAAAGACGATGTGGACAGGAGAGTAACCAAGTAATAAGCTTTTCAGTGTGTTCCTTCTCTCTGTCCATCCTTTCACCTGCCAGGCTGTGTGTGCGCATCAGGGCTGTGTAAATACCAGGCCTGGATGGACAGAAATACAAATGCTTTGGCAGATAAAATAGCTTCCTTATATGTACAATATTTAATCTGTCTATTAAGCTGTTTGCCTGGAGTTCAGATTAAGATTAGTGTATGGTGGAAATTTTTTTTTTGAATATGAGGCAGCCATAGTTGATATGTATCAATACAGCTTGAAATAAGAGCGTGCATTCACTTATCACTCCCACAGCAGCGCGGTGGCATACCATAACCATAATAAAGTTAAAGTGCATAATGTGTAAAGTTCTTAAGAAAATCCATACAAAAGTCCATAGAAAGAGAAAAAAAACAGCCACATCCACCAAGAATTTTCACAAATCACCAGTTGTGCATGTGAACCGCTTCCCTCTTCCAGAAAAGACTCACCAAAAAAATATACCACTCACTGGTAAATAAAAATTCCTGGGAATTCCTTGAGTGACTTAGTATGGATCTCTGGGTTGAATCGCCCCTGGGTCACTCCTTTATCAGGCTCAAACATCCAATCACATAAGGAAGAAAAAGAAATAGCCTCCAATGGTACAGTAAAACCATCAACAACCGATTAAAAATTAATTTATTTTATCTTTATTTAACTAAAAAGCCACTCACATAAAAGTCACATAATTCAAGCTCATCCTAAATTAGAAATGGTGTCAGGCAGTAGAAAAGAAGCTTGTCTCAGTCTCTCACCACATCTGGAATATTCTAGGCTACTGCCGCTGTGTCACTTCCGATGCCAGCTCTGATGTCACTTCCAGTTGCCGTGTAACCACGCCTTACCGTGTTTTGTCCAATAAACATTGTCACTTTGGGGCTATTTCTTGTTCTTCCTTATGTGATTGGGTGTTAATGAGTCGGATGGAGTAGTGAGCCAGTCACAATTCATCGCAGATATCCATACTAATGCAAGGAATTCCCAGGAATTTGAATTTAATTAAACAAGCACCAGTCATGAGAGTAAGTGGCATAGTGTTTTGGTGAGTCTTTTCCTGAAGGGGAGAAACCATTCACATGCACAATTGGTAATTTGTGACAATTCCTGGTAGATGTGGCTATTTTTTGCACTATTTATGGACTTTCTTAAAGGATAAGTTCACCTTTGGGAGCATGTTACATGTTCCAGCCGTTTTAGGGTGGAACATGTAACATGTTCCCAGTGCCGCAGCCATCGCCTGTAACATGTCTGAAGTTGGTCAATTTGTATCTGGATATCCACTTATATCTATGGCCACACCAAGATTTAATGGTAGCCTGAGGACTGACTGAAATCTGCATCTGAGAAATGGAGCAAAAAAAAAAAACGTAATTCTATAAATTGTTCTCATTTATAAATCAGAACAAACAAGTCCCTGCTGTCTGATTATAAGTAATAGGTGTCAAAGATCGGACAGGTGAAGACTGCTGCATTAAAAGTATTTTTATTTTTTTGTTAATATTACATCTCTTACGAAACATTTTTGGTAAAGTGTAGATGTACTTTTCCAAGCATTGCTAAAATTACACACAATCGTTAAAATAATCAGCAGTCATAAATCATTAGTGAGCAAAGAAGGTTCCCAAGCAATCCATACATTTTTGGAATGATAATAGCCCCTCCAATCAAGCAGTGGTGTAATCACTTCAATTGTCCAAAGCCAGACATTGAGACATGATTTTCATTAAAGCTGATGAGGCAGAGAGGTCGAGTCACATTCAAAAAGGCTTTTTTTTTGCGGTTGTTAGGCCTACATGAAGATAAAAATTATCTAACTTTTTTATTGCATGGTTAGTGGTATGTTTTCTGCAGTAAAACCGTGCAATCAGAAGAAACATGTGCAGGACACACTTACCAGCTCTCTGGGGTGGAAAGCCTCGTCTTGTCTGAGGATTAAGAGATTTACTGCACCTCCCATTTTGGTACTTCTTAATAATGATACGACTTCTTCTTGTGTTTTTCCAGTTAGGTCCACACCATTCACCTGATAAAGCAACAGAGACTCTTTATTTGTTCAATTAACAGATGAAAATATTTCCTTGAAATAAAACTTGCCCATTCTGTCATAAAGTAATACTGAATTGTCAGAGGCTACTTGATCTAAAAGCATGTCTTCATGAATGCGCCATCAAGAGTTTGATGCATGTGCATATGGGCAGGGAATATGTGCAGTGTGTGTGAACTGACGGACACTATAGCTCAGATTAAACATATGTATACAAGAGCCTCCATTGAAAAGTAAGATAGAACTACGGAAGCATTACATCTACAGAGCTTCTCATGTCCAAGTTAAAATTCTCTTGAAGAGTGTGCCACTATTTAGACATGGAATTTTAATATTTTTAATACATGGAAAATAATGGCCAAGGCAATCACACAAATATTGGCTACAACCACAAAACTGACTTAAGTTGGGTATACTCTAGTACATTTTTGAATGTATGTTCCTATGAATATTCAAACAAACATTTGTATGAAAGTTCTCAGTACATTCAACAGCTTGACAAATGTTCGAAGTTAGTTCAAACCTTTGCTTGCCTTTACCATTTGAATTTGGAGCGAATGGCCACAACTGAACAAAAAACACATGCATGATTATGTTCCTTCGTGTTTCTTATAACTGCGGTCCAAAATGAATGTCAATTTGACCTCACTAATAATCAGAAAATAAAAGAAATGTTCTTTACGCTAACATTTTCAAATGAAAATCTGTTTGTGTATAGTATTACCCTGCATTACTCCTGTATTTAGAAAATTATTAATATCATTAGTAAAATAAGTAAATCCTTGTTAAGTTAAATGTTTGTATTAATTGTTAAAATTCTGCTACAAGAAGTCAGTACAAGGCTCCTATTAACACCTTGATTATCCAGTCTCTTGATTAAAGTCTCTTCTGTGCATCCCTCTGAAACTAGTTTTACTTGGCCTAATACAACTTTATTTTCATGACTTTAGGTCCCACCTACCTCCCATCCATCTGCCAAATAAGAGGACCCTAACTGGTCAATGAGACTCATTCATTAGTCAGTAGGAATGTCAAGGGGCCAAGACCAAGCCAGAAAGGGAAGCTGACTTTTTACAAAAAAAAAAAAAAAAAGAAGTAAAACCAGTTTCAGAGGGGCTATAAAGAATAGCAAAGAACACTTATCCTATTAGGCAGTAGTTTTACTCTGGAAGTTCAAAATGATCAACATGTGAGATTATTTATTGGTATTGCTCATCAGCATCAAGGTCCTGATCCATTCATAAACGTTGCTGGGACCCTAATCTGCTGTAACATGCTCTAGAATTAACTATGCCCAGTAACCAGTATAAACTTAAAGTGGTTGTAAAGGCAGAAGGTTTTTTGTTTTTTTTGTTTTTTGCATTCTATGGATCCATAGGAAGTGGCTTCCTATGGTTGAACACAGAGAAGAGGAGGAGCCGAGAGTGCAGGTGGGGGAACCCAGAAAGGAGGGAGGATCGGGGCTGCTCTGTGCAAAACCACAGAGCAGGTAAGTATAACATGTTTGTTATTTAAAAAATAGCCTTTACAATCAATTGCTATATGTATGTTCTTATACGGCATAGCTGTTTGTGCATTCTTAAAATTATTGTAATATTTAAAAGTAACGATGGGGCAACAATAGAACAGACATTAATCTCACAAATGACACAATCTAAAAAGTTCTTCCAAGCTTGCCAATTTAGTTACAATTAGCTATGATGGAGCCATTAACTCCCCCAGCGAGTTACCAATAGCGTAATTGTTGAGGTATGTAAAAAAACCTATTATACATCACAAACCACTTAAAGTCTATTAAGCTATGCTATTAGGTCACCTTGCTTCCCACATAACCTTGCTCATACGCATGGCTTCCTGTGGCCTAAATCAGTACTTATTATGAAAATATCAGTGTGGTTTTTAATGTTTGGAGTGATTGCTCACTTCCTCAACCCGTGGAATTTTCTTTTAAATTTGGCATTTAATAAAATTCCCCTTGTGATCTTATTTTAGAGTATTCCTGAGATCCAACAGGCCACCATGAATAGGAATCCTAATTACATTTCACAGCTGTAGCACATTCGCTAAAAACGTGTTCTGTGGGCAGCCACAGTGTGAGGGGAGGACAGGTAGTCCGTGATTTAAAATTCCCAGTGTTCAGACACTGCACAGCCATTTTTGATGTGACAATAAGCCTAGCTAAAGGGAGTCTGTGTCCAGCCAGCATGTGGGGAGGTGTTATCTCAAAGAAAGAATAACTGCTTCTCTGGCTGTAAGCATAAGCACACTATGAAACATAATACAAAATAGAAATAACACTATATTAGTATATCTTGCTGAAATATAAGTGGTAAAGAGAAAATAAACAAACAAGGGAAGAGTTTGGTAAATTACAAGGCAAACAATGAAATAGTAAAGAATTGCAGGTTCCTATAGTGGAGATTTCTGCTGAAATCATTCTCCTCCAAGAGCTGGCAGCAGTGGGTAATGAATAGATCTGTACAACATCCCTAGATTTATTGCGGAGTGCTGAGAGCTCGGTGCAGGAACACAGTGCTTTCTTCATAGCCTTGTGATTGACTGTTTAAATAGTAAGTCTGTTCTCGTATGCAGATATTTATCTTATTCATTTATGTAAAACAAACATAATCAGCAACACTTTATAGTGGCTGTCCCCAAGGATCTTGCAATACACTATACCACAATTACGCACATTGGGTAATAATAGTTAGGTAGTGGCTACCCCTAAATATCTTGCAACCTAATATCCTTACCACAATCATGCACTAGGCTGGGTAGAGGCCAATCAATCCTGCAGTATTTTTTGTAGTTGAAAAATCCAGAGAAAGCCCAAACAAGCTCAGAAAGTATACTGTGGTCAAGTGGCATAAAGCTGAACTCCAGTCATTTAAAAAAAACAAAAAAAAAAAAAACCACATACAGCTGGCAAAAGTCCCTAAATCTTTCTTATTCAGTGTGAGCAGCCATCACTGAATGAGGGAAGGCCAGCAGCGCAAGCAAGTTAAGTACAGAACAGGTTGCTAAAAGGAGAGAGTAGAGTGATAATCTCACAAGTCTGCTTCTTTATTAACTTGCGATAGGCTTAAGCCGACTATAGACAGTTTGGATCAAAACTTGTATGGGTAGGCTGAATGTATCCAAGTTGATTGATCAATCAACTTGGGTACAAGCAGCCTGTTGGATTTTATGAATGAATGAATGAATGATTTATAAAGCGCTGCAAATGCGAACTGAATCGCCTCAAGGCGCTGGATGCATTCTCTGATGTCCACTTCTCAGAAAAGGAAGGTCTTTAGTTTTTTTCTGAAGGCCTGGTGGTTTTCTTCCATGCGGATATTGGTAGGAAGAGCGTTCCATAGTCGAGGTCCTTGGACTGCGAATCTTCGTTCTCCCTTTGCTTTGTAGCGGTATTTGGGAATGGTAAGGAGGTTTTGGTTAGCTGATCGAAGACTGCGATTCGGTGTATAGTGTTTTATTTTCTCGCGGAGATATGGTGGGGCGTTTCCTTGTACGCATTTGTGGGTGAGGCAGAGGGTCTTGAATGTGATCCGTTTCTTCACCGTTAGCCAGTGTAGGCTCTTTAGGGAGGGGGAGATGGATTCCCAGGGTTTTTTTCCTGTTAACAGTCTTGCCGCCGTGTTTTGGATGAGTTGTAAGCGCGCAAGCTGATATTGGGGTAGTCCTACGTAGAGCGAATTTGCGTAGTCGAGTCGGGAATTGATGATTGTTCCCACAACTGCCGCTTTGTCCTCTTCTGGGATGAAGGGGATGAGTCTATGTAGTTGGCGGAGGAGATGGTGGGATCCGCTCACCACTGATCCTATTTGTGCATCCATTGTCATTCCTGAGTCAAAAATGACTCCGAGACTCTTGGCTTTGGTACTTGGGGAGATGGTCTGTCCAAGGATGGTGGGAGGTGTCCATGTAGTCTTTATTTTGGAATTTTTGTTAGCTTGTAGAAGAAGAAGTTCTGTTTTTGATCCGTTGAGTTTGAGGGAGCTAGTGGTCATCCAGTCATCTATTAAGGAGAGGCATTTCTGTAATTGCTGATGAAGGTCTTTTTGTCCGTTGATACGAAGGTAGAGTTGGGTGTCGTCAGCGTATGAATGGAAACAAAGATCAGTTTTCCTGATGATATTGAGAAGTGGGCGGATGTATATGTTGAATAGTACTGGTGACAAGGGTGATCCTTGAGGGACTCCGCAGGAGACTGCCCGGGTTTCCGAGGTGAATGTACCTAGTTTCACTGTCTGGGAGCGATTCTCTAGGAAGGATGTAAACCATTTTAGAGCAGAACCTGTTGCTCCTGCTACTTCAGCGAGGCGGACGAGTAAAGTGTTGTGGTTTACTGTGTCGAATGCTGCGCTGAGGTCTAACAGTACCAGGAGACTCTGTTCTCCATCGTCTGCTGCTTCAAGGGCATCATCCCATATTTTGAGAAGTGCTGTTTCTGTGCCATGGCCTGGGCGGAAGCCTGATTGCAGAGGGTCCAAGAGTTGGTGTGTGTCCAGGTGGCGTTGTAGCTGTTGTACTACCGCTTTCTCCATAATCTTGGAGATGGCGTTGAGGCTAGTTATTGGTCTGCGGCAGTTAGGGTCCTTAGGGTCGAGATTGGCTTTCTTTAGCAGAGGTTTGACGATGCCTTGCTTGAGGGAGGTTGGCACAGTCCCTTCTTTAAATGATTGATTTATGAGCTGTGTTAGGATAGGAGCCAAGATGTCGGAACATTCTTTAAGCAGTTTAGTGGGGATGATGTCGTTCGGTGATGTGCTGTCTCGAAGGCTTCTGATGATGTTTTTGGTTGTGTCTATGGTGATTGGGGACAAAATGAAATTCGGTGGTTGAGTGATGTTTGTGTCGATATCTTCTTTTTGCTTTGGTTCAGTGAGGGTGATCGTTGTTTTCTGATGGATTGATTTCCGAATGTTGTCTATTTTGTCGATGAAGAAATCTGATAACTCATTGCAGAATTCTTGAGTATCGTTTCCTGGGGGCTCTAAGCAGGTCGGGTTCATAGACTGAGCCACTATTCTGAACAGTTCCCGCGGACAGTTTAAGGCGGATGAGATGGTGTCTGAGAAGTGTTTTTTTTTGGCTTTGAAGATTGCCTTGTGGTATTTCCCTGTGAGTGCTTTGTAGTTAGCATGGTTTTCCTTGGTAGGATTTCTTCTCCATGCTCTTTCAGCTCTTCTACGTTCTTGCTTGAGTAGGGTGAGAGTACCATTGAACCAGCTAGAGTTTTTTTTGCGGATGAGTGTTCTACGTTTTGGCGCCACGAAGTCTGCTGTTTGTAGTAATACATTGTTTAGGGAGTTGAGCGTTTGTTCTGTTGAGAGGTTTGAGTTTAGCAAGAGAATTTTGCTCGATAATGTAGTTTTGAAGAGATCAGAGTGGAGTTTCTTCTGCGATCTATTCCAGTGTGTTGCTGTTACGTGTTTCTGTTTTTGCAGGATGGTGTTGATGGTGATTTTAAATTTGATAGCATGGTGGTCCGTCCATGGTAGCGGTGTGTTGTCAAATACGTTGATGTCCATATTCTGTTTGAAGATGAGATCTAGGGTATGTCCTGAACCATGCGTGGGAGAGTTTATCAGTTGTTGAAGGCCAAGTTCTTCCATTTGGTTGACGCAGGCGGTTGCGGTGGGGTCTTGGGCCGAGTTTGCCCACAGGTTAAAATCCCCAAGTACCAGCAGGTTTTTGGTTTTCAGGGTGTGCATCGAGAAGAATTCAGTGAGCGGTGTGAGCAGATTGGTCTTAGGTCCTGGTGGTCTGTAGCATAGTAGTATGTGAACGGTGTCTTGAGGTGTTGTTCGGAGGTGCAGTGAGAGTGTTTCCATGAAAGGCACTGAGTTCTGTACATTTGGTTTGGTGAACCCAAGATGAGATTTGAAGATCACTGCTAGGCCTCCTCCTTTTTTTCCGATTCTATGCTCGGTTAGGATACTGTAGTTCTCGGGCACCAGTTCAGTTAGGATGGTGTTGCAGTCAAGTGTTAGCCAGCTTTCTGTAATGAAGAGGCAATCTAAGTTGTTTTCGATGACGAAATCGTGGATTTCCAGCCTGTGCTTGACTGCAGATCTGGTGTTAATCAGGGCGCATGCTAGTTGTTGCGGTTGGATCGGTGTCTCCTTGCATTTCCTGGTTGATTGTGGGTTGGTTCTTAGTAATTGTTCTTTTTTTAGTCTTTTTTGAGTGGCGCTCGGTAAAGTTGCGGCGGTGTTTCTTAGCCTGTGGATGGTGTCTGCTGTGTATTTAAAGTTGCACATGATGAGGAGGATGGTGTTGCTAGTAAGAAAGGCGTTCTGATGATGGTCCTGATGTGGTGATGATCCACTTGCAGGGAGATGGCGGGGTCTGATGGCTACCCGCTGCTTCTGGAGTAGTGTGGCGATGGGCTGGAGTGGGTGCGGAGGTACGGCTGCCTACCCCCTTGTCGTTGATCCAGAGGAAGGCGAAAAACCCCTAGCTGCGAGGGCCAATAATGCAGCAGAGGAAAAAATTCCTTCCTGACCCCCCGAGGGGCGATCGGACTGGCCCCTGGATCAACTGATGCAGTACCCCTAGTGGCTTACCTGTAGGATGGTCCGGCGGACGACGGGGGGGGGGATCAGACACTACTTACTGGTAGGTGGTGCAGTGGCTGCGTCAAGGATGATTGAGTTGGAGTAGCCTCTGGTGAGATACCGGAGCCTTTGGGATGATGTTCCGTGTTAGCGGGAGGGGTGATTCGGGTGTGGAGGGGTGCGGGCTCTGTTGGACAAAAAAAGGAAGGGGGGGATGAGTGGCTGGCTGCAAGAAACTAAGCCGCAGCCGTGGTCTATCCCACAGAATCTAGCAGCTAGCCTATGGTGCTTAGACTGCGGCTGCGGTGGTGACCCGGGGGGGGGTGCCGGAAGGAGGGATCAAGGATGGTGGGTCCAACCAGGGGGGTTACCCTGCTGGGGGCCTCAGATGATGCACCGGGGGTCTTTAGTTGGTGCACTGACATGGGATTATTGAAGGCAGCTGTTATAGCTGCTAGCAATAATCACTGTGTTCTCCTGACGGGGACCCATGGTTGCTGGAAAGAAATCTGCGTCTATGGCCAGCCTTAGGCATATCTTAAGCCTGGTACACACTGACTTTTCACGGGTTGAACAAAAAAAACAAACTGTCAGCTCTGGTTGGAGCCGCTGTACTATGTGAAGTTAGTACAGCAATCTCCCCTGCTGAGCTGTTGTGTTCTGACAGGGGGATCCCCCCCCCACCAGAACACTCCGATCAGCGCTCTCCGCCATTGGTTGAGGGCGCTGATCGGGAGTCAGACGGCTGCTGGTTTTCCAGCATGCTCGTCTGACAGAAGCCGGCCAAATGGCCAGCTTCTGTCAGAGGGTGGCATACACACAGGCTAAATAATCAATTAATGATCCCGCGCTCCAGCAATAAAAGTGCAATTTTTTTTTTTTTTTTTTCAATACATGTACTGTTTAAAGACTTTAAACCTGAACTTCATGCAACTGAACCTCTTTACCTGGTAGGGTGTTAGTAATACACCACCATGCTCTAAGCTTCATGAGACAACTCTGTAGGCTGCAATTCAGTTAATCAATACAGGCTGGTCTAAAGCCCCGTACACATGGGCTAAATGTTGGGAGACATTGGTCGGTTTAAAAAAAAAAAAAAAACGCAGACATTTAGCCTGTGTGTTTAAATGTAAAAAGCCTTTGCGCTACGAAGATGTGTTCAAATAGTAAAAGGTGTATAATAATAATAATAATAATAATAATAATAATAATAATAATAATAAATAAAAACAACTATCATAAATTTGTGAAAAATCAAAGTTCGATGTGCAATTAAAGTGTAACCAAATATATATTAAATGCCGTTCGCAGCAAGATCTAACAGTGTTCACATCACACTCAAGCAAAATAATCAATTAATGATCCCGCACTCCAGCAATAAAAGTGCAAACAGTGCCTAATATATAAAAAATGAGGTACTACAACAGTCCGGGGGCATACATAAATGAATAAAATTATATAAACATTAGTATGGTATTAATCTTCTAATCAGATGTTTTTTCAAATTGACGTCCAAAAAGTTCCTTTAAAATTGGATTAGACAGTTCGCCACATCTCGCATGTGAGAGGTATAAAATCCTAAATAGGCTCACAAAACTCTCACCTCGATATCTTTAATCAACAGCATAGAGTTGTGTAAAAAATATATATTCCGCTATTCCAGCATCAACCACCAGGGGGTCCTCCGCTCCAGCCAGCAGGAAAATGGAAGCTTTAAATTCACATACTTATAACGTTCTTGTACCCCACGGGGGGCGGGGAGGGGGGGGGAGTTGAGAACAAGGAAGGGATGGAGGAAAAAGAGTATTCCAATAGTGTAGTATTGTTAAATATAAAGTGCTTTTATTAAATAAAAAAACTGGACTCTTACAATTAGATTAAACCAAGACAAGCAATAAAATAAAATCTTGTAGCATCTGAGCGCCGTTCTCACGTCACTTCCTGTATCTTAGTTAGCCTCCGGCCACTCCCTACGCGTTACGTCATCACGTGACTTCATCAGGGGATCCCGATTGGCTGTGGAAGCTTTGTCTATAACTAGTACAAACGGAAATAGAATCGCGGCCATTTTCTTGTGGTCCACTATGTTAAACAACCTCAGCCATCTTCCTATAGCCTTTCCTATGTATTAACAGCGGCCATTTTCTTAGTGGCAAAAGAAAAAGACCTTCCGTTGTTAATACATAGGAAAGGCTATAGGAAGATGGCCCCGGTAGTTTAACATAGGGGACCACAAGAAAATGGCAGCGATTCTATTTCCGGTTGTACTAGTTATAAACAAAGCTTCCACAGCCAATCAGGATCCCCTGATGAAGTCACGTGATGACGTAACGCATAGGGAGTGGCCGGAGGCTAAGATACCGGAAGTGACGTGAGAACGGCGCTCAGACACCACCAGATTTTATTTTATTGCTTGTCTTGGTTTAATCTAATGTAAGAGCCCAGTTTTTTGATTTAATAAAAGCACTTTATATTTAACAATACTACACTATTGGAATACTCTTTTTCCTCCATCCCTTGCTTGTTCTCTCCCCCCCCCGCGGAGTACAAGAACATTATAAGGATGTGGATTTAAAGCTTCCATTTTCCTGCTGGCTGGAGTGGAGGACCCCCTGGTCGTTGATGCTGGAATAGCGGAATATATATTTTTTACACAACTCTATGCTGTTGATTAAAGATATTGAGGTGAGAGTTTTGTGAGCCTATTTAGGATTTTATACCTCTCACATGCGAGATGTGGCGAACTGTCTAATCCAATTTTAAAGGAACTTTTTGGATGTCAATTTGAAAAAATATCTGATTAGAAGATTACTACCATACTAATGTTTATATAATTTTATTCATTTATGTATGCCCCCGGACTGTTGTAGTACCTCATTTTTTATATATTAGGCACTGTTTGCACTTTTATTGCTGGAGTGCGGGATCATTAATTGATTATTTTGCTTTTATGAGTGTGATGTGAACACCGTTAGATCTTGCTGCAAACGGCATTTAATATATATTTGGTTACACTTTAATTGCACATACGCACTTTGATTTTTCACGAATTTATGATAGTTGTTTTTATTTATTATTATTATACACCTTTTACTATTTGAACACATCTTAGTAGTGCAAAGGCTTTTTACATTTAAACACAGGCTAAATGTCTGCGTTTTTTTTTTTTTTTTTTAAACCGACCAATGTCTCCCAACATTTGGCCCATGTGTACGGGGCTTTAGACCAGCCTGTATTGATTAACTGAATTGCATCCTACAGAGTTGTCTCATGAAGCATAGAGCATGGTGGTGTATTACTAACACCCTACCAGGTAAAGAGGTTCAGTTGCATGAAGTTCAGGTTTGAAGTCTTTAAACAGTACATGTATTAAAAAAAAAAAAAAAAAATCAATCACTGAACCTGGGTAGGAAAGGCAGGGACTGTCATATTTCACTAGCTGCAAAATTTTAGGGCATTTTGGAATATTCATGTTAAGCAACACCTAATATAAGTCTCAAAAACACAATCAAATCTCAACTTGTGTTTCACTACAATTGTTAGGTACTCAAAGTGGAACTCCAGTCAAAACGTTTTGGATTTTTGAATAGCACAGGGAAAGCTTAGAACCTCTGTTAGGTTTTTATCGCTGACTGCATCTCTACAGTTCCAAGGACAAGAGGAATAGTCTTTCCAACAAGAAACCAGCAAGAAAAGTGACAATATTTTAACCCTTCCTCGCTTTATCCAAAATAATAAATGGCGGCGTTCCACTCTAGTTCCAGTAAGAACAGAGTTTACCATAATCAAAGTAGCCACAGTACCTCTAGCAGTCGGTCTCCAGCTTTCATTCTGCCATCTTGAATAGCAGCTCCTCTGGGGAGAATGTTCTTCACATAAATTGGCGCTGAACCACCAAGAGGAACATCTCTTGAAGTAATGCTAAACCCCAATCCTTCAGCCCCTGTATCAAAAAAATTAAAAATTAGCTTGAAACCCCATATTAGGGCACAAAACACAGTTTCTAATACATACAACTGTAAATGGCAGAAACGCTTCAGTGCTGATCTATTTTTGACTTCTAATATCCAAACAATTGAGAACCATTTTATATATCGCAGTAAAAATGTAAACTAAACCTGTCATAAATCTTGACAATTCAAACTGAGGATATTATGGGAAAAAAAAAATAAAAGGAAAACAACATGTAAAACATAACAAATAGGCTGCTAACATTATATAAAATCTCACCATTTTTAGGCAAAGTTGAACTACACTCCAAACCTATCGAGCATCCCTTATTGGTCAGTAAATGTCATGACCTCACTAACCAATAGATTTAAATTAAACTTCAAATGCCTATATTTCCTGGAACTGCTGATCATCTTGATATATACATTTTACTGAAGGTAACATCTGCTTAGTCATTTGTTTTTACCTGAAGCTTTATTTGAATGGAAATATGTGATAGTTTAGCTCTGAAGTGTATAGTAAAAGAGAAGTAGAACCCAATCTCTTTTAGCCCTACTTCTCTTCTCCATCACAGGAGTGCACTTCATTCTGCACTCCTCTGACCTGCATTCAGCAGACAGCAAGCAAAAGTATGCTGTCAGCTGACTTTGTCAGGGTCCATCCAGATGCCCAGACCAGCAGTTGGCTCAGCCTCTCAGCGCCCCACTAAGCGCCTGAGCCAGCCACTCTCGTCTCCTTCACAGCCCAGCACTCCAGTAAGCGCTGGAGGGATAGAACACAGAGACGGTGACTGACCGTCACCAGCTCTCTGCTCGTGGAAGACCAAGCATCAAATAGTGGTCTTTGATCGCTCAGTTATCAGTGTAGAGTTTCAGGGGGACAGATGCAGCCTCCACGTAGGTATGTTTGTTTGTTTTTATTTCCTGAACTTGGCTTTTAAAACTGAACCCAAAAAGGTAAATAAAAGTTAATTTTGCTGTTATCAGCCTGTCAAACTCTATGAAAGGCTGAGAGCTGCTGCAGCTGGACAGTGTGCCTAGTTGTATGAATGAAAAGGGCAGTACGCACCAAGAGACAAATGCTCCGAACGGACGTTGTCTGCGTCCCAGCCATTCATCTTTGGGCGCACACTGCCCTAAATGTTCATACACCTAGGTGCACTGTCTCCCCCTGTCCAGTGGCAGCAACTGTCAAACTCTCAGAGTTGTGTCCTCCGCCTGCAGCTAAGCGCCAGAGCACAATGCACGGAGGCTAAATGCCAGGGCCAAATAGAAAACTCACATTTTTCTGTTGCTGTGAGTAGCAAAACCTTCTTTTTTGACACAGCTGAGTAGATCAAGTAGAAGTTTTTGTTCTGGACTTTAGATACACTAAACGGGTAAGAGTAAATCGACCCGACTGCCCCATCCTTTAGACAGAACAGAAGACATTTTTACATAATACTTTTAATAAAGTTTTGAATATTTTAGTAGGGATAAACTCTGGCGTGTTCAGATCCTAGCCTGAGCCCACCAGGAAGCTGTCACCTGTATTTGGCCAATCAGCTGCTGTCAGTGCATTCCCTGAGCCACAGCCGCACATACAAAATATCTGTGTATGCGTGCAGGGGGGCAGGGAATGCCTCGACCCAGACTGGTGCAGTTCAGCTACAGCTTCTGGCGGACTCACTTACATGGGTTCAGACTAGATTTGACCATGCCTGAGCTCAACCCTATATTTTAGGCTGACTATCAAAACATGAGCTACAACAATGATCTCCTGCGCATGAGTGGGAAAGCCAACAATGGAACAATAGCTCTGTTGCAGCAATGGATAACTCTTTTGAAGCCTTGCTGCCCTTTAGGACTGCGGTTGTCCTAAGAACACTGTCAAGATAGATAAAAGAAAGAAAGTGTACTTGCCTAGTGCATTATCCCACAAATTTTATTAAAATAGAATAAAATAAATAGATGCTACTCACAAACATAGGTAGTAAAGGCGCTCATCAGGCAACCCAACTTGGTTGCACTCTCCCAAACTCTCCGACAATTGGCGCATAGGGGGGACCTCACGGGGGTCCCTGCTGGCAAACGCGTTTCAAAGGCATATCCTTCTTCATTAGAGTAGCATCTATTTATTTTATTCTATGTTAATAACATTTGTGGGATAATGCACTAGGCCAGTGCGCCCTCTTTCTTTTATCTAAACTGTCAAAACATCCCTGGTTTAAGCATACATTATAAGCAACAAGGATTGCTCTCAGAACGCTATAAACATTATAGTCTACAAATGAAAGCATCATATCCAGTTAAAAAGATCCAACATATTATTCCTCTCGCATGGGGCATCATGATAACATTCAACCCACTTAAATCTGCACAACAGTATTTAAAATATGTATTAGAGATTGTTTTTTTTAAAATCTACATCTGAAAACTGCAGCGTAAAATTGGCATCTAGGGTGAGAAATTAAGATTTGGAAGTGGTAAACGGAAAATTATTGTTTAATCCTTTGTTGTCGCAGCATCTCAGCAGGGATGCAGCAGAAGGGATGAGAGGTTTCATACATCCCTGCCGGCCCCTTGCTGGGAAGCGATATGAGCGTGGGATTCAGTTATATGCATTTAATAATATTGTGCAGCATTCTGGTTTCTCTAGAAGCAATTATTACAAGTCTCAGCCTTATTTCCATCATTTTAAAGGGCATCTCCATGCAACAATCACTGAATGAATATAATCCAGGAAGCACTGCATCTGTGCTAAAGTCAGAAAGGATAGGCAATGTCATTTAAAAATAATTTTATATACTCTATTCTAAACAAATTAGGCAGGTTTTTCATTGTGCTTTTACACATGTCTGAAGCCTCTTGTTACATTCTGATGTGCCACTGCCAACGACTTCAGAGCACAGTAATTAGAACCAACAGACAGACATTTAGCCATTGGCATGTGTACCGTGAGTCCGTTTGTAAAGCTGAAGATTTTGCTTTCAAGGTACACCACGGTCATAAATGAACTCCAGGACAATGTAACACTCCATTCACACCTGAGCATATCAATTTACTAGCTTTTTTTTTAAGTTTTTTTGCAGTTTACAAGCTTTTTTTTTTTTACACATTTTAGAAGCGTAGTATTTTACAGCTTTGGCCGTTTTTGTATAGCCAATAGAAAGCACTAGGGGGAGGAGAGGGAGAGGAAATTAGGGGTAGAGAGCTGCTGTTTGAGCAGAAAATTTTCGTAAAACGCTCAAGTCAAGCATTTCTATTGAAGTCTATGGGGCAAAAAAACGCTTGTAATCTGCTAAAAAGCTGCCCGTACATTTTTGAGCTTCAGACATTTTGCTTCAGGAGACAGAATGCTCAGACGTGAACAGGGGCCATTGAAATGAATGGGATTTGGCTTGTTGATTGTCTTAGAGCTACAAGCTTCAAGTAGAAAATCGCTCAGGTGTGAACAGGGTCAACACATATATATTTAACCGCTTGCCAACCAGCACGCGCCGATTTACGTTGGCAGAATGGCACTGGCAGGCAAAAGGGCGTACAGGTACGTCCCCTTTAAGAAGTGGTGTGGCGAGCGCGTGCCCGCAGCTGTCTCCGTGACCGCAGGTCCCGCGGACTTGATGTCCGTGATCATGTTATGGAGAAGAACGGGGAGATGCTTTTGTAAACAAAGCATTTCCTCATTCTGCCTAGTGACAGGACAGTGATCACAGCTCTCTGTCATCGAGAGCTGTGATCACTGTTCTGTGTGTCGAAGTCCAGCCCCTTAACAGTTAGAATCACTCCCTAGGACACACTTAACCCCTTCAATGTCCCATAGTGGTTAACTCCTTCACTGCCAGTGTCATTTACACAGTAATCAATGCATTTTTATAGCACTGATTGCTGTATAAATGACAATGATCCCAAAAAAGTGTCAAAAATGTCTGATGTGTCCTCCATAATGTCGCAGTCCCGATAAAAATCGCAGATCGCCATTACTAAAAAAAAAAAAAAAAAAAAATTAATAATAAAAATGCTATAAATCTATCCCCTATTTTGTAGACGCTATAACTTTTGCGCAAACCAATCAATATACGCTTATTCCAATTTTTTTTTACCAAAAATATGTAGAAGAATACATATTGGCCTAAACTGAGGGAAAAAAAATTTTTTTATATATTTTTGGGGGATATTTATTATAGCAAAAAGTAAAAAATAATGCATTTTTTTCAAAATTGGAGCTATTCTTTTGTTTATAGTGCAAAAAATAAAAACCGCAGAGGCGATCAAATACCACCAAAAGAAAGCTCTATTTGTGGGAAAAAGAGGACGTCAATTTTGTTTGGGTACAGCGTCGCACGACCGCACAATTGTCAGTTAAAGCGACGCAGTGCCAAATCGCAAAACACGGCCTAATTATTGAGCAGCCAAATCTTCCGGGGCTGAAGTGGTTAATACAGTAAGGCCCCATTCACACCTGGGTAATTTTCGCCTTGAACCTTGTAGCTCTAAAACCCTCAACAAGTCAAATCCCATTCATTTCAATAGCCTCTGTTCACATATGAGCATTCTGTCACCTGAAGCAAAACACCTGAAGCTCAAAAAAGTACATGAGCTTCTCTTTGGTAGATTACAAGCATTTTTGGCCCCTTAGACTTCAACAGAAATGCCTAACTTGAGTGTTTTGTCACTCGTTTTTTGCTCAAACAGCAGCTCTCCACAATGAATTTACTCTCCCTCTCCTCCCCCTAGTGCTTAATATTGGCTAAATAAAAATGTCTGAAGCTTTAAAACGCTTGTAATAAGCTTCTAAAACGCTTTTAAAAAGCTGCAAAAAAGCTTTAAAAAACAACCAAAAAACACCAGTAAATCGATATGCTCAGGTGTGAATGGAGCCTCAGTAGCAAATAAGCATTAACCCGAAAGGACAGGAAATGTGTTCCTGGCAGGATCACCTGATGAAAAGGAAGGGCAAAAAGCCCAAAAACAGAAAAGGAATGCAGCCACCACATTTAAGGACTGGTAAGCTGCAATATAAGATATTTGTTTTTTGGGCTGAGATTTGCTTTAATACAATATATTTTTACATATAAGTACCTAAATCTTTATTACTAACAACCTTTATCATACCTCCCAACTTTTTGAGAAGGGAATGAGCAAAGGTATGCAGGCATAGGACCCCCCTTACCACGCCCCCCTTAAAGGAGAACTGTACAAAAAAACAAGATTGGTTAAACCCACAAGTGCTTTTTTTTATATTGGCTTTTGGAATTTAAAACGCAGCAATTTAGAAATTGGATGAAAGGTTTAGTGCTGGAAAACACTTTTTAATAGATAAAAAGTGCATTTTATATACATCTATATAGATCAAACCAATGAGGGACAAGGGAACATTGCTCCAAATCAGGGACAGTCCCTCGAAATCAGGAACAGTTGGGAGCTATGCCTTTATCAATACTTGTCTTATATTACTTAGGCTGGAAAAGGGATAGGGAATGCTCCATGCACATGTGCCAACAGAAACATGCTGAAATCCCCCCCCATAGACTTATGATTTATCAGTGAACTGCTGGTCCTTTATTGTTCAATTGCTAGGCTATGAGGTGACGCCCCACAACTCACCTGAAGTCCATGTTGGTCCCTGCACAAAGGGCAACAGACTGCCATTCTGGGATATTTCAATAATGTTAAAAAGGTAAATAATACAAAAAAACTGTGCTTTGTGTTGTAACACAAAGCATGTACCCCCATCACCCATACACAATGGACACCCGACTGCATAGGCTTAGGCTCGGTTCACACTAGGGGCGGCACGACTTGCAGGTCGCCTGCACACGACATCCACGGCGACTTGCAAAACGACTTCTGTATAGAAGTCTATGCAAGTCGCCCCAAAAGAAGTACAGGAACCTTTTTCTAAGTCGGAGCGACTTGCGTCGCTCCTATTAGAACGGTTCCATTGTACAGAACGGGAGGCGACTTGTCAGGCGACTAGGTCGCCTGACAAGTCGCCCCTGTGTGAACCGGCACTTAGTGTGCACAAGCTCTACCTGTAAGAGAAACAGCAGTGTCACCCTCCTGGCTGTGCTGTCTGGCAGAGGTGTAGGAAGAGTCACAAAAGAGAATGAACAGAATATCAAACCCTCTGGAAGATAAATCAGTGCATGTGATTTTCAACTGTGAATTGAGCTATCTGCCTGGATTTAACTGAATACAGTCTTTCCTCAAAGTGTTTACAGATTCATAGTTGGAGAACTCTTCACAATCACAAAATAGTTCTGAACCACACTGTTTAAAATCTATAAGGAGTGTCTACTGAGATTGACAGATATTGCCGAGTTGCTGGAAACAGTCCAAGGAGTGAAGAATCAAAACCCATTTAAGCAGCTCTGGAACCTCCTTCACTCGTGTTTGTATTAATTAACAGTCCTCCTTTAAAGAGAGCATAATAGAGCACACCTTGCAATATTAAATAACTGCTAAAAGCTTTCCACTTTAATCAATTTGTTCCAAAATACTCAACGCTTGGTCAAAGCTGTCATAGCTCACAGCAGCAAAATTGAAGATCATATAATCAGAGTACAGAGCACCTAGACTGTGCAAGGAATATGTGCAACACAAAAAGGGATTCATTCACTTCCAGGAAAGCTCCTAGCTTCTTCAGATGTACTGTATAAAGTGGAAATCTCCTAATGAAGAGGGGTTTTAAAGTATAAAAAGCAGTTTCTCTGCTGTAACATTAAAAATATAAGGGGCAAAATCAAAAAACCTTTGCACTAGCTTCATAATAATGCAAATGTTTTTAAACTATTAAATATAGCTGTGCTGGTCATATGAAGACTCTGGGATTGATTTACTTAGACCCCTTTCACACGGTGGGCATTTTTCAGGCGCTACAGCGCTAAAAATAATGCCTGAAAAAAATCGGCTCCATTCACTCCAGTGTGAAAGCGGTGCACTGGCAGGGCATCACAAAAAGTCCCGTCAGCAGCTTCTTTGGAGCGGTGAACTCACCGCTCCTCCACCGTTGCTCCCCACTGAAATCAATGGGGCAGCGCTGCGATACCGGCTGCGTTTTGCAGGCGGATTTAACCCCTTTTGGGCTACTAGCAGGGGGGTTAAAACCGCCCCGCTAGCGGCTGAATAGCGCCGCTAGAACAACGGTAAAGCTTACCGCTGATGCCCTAGGCGGCTCCGTGTGAAAGAGGTCTTAAACTGCAGAGTGCAAAATCTGCTTCCAGGATTTTTTGTCAAAGCTTAACTGAACAAGCTGAAGTTAGAAGCCGATTGGCTACTATGCACAGCTGCACCAGATTTTTCACTCTCCAGTTATAGTAAATCAGCACCTCTGTATACTAGTTGTGTCAGACCTTAAAAAGTAAATGTAAACTTTAAAGCAACCCAGCACCTAAAAGTGAAAGTACCACTCATAGGCCCCCACCTACTTTTGTAAACTTGGGAACATAATGGTAGGATTTTTACCATCAAGTTGATCTCCCTTTTTATTTACAGATCCTTGAGATAGTTTACATTCCATTTAATGTGCATCTCCAGGTAAAAACTTATTCTTTTTAGTTTTGAATAGGGTAGCGAAAGGTTAGAGCCTCCAAGTTTTTATTGCTGTCAGGGTCCCCATTGGAGGAATTCACTCTCAGTTTGGACAGGTGACCACTGTCACTGACACAGAAACTGAAGGGGAACCAATATTGTAGAGCTGTCCTCAAAACATCCAATGGGGACACTGGCTGTGGGAAAAACTGTCTAAGGACCCTTTCATACAGGTGATCTGATCAGGTTCACCTGTCAGTATTTAAGGCGGACATGATCGGAAGGTCCATGCATTCCTATGGACAGGCATGTGTAAAGGGAGTTGTGTCTGTTTACACTATCCTACCTTCTGATCCAGTCTGGATCCGAAAAAAAAAGAAGAAGAAGGGGATGAGCCCTCTTTCGTTTAGGTGGATCGGAGGGTAGTTAGGTGTAAATGGACAGCAGGGCTTTACACCCAGACGCCCATACAGCAGAGCGGGCTCCCCTCGTGACCACTCTGCAGAAGCTGAGCAGACACGGATGTGTCAGCCAGCCACTCTGCTGGGAGCTGATCCCCTGCTGATTATAAGACTCCGCCCCATGTGAAAGGGGCCTAAATGGGGAATTTCCTTGATTGTAGATGATCACCTCTAACTTCTAGTTGCATTTCTAAGAAAGCAAGTGAAAAGAAAAATGTCCAATGAAATTTCCAACGACCAAAAAAAAAAATTTCCCTACTCTATCCAAAACTTAAAAAAAAAAAAAAGTTACACCAGTACACCTTTAATACAGGACCCCATTTAATACATTCCATAATGAAAGGCTGGATGCTTCCTTACGGCCATATGTTAGAAAGAAACAGGTGCATGAGCACATTACTTGGCATCTCTATTGCCAAAACAAGGATATAAAATAAATTTGCCCACTCTAAGATTATTCAGCAAAAAACCCTAACCATTGGCAAGCAAAATTGTTGTTGACGGAATAGGCTACAAAAAAAAAGGACACACATCACAATTTATCTATGGATCACGCACAAACATGTATCCCGCTGCAAATCTCTCAATGACACAGATAATTATTTCTGTAATTAAAATTAGAGACAATTATCTACAAGAGCAGCTTCCATTACACTGGTAATCTACTAGGAAACATTCAATTACTGTATGTCTAACGCAGATGTAATAGACACGGTTATGGATCATAAAAAGCATTCAATGCTTAAAAATAAAAGTTCTCACTTGATCATGACTTAAGGGTGGAAATAAAAATACTCCCAATGAGACTACATGTATTTACATTTTTTGCAGCATAGTTATTTTTTTCTCCACATTTAAGTAGTCAATCATTTACCACCCGATAGGCTGTTCTTTGTAACAGGATTAAATTGGGGAAGAAGAAAAAATGAGACTGACGGAATAGAATAGTCAAATAGTGTCAACGTGAGATGCAGTCATGTGACCTGCCTGATCTCTGCTATCTCTCTCCAAAATCCTCAAGGCTTTATTCTCTCCTTTCATCCATTTTAAAGAGAGAATTTCGAATTGATGGAATCTATGAAGTTTCTGGCGTTACAAAAGCAGAGATTGGAAGGAGTATTATACCTTTTTGAGACTGTGATTTAAATTATTCCCTGAATTATCTGTAAACTAAAGTCAGCATCTTCAGCATAACTGGCTTGTCTGAAGACTAAAATTACTTCTCTTTTCCATTGGGGTTCTTCATTCAGACAATAATACACTATATGTGCAAAGGTTAGTGCATAACTGACCATCAGCCCTATATAAGCTTGCTGGACACATTCAAAAAATTCCTTTTTTTTTTTTTTTAATTATTAACAGCCTCATGTTGGTAAGACGACCTGGCTAACAATCAGCATTCTAGTTTACCAATAAGGTGTAGACTTGAGGTGAGGATTCTATGAAGGCTTCTCACCCAAAATAGATCAAGCAACGTCTTTGCGGAGCTGGTTTTGCGTGCAGGAACATGGCCACGCTGATATAGAAAATCTTTGTCCTCAAATTGCTATCACAAGGTTGGACGTGCACAATCGTCTATGAAAGGGATGGCCAACCTTTAGACCAGGGGTGTCCAACTTTTAGACATTCCTGGGCTACATTGGAAGAGAAGAAATTGTTTTGGGCCACATATAAAATACACTAACAATAAGGATAGCTGATTAGCAGAAAAAGTCAGGCCGATCAAGTTAATGATCACTAATATCCACTTGCCGATTGCCCTATAGCAGTTTTACTGCTACAGGGTGGCTGCACAGGATCACGTACAGTATCTCACAAAAGTGAGTACACCCTTCACATTTTTGTAAATATTTTATTATATCTTTTTATGTGACAACACTGAAGAAATGACACTTTGCTATAATGTAAAGTAGTGAGTGTACAGCTTGTTTAACAGTCTAAATTTGCTGCCCCCTCAAATGAACTCATCACACAGCCATTAATGTCTAAACCGCTGACAACAAAAGTGAGTACACCCCTAAGTGAAAATGTACAAATGTTCCAGCACTGCCTTAACCCTCTTGGGCATGGAGTTCACCAGAACTTCACAGGTTGCCACCGGAGTCCTCTTCCACTCCTCCATGATGACATCACGGAGCTGGTGGATGTTAGAGACCTTGTGCTCTTCCCACCTTCTGTTTTGTAAATTAGCGGTCACCTCAAAATAACTCAACACACAGCCATTAATGTCTAAACTGCTCGCAACAAAAGCGAGTACACCCCTAAGTGAAAATGTCCAAACTGGGCCCAATTAGCCATTTCCCTCCCCAATGTCATGTGACTCGTTAGTGTTACAAGGTCTCAGGTGTGAATGGGGAGCAGGTGTGTTAAATTTGGTGTTATTGCTCTCACTCTCTAATACTGGTCACTGGAAGTTCAACATGGCACCTCATGGCAAGGAACTCTAAAGATCTGAAAAAAGAATTGTTGCTCTACAAAGATGGCCTAGGCTATAAGAAGATTGCCAAGACCCTGAAACTGAGCTGCAACACGGTGGCCAAGACCATACAGTGGTTTAACAGGGCAGGTTCCACACAGAACAGGCCTCGCCATGGGCGACCAAAGAAGTTGATTGCAAATGCTCAGCGTCATATCCAGAGGTTGTCTTGGGGAAATAGACATACGAGTGCTGCCAGCATTGCTGCAGAGGTTGAAGGGGTGGGAGGGTCAGCCTGTCAGTGCTCAGACCATACGCCGCACACTGCATCAAACTGGTCTGCATGGCTGTTGTCCCAGAAGGAAGCCTCTTCAAAAGATGATGCACAATAAAGCGTGCAAACAGTTTGCTAAAGACAAGCAGACTATTGACATGGATTACTGGAACCATGTCATGTGGTCTGATGAGACCAATATAAACTTATTTGGTTCAGATGGCGTCGAGTGTGTGTGGCGGCAACCGCGTGAGGAGTACAAAGACAAGTGCGTCTTGCCTACAGTCAAGTATGGTGGTGGGAGTGTCATGGTCTGGGGCTGCATGAGTGCTCCTGGCACTGGGGAGCTACAGTTCATTGAGGGAACCATGTATGCCAACATGTACTGTGACATACTGAAGCAGAGCATGATCCTCTCCGTTCAGAGACTGGGCCGCAGGCCAGTATTCCAACATGATAGCGACTGCAAACACACCTCCAAGACAGCCACTGCCTTGCTAAAGAAGCTGAGGGTAAAGGTGATGGACTGGCCAAGCATGTCTCCAGACCTAAACCCTATTGAGCATCTGTGGGGCATCCTCAAACAGAAGGTGGAAGAGCACAGGGTCTCTAACATTCAACAGCTCAGTGATGTTGTCATGGAGGAGTGGAAGAGGACTCCGGTGGCAACCTGTGAAGCTCTGGTGAACTCCATGCCCATGAGGGTTAAGGCGAGGCCTGTTCTGAGTGGAACCTGTCCTGTTAAACCGCTGTATGTTCTTGGCCACCGTGTTGCAGCTCAGTTTCAGGGTCTTGGCAATCTTCTTGTAGCCTAGGCCATCTTTGTAGAGCAACAATTCTTTTTTCAGATCTTTAGAGTTCCTTGCCATGATGTGCCATGTTGAACTTCCAGTGACCAGTATTAGAGAGTGAGAGCAATAACACCAAATTTAACACACCTGCTCCCCATTCACACCTGAGACTTTGTAACACTAACCAGTCACATGACATTGGAGAGGGAAATGGCTAATTGGGCCCAGTTTGGACATTTTCACTTAGGGGTGTACTCACTTTTGTTGCGAGCAGTTTAGACATTAATGGCTGTGTGTTGAGTTATTTTGAGGAGACAGCTAATTTACAAAACAGAAGGGGCGAAGAGCACAAGGTCTCTAACATCCACCAGCTCCGTGATGTCGTCATGGAGGAGTGGAAGAGGACTCCGGTGGCAACCTGTGAAGTTCTGGTGAACTCCATGCCCAAGAGGGTTAAGGCAGTGCTGGAACATTTGTACATTTTCACTTAGGGGTGTACTCACTTTTGTTGCCAGCGGTTTAGACATTAATGGCTGTGTGATGAGTTCATTTGAGGAGGCAGCAAATTTAGACTGTTATACAAGCTGTACACTCACTACTTTACATTATAGCAAAGTGTCATTTCTTCAGTCTTGTCACATGAAAAAATATAATAAAATATTTACAAAAATGTGAGGGGTGTACTCACTTTTGTGAAATACCGGGACCCATGGTAGGGCCGGCCCTGGATGTCCTCAACTTCGAGTGGGGATATCGTCTTTGTGATAAAAAGGAAAGTAATGGATATACCCGTTCCACAGCTACCCCATATAGCTCTATTTAATGAAAAAGTTGATGGCAGTGCTACTCAAAGGCTGATCCATTTTATGTTATTTGCTGCCAAACTTGCCATAGCCCGATCCTGGAAGCGCCCCTCAGTTCATATTGCTATGTTTAGGTGCAAAGTTTCCTGGATTATGCTCAATGAGCATCTGGCAAGCAAGCTTACTGATCCGAGCCTCGGTTTAAGAAGGTATGGGAACCATGGTCTAGTTATGTCAACATTGAGTTGTAGGAGTTATCCAATTTTATGCATCCTGCTCAGGACCTCCTAGTTCAAGGTGCTTTTGCAGTTCTGTCCCTCTTCTGTTTCCTCCCCTTTTTCCCCTCTGGGCCATGTAGTCCGGTCTTCCGACTGGGCCCCCTCTCTTCCTTTTCTTTGTCTTTTTTCTTCCTCTATATGATTAGGTGATTTGCTCTCATGCTTGGAGTTAGTCCCCGTGTTTTGCTTCAAGTTGGCATACGTTCGACAGGGGGATGACCCCCCCATGGTTTATTTTCTTGTGTGATCACTTGGACTAGTCTAGTGTTTTTTTTTTTTTTTGCTTATTTACTTGAGTGTTTAAGTGTCTGTTGTTTTGCGCTATGTTTTAGTGTAAAATGACATTTATGCTGTATTATGGTTGGGGCTCCAACCTGTGCAACCCTTATTGTACAATGACATTTCTGTATTTGGACTTTCTTCTTATAATAAAACAGCTTGAAAGAAAAAGGAATGGGATGCTGGTAAGCAGACAGCTTAGATATAAATAGCCTTCACTAGGGGGAGTTCTAGGTGGGAAGATACTTTTACTTTTTTTTTGTCTACTAGAATAAATCTCTCAGGAGCTTACCCTGCAGATCTTAAAAATTAAAGGCTCACGAAGGAGGCGTGGCCTTGCCTTCGAAACGCGTTTCTATTGGCCACTACCACGGCAGGCTGCACCAGGTCTTACAGCTCCAATCCGTCTTCTCCCCGAGAGCCTCGGCTGGTGTCTTCTCGATTTCACTATGGCCACGGCGGAGACTCACACCTGGCGCCCGCTCTTTGTGCTGACACTGTCCACATGACAAGCCTGTATTCACTCGTCAATTGTGAGTGTATTTTATATCTTCTTACTTTTGTTTATTTATATTAAACCTTACTGCACCCGCGGTGGTTTGGCGCTTCTCGCTTCTCTCTTCCCCCTTCCCTGCATTTCATTTCCACAGCCATAGGGTTCCCAGGCCGCCATAGAAGCAGCCTCGCCACCAGGAGCAGACATACTTAGGACACCTTTATGTGCAAATGACCTTGAACATGCCTTATATTGGACTATTTTGGGACTGACTGAATCATTCATAAATCAACTATTGCAGTACACATTTTTTCCAACTATTTGTCTCTTAGCGCTGAGTTGCGCACTTTGTGTGTTATTCATTTTCTTGTAGTGCCTTTAATACACCTGCAACTTGTTTATTCTGAGTTTATCATTCCATAAGTGCAAAGCAAAATGTAGTATTCACAGGGCGAGTAAACCATATTCTGCTTTCGTCTTGGCTTCAATATATTTACAACTTTATTACTTGTGTTACACTAGCACTAAGGGGTGAAAAACAAAGACTATTGTTAGGCGGTTTTCACTCAGGATGAATGGTAGTCGTCAACCAGAATAGAGTAAATCATGAAAATACAGCATTATGGCCAATAGACGGAGCTGACATTCATCTAGTGACCATAATGAATTATTATTTAATGGGGCAGCACAGTGGTGTAGTGGGTAGCACTCTTGCCTAGCAGTAAAAGGTCACTGGTTCGAATCCCAACCACGACACTACCTGCCTTGAGTTTGCATGTTGTCCCTGTGCCTGCGTGGGTTTCCTGCGGGTACTCCGGTTTCCTCCCACACTACAAAGACATGCTGGTAGGTTAATTGGCTTCTGACAAAATTGGCCCTAGTATATGAATGTGAGTTAGGGACCTTAGATTGTAAGCTGCTTGAGGGTAGGGACTGATGTGAATGTACAATGTATATGTAAAGCGCTGCGTAAATTAGCCGCGCTATACAAGTACCTTAAATAATAATATATAATAATAATATTTATTAGATGCTCTTTATTCTGTATGAAGAATACCATTTGACCTGTACTGAAAATTGCCTAACATTTGAATTTGTCCCTATTTGCACGACACAAATGTACAAGGGGTTTCACTGGACAAACAAAATGAATAGCTCTGCATTTATTTTTATTTTTTTATTATTAAAAAGTGTTAGGTGAAGTCACAGATTCAAAAGATGAATCAGAAATGCCACGATTTATAAAATATCATTAAATAGAAAAAAATATGTATTAAAATGTGAAAAAAAAATCAAGTCCCAAGGACAGTGATACAGTAATGTCTCTTACCTTTCTTGAGCTGGATGTATAGCTTCTTTCCTTTTTTGGTACTGTAACCGCTGGCAGGGGGGCAGTTAGCGCCACGCTGTGGTGAAGGGGTGAGGCCGGTTGGTGGTTTTCCTGCTGAATTGATACTATGAGGTAGGTGTGAGTAAGAGTCAATTTGCTCTGTCTGGTTTCCCTGTCGGGGAACTCTCTGCAGTGTCTGCTCAGGACCAGGAACTCTCTGCAGTGTCTGCTCAGGACCGGGAACTCTCTGCAGTGCCTGCTCAGGACCGGGAACTCTCTGCAGTGTCTGCTCAGGACCGGGACTGTGAAAGTTCCTGTTGTCCATGAACTGGTGGTCAGAGGCATGTTGGCTGGAGTAATAGCTGTTGTTCTCACTTTGAGATAGTTGTTCATACGGTTCTTTGTTAGCAGCAGGCACCACATGGAACCAAATCATGGGCGAGCGCATGGCTTGACGGAACATATGCTGTGCTCTGGATAGATGAGATAAGATTATCAAATTATGAAATTGTTAGGAATATAATTATGCTTTCTAATTATGCAAAATGAGGTGCTGTGTGCCACTATGGAGATAGGAAATTATTTATAGAAAAAAAATAAGTCTTTGCAGTCACTTGTTAGTATGTCACAGTTGGTCCCAATTAATGAGTATTTGTAATGTGCACAAAACAGTCAAAAATAGCAGAGAAAAACTGAGAAACGTGAAATCTGGGATTTACAAACCCAAAGCAAAAACCTGGTCTGTGCTTTGTATATTTTATATACTCATTCCAAAAACTTCACATCAAATCTAATGTAGAACATGCACCTCCAATTTGAACAGCTGATGTGCAGTATGGACCCATCAAGAGGACTGAAAGACACACAAAGTCATCTATCTCATTAGAATCCAGTATGAACATATTTGTGACTTGTGCTGGTTCTGGAAACATTAAAGCTGAACTCCAGGCACATAAAATACAAATGAATGAAGCTTTGTATTTATTAATTTATCAATAAATGTAGGTTTTTAAAAACAGGCAGTTTAAGTACCTGGATTTAATACCTTGCAAACCCACAGTACAACAGAACTAAGACTGGGAGAGGGAGAAACAGCACAAGAAGCCCATCAGTTGTGCTGGTATGCTTATGTGCTAACAAGAAAATGAATATGCCACTAGAGTAACAGAGGAGTTCACCCGTCTGCTGCTTCTACTTTCTCTGTCCAATCACAGGCTGGGGAAGGAACAAAATCCTTAGGCTCCGTTCACACTTGTGCGACTTGGGACATGAAAAATCGCAGCCCATTCTTTTCAATGGCACCCATTCAGATTGATGCGACTTAAAGTTGCAATGATTTTGAAAAGGTGCCTGCACTACTTTGGTGCAACTTTTAATGCAATTTAGGTCCATTGTGTGTAAAGTCATATCAAAGTCACACTGAAAATTGTGCGACTTTGGAGTCACGCTAGTGTGAATGGACTCAAAGTATAACTAAAAAGAAATTTTATTTATTTATTTTTAATTTGGATAGAGTGGAGAGGGATTACAACATCTGTAAGGTTTTAATTGCTATGCCCATGTTAGGGAGATTCACCCTCTCCATTTGTCATGCTTACCGTTGTCATCAAAAGTGAAAGAAGATCAAGGAAGATCAAAATTTTGGCTGTCACCAGACCAGGAATAGAGGGGAAATCTTCCAATGGAGACACTAGTTAGGGTGACCTGGGCATCAACCAGGGATACCCTCACTTTGGAGGGGTTTCCTCTTACCCACTGTTTTGGCTATAGGACAGAAAGTGAAGGGAAACCACACCAATGGGACACAGATGGACTCTATCCAAAAACGCCTTATGTTCTACTTTAAATGTAACGCAATTATAACAAAAATCTTGCCCTGCCAAATGAGGCTGTGTTGTGTGGCAGAGCTGTGTAAATCTCAGGACAACATGGACAAAAAAGAAGATCTGACAGGTATGACAATTCCCTTGTACGTATTTCATTTGTTTATTTAGATGTTTCCTGTAGTTCAGCTTTAAAATTTCAAGCTATAACTGAAGGCCAACTATACCCAAATATGAAATGGCCTTTCCAATCCAAGTGCCTGCATCTTCTGGTTTTTAGCCCTGATGAAGTGCTGAGCTCTGGATGGATCAACTGAAATGTCCATATGCATGATATTAATTTTAATATATTTTGCAGAGAAAAATTGATTCATGAAGATAACCACTTTGATTATTGCTCTTAAAAATATTTCTAACTTCTGACTGGCTTTAATAGTGAGTTTCTATGAGGTTGTCTATTGAAGAGGGCAGAGACTGAAGCACGAGAAAAAGACAATACCTAGTTTTACATAAAGTGGAAAAGGGTTAAAACCGCTATCAATTTTTTATTGCCGCTTGTGTCCCCACTGGGGAGATTCATCCTCAGTTTGTCCTTTGGATACCAAGCGATAAGAAATACACATATTCACAGTTGTCTAGAGCAGTGGTTCTAGAGCAGTACCTCCAACAGGCCATGTTTTAGGAATTTCTCTTAGATAAAATAGATGTCCAAAATACCAAGCCATTGACTATCTTGCACAGGTGCTTTAAATCAAAGGAAAACCTGCAATCATGGCCTGTTGGGGGTTGAGAACCACTAGTCTAGAGAACAAATGTTCTGGTGATAGAAATTATCTGCTCTTTTTGTAAAGGTATCATCTAATTTTCTGTTGTGCCTCCAGAAGCTCCCCAATGAGACACAACCAAATTAGAAAAAATGGTTTTTGGATACAGATAAATTTACCTATGCTATAAACCCAAAGGTATATGGACACTCTTCCAAATAATTGAGTTCAGGTGTTTCCAGAAAAGGGTACCAGCCAGGACTTACTCGTCACCAGTTGCCCCTCCCAACCCTCACCCTGTCCCACCCCTAAACATGTCCTCAAATTATCTCATGAAATTACACTGTTAAATGTTTTAGGCAGAATTAAGTTAGAAAAATAATTATTAACAACAACTTTACCATAAAGCATATTTCATTGATCTGTGATCAACAAAATAAGGATAAAATATGATTGGCTACTATAGGCACTGTACACATCATTACTGCCTTGTTAAGTAACTATTTTAACACTATATTAAATATAACATTAAAAAAAAATTTAAAACCAAAGAATTACACTTTCACTGATTTAGGATGCACAGAGACTTACAGCGGAACACAGCACTGGACATGGGAGCGGGAACTGCCAAAGTTAACTTTTTCTATTAATAAGCTGATGACTGGTTTCAAGGTGGTCCTGAGCAACCAATCACCAGCTTGTTAATAGGAAAAGTAAACTTTGGCAGCTCCTTCCCTGACCCCACCGCATCTAGTTCTTTGCTTACTCCCGCTGTATGCCAGGCCTTCTTGCGAAGAGAAGAGGGACAAAGCTAGAAGGACAATTGGCTTCTGTTCAACCCCGAGAGACACGCAGTCTGTAAGTAGGGCCTAATTTACAGGAAGTGAAATAACCCATACCAACCAATCAGGGAGGATATTCCACTCAAGGAAACATACCTATCACTGGTTGCTAGTGGTTATAGAAATCTGCAAGTCAGACTGTGGAAAGCACATGGATAATGCCCCGTACACACAATAGGATTTTCCGATGGAAAATGTTCCATGGGAGCTTGTTGTTGGAAATTCCGACCATGTAGGCTCCATCGGACATTTTCCATCGGAATTTCCATCACACAAAATTTGAGATCTGGATCTCAAATTTTCCGACAACAAAATCCGTTGTCGTAAATTCCGATCGTGTTTGCACAATTCCAACGCACAAAGTTCCACGCATGCTCAGAATCAAGCAGAAGAGCCGCACTGACTATCGAACGTCATTTTTCTCGGCTCATTGTACGTCACCGCGTTCTTGACATTCGGAATTTCCGACAAGATTTGTGTGACCGTGTGTATGCAAGACAAGTTTGAGTCAACAACTGTCTGAATAAAACCATGGATTTTGTTGTCGGAAAATCCTATCGTGTGTACAGGGCATTAGAGTACAATATCTATAAACATAGAATTACGATACAGAAACTGTATATCCTGTTTTATTTACCTAACCACAAAAAATAACCAGCAACTGACTACTGCACATTTTCCAGAAGGCAAAAAACACTGTGAAAACCAGACAAGTGATATATTTGAGAACTGCTTCAATGTGTGCCAGCCAGCGGCGCTACTCTAACTTCTATCAATTCCCAGGATTTACATCTAAAATATTAACAAACATGTTAAATACATCAAAGAACACTGCCAAGTTCAGGAGGAAAGTTATTGCTAAGCTACAGAACAAGACAAGGAACTGAACACAGCTGGACTTGACAGGGGAGGATACAAGCAGAGCAAACCGTCTGCAGAAATAGGTGAAAATGATCAGAAAGCACAAGCAGATAGAAAATGCTACTAAAATCATCTTGAGATAAATGAATTGGCTATATACAGTATTGTGGAAATGTTTTAGTCACTTGTGAAAAATGCTATCAAATGAGGATGTTTTAATTTGTCAATTAACCTCTTGCACCTGGGCAACCCTTTAAAGGGGCTCTAAAGCCCAGGAGGAAGAGTTGGGCTTTTCCAATTATGTGAGTGGTGTGATTGCCTGTAACACAGCTCCCATAGCCCCTGATCACATGACAAGGATCTGTCCAGTAGTTCCCAAATATAAACAATGACCAGGAAGAGCTCAGTCACTGTGCTGGCAGCCAACTCCAGAGCCAGATTCCTGAGCTGCCACATAAAGAACATCCTGGTCCTCTCTGATAGATAAACTGATCTGTCCAAAAACTGGCTCCACAATGACAGAATGTTGCAATGTAGAGATCTTGAGTGTAACTTTGAAATATGACTTCTGGTAAAGAAGCTTCCATCAGACCAGGACACCCTTTCAAAAGCAAGAGTCAGATGGCTCTTCGGCTGGAGAGTTTGAATCTGAGACAAGACTTTTGAAATTTTTCCAACAATTTCTAAAGGTCAAGGCTTAATCTCAGGGTTCAACAAAATTTCGGAAATTTCTGGACAGTCAATGTCATATTGTCCAACAGAGCCCATGCAGACTGTTCTCTAAACAGAAAGTCGTCTAAGTATGCCACAATAGGGATGCCATAAGAGAGCAACAGGCAAGTCACGGAGCCAGCACATTGGTGAATACCTACCTGAGGACGAGATGCCAAAGGGCAGGGCCACAAACTGGTAGTGGCCCATCAGCAAAGCGTAGGAATTGCTGTTGCGCTAGAAAGATAGGGACAAGTAGGCAAGCATCTTTGAAGGTTGGTGGTAAAGGTGAAGGTCCCCGGTGAATAGATTTTTTTTTTTTAATTCCATGCGGACTTTTTGGACTCCAATGAAGACATACTGAGCTTTAGGATACAGAAAGGGGCAAATTCCCCCTTTGGGCTTCAAAGTAGTGAACAAGTTGGAGAAAAACCCATGGAACCATTTAGCCAAATCAACTAGAGTAATGATATTTTGACCCAAACGACTTAGGAAGGCTCAATGCAGATCTGCCAATTAGAGATGGGCTCGGGTTTGTTTGGGATCTTAGACCTAACCCACCTGCCCGATCCCACTAGGAAGCAGACACTGCACACCACTAATCATAGCCATTGAGACATTTCCCAGTCTGTGCAGCTGCAGACTGGGAAATGTCTCACTGCCTGTGATTAGCAGTGTCGGCTTCCTAGCAGGATCGGGCAAGTGGGTTGGGACCAGGATCCGAAAACGCCCGAGCCCATCTCTACTGCTAATCTGTGCGGTGACACAGGAAAGCTGTAGGTCAGAAACAGAGGAGGGGGCAGTAGTGTAAAGCCCTGTGGTACCACCTTCTGCACCTGTCTAAGATGCAAGCTGTCTAAGCATCCACATAGGTTAACAAATGTCCCCTAACTATGGAAAGTAGAAGTGCAACTTCCTACAGAGGAATGCTTGTCCGAGGGATTGGCAAACACAGTGTCAAGACTTGCAGGTAGATAAGGAGCCAAACTTGAAATTGTCTGAAAGTGGATGTTGAGAGAATGGAGAATCAAAAGGGGCATTTCTTAGCAGATAGAGAGGAAGAGGACTTTGCAATTTGTACCCTAGGTCTTTATGTCAAGAAAGAGGGTGCTCTTACCAGCAGTAGCATCCTTGATGTTATCAAGAGATGACTCAGAGTCTATCCATCACATTTGCTATAAAAGTAAATAAAGCCCTATCGGTACACCTCCCCACCCCATACACACACAAAAAGACAATGAATAATCTGTTATGGTATACAAGAAAACCTAAAATGTATAATGTGCAAAACAGACATCACCGGGAAAAAAATGTCCTGGGCTCAAGGATTTTAGGGGGGGGGGGGGGGGGGGGAATCACTTTACTGCATACGGTCCCCATGCCATCCCTCGCCCCCTACCAACAGCGAAATATATGTAGAAGGACTTACACTTAGAGGCTGTGAGTGGCAACAAGAAGTAGTACTTCTCAACAGTCCAGTTTTTGTTTACACTGTTGCCCCTATAGCATTGTGTACAAAGTTAGCATGAGTTTAACAGCTAAATTCTCACACTACAACGTTAAAACTACAGCGTCTGCATTTTAGCTTGTGTAGCCTTTAAAGTAGGCAGACAATGCACGGCCTCGTGGAAAAACGTACCCTACTGTTTAACATGTGCCAATGATTTTGGTTCAGGTATACTGCTTGATTACTTCATAGACCCAAGGAGTTTTGCAGAGTATTAGATGCTGGATCTCTGGTTTTATTTTGAATGCTTTATTGCTCTGTAAAAGTCTGAGCGGTATATTGATGTTCATAACAACCAGTACCAAGAGCTCAGCTCAGGCATTTGCTCCAATCTACTTGATATTAACCAGGTGTGAATATGATTTGTGGTTTCCAATAAAGAGATATAGATCTTAAGTTGCAGAGTCATTGACCTGAAATGCTGTCTCAATAACAGAAGTTTTGAAATCTTCCAGACTTGATCAAAAAAAAAAAAAAACATTTCCACCATGTACAAAAATAAACCATAATGTAAACATGGCCATTGTCAAGTATTTAAACCTAATTCTGATTTAACAGATGGGGCAGTCGGTAAACGGAGTCATTCACACCACCCCCTTTCCCTGCACTGTAATGGTTACAGCGCAGTCTTTATATCACCGTCCTCCCTGCAGTCATGGCCCCCATCACAGTCCTCCATGCAGTCATGGCCCCCTCACAGCCCTCCCTGCAGTCATGGCCCCCCCATCACAGACCTCCTTGCAGTCATGGCCCCCCCAATCAGAGTCCTCCCTGCAGTCATGGCCCCCATCGCAGTCCACCCTGCAGTCATGGCCCCCCCATCACAGTCCTCCCTGCAGTCATGGCCCCCATCGCAGTCCTCCCTGCAGTCATGGCCCCCATCGCAGTCCTCCCTGCAGTCATGGCCCCCATTGCAGTCCTCCCTGCAGTCATGTCCCCCATCGCAGTCCTCCCTGCAGTTCCTCTTTAAAAGCACCTTCGTACCTTCGGCAGGGCAGAGGGGAAGTTAGCAGCCTGTGCCTACTTAAAAAAGGAGAATTGCACTAGGTACGTGATAAATGTAAAAAAAATGAATAAGATTAAAAAAGGGGGGGGGGGGCCGTGAAGGATATCCTGCAACTAGGCACTATAACCCCGATATAGGGAACAAGAGATATGGATAAAGGTAGGAGTGCAGCGCTGTATAAAAAAGTGAGTATGATGTGTATGATGACAATGTATACAATACATTTCCAATATATCAATAGTGATCAAAATCAGGTGCAAATGAAAACATCAAATACAAAATAGTCCATGTGTGATTATTACTCCATTAGTAGTGAACATGCATATAAAACACACAAAAAAAAATTTTTGTGACAAAAACACAGTTCATAAGTGAAAGTATCCAAATGGAAGATTTCCAATGCGAGACCCTGGGTCTATGTTTTCCACCACTTGTGCTGCCCGTCACCTTTCAATAAACTATGGAGGCTCACCAGAAAGCCTGCGACCGCCCTTACTCAGGGGGATCAAAACAGGCTTAGTAGAACCACAGGAACACTGCTAAGATCTCAGACTTCCTTCACAGGTGACCGGTCGGCATCAATGAAGAGCGCCTTCAATGGCTTGTTCCCAGGAGACAATCGTCGTTCTCAGGGCAGGGATAAGGGCTCCATTAGTCCCTCCATTAGGACTAATGGAGCCCTTACCCCTGCCCTGAGAACAACGATTCTACAAACAATACCCCATAATGACAACATTAAAGAAGTTTGTTGGAAAACTTATCACAGCCTTTGCCATGACACTCAAAAATGAGCTCCAGTGCATTCTGTTTTCACTGATCATCCTTGAGATGTTTCTACAACTTGATTGGAGCCCACCTGTGGTAAATTCAGTTGATTGGACATGATTTGGGAAGGCACACACCTGGCTATATTAGATCCCACAGTTAACCGTGCATGTCAGAAAACAAACAAAGCCATGAAATCCAAGGAATTGTCTGTAGACCTCAGACAGAGGATTGTATCGAGGCACAGATCTGGGGAAGGGTACGGAAACATTTCTGCAGCATTGAAGGTCTTAATGAGCACAGTGGCCTCCATCATCTGCAAAGGGAAGAAGTTTGGAACCACCAGGACTCCTAGAGCGGGCTGCCCCGGCCAAAATGAGAGATTGGGGTAGAAGAGCTTTAGTCAGGGAGGTGACCAAGAACTTGATGGTCACTCTGACAGAGCGTCATCATTTTTCTGTGGAAAGAGGGAAACCTTCTATAAGAACAACCATCTCTGCAGCACTCCACCAACCAGGCCTGATTCGTGGAGTGGCCAGATGGAAGCCACTCCTCAATATTAGGCACATGACAGCCCGCCTGGAGTTTGCCAAAAGGCACCTGAAAGGCTCTCAGACCATGAGAAACAAAATTCTCTGGTCTGAGGAAAACAAAGAGTGAACTCTTTGGCCTGAATGGCAAGCATTATGTCTGAAGGAAACCAGGCACTGCACATCACCTGGCCAATGCCATCCCTACAGTGAAGCATGGTGGTGGCAACAGAATGCTGTGGGGATGTTTCTCAGTGGCAGGAACAGGGAGACTAGTCAGGATTGAGGGAAAGATGACTGCAGCAATGTACAGAGACATCCTTGATGAAAACTCCAAAGACATGCTGGTAGGTTAATTGGATCCTGTCTAAAATTGTCCCTAGTATGTATGAATGGGAGTTAGGGACCTTAGATTGTAAGCTCCTTGAGGGTAGGGACTGATGTGAATGTACAATGTATATGTAAAGCGCTGCGTAAATTGACGGCGCTATATAAGTACCTGAAATAAATAAATAAAAAATAAAACCTGCTCCAGAGCGCTCTGAACCTCAGACTGGGGAGAAGGTTCTTCTTCCAACAGGACAACGACCCTAAGCACACAGCCAAGATAACAAAGGAGTGGCTACAGGACAATTATGTGAATGTCCTTGAGTGGCCCAGCCAAAGCTCAGACTTGAACCTGATTGAACATCTCTGGAGAGATCTGAAACTGACCAAAAATAGATGTTCCAAGCTTGTGGCATCATACTCAAAAAGACTTGAAGCTGTAATGGTGCCAAAGGTGCTTAAACAAAGTATTGAGCAAAGGCTGTGAATACTTATATACATGTTATTTTTTTCATTTTTTATAGTTAATAAATTTGAAATCTTAGCAAACTTCTTTCATGTTGTCGTTATAGGGTATTGTTTGTAGAATTTTGAAAAAAATAATGACTTTAATCAATTTTGGAAAAAAGCTGTAACGTAACAATGTGGAAAAAGTGAAGCGCTGTCAATACTTTCTGGATGCACTGTAATTACTTACTGCCTGGTAGTTTGAGTAAAACTAAATTTAAAAAAAACATGCTGGCAATTTAAGAGCACATTAACATTTTTTTAATAGAGTTTATAAATAACTAATAGCATTGCAAATATTTTCCCAAAACTATATTTACCCTTATTCCAATTTCAAGGACAATGTGTAGGTTTTGAAACAGGATATTGTGTTGAACTTTGGATTGTATCTGATACAGCTATTCTCATAACTCTAGCAGCTACATTTTTCCATCATATTTTTTTTTTTCAAATTATGCGGTGTAGGTCATAGAATGAAAAGATGCAACTTTTTTTTTTTCGATTGATGAACTTTTAAACTTAATTTGTGGTGGAAAAAAATCTTATCTGCACAAGTGCTTTATGGTATTAAAACTCATAATATCTGGTCTTGACTGAAAATGAAGAATCCACTTACTGCTCAAATCTTCTGTTGCGAAGGTCACCGTTGTTAATCCGGACGATACAGTCGTTCTCACGAAAAAGGTTCTCTCGTTCAGCTTTACCACCTTTCTCTAGCCGTTTTACTAATAACCCGAGTGTTCTGCAACATTAACATCACAAATGATTACACATGCAGGACTAGGGCTGCTACTTAATGGCTTGTGCAGATGACAATATTCATACAATATATGAGCAAAGCAAAATATTAACATTCCCTGAAGAAAACAAGGTTAAACTAGCAGAAAGAATAACCTCTTTACTTTTTTTTTTTTAAGAAAAAATACTGCAAGCAGGTACAGACTATAGATGTAATTCATTTAAGTATAATTCCATAAGTACACATCTATAAAATATATATAACTCCAAATCAAATAGAAAAAAAAAACTATAAAAGGTTAAATGAAATCTCTCCAAAGAGCTACAAAGCATTAAAAGCCCGGTCAACCAACACACTTATGTTTATAAGGCAAACTGTAATAGTAAACCCTTACATATACCCAGTGAAGTGACTGGTCTCAGGTGATGCACAGAGCTGAAACAAATCCTTCTACATAAGTTGTACCAGTTTATCTACAGCAATCTGTCTCCTACATCCACTCAGTGCAGGATTTACACAGGATCTTTCAACTCTGCAAAACAGGGGCGGGGAGCTGACGTTACACTTCGCGAGGAGAGTTCTGAGAGCTGATTGGAGGGAAAGGGACACACCTCCTTCACACAGCACACAGGAACAAAGCTGAGGCTGTCAATCACAGGCTGTGCTCTCCCCTCATCCTTTTTCTCTTGGTATCAGGAAAACTAGTTAGAAGTGACTCATGCTGAAAGCCGAAGAACAAGGCAGCAGACAGAAATGACACTTAGTGCTATGGATTAAGACAAGTACACACTATAGAATGATATGCTTTGTTTATATTTCATTTCTGAGGTTCACAAACACTTTAAGAAAAATCAAACTACTATTAGCTACTAAGAAAAATCAGCTACTAAGGCTATCAAATACACTGCAATTGCATAAGAATCAGAAAGTCCACTCAATTTATTAAATTTGAGTTATCTATGACCTACTGCGTCTAGAGCACAGACTACCTCACGTGGTCAAAAGGAAGTCAGTAGGAGCTGTACAGTTTAAGGCCCCTTTCACAGTGATGCGGCACAGCGCAGTGTACCTGCTGCTTTTAGCACTAACTTCTACTATGTCTCATGGTTTTGGTGCATTTTCAGAAAGCGCACCAAAAACAAAGGACATCATAGAAGTCAATGGGAAAGTGCAGCTAACCAGTGCACACAATGCCTTGCACTTGTGGTGTGGCGAAACCACACCGCATCAGCGCGAAAGGGGTCTAAAGCAGTACTTAACTGTCCACATCCCACCCTATGTTTTTTTTTCCCCACTTACCTGTATAGTGCTCTTCAAAATGCATACTTGCCCACAAAGTGAATCCAGTGTTGTCCTGCATCACCATCTTGGTTCTCTTCAGCTGACTATTCTGGGTATAGGCAGCCAGAACCAATGATGCACTAGACTCACCAACTCTAGCCATTTTTAATGTATTTGAGTGCCAAGCCATTAAAATATTTGTCAGGTATTTATTTCTGTTCATGATCTCATTTGGAGGATTATTCCCAACTTCCTGCGCCAGTGAAAACCATCTCCACTTTTTTGTCCACATTCAGTATTACAGGGACAGGAAGTGACAGACATCAATAAAACATTGTCAAATGTTCTAGTCTATCAGTCTGGGTCCCTGCTGGAAAGATTTCCAACCACTTTATGTCTCAGCAATGAAATCAGGCTCCAAAACACTGAGAAATTCAGAAACAGCGAGAGAGACAGAACAAGCAGTTTATCAAGCCTCCCTTTTTATAGTTTAAGTAAAACTATAGGCAAAACTATTTTTTTTTTTTTTTCATTTTGGATAGAGTAAGGCAGGGTTATAACCCTGTCAGTTCTTTTTTTTTTTTTTTACCATCTGTGCCTCATTAGGGGGGGGATTTACCTTCACTTTCTGTCCCATAACCAGAACAGGAAGTGAGAGGAATTCTCTGCAAGCGGAATCCATCTCCCCCCCCCAAAAAAAACTGGTGTCCATATTAATAAAGTTCCACTCTAGTCCTGTGTTGGGATCTTTTAATTTTACTTTCAATGAAAATGAAAGTTTCAATGAAAATTAAATGTAAAGTAAACAAGATATATAGAGAGGATGACTCTCCCCAACGGCCACAGACAGCAATAAAAACCTGACATGGGTTTTAACCCTCTCCACTCTATACAAAGATTATATATGCCTTTAGTTATACTTTACCTTTTTGACTGACTATAGGTTTATGTTTGTGCTAACTATGTTTGAAACCACTTATGCCCTGTAGACACGGTCAGATTTTCCGACGGAAAATGTGTGATAGGACCTTGTTGTCGGAAATTCTGACCGTGTGTGGGCTCCATCACACATTTTCCATCGGAATTTCAGACACACAAAGTTTGAGAGCAGGCTATAAAATTTTCCGACAACAAAATCAGTTGTCGGAAATTCTGATGTAATTCGTGTGTACACAAATCCGACGCACAAAGTGCCACGCATGCTCAGAATAAATTAAGAGATGAAAGCTATTGGCCACTGCCCCATTTATAGTCCCGACGTACGTGTTTTATGTCACCACGTTCAGAACGATTGGATTTCCCGACAACTTTGTGTGACCGTGTGTATGCAAGACAAGTTTGAGCCAACATCCATCAGAAAAAATCCATCCGTGTGTACAAGGCATAACTGTTGACTCACTACCTCTGCTGGAAGCTTATTCCAAACATCTACTCTCTTGGTAAAATATTTGCCAAGATTAGTTGAGATAGTTACTTAAGATAAGTCACTGTGTTCTTGAAGTTAACCACCTCAATAACGGCGTACGTTTATATATGGCTGCATATTAAGGTGGTTTTAACAGGATCATGGTTGAAGCTACAAATAAGAACCTGGTACTGTTTTTTGTCAGAAGGTGATTCCCTATACAGGTGGCTGAGGGGGCTCATCCATTCCTTGCAGCTGCCTTTCCCGGGATCTCTTCTCTCACCCGATAGCATCTGCTGTACTGACGTTGTTCCTCCCCCCTCTGCCACGCCAGAAACTGTAAGCAACCAGAATTTTGTCACTTCTGGTTTTGATTTGTTTGTTTACAAACTGTTGCTGGCTTAAACAGCATCTGATCAAATGGATCTCGGTACTTATAAAGAGGACCTGTGGCAGCCCATAGCAAAAAAAAAATATATATATATATATATATATATATATATATATATATATATATATATATATATATATAACTATAACACATATACATATATTAAAGGGACAGTGACCATATTCGTAAGTGCATATGTAATTGGCTCCACACATGTCCGGTATCACCGCAAACATCACAGTGACAGCAATAATTCTAGCGCCAGACTTCCAGTGTAACTCTGAACTGGTAACCTGTAAAGGATTTTAAGGTATTGCTATTTGTGGGTGTATGCAATTTTTAAGCGTGACATGATAAGTATTTATTCTGCGTAACATCATCTTTTATATTTTACCAAAAATATTATATTGTGTGCGCACTAAAATTAATTAAAGTGTATTTTTCCTGAAAATTTGCATTTAATAAACTGCTCCGCAAACATGTGGCATAAAAAAATTGCAACTACAGCCATTTTATTGTCCAAGGCCTTTGCTCGAAATAAATATCATGTTTAAGGGGTTCTAAGTTATTAAGTTCATATTGAAAATACTGCCCTCCTGAACCTTATTCACATGGTTCAAATCATGCCTTCCCTGTTCAAAACAGAATAAATCTGTTTGGCTGGAGTTGGACTTTTGTAACCTCCTTTCCCATCCAATGATACTGAAAGTAATAACTCCTGAATTGGGGATACAATATTACCAACTGTTTCATAGGAGCGAGAGTTCTTCGTAACTGAAGACTGGATATTAGAGTAAGAAAAAAAGTAATTTTTTACTGCTGTACAATAACTTGTGCAACAACAGAAACAAGGTTCATATCTCGCTGAAAAATATCAATGATATTAAAGGCAACACAAACCCTACAGAATTTGGCCTGTAGATCTGTGTTTTATATGGTCAAGGAACTGTGTAGCCTCCAATATCCTTGGGTCATACAGCAGACAATGCAATATACGGCGTGTATTACAGGTATCTTCTATACATCATCTTTTTCAAATGTTACAAATAATGTTTTCTCTACAAGAATGTGTTTATTTAAAGGTCTGAATAGTGTTACTAAGGAACATTTAGAAAGAAAGAGTAAAGGTGACACCGTATAACATTTCAAGATGAGCAAACCACAAAAGTCCAACGATATATAGTGACAAAACAATCAAGAATGTAAGAATGAGCCCACAAAGCTTATTGTCATAGCTATTTCTTTCTTCCAACTGCAATAACTGGCCTCTCCAATTCTATAGTTGAGAATTACAATCCTGGAGACTGCGATGTACTGAAGTGCAATAGATATGCACACAAAAGGGAAAAAACTGTATAACAATTTATATATATATATATATATATATATATATATATATATATATATATATATATGCGGGGCCCTCTGAATCCTCTTGTACCAAAATGGTGTTGTAGCTGTAGTGTCTGCCTTTATTTTGTAAAGCGCTGAGCAAACGGTTGGCGCTATATAAATCCTGGATAATAATATTAATACTCTCAAACCATTAAATGGCTGCTCTCAAAACTGATCAGATGTGCTGCACCATGGCAGTTGCAAATTAAACAGAGGCTAAGATTGCAGCTTCCTTAGAACAGAAGGGTTTAGTTCCACTCAAAAAGAGAAGTACAGGATTTTTTTTTTTTATCAAGAATCACACTTACCTAGGTGGATGCAACATCGATCTGATGCTTCATCTGTCCCCCACCGGCTCCAACACAGAGAACCGAGCGATCAAACACAGCTGATCACTCAGTTCTCACAGCTCTGTGAGTAGAGAGCTGGTGATTGAAGCACTGAGCTGTGGAGAGGGCGGGAGCAGCTGGCTCAGGCACTCGGCAACTCCCTAAGAGGCTGAGCCAGGTGTCAGTCCAGACTCCTGGGCTGATCCTGACCATATGGTCACGATTATTCCCCAGCCTGGACCGGCTCTGTGACTTCAGCCTGCTGTCTGCTGAAAATGGGTCACAGGAGTGCAGAACGTACTGCACTTCTGTGATCCACAGGAGAAGTACAGACAAACAAGCTTTGGCTGTACTTCACCTTTAACAGGGTAATATGAGGCCCATGGCAATGATCAAGCACATCTAAAAAGGATCAACAATCATTACATGAATTGGAAATAATCTAGCCTTGCCAATAATCTGGCACAACACCGCCACTTTAAAACAAACCACTAATCAAAAATAGGATTTTTTCGCCATACTTACCTGGTAAAATCCTTTTCTTTGAGTACATCATGGGCCGCAAATCAGGCTAATTTTCATTACCTGCTGGGTTATACTGCATCACCAGGTGAATGGACACTGGTAGACCAAAGGTCTTCAGACAGGAAGTGATCCCCTATATAACCCCTCCCACACAGGAAGCACTTCAGTTTTGTAGCAAGCACTGAATCCTCAAAAAAACAAAAAAAAAAACAAAGAAGAGTAGAGGGATCTCTGTGTCCCATTATGTACTCAAAGAAAAGGATTTTACAGGTAAGCATGACGAAAAAATCCTATTTTCTTTTTCATACATCATGGGAGACAGAGTCAGGCTAATATTAATTACCTACTGAGACGTTCCAGAGCAATAACCTTGAGGAGAGGGAGACACCCTGCTAAACAATAGCCATCAGAACGTATACGGCAGCCCGCAGCAAGCTGCGGCCGAAAGCCAAATCCTTGGCTGCTCGAACATCCACTTGATAAAATTTTGTGAACATATGCACTGAGGACAAGGTTGCAGCCTTACAAATCTGAGCCACAAATACCTGATGGCGAAAAAGCCCAGGAGGTTCCTACACCCCTGGTAGAATGAGCTCTCACCCTAAAGGGAGAAGCTTTACGTTTCAGACCGTAGGCCTGAATGACCAATTGACAATTTGGAAGCTGCCTGCCCTTTTTTGGGTCCTTTTGGTAAAACAAAAATAGGAGTCTGATCCTCGGATCTCCGCAGATCTAGAAAAATAAACCTTGACTGCCGGGACAATGTCCAAAGAATGCAGTCGCCTCTCAAACGCTGAATGAGGCTGAGAGAAAAAAGGCGGCAAAATAACGTCCTGATTTAAAAGAAAGGCCGACACCACTTTTAACAAAAAAGGGTAGAACAGGTCGTAACACGACCCTGTCGTGGTGAAGGATCAAGTATGGTTCCCTGCACGAAAAGGCCGCCAACTCCGACAGCCTTCTAGCTGAGGTGATGGCCATCAGGAAGGCTAGCTTGCGTGACAGCAAGTCTAATGCCGCGTACACGACCGTTTTTTCCGTCGGAATAAACTCTGAAGGTTTTTCCGACGGAGTTCCGCTGAAACTGTCTTGCCTACACACGATCACACCAAAGTCCGACCGTGATGTACAACACGTACGACGGGACTAGAAAAAGGAAGTTCAATAGCGAGTAGCCAATAGCTGCCGTCTCATACTTGCTTCAGAGCATGCGTCGTTTTTGGTCCGTCGGAACAGCATACAGACGAGCGGTTTTCCCGATAGGAACTGATTCCATTGGAAAGATTTAAAGCATGTTCTACTTCTAGGTCCTTTAGAATTTTTGAAAAAAAAAAATTCCGATGAGGCCCACACACGATCGGGATGTCCAATGAAAAGATTCTGCCGGAAAGTCCGACCGTTTGTACGCAGCATAATGGAATTTCCCTGATAGGTTCAAATGGTCTTTTCTGTAACCCAGACAACACCAAGTTCATGTCCCCAAGGACACATAGGTGACCTAATGGGGAGGAAGCAAGCGAGTTACCCCCTGCATAACGGTTCGGATCAGTGAATGGGAGGCTAAAGGCCTTTGGAAGAATACTGATAGGGCCGAAACGTGATCTCTGATTGTACTCAAAGCCAATTTGATTTCCACAACTGACTGTGGAAAAGAGAATTCTCCTAATCACGTATTTCCAAGGATGCCATTTTCTGGCTTCACACTAAGCAATATAAGTCTTCCAGACCTTATGATAAATTTTTCTAGTCACAGCTTTTCTAGCATTCACTAGGATAGACACTACTGATCCCGAGATGCCATGGTCCTTTAACACCCTGGCTTCAATAGCCACGCCGTCAAATTTAGAGACTGTAACTGGGGTGGAATATAGGACCTTGAGACAGTAGATCGGGGCAATGTGGAAGCGTCCATGGCCCATCTATTGTCAGTCTCACAATCTCCGGGAACCAGGGCCTTCTGGGCCAGGCTGGTGCCACCAGAATTACTGGAACCCCCTCTTTCTGAATCCTGCGCAACAAAATGTGGATGAAGAAGGATCCGAGGGAAAGCATAAACCAGGGAGTACTGTTTCCATGGAACTATCAGAGCATCTGCTCCGATTGCCAGAGGATCCCGTGTTTGGACACAAATTGCTGTAGCTTGTTGTTGAACTTGGATGCCAATAGGTCGACCTCTAGCCATCCTCAACCCTGGCAAATTTCCTGGAACACCCCTGGGTGTAGGGACCTTTCCCCCAGGCAGATCTGCTGGCGGCTGAGATAATCTGCCTTCTAGTTCTCTACTCCCGGGATATGGATTGCCAATATAAATCGGCACATGTCCCTCTGCCCAGGCTAGTATGTGGTTCACCTCCTTCAGAGCTGAACGACTCCTGGTACCGCCTTGGTGGTTTATATAGGCCATTGCAGTGGCATTGTCGGACTGAACCCTGATAGGGCAGTCCTGAAGCTCCACCGGCCAGGACCGTAGGGCCAGACATAGTACCCGTAATTCCAGGACGTTGATGGGCTGGATCTGTTCTGTCCCTGACCATTCGCCCTGAGCTGTGAGCCCTTCTAGGGTTGCTCCCGAGCCTGAGAGACTAGCATCTGTAGTCAGTACTCTCCAAGTTACCAGAAGAAAGGATTTTCCCTTTCGCAGGCTGTGATCCTGCAACCACCAGTTTAGGCTTAAGCGTGCCCGAGGAGATAAGAACATTTGATAATCCAGGGCTTTTCCTTTTCTGGTCCAGGCCAACAAGATGTCTTGTTGTAAAGACCTGGAATGGAACTGGGCAGAAGGCAATGCCTAAAAGGAGGATACCATCCTCCCTAGAAGACTCATAAAGAGCCGAATGGAGGGTTGTCTGGTGAACCTTATCTGATGCACCTGAACCTTCAGGGCACAGATCCTTACGCGTAGCAAGAATATTCTTGCTTGAACCGTAACTAGGATCAGACCTAAATACTTTAGACTTTGAGCTGGTTTCAAGGCTGACTTTTCGTTATTTATGATCCAGCCTAAGCTTTTCAAATACCGCACTGTGCATATTATGCTCTGTTCTAGAGCCTGTAATGAGTGATCTCTGAGTAGGTCGTCCAGTTACCCCAGCACTAGGATCCCTTGGGTCCTTAAAAGACCCAGTACTGGTGCTAGGACCTTTGTGAACACCCAGGGAGCTGTAGCCACCTCAATGGGTAGAGCCACAAACTGAAAATTACGTTCCTCTACTGCAAAACATAGGAACCTTTGATGAGGCTGAAAGATAAGGTATGTGTAAATACGCGTCTTTTATATCGATGGAGGCTAAAAAGTCTCCCCTCTGGAGTGAGGCTACTACTGTGCGGACAGACTCCATCCGAAAGGACTGTATAAGTAGATACTTGTTCAGGGATCTTAGGTCCAAAATGGGCCTTGTGTCCCCATTTGGTTTCTGAACCATAAACAACTTTGAGTAAAACCCTGTGCCCCTTTCGGATACCGAAACTTCTACAATCACTCCTTGATGTACTAGATGATGTAGTGCCTGAAGCAATAAGTTTCTTTTGGAGAATCCGAGGGAACACTGGATCTTAAAAACCTTTAAGGGGAAACCCCCCGCAACTCTAGCTTGTAACCGCGAGGTATATAATTGAGGTGACCCACTCGTCCTGAATTATTGTTCTCCAAATGTCTGCAAAGAACACCAGCCTTCCCCCCACTCGATGGAGTGGGGGGCATCCCCTCAAAAGGAAGGCTTGGTGCTGGGTTTAGAAGAATCGTGGACCCAGGGCCTGTTCTGGCCCTGGCCCTATCGCCCTGTTGGCAGCGGAACCGCCTTGACGCTGAGACATTGGAGGAAGCAGTCTTGAGGTTTTAAACAAGGGACGTCTGGTGCTTTTCTTCACAGGAAGTAGAGAACTCTTCCCTCCGGAGATCTTTTGGCTATATTTGTTCAAATGATCACCAAATAAATGTTTCCCATAAAAAGGGAAACCTGCCAATAACTTTACAAGGAAGCTCGGCTGACCAGTTCTTAAGCCATAAGAGTCTGCGCATATGTACAGACGAGAGAGCCAAACAAGAAACCTGCTGTATTAAATCTTTTAAGGCATCAATAGCAAAACACAGCGCTTGAGATATATCTGTCTTACTTTCAGGCAGCTCATCCTGCTGGTTAGGCCTATCAGGCCGTTTGACCTGATCCTTTACGGACTGACAGATACCAATTGCTGCAACAGCTGGCTGAAAAGCTGAACTGGCCAAAGAAATAATGACTCCAATTTCTTGTCAACCAGGTCTTTCAAGCCCTGTGCTTTATCTACCAGATAAGTTAAGTTCTTGTTTAAGGAAGAGACTGCTGCATCTACTGCTGGCATGCTCCATTTTTTAACGAACTTTTCATCCATGGTATATAAAAGGGAAAACCTCTTAGGAGGAACAAAAATCCTGTCAGGATGTTCCCAATCAGCATACACCACTTGTTCCAACAGGGGATGTAGGTGGAAAGCCTGTGTGGCCTGAAGAGGCCTCAGGAATCCCAAAGAGGACCAGGGGGACTCAGTCACCTCTGCCAGAAACAACTTAAAGGCAGAACGAACCATTTCAGTCAGAGTCAGGATCAAAAGCCTCTGCGACTGAGGCAGACATCAACTGGATATCTTCTTGTCCAGATTGCTCAGAAGCAGACTCATCTGCCGGGCCCTCCACAGAGTCCTGAGCTTTAAGCTCTTCCAATCCTCAACCCATTTCTGCTCCAGGCTAGGAGGCTCCGGGGAAAGGGATCTGTCACGTTTCCTGCTACCCTGCGGGATGGAGGCAATCATGCCAGCAATCCTGTGCTTTAACCCGGCTAGGGATGAGAACAGTTCATCCTTAGTGATAAAGGGTGAAGCAGCAGCATTGACTGTAGGCACTATACCAGATAGGCACAGCATCTCATATTGCCCGGAAGCTTCTGGTCTTCCAGGGGATACAACACTAGGGATACTAGGTTTCTCAAGGACTACTGGCGGCATCGCTGTGTCAAATGGATCCGATTGGTCAATCCCTTGATTCATTTAAGAACTGTTTGTGGGACTAGAGACCTGGAGCTCAGAGAGCTCAAACAAACCGTGCCATCCACCTTGCAGACACTGGTTAAAAAAAAGAAAAAAAAACTGAAGTGCTTCCTGTGTGGGGGGGTTATATAGGGGATCACTTCCTGTCTGAAGACCTTTGGTCTACCAGTGTGCATTCACCTGGTGATGAGAGTATCACCCAGTAGGTAATGAATATTAGCCTGACTCTGTGTCCCATGATGTATGAAAAAGAAAAAGATTTCCCCCCCCCCCCCGCCTATACAGCACCCTTAATTTCTGTTCAGAATTTTTTGACAGCTGGTCACAAGACCAAAAGTAAAACTATTGGTCACAAAATCTCTGCTAAAAACAAACAATCATTCACTTAGTGGTTTTGCTCAAACGCTTATTGACCACTTCACAGCGATTACATGACTGCTTCTCAGCCTTTGGTTATATGACTTGCTATCATGGAACTGCGATGAAGTGGATTCCTTGGTACTGGTATTTAGATTCGATCCATCCATGGGCAGGCTGATTGTACCAAAGTCGATCCATTGATTGACTTGTGTACAACCAGCATGTCAGATGTTTAGCATGTGATTATTGCCAGCAGCTATAGCCGCTAGCAGTGCTCATTGCGCGCTCCCATCTGAAATATGCTGCAGCTGGACAGGGCCAAACGCTGAACCATGCTGTACTCATTTAGAGCCATATTCTTGGATAGCAAAATACCTAAACACTCACCCAACCTTTTAAAATGCTGTGACACTTACTGAGCCATTTCTACAGAAGTGATGGATAAAGAACGAGGTACACGACCATCTAATCCCGTAAAACTATAATAATCCCTAAATCACAACAAGATCGTCTACCCATCATCTAAACCAAGTCACATTTATCCCTTACAAAAATGATATTGGATTAATTGCCAAAACATCGAATGTTTCTCCCCTAATTTCCCATTTAATAGAAACACAAGTTTAATTTGAAAGATAACACCTTCTAGCAACACAGTGTGAAAATATTCAATAAAGCAAGGGGAGGGGCGGCTTAACTCAGAATTTCTCTTTTCAGCCCTGGAAGAAATAATATTTTGAAAAATATTGCTAATTAAAGCAACATGGTGCCCTTATAATAGGCATCCCAGAATAAAGCTATAGATAAAAGTATTAAAACAATTCACACAGAAGTGCTACTGAAATTCTTCCCATAATCCATTGGCAGCAGCATGTCCCTTGCACTGAACATTAAAGCGCCAATCAACAGGCTGAAAATTGGCAAAGGTCGATCTACACCTTTACTTTAAAATGTATTCTGAATCAATATATAGTATAGCAGTAAGGTTAATAATTTTTTTTTTTTAAATCAAAAGATATATACTGTGTGGGAAGAAAAAAATTAATTCTTGATGCAAAAAAAATATGTTGGCTCTTACTTGCAGGGACTGTTGCCAGACCATTCAATTCAACCAAACCCTTTCAATTAATTGTATTTATATTAACCTATGTTAGGTGCTAGTTACCTGTAGAAGCTTCCCTTGTGTAGACTTCCAGAGCTGTCACTCAAAGGACACACTACAGCGGGGTCAGCAACCTGTAGACCGCAGTCTGGGCTTGCTGACCCACCATCACAAAGTATCAAACAAAGTGCAATGCAGAGGGACTACTTGTAAAACTTGGAGCTGTAGTAGGGAGCAAGAGCCGCATAAGCCAATGCCTCCTCTGTAGTGCTGGCTCCTGTCCCATGCGGAGTGATACCAACTGCACTCCACCTCTTATCCCAGCTAGCAGTCTTCGGAGTGATGCCAGTAGCAAGAAAGAAGAGGTATTCAGGTCAGAATAAAGCAATACAGTGGGCATAAGAGTATAGGGCTGCTTTCACACTGATGTGCTGTGGTTTACCCACACCGGTTTGCTGCACTCAGCCATAGATCCATTATATCCTGCGGGTTTGGTGCACTTTCTGAAAGCGCACCAAAACTCCTGAATGCAGTTCATTCATTCACAAGTGCAGCAGGCACTGCTGCTCCTCCGAAAAGCAATCAGAGTATGTTTAATAGGTGGTGAGGAGGAAATATGTTGCCTCCTCACCACCTGATTTAAACCCATGATTGCCATGTAATGAATATGATTGCAACACAGCAGTACGGCAATTAGAGGTTTAAATCAGGTGTGAGGAGGCGACACGGTGCCCGGTGATCTTTGACTTCTCCCATGTTGTTAAGGTAGATTGTCACCTCTTTAAGGTTGCCTACCCCTGCACTACAGTATTCCCTTTTGCATGGATTGGAGTGGTTGCCATATTTGTATAATTTGCTGAAATTGGCATGGGGACACATTGGAGGCCACCAGCTGCTGTTGGACTGTGCTGAGCTTCTTTTGTGTCCCTGCACCTATATATGCTCCATCATGGAGGATCAGAGTTAGATACCACACTACAAAGTTAGGGCTTGATAAGGCAATGTGGCTTTTTCGTATTAACAAATATGAACAAAAAAAATGTCTGTTATTAAGTCAAATTGTTCGACAGTGTAATTAATAAATTGACTGGCGTGGTCACCATTTTTATTTCTGTTAGACATTCCCAGAAGAGGATGTGCAAGGAAGGAAGGGGCTATGCTAGGTAATTTACACTTTCTAGCGTGTCCATTTCCCAGCAAGTTAAAAAGGCACATTGCAATTCAACAAAAAAAATTATGTGTGTTAAGTAAAGCAGCCCAGAGATGATTCGATTTTTTTTCCTTCCACTGCAGAAGGAAGCCTTCACGGCTGGCAGTACACAATGTAGCAACCGGCAGTAATCGACTGTAAAAAATCCAAAAGGCTGGTTGTACCCAAGTCAATCGACAGATTGATTTGGGTACAATCACCTGTCCATACATGGATCGAATCTCTGCCGGTGCCTTCTGAACCGGCTGGATTTCGACCCACGTATAGGCGGCTTAAGTGAGTAAGCATTTAAAATAGTGTTTTTGGTTTTATTTTTTCAAAATGTGTTAAGTTGATAAAAAGGTCTCTTTAAATAATTTTCAAAGTAAATTTGATTAATAAGCTAAAAAAAAGAAGCAGTAGTAATTGTACACGCCAGGCAAAATATTTTATTTTTTTTTCTAATTCCATCCCAAGGTTTTTGGATTATTTAGAGTATGCATATTTTTATATTATATAGATTTTTGATTGACCCCTCTGGGAATCTTTGTGATTCTTGGTACCATCCAGGCACCCGGGGAAGGCATGGGGCATATCATGCGTATGAGAGTTATGCTGTTCTAAGTGAGTGGTTTCCTCTATGCATCACTTATATGTCTTTCTGGGACATCTCACCTTTTGATATGTATATCTGTACCCATTGTCCATATTTGAAATATGATTTCTCCTTTCTTATGCAGAATCCCTCTGCTTGGTGTCAGGCATGTAGGTCCTGAGGAAGCTAAAGCGAAACGTCGACCTGCCATATTCAAGCAGCAATAGGGATCAATATACATACTATGCGTGGCTTATTTTACTGGAAGCCAACGCTATTTGTATTTAATGTTATATTGTCAATTGTTTAAAATTTGTATAATAAATTATTTTTCTAAAAAAATGTTGTATTCCTTTTCTGGTACCCATGAAGTCCGCTCCAACGTTCCCCCTTTTTCATTAGCAATTTCATATGGATGTGGTACCCCCTTGGCCCCTTCTTTATCTATATGCCAGGCAAAATTAAAAATGTACTTTGTATTAGATTACGAACATGACCCTACCTATGGGTTTCAGCTCCTTATCCAAATATAGTTGTAGGTGTTCCAGTCTACCTGACTCCCTTTTGTTCATAATCTGGGGGTTTAGGGACCCCTTTGAACTCTGTTATGCATCAGAAGAAATACTTAAACACACAAATATAGGATGCAGTGAGAACAGACTTCATTGGTTTGCTGTGTTCTGAAGACCCAGAGATTCAGGTAAGTATAGCAGCAACTACAGCGATTTAGTGAGCAGGGAAGCCTGCTGTGCAAGATGAATGCCAGAATGCAAATTAGCATCTCACAGCAGGTAAACTGCATCTGCAGACCAAAGTGAAACAATCATGTTTGACTACAGCGGACATTTATATATGTTGTACTAGGTGAGAGCTATAGGGCTTTCTCTGTAAACTTGTCACAGACACCCCACCTTCCCTTTGCATAAATGGAATACAAATATTGCCAAGTCCCTGGCCGGCACTTCATGCACTAATGAGCAGTTCAGGTTTAGTTTATTACAAGCTAAGGCCTGCTAATCTAGTGCAGGTGTCTTCAGTTATGCTCTGATAGATGCTGCGCTGTACAATCAATACCGCAGAGCTGGCTAAAGCCTGGAACATAGTGAAAACAAACGATTACTATCTGCAATTTGGAAACAGGCTGGTGCTTTCCGTGATTTTATCCCAGATGGACTGAAAATAGATTGCTACAGGCAGTGCGTTACGGCAAAGTTCAGCAACAAGGAACAGGACCCAGACAGGGCGTTCACTGGCAAGGGGTACCCTTACCACAGGAATGCTTGAATGTTCTTAAATACAAATAGAGCAGTAATAGATTATAGGATCTGGTTCCAAAGTGCGCCAAAGACTCTGGCTTTACACCACATGAAGGGCTGATCACCTCTCCTAAGACTCAGTAAGCAGAGCAAATCCACACAGCCAAGAGAGCTTTCTCTTGTAATCCTTTGGAAATCACAAAGAGAAAAGAAAATCAATCAAAAGTTAATAGAAAGAGCGTAAAAGAGATGAAGCCACTGGGGGTCGGGACAGGGTGGAGGGAGGGAAATAAAGAAAAGCTTCCAGATTCTTACAGCAAAACATAAACCTAGCAGTTAAAGTCATCTGTGACTGCACTGACATCTACATGTTCTTGTTCATATGAGAACATTGTGAACTTCATGGGGTATTAGAATGCAGGGCCTCCTGTCTGTAGAAAGGAATCATTCCAGGTTTGCAGCCTGCTACCTGGCTGCAGGACTTTGTAAAACCAATGGAGATGGTTTCAAACAACCTATCAAAGTAATCTTTTACAAAGTGAGTATTTGCAGTACATGGTGTCTGATAAAACTGGGATTTAAAGGCTGCCAACATATCACTGAATGGGGACGATGGATGAGCAGGGCTTAGGCTAAAAGTTTTGAAGGTCAAGTGAAACTAACTTTTATGGTTTTCTTTCCATTAAAATAGTATTATACAACATTAAAGATTTTAACTTCTCATTCACACGGGCATATTTAAGAACACATTCACTGGAAGGGCTGTGTTTGCCCACATGGGATGCACAGGTGTTGCATGCATCCATGTGCGGGCAGTCCTATTCATGTCTATTGGAATACAGAGGTTTCACAGACAGTTGCTAGCCCCAAATTGACAGCCATGCAAGTGAAATAAATGGGACTGCCTGCACATAGGTGCAGTATACACCAGTGCATCCTATGCTGGCAACCACAGCTCTTTGCAGAGATTTATGCTTAAAGCAGGATGTCACTCTCTTAAATCAGCATTGACCATTTTGAATCCTTATGCTGCCAAAATCAAGTAAATAGATAGGAAAATATATCAATATTTACTTGTTTTATTTTTTTTTGTACATTTCTTTAGTTACTTCCTGGTTTCTGGCCTGGGTAAATTATGTAATACATTTCAGGGATCTTCAGAAGGGGAGGAAGGGTTTTTCTCAGTTAGGCACACCTTCCTGTCTGCATGTCTGAGCGAAGGGCAGATGGATTCCAGTAAATAAATACTATATGAACCATCTGCACTTACTCAAGTTGACCACAACCAGGAATGCTAGGGGGTGTTTTTCATAAATTCCATAGAAATATTAAGCATGGAGAAATTGGTGGATTGAGGAGTTTGCTTTTAATATTAAAAATCGTATTAAATACCGTTTGGTTTGTGGTGCTCAGATGCAATGTAGTCCCGCTTCAAGTACGCCCATTTCGAGGTCTAAAGCCCAAAGCAGATGCTGATGCCTTGCCAGCATTAGCACTATTCTTCCCCACTCTATGCAAACTGTGTAATGCTGTGTAAATGAAGTCTGTGTAAATTGCCATGGAGTTATTTTCATGAAATGATGAATTTGTTTGCTGCCAATTTCCTCTAGCCTCCTTTAGCAACTTCCTGTCTACCTAAACTAGCTACAGCGTTCGCCGAGCATCATTGTCATGGACTGGTTTTCTAACAATGATGAGCCAATCTAGTCTCAACCAAGGGCCCATGTGACAGGGTGACAACACAGGTGCACAGCTGGGCAAAAGTTGGCACCCTATAAACAGGAACCTACCAGGTGCTCATTAAATGAAAGCTGCAGATTAAAAAAAAAGAAAAAATAAGCAACTATTTAAAAATACATTAAAATGTTAAAGCTAATGATCGGGATCTACTTCAAAGTTTTAAATGTTTACATTTTCTGGCTGGTTTAATGTTTGGATGAAGCAGGGCAAAAAAGAATGAAACATTTCTAAACTTTTTTTTTCTGAACTGTGCTTCTTCTTAGTATTCAAAGTATTTCTGGAAGGAAAATTAATTTATTAAGCTCACTTGATCTTTTCCTGAAACTGCAGTCATTTTGGAGCAATTCATATTAATGCACAAATCAAAAAAAAATACTTGTGTCTCTTTTCAAATGAAGAGGTTTATGTGAAAAAGTTTCAATTTCATTTAAGTAATACATTCTGAACTACTAGTATTACCTGGGATCAAACAACAATTTACTGATCACAAATCTAACATCAGCCGAGACAAACAACCAACGCCGGGAGGTCAGGAAAAATTGAAAGTAGCGGAAATAAGGAAAACAATTATTTTAAATAACAGACAAAGTAAGAAACACAGTTCAATAAATGAACAAAAAGCCTGCAGAGACTCCAAGACAGAACTCAACTAAATTACCAACAATCAGAGAAGATTTGGAAGCTGTGTTTTGTGTTTACCGAAAGCATATTACGTTTATTGTTTTCCCTAAGATGCTCACTAATCACAATTTAGCAGAGGGGAAGACATTTATCTAAAACAGTGCTGGTATAAGTACACGCCTTAAGCACAAGAATTTGGATTTCCATTACAACTTTTCAAACGCATCCTCTGCTACAGAGATTGCGCTGACAAAAACGCCTCCTGCTGTGTCTTACTTTGCGTACATAGGCTCGCCGCCCATAAAGTGCCTCCCCGATTTTACCCACATGCTACAGTGTAGTAGATGCAGACAGAGGGGGGGGAATTACTTTCAGCTTCCTTAAAACAAAAAAGCAAACTTTTACATGTTTACGAAAAGATTAGTTTGCGATATCCTTTTTATTATTTTACAAAAAAATATCCAGATGCCTACATGATTTCTTAAAAAAGAAAGTGTAATGCAATCTAAATGCAATAATGCACTTGCTGTCTAACTGAGACACTATCCAATATTTTTTTTTCAACTTTATATATACTGTGCACACAAATACTTCTGCATGCAACCTAAACCTAATATCCTGTTTCTAAATCCCAACTTTGGGTACAAGAAATGAAGTGATTATGGATTAAAGTTGAACTTCAGATTTTGCCAAGCTGGCCCAAACGAATGTTGCCCCCTAACATGTGAGGCTGCTGGATGTGCAGTATAAACTGTATGCAGCTGGGGCTACATTCAGCACTGTGCATTTGCACATTCCGCACTGTGTTCCAGGTTCGAGCCGAGAATTTCTGTCTCATACCCTAAACACACTAGAATCTATTTGATCAGGCGCTCAGCCAAACAGAGAAAGTGATGTATTCTAGCACCGATTACAAAACTTCCTGACTGGCTGAGTTAGGCGTTGTCAACATCATCAGCCCGCCTCTCTGACTCAACCAGAGGAAGCTTTGTATTCATTTCTAGAATACATTGCTTTCTGACTGGCTGAGCGCCAGTCAGACACTAGTGTGTTCCGGATATGAGGAAGTGTCGGCTCAAACCCGGAACACAGTGCAGTATGCTGTATGTAGCCTCAGCTACATGTTAGTGAGGGGCATCTTGACCCAAACAAACTATGTAAAGTATAGCAAAAGCTAGAGTTCAGCTTTAAATACTCTATTTGATTAAAGGATAAAGGCACTTTAAGTAAAAGCACACTTATCCTTTTTGCTCCTTTTTATTGACCTAACTGAAATCCCCCTTGAGAGACTGAGGTTATGGCTTACATCCAGCACTGCAAGTCTCACTGTCCTGGCTGCACCCAGCCACAGACTCAGGTTAAGGTTTACATCCAGCGCTGCAAGTCTCACCGTCCTGGCTGCACCCAGCCACAGACTCAGGTTAAGGTTTACATCCAGCGCTGCAAGTCTCACCGTCCTGGCTGCATCTGAACACTACAGCTCCACAGACTTCCTCTCTATGCAATGAAGGAAGATCATTGCTGGTGGGAGGTGTTGGCAGGGTGGTGTATGTAGCTTTAGGAAAACATCACAGCCCCCCCGCCTCAATACACCTCAGAGTCCTCAGGTCTGAGGCAAGCAGTAAGCTGGCTCTTGGAAGATGTTATAGAAATATTAAAATTCCTTAACGGGTGGATGCCAGCCTTGGCAAATTCAAACTGTATTCACAAGCAGATTGCCCAATGTGATTTAGAGTCTATATTATTAAAAAAAAAAAAAAATCTATCGGCAGTGTGCGGGGAGGTTGCTGAACATGTTACACCCTAAATATGGGTGTAACATACTGACAAGGGTGAACTTATGCTTTAAAGCAAACCTGAAGCCAAATTGTCCATTTAGACTCTAGTTCAGGAAAGAAAGCAGCAGCAATTGGTGCTTGCACACACCATGACTGTATGTACAGATTGCCCCAGCAGTCCTAAAACCCAAGATGCTCAATAAGTTAACAAACAGTTCCTAGGGTACTCTAGAACAGCGGTTTCCCAACTTCCGTCTCTAAGTACTCCCAATGGGCCATGTTTTTGGCATTTCCCTTAGATAAATAGCTGTCAAATACTGAACCACCCTTTCATGACTAAGCCTATTTTTGAAATTTGGTGTTTACAAGTTAAAATCCGTATTTTTTGCTAGAAAATTACTTAGAACCCCCAAACATTATATATATTTTTTTAGCAGAGAATCTAGAGAATAAAATGGCGATTGTTGCAATATTTTTTATCACACGGTATTTGTGCAGCGGTGTTTTAAATGCAAATTTTTGGAAAAGTGACACTTTCATGAATTTTAAAAAATCCAAACAGTAAAGTTACCCCAATTTTTTTTGTATAATGTGAAAGATGATGTTACACCGAGTAAATAGATACCAAACATGTCACCCTTTATAATTGCACGCACTCGTGGAATGGCGACGAACTATGGTACCTATGAATTTCCATAGGCGACGCTTTAAAACATTTTTACGGTTACCAGGTTTGAGCTACAGAGGAGGTCTAGGGCTAGAATTATTGCTCTCGCTCTGACGATCGCGGCGATACCTCACATGTGTGGTTTGAACACCGTTTACATATGCGGGCGTGACTTCCGTATGCGTTTTCTTCGCTGCGCGAGCTCGCGGGGACAGGGGCACTTTAAAAAAAAATTTTTTTTTTTTTTATTTATTTTATTTATTTTTGTACTTTATAAATTGTGTTTAAAATTTTTTTTTTTTTTACTTTTATTGCTGTCACAAGCAATGTAAACATCCCTTGTGACAGTAATAGGTGGTGACAGATACTCTTTATGGAGGGATGGGGGGTCTAAAAGACCCCCCATCCCTCCTTTACACTTCAAAGTATTCAGATCGCCGAAAACGGCGATTCTGAATACTGTGTACTTTTTTAAATTCGGCGCCATTGGCAGCCGAGTAAACGGGAAGTGACGTCATGGCGTCGCTTCCGCATTTACAATGAGAAGGCTGGAACGAAGCCGCTCACAGCTTCGTTCCAGCCCGCCCCCAGCCGCCGAAGGCAGCCGAATGGACACCGGGCCTCCCGATCGCACGGGAGGCCCGGTAACAGCGGCGGGAGGCGGCGGGAGGCGGCGGGAGGGGGGGGATGTCCCCTCCCGCTCCTCCGGTATAACAGCCGAGCGGCTTTTAGCCGCATCGGTTGTTATACACGGGTAGCCGATCACCCGCTGTAAACAACGGTACCGGGATGATGCCTGCAGCTGCGGGCATCATCCCGGTATAACCCCGGAAAGCCGAGTACGCATATCTGCGTACGGTCAGCGGGAAGGGGTTAAAGCACCTGTGCAAGGAGAAGGAAATCTTGAAAACAAGACTAGTTGGGAGTACCTGAGAACTGAGGTTGGCAACCACTGATCTAGAAGATTAAAAGAATTATAAAGTAAACGTTTAATAATTAACAAACTAATAATAAACATGTTTAGAATCATCTGCACTGTGCAATGGTATTGCACAGAGCCACCCCTTACTTCCTCTTCTGGGCTCCCCCTCCAGCAATCTTAGCTCCTCCTCTCCTGTGTCTGCCCCATAGCAAGCCTCTTTCTATTGGGGCAGATGTACGTGCTAGCTCCTGATCTGGGCTCATCCCTGCCCCCTGCTCTCTCGATTAGAGGACAGGAGTAAGGTAAATGTTAGGGAGGGTGAAGGGTGCAAATAAAAAAAAAAAAAAAAAAACCTTTAGACTATAGAACCACTTTAAATGTAGGCATGTTCTGCCACTTCTTGGTTTCTACATTTGGTTTCTGAGTTCTAACTGAATGTGAAAGCAAATCAGAGGAGCTTTAGCAGGATCAATGACATCAAATACAGTCACAGAACACAAAATTGGAATATTTATGCTTTTATGAATGCAAAGCTTTAAGGAGGATAGAAGTGAACAGAAGAAAAGTCTACTTGGCTTTGTTAATAAGATCTGCAAAGAGGAAATGTAACCTTTTATAAATGAACGCAGCCTAATAAAAGCTGACCAAATACCTTTGGTGTATTAAATAGCCCACATGATAATCTGTCACATTTCAGAAATAGAATTTTTAGCACTAAAACATAAAACTCATAAATTTCATTTGAACTTTATAAAAACTTTATGTAGTACAAAAAGGGATCCGCCTGACTGCATTCCAGGTCTCTATAGTTGAGTTTGGATCTAGGTCTGCTAATTCAATTTAGGACTAGAAAACTACCTGAACATGAAATCCAGAAGAGCACGCTGATTTATTATTCACAGACAGGCTTTAGAGGCATAACAACTATTTATCAAGTGTAAAAAGCACACAATTAGAGCTTACCAATATAAATGTCATACGCCTTTAATCAACTCCAACTAGAACTGCTGTTAGGAAAGTTCACTGGAATGTTATGTCTTTAAAATGCAATTTATGGTTGTAATTTCACTTAATATGTGCATTTATCTTCCCACTCAACACAAACGGCAACAAAGCCAACATACAGTCATGCAGCGGGAAGATCTATGTATCCTAGCCGTCCCCCATAATTCCCCTCTATCTGGCATCTGACACAGGAACACTTCTCTTGTGATATATCTGTTGAATATCTCGATTACGATGATGAAAAAGACAATAAATCTGTTCTAATGCCAAATAGGGCTAAAATAAAGGTTACCAAAACTTCAAATAATTGTTTAGCTGCATGCAGCCATTTTCTGAAGTGCCACAATAAGTGGAAAAATGTGTCTTATTTAGCCAAGCGAACAAAGCAAAATATTTTCTTTGCCCACAGCAACTGACTATTCACTTCTTTTCTGCATAACACGGCAAGGAAAATCTAATAGCAGCTATGAGGAGTTAGTGCAAGAAAACTAACACAGGGGTGTCCCGCCTGCGGCTAAAGGTAGCTATGAATAACGGCCCAACACAATATCATAAACTTACTCAAAAATGTATCATTTTTGGGGGGAATGTTTTGTAAATATGCATTTACACTTAGTGAACGCAGCCAAAATTTTTTCTAAAGTGTCTCTTTACTGGACTTGTGTAAGTTTCATCTTCCCAAAGACAAATCTCCCACTCTTCCCAATCATGCCTTATTCATGTCAACAGTTTACAGCAGCACTTACATTTGTGAGCAATTATTTTCAAGGATGAAGCACAGGAAGGGCAAAATTACAACCAAAATATCTGATGAGCACCTTGAGAGTTATCGAGAATTGCTACTACATCAATCCAAACAGATATTGATGCGTTAGTTTATCAAAAACAGAGTCAAATATCGAACTAGTTTTATTTTGCCCTCTTTTACTTTTAGAATAAAAAACACTACAAAGAAAGGTACATTATCTATATCAGTGATTGGTAACCCGTGATCTGCCCAACTTTTTCTGCTCATCAGCTATACTTATTGTTAGTGTATTTTATGTGTGGCTCAAAACAATTCCTCTTCTTCCAATGTGGTCCAGAAAGAACAAAAAGTTGGACACCCCTGGATCCAACACAAGAGACCGACTGTTTGTTTTTGGACAAAACCGTACTCTGTAGTGTGGTTGTAGAATTTAGAACCTCAATGCAGAATCACAATGCAGTGTTCCAAACTACTGTAAAAAAAAGTTATAAACAATTAAGGAAAAAGTTTTCTGATGTGATGCCGAAAAACGTGTAATGTCCATCCTGACAAATCATTCTGCAATTTAGTTCTATAACTATTGGAGAGCAAAACCTTTATAATAAAGATTAAAACCTCAAGTGCATTCTGACGTTACATACATTAAAAGCTCAACAGCGTGCTGACCACTGGAACATGGCGCATATCTCTACACCTAAACAAATCAGGCTAACAATAAAAGCAGAGCTTCATCTGTACACTTATATTATGGACTGTCTCCTTCCTAAGATGTCCTCCTGTGTGGCTGACCTCAGCAGAACAGGAACAAATCTCTGCTTCCTGTACCATAGGAAAATGCAGATTTTACCAAATGTGCAAATTCTGCAGCAATGGGATATCCATTTATACCTTTAAAGTTCACCTTTCATAACATGTTACACCCATATTTGGGGTCTAACATGTTATGAATGCACTGGCCTCCGCACCTCCCGCTCACCCCATGTGACAGCTAGCGGGGAATCTTCTCCCCCCACCCTCATTCCCCCAGCTGTCAAAATTGTAAAAAACATGTTCCATCCACCCGGCCTTATCACTCATTCACTCACAGCGCTCTGTGAAACTGCAAGGAAAGGCTGCCAGCTTGTAGTTTTCAATGAACAACCACAGCACTGTGAGTTCATTCATTCTTCCTGTCAGAATGAATAGGCTTGCCGATACACTGACAGATCTGCAGGAGACCTGCATGGCACCATGGCAATGCTTTACAAGCTCCAGAAACAAAAAAATAATAAATTCACATATTTCCACCTGCAAACAAAATTTGAATTTATTTTTTGACAAAAGGTGAACTTCTCATTTAAGACAGGACTATACAGCGGGCCTTGCAAATCCAAAGGGACAGTACTACAGACCTAGAACCAGCTAGCATCATTGTAGGGTATGAATCACATGAGCCCTGCTAATCATGCACACAGATTTCATGCACTGTGATGCAAAACCTGTCCACTGACTCTCTTGCAGCTATTCAAGTAAAACGCAAAGGTCTTCACACAAAGGTATTTAGTGGTATCAATGGGCCTTGATATAAATGTATCAAATTAAAACATGTTTAAAAAAGGTGTATGCTTTTTTTTCTCAACTGGTCTATATTTATTCATTTAACCACTTAAAGTGACATTAAATGTTCATTTTTTATTTTTTCAAAATAACAAACATATCATACTTACCTCCACTGTGCAGTTCGTTTTGCAAAGAGTGGCCCCGACCCTGCTCTTCTGGGGTCCCTCCGTGGCTCTCTCGGCTCCTCCCCGCACCAGATAACCCCCTAGGAGAAGCGCTCTCCCAGGGGGTTACCTTACGGGCACGTTTCCGAGTCCAGCATTCGGCGTCCATAGACGCCGAATGCAGGACTCGGCCCCGCCCCCCGGTGGCCGCGTCATTGGATTTGATTGACAGCAGCGGGAGCCAACGGCTGCGCTGCTATCAATCTATCCAATCAACAGCCAAGAACCCCCTAGCAGAGAGACTGCGCGTCCCCATGGGACAAGTTCGAATGTTCAGGCAATTAAAAGTAAGGTGGGAGGGGCTCAGGGCAAGTCACTGACAAGGTGTTTTTTCACTTTAATGCATAGGATGCTTTAGGGTGAAAAAACACAAACATTACAACCTTTTTAAGGACAGAGCCTGGTTTTGAAAATTGGTGTTTACAAGTTTAAAACAGATTTTTTAGGCTAAAAAATCAATTTCAATCCCCAAACATTATATATATATTTTTTTCTAACACCCTAGAGAATAAAATTGCTGTCATAGCAATACTTTCTGTCACACCGTATTTGCGCAGTGGTCTTACAAGTGCACTTTTTTTTTGGAAAAAATACACTTTTTTGAATAAAAAAAATAAGACAACAGTAAAGTTAGCCAAATTTTTTTTTTATAATGTGAAAGATGATGTTACCCCGAGTAAATTGATACCCAACATGTCACACTTCAAAATTGCGCCTGCTCGTGGAATGGCGACAAACTTTTGCCCTTAAAAATCTCCATAGGTGATGTTTAAAAAATTTTACAGGTTGCATGTTTTGAGTTATAAAGGCGGTCTAGGGCTAGAATTATTGCTCTCGCTCTAACGATCGTAGTGATACCTCACATGTGTGGTTTGAACACCGTTTACATATGCGGGCGCTACTCACATATGTGTTTGCTTCTGCACGCGAGCTCGGCAGAACGGGGCCCGTTAAAAAAAAAAATGTTTTTTATTTATTTTACTTTTTATTCTTTATTTTTACATTGTTCTTTTTTTTTAAAAAAAAATGGTGTCACTTTTATTCCTTTTACAAGGAATGTAAACATCCCTTGTAATAGAAAAAAAAGCATGACAGGACCTCTTAAATATGAGATCTGGGGTCAAAAAGAACTCAGATTTCATATTTACACTAAAATGCAACAATAAAAAAAAAATTGTTTGAGAAAATAATTTTTTAAAAAAATGTCCCTTTAAGAGCTATGGGCGGAAGTGACGTTTTGACGTTGCAGCCGCCCTACAATGGTATGGAGGCAGGTGGGGCCCATCTCCCCCTCACTCAGCTCCATACCACACAGGGAGAAGGATCCGATCACCTCCGCTGCTGCCAACAGCTCTGGTAACTCTGGCACCAGAGTGCGGTCGGAGGGGGGGCCCTCTCCCGCCAATGACAAAAGTGATCTTGCTGTGAATCCGCAGCCGAGACCACTTTTATCTGAAAGCGGACCGCCTGCTGAAGAAGTGGATACTGGGGTTATGGCAGATAGCTGCCACCATAACTACGATATTCCACTTCAAACAGCCAACGTATAACGACAGCGGGTGGTCAGCAAGTGGTTAAATTAAGGTGGTTGTAAACCCTGTTACACCACTTTTACTTACAGGTAAGTAGGTACCTTGAATATCTCCCAAACTTGCACAGTTTAGGAGATATTCAGTATACGAAATGCGCTGCTGCTGACATCATCGGCGCATGCACACTGAAGAAACGGCCTCTGGTGCCGTTTCTTCAGGATTCTTGCTTACACTGTAGCACAGTAGTACCTTACACTGGAATATTCACCACTGAATTCAGTACAGGAGTCATATCTGCCAATAAAGGAGGATAAACAAAGTGTCTACTAAGCTTCAGATATTCACAGAAGAATGAAACCATAAGCACTGCATTCTATTCAACTTGTCCCAATCACATGTAACCAAAAATAGGCTATTGTTTTAGCAGAAGATGCATTCAAAGAAATGAGCCATGTAATGACTAAAAAATAATGGTTTTAGCCAACGAGGCCATGATCATTACCTGCCACCACGGGAGCTGTAAGGCACTACATGGATGCCCAGAGGTCCACCATCATTGGAGACTTCCACTAGTTTCACCATGTCACTGTAATGAAGATGGATAAAAGATTAATAGTGCACAATATTTTATGATATTATGAGCCTCAATTGTGACTGGAACAATAAATGTGTTCTATATACAATGAAGTACACACAGCAAACAGAGTTTGGGAGGTGAAGAAGAAAATACTGCATACCTCAAAATCAGCCTGACGGCATGCAAAAAGGACAGCAACATAAACAAAGCTAAATCAATTCTAACAGTCAAATCTAATATTTTCTCAGTATAGTACAGTACTGTGCATTCACATTTCAGCATAAATACAAGCAAGCAAAACAGGTATGTAAATACAAGCAAGCAAAACAGGTATGCCAATGTTGGCATAAAGGTTCTTGTGCTGAATTAAGTTCTTTGTTTTTTTCAGAAAGAAATTTTTAAATAAATGAACGGAATATAATTACTGTGGAAAGAAGTAGCATTTTCTGTTAACTGATAAAAAAAATAAATAAAAAAAACACAAAACTACCAGGCAAATGTTTGTATATATATTCTAAGCTCATGAGAACAAAAAATGATGGATGCAATCTGGACTTTGATTTTCTTGTTATATTATGTTGTACAACCCCTGGTAAAAAGTATGTAATCACCACTCTTGGAAAATGTTCATTCAATTGTTAGTGAAGAAAAAAAACGAATCACAGACATCCCTCAAAACTATTTTCATTTAACATTCCAACCTTCTGGCTTTAAGAAACACTTACAAAAATAAAAAAGAAAGAAAACTGTAGTCAATTGCAACTGTTTTGCAGATCAAGCAGAGCAAAACAAATGGAATCACTCAATTGTTGCCTTATGGGATTATGTGAAATCTCCATTAATCGCTGTAAAATATTGCAATTAGAAATATATTTCAGTTAGAGGGAAATATATTTAAAATACTGAGTGTTGTGTTGGTGTTATTGTAATTAGTTCAACTTCAAAGGTTGGCCTTTTGTTCTCCCTGATAACATCTTCCCTGGGTAGTAAACAACAGCCTTCTTTGACTCATCCAATCAGGCTGTGCCCAATATACATTTACTAGGTACAGTGACCAATTAGGGAGAATTATATTAGCCACACTACAGAAAGGATGGGGGGGGGGGGGGGAAATAATGCTTTGTGACCAAGCTAACTCACTCTTTGGTGTGGGAACAGACAGCAGTCACCATGGGCTGACCTGAAGTTAACAGGTAATCTAATATACTTGTATTTTATACTGTACTGTAAATATGGGTGTCGTGGGTAATTTGTAAATACCATGTAAGCCAGGAGACCTACACTGTACATTGTGTTGTAAATACTGTCGGGTGTGTACTTTGTATAGATTATGCAACCCTATTAATAAATGTGTATTGCGGAACGAACTACCTCTTTGTTGTAAGATCTCTCAGATCTAGATATGTATATGTCCATACTACTACAATGATTGAGGTGTATGCATAAAATACAGAACTAGTCAACACAATTCTGAGGAAAATATTATGTAATCATGAAAAAAAATACTATAGTACACCACTAGGACTTTGTTGCACCACCTCTGGCTTTAATAACAGCTTGAATTCTCTGAGGAATGGATTTATCGACAAACAGTATTCTTCATCAATCCTGTTCCAACTTTCTCTTACTGCAGTTGGCAGATCAGCTTTGCAGGTTGGAGCCTTGTCATGGACCATTTTCTTTCATTTCCACCATAGATTTTCAATTGGATTGAGGTCCGGACTATTTGCAGGCCATGCCATTGACATTATATGTCTTTCTTGAAGGAACATTTCATGGCTTTTGCCCTATGACAAGATGCATTATCATCCTGAAAAATGAGGTCATCAACACCGAGCATCCTTTCAATTGATGCAATAAGAAAAGAGTATAAAATCTCAATATAATATTTGTGCATTTATTGAAGATTTAATGATGGTCATCTCCCCGTGCCTTTACCTGATATGCAACTCCATATCAATGATTGTGTAAATTTGCATGTTCTTTTCAGGCAGTCTTCATAAATTTTATTGGAACAGCACCAAACAAAAGTTCCAGTATGATCACCCTGCCCAGTGCAGTCCGTAATTCATCACTGAATATACCTTTCATCCCATCATCCACAGTCCACGATTGCTTTTCTTTAGCCCACTGTAAGCTAGTATTTTTCTGTTTTCTGTTTAGGTGTTAATGATGGTTATTATTTGGCTTTTATGTATGTAAATTCCATTCCTAGGCGATGTCTTAGAGTTCGGTCACAGACCTTGACTCCAGTTTCTGACCATTTGGTTCCTCAGTTGTTTTGTTTTTGTGCATTTTCTGTTTTCAAGGCATTTAAGTTTTGATGCTTTGAGGTCTTCCTTGGTCTACCAGTACGCTTCCCTTTAATAACTTTCCCATTTGATTTGTACTTGGTCCAGATTTTAGACATAGCTGACTTGGAATAACCAACATCTTCTGCAACATTCCGTGATAATTTACCTTCTTGAAGATGTTTTTTAATCCTCTCCTTTGTTTCAACTGTCTTCTCTCATGTTGGAGCCATGATTCATGTCAATCAGATTGGTGCAATAGCTCATCAAGGTGTGCAAGACTAATTAGCAGATCTCCTAGATTGTAAGCTCTAACAAGCAGGGCCCTCTGATTCCTCCTGTATTGAATTATATTGTACTTGTACTGTCTGCCCTAATGTTGTAAAGCGCTGCGTAAACTGTTGGCGCTATATAAATCCTGTATAATAATAATAAAATGTAATCTGATACAGATATTTGTTTTAGAACCGCAAAGTACATGGCTATTCCATAATAAAAAAAAAATCTCAGAATTGAGTGATTTTCATTTTTTTTTCTCTGCTTGGTCTGCAACAACTGTTACAATGGACTACAGCTTTCTTTCTTTTTTTATAGTTTTGTTTCTAAAAGCCAAAAGCATAAAATTACAATGCTTATTTTTTTTTCTCTTTTGTTTAGTGGGAATGTATGTTTGTTTCAGTTTTAAGTTGTATATTGTAAAAACCTTTCAATAAAATTATCTGAGGAAAAAAAAAAAAAAAACAGAAGGTTGGAATGTTAAATGAAAATAGAGTTGAGGCTGTGTCTTATGTCTGTAATTAGTTTTTTTTCTACGCCATTGAATGAACATCCAAGAGTGGCGATTCCATACTTTGGCAAGGGTTGTATAGGATACATGTTGCGTTGTATTATATACTTTTTCAGTGTTGGTGATATTCATTAAAACCCATTATCATTCTATTTCATCCAAAATTTCTTGCAAGATAGCTACCATTTTGATAGGAATGGAGGTCGACTGGATTGTCCAAAACTTGTAATGAGCATGGGGTCAGTGTGAACCAGCTGCCAGTCAAAGATTTCTGAGTAAACATGCATGCTTGTGTTGTCAAACATGGATACACGGAACATTTAAGATTGTTGTGGGGGTTGTGAATGCTTAGTGACATAGAAAGTATTTGGCCAGTAGTCTATCATACCCCCAACTCCCCCCTCCCCATATGTGAATTCTGATATGCCATGCGTGTGTCCTAAATGCATAGTCATACACCTTTTTCCAAAACTATACACGTTTGGGGCTAGATCAATATATATTTATATAAAAAATATAGTCAGGCTCTGCTTCCTACTTAGTAGTCCAGCACAGAGGTTATTTCTTTACAATCCTCTCATCTCATGTCTAAAAGACCAGTTCTGTTGGACTGAAAAAAAAATACAGTCACTGCATCCAATACCATGAAACAGCCACAATGCTCCTGACAGCCATGCGATCTAGACTGCCGAGGCATTAGAACATGCATTAGGATTGGGAGAAGTAGAGTTTGTTATTCAAGGAAAACTAGAGTTACTTCTTTAAATAATGTGGTCTGTTAATGGTTACATGTTCTATACTGATTCAGTTAATATGACTTCTATCTTAACAGCGAGGACCTCGTACCACCCTAATAGTAATATTCTTTGATTTTTTTTTTTAACCATGTGTGTAGACACATTCTGCAGTACAGTGATTATTTTGTACCCGCTGTGTATTTGGAAATATGTTAAATCTGAAATCTTTAGCCTTGGTAGGGAATTGGCTTTAATACTCACTCAAGGGAGAAGCTTGAGGTTCGTTCCAAGCCAGTGTCTGCGTGACCAACAGGTTCAACCCGGCTGTTCTCTTCTCCATCTTCCTCTTCCTGAAATGGGAATGCAACATATGCTTAAACGTCATTGGGATACTAAAGAGACATTTCAATGCTTTTCACGATTCGTTTGAAGCATGGGAAGCGATAATTAGGAGTGATCCAAAATTTATGTCGGGTGTTCTAATGAACATGCATAATGTATATTCTAGATACCGTAGGCACACAGAGGTCTAGGAAGAAATAAAACAAGCATAATGTTGGCACAGAATTGCCACATAAAAAGGAATTGCAGCACTACAGTTCTGTATGCTGTCTTGATTCAAGAGAGCAGTTTGTTATGTTTAGCATCGTACAAAGTTATTTGTGCTATATGTATTCACAAAAGGTCTATCTTTTTAACCATGGATCACGTTATACCCTTATTTTAACATGAAACATGGTCTATGGCCCACCACCTCTAAACAGTCCCCCTACAGGGACTGCATATATGCATACCTCTCTTTGTGCTGGGAGCGCACCGCACATTGCACTCCCAGCCCAGAGATTGGGTCTCGTACTAACAATCAAGACCCGGGACCCCAGTTCTAGGTCACCTGATCACTGTGATAGCCTCTGATTGGCTATTACAGTGATCAGTCACTGTAAGCCAGCCCCTGTGTTTTTACTTCCTCTTCTGAATGGAGTGTAAGATATGTTCACGCATTACATTTGTTTTACCATCAGTCACTAAGGGGTTAAAGTCCATTTCAAGCTGTAAACGTATTTTAGTTTTTGAATGGTTGCTGGCAAGTTGAATCAAATGTCTTATTTGGTGGCCCAAGCAGTACAATTTCCACACCAGACTTCAAACCCATCCAGTTCAACTTATGCGGGTGTCACAAAGCCAAATTTTGGTGCCCTCCTTGCCAAACAAATAACCCAGACTAGACAAATATTTAGAGAATGCAACTATGAGAGATTGATTGTGACAACCAAAACATAAACAGAGCTGAATATTGGTATTAAAAAAAAAAAAAAAAGGATTTCGGCAAATGCAACAAGAATGGGAAAAATTCTTCAAGCTATTGGGAATCACATATCAGCTTCTAATACCTCTTGGGGATTCCAGTGGAGAGGCAAACAATCCAAAATTTGCAAATACACCACAGACACTATCCCACAACTGGGATTTCAAGGAATAAGCCAGCAGGTAACGCAGTTCACCCGTGTCTGTCCAAAACTCAAATGTTAGTGCAAAGTGGAGTTAGCCTTTAGAGACTCATGCATGCTGCCGTTGTGGACTATTTCTTTTGAAAATGCAAGTAGATTGCTTTCCTGCTATACTTTTTCTTCTATACTTTGAGTGGCTGACCTGGAACAAGTATAGAGGTAAGGAATTGACACTTTACAGATACCTATTAACAGCATTCTCATTCAGGGTCTGTGACTCAAGTATTGATGCCCTACAAGCATTTTTAGAAAGAGGCCAGCAATGGCAGCCCTCATATGTCCCTCATGACCAATGACATACATCCCTAAGGGCATCCAACTATACTGGATAATCAACTGGATTAAGGGTGGTCATTGATAAGCAGATAATTCCAAGTGATGCTCCTAATTATGAGCATTGTTTGTAATTAATGCATATTGAGCGGTGAGGAGGTGATATTGAGTGGCTTCCGTGGTCAGACATGCTCAACACACAGATTTTCTAGTTTGGTAATTAAAAGGAAAAAAATGGATCACAAGGGACTCTGAGTCGTTTGAGGACAGTTCCATATCTGTATAGTTAATCATTCCTGGACATATACCACAGAAGATTATATTAAAAACACATTTCATTAGAATGCTTTCCATGTGATCAGAATAAGGTATTTGATTAGAGAATCCACATTTAAGCAAATGCAAACATTTTTTAAAAAGTTGCTTGGGAGTCAGACTGCACACGTGTCAAACGTACTAGGAACACCTATTGAAACTTGCATACAAGTAGAAGCAGCTATTTGGTAGGAATGAATGAATTTTTTCGCAGAATAAGAAAAAAGTTCATAGGTAAGTGTGTATGGCAAACTGTTGACACAAAAATATTACAGAATGTAAACAGCACAGCGGCATCCCCTAGCTCTGGCGCCACACGGTCTGTACAGAAACACTTTATCAGTGCAATTAAAACACACTATTACAGAAAAATGAGAAAATAACGCTCACTTTATGATGTAATATTTTTTGACTTTTTGAGAACAAAAATAATTAAGAATTTATGTCCCTCATCACTCATGCAACTAAACAGAATTAAGCACGGAAAACTCAGCATGGTTCCTAAACAGATTTGGGAATCTTTGAGCGTCTGTATCAATCAAGAAAACGATAAGGAGAGGTTGGCACACGGAATAAAAATATTAAATTATTAAAAAAGTCTACCCAGGCGAAGCCGGAGCAGCCTGTAATGTTCTACTGACATTTCCTCCGAGAGGCTGAAAAACAAGTGCGCCTGCATGTGTTCGGCTTGTGTCTGTGGATTTACTCTGCGCCTCGGATAACGGCTTCGCTGCGTGAACCCAGGCTGCCTGAAGATTGATGATCCTGTGTTTTGAAAGCCTCTAATATACACTTCTATCACATCTATCTCTCTTAAGCACCAGCCAAGTAATGCATTTTAAAAGGTTAACCGGCGGCTTGAACCCACCAAACAGCCATATGAATGTAAACAAGGGGTCTAAACAGGTTAGTATTTTGGAAGCAGTAAATTGCAATTCCAGTTGCTGCTGGGGATGACTGTAATTGTAGGTCTTAAACGCATTAGGGGGCAATGATTGCACACACAATGTAGAAGCTTTCACTCTTCTTGTCATCTTAAAGATGCATTAACTCAAAGCCAAAATCAAGATAAACATTTCCCGAAATAACCCTTTCATTTATAACATTCTTTTTAACCTGTATTATTATGATCTCAAAATATTGGACTCAATAGGTATTTTACCTATAGATACATAGGAAAACATGACTGCCTTCTCAATTCCACAATAGGGTGCAATTGTGGCAAAAGAATTAAATCCATGCAGGTGGTAAAGTATTCTTCACCTTCAGAGATGGTATAGTTGGTTGGACTGTATAGTTTAACAACAAGCCTTCAGAGAAAGAGAAGTTCTACATCTTATGTGAAATGCAGAGCGCCTTAACCTCCCTGACGGTATTCCCAAGAGTTGCACAGGGTTAAATTTCAGCACCATTAGCAGTAACCCCGAGCCACACTCGGGATTGCATTGCAGGATCCTGGTGCAGGTTATTTACCTTGTCCCCAGGATCCTGCGATGTCCCCCCGCGATGTCCGTGGGCTCTGTCCTCCTCCGAAACTTCTCTGTGCCAGGCTCCGTTCCCTGCGAGCTTCGCGAAGCACGGGGGCGGAGCCTGGCGGCAAATTCAAAAATCATAACACATACAGTACTGTAATCTGTAAGATTACAGTACTGTATGAAATCATTTCACATCCCTTTTGTCCCCAATGCTTTGTCCAATGCCTTGCATGCAATTTTATATGATATATACTGTTCTTTCTGCCTGGAAACTTGAGATTGTCCATAGCAACCAAAAAGTGTCCCTTTACGTCAAAAGTGGCTTTAGACCAGCTAGAAAATAGCGATAGTAAATTAGAACACTTGCAGAATTGAGCGATAGTGAATTGTGGGGAAATGTATTTTATTCTTATATGTATTTTTTTTAATTAGTTACATTTATTTATTATATTATAAATTATGATTTTGTGTTTCAAACTTCATCATACCCGGGATATCGACTAGACACTTGTTTGGACAGATTTAAGTGTGTTATTGCTAAGAATTACAGGCCTACAATATAAAACGCCAAATTTCCATGCAAAATAATTGTAACCCTTTCAGCACCTAAAATCCAACATAATCACACCGCCAGGGGGGTAAAGATTCCTCTCTGCAGCTATCACCTATAGTTACATGCTTTAGGAAAGGTCCCTATGTATGCACTGCAACTATCACGCTAAAATTATACCACTTGCTGGCAGACACATTATCTACAACACGCTAAAACAGCAGCAAAGTCCATAGTTAGCAAGGGTTGAAATACTTTTGTAGCACAAAATTAAAAAGGCCCATGTCGTTTAGCTAGCACCAGTTTTAGTCTGTAAACACTAAAGAGTTTTCATGCATTTGTAAGCAAGGCTTTCAGTCTACTTTGAACATCTTAATAAAACAAACCTTAGAAATGGGGGGAAAAAAGCAAAAGGCTTGCTCTCACCCCAGCTGCATCTACTCAACCTTCTTTAGCTCCCCCTCCACTCCTTTCAACTACAGGGGGTGAAGTAAAAATTTCTAATACTTCCAAGTATGGAAGAGCATTAACTCACTCTTTGGGGTTGATTTACTAAAGGCAAATAGGCTGTGCCCTTTGCAAAGTGCAGTTGCTCCAGAGCTTAGTAAATGAGGTAAAGCTTCACTTTGCAAAGAATACCCAATCACATGCAAGTAAAATTAACGAAACAGCATTTTTGCTTGCACATGATTGGATGATGGAAGTCAGCAGAGCTTCTGCTCATTTACAAAGTTCTGGAGCAACTGCATTTACAAAGTGCACAGTCAATTTGCTTTAGTAAATCAACCCCTATGTGACAGTGCTGCTGCTTGATCATTAGTCCAGCACTATCCCTTGGGGCAGGGAAGATTCTCAGCCCTGTTTAAAGTGGTTGTAAGGCAGGTTTTTTATCTTAATGCATTCTATGCATTAAGATAAAAAGCATTCTGTGTGCAGCAGCCCCCTCGCACTTACCTGAGGTCCCTCTCTGTCCAGGGATGTCCACTAGTGTTTCAGCCATCCAAGATTCTCCATGCTGATTGGCTGAGACAAAGCAGCAGAGCCATTGGTTGCCACTGCTGTCAAAGTCAGCTGGCCAATCAGGTGATAGGGGGGCGGGGCTCCATGTCTTGAATGGACACAGGGAGCTGTGACTCGGCTCGGTTGCCCCCATTGCAAACTGCTTGTTGTGGGGGCACCGAACAGGAGGGAGGGGCCAGGATCACAGAAAAAGGACCTTAGAAGAGGGGGATCCGGGCTGCTCTGTGCAAATCCACTGCAATAGAGAAGGTAAATATGTTATATATGTTTGTTATTGTTATAGAAAAAAAAAAACGAGACTTTACAATTACTTTAAGCTTCAGCTGGAACTCGTAACTTACACAGAACTTTCTTTGCTTCTGTCAGCCTAGCATATAGGCAAGAAAGTGCAGGAACTATTAATATGTCCATCAAGGAAAAATAAAATTATTCTTTTTACTATGCCAAGCAAGGACAAAAGCACAGGTTTACTTTAAAATATAAAGCTTTTTTTATTGATTTATTTTTTATTTAGTTTTGGATAGGGAGAGATGAGGGGTTAGAACACCTGTTTTAATTGATGTCTGTGCCTCTCTTAGGGAGGTTCAACCTGTTTGTCATGTTTACCGTTATCACTAAAAGTGGAAGAAAATCACAAATTTAGGGTTGTCCCCAGAACAGTAGTACTAGTTCTGTCAGAATACCCAAGAACTGTCTGCTTCCGATCGGATGCAATGTGCCATTTGGCCAGCAATTTCCCCCCTGGCTACTATGACAAAAGTCAGTTGAATAATCCACTTTTGTCAATGCTGTTGCCAACTGGGCCACCTACGGAGTAAATTTCAGCCAATTTATCATGAACCAGTAAAAATTCAATGCTTGTATGTCCATGATTACTGGATTTAAATTATTTTCTTGTGCCTTTAATTAGAAGGCTAATTTTTTTTTAAGCCAGATATATACGGTTTGAACTGTCTGAGATTCAAAACGTTAATGGACAGGCTGAATGTACCAAGTTGAACAATCAACTTGGGTAAAACCAGCCTGCCGGATTCTCTTTTGGTTATCACTGTCTTCTGCTGGCGGGGACAGCTGCCCCCACCCCAAGAAGACAATTGCAGATTCTCGTGTCAACATTGTCTGTGTTGATGGGGGTATAGTGCGAAATTTGCACCGTGCCTAAGTTTCAGTCAGAGTTAGCTGTTCTTTTTAGAGTACTGGGCCTCGTTAATATGGGTATTTAAGCCCTTCTATGGTAGTGTGTGTGTGTGACCCTTAGGCTGGCCATACATAATATAATTTTATTGTACAATTTTCTTTTAGGTGTATCAAAACCATATAATATGAGATCAAACCTAAACACTTTTAAATTGCATGCAATCAGGCAGGCCCTTGCACTACATAGTTCAAGGTAAATCTAAAGGAAATTGAACAAGAAAATTGTATAATGTATGGCCAGCTTTAGGCAGGCCATACACGATTCAAAAACTGAACTGTGCAACAGGCTGAATGTACCAAGTTGAGCAATCGACCAACTTGGATACAACCGGCATGCTAGGTTTTACCTGCGATTATCGTTAGCGGCTGCTATAGCCGCTAGCAATAATCCCTCTATTCTCCAGTACTTCCCTTGCCCTCCACCGCCGGGAGAAGACAATGACCCAAAAGGAGAAATCCCCTCATTAACACAGTATTGATGGGGGAAATCAAGCAAATTTCCTCCCTGCAACCTACTTGGTTGCAGGGAAGAAATTTGCTCCTTGTATGGCTGGCCTTAGTCCTTTTTCAAGTCCACTTTTAACCCCTGATCTACAGGGTAAGGTAGAATAACCATAACACTAACTCAGGAAAACAAAAATTCCTGCTATGGTAAATCTGGGTGGACAGGGTTAAAACCACCTACAAATCTTTTTTTTAGAAGTCTTAACGCTTTCTTTTTATATATCTGTAATGGCAAATACAAGGCAGACAAGAGCAGAACACTTCAAGCGATGGGACAGTCCCTGTTGTCCCGTTGCAGTAATAATGATGAAGGCGGCTACTTGTAGAGTACACATTCCCTGCCACACAAGTGATTTCAGGCACATTGCTCTACCATTTGACAAGACAGGCTGTAAAATGAGCTTAAACCTACATAAAATAACAGAGCGCCATCACCCTCTGCTCATCCCATGGAAGCAATTCAGCCGAATGTCTGTCTAGGCTGTAAATAAATCGCAGAGAGTAACTGAGGACACCGCTCTAAACTCTTCTCAGAGAACTTTGTATCCAGTCTTTCAAAGAAGAGGTGTACACTTTAATTTTCAACCTTAGGGAGACCTTAATTAACTAACTATTGACAAAAACACGCATAAAGTTGTTGCCTGAAGAGCAGAATAATTAATGGGCTTTTGGTAACTTCTTTATTATTTCCAACAGATAAGGTCTTCTGGCTGTTATCAAGGTTTTTCTGGTATCATTAATTCTTTGAGACAAAGCCTTAAGCAGAAATCTGAATATGTTGAGTTGGAGACAGAATCGCGGTAAAGTGTCTCCAAAACCAACCCATAGTATTCAAAATAGTGCAGCTAAGAATCATAAGTATAAGGCTTCATGCACACTGGACGTTATAATAATGTTATAAAAATGCCAGTAGCTTTGCAGGGAGTTTTTCAACGTTTTTCCAGCGTTTTTGCAATAGCATTTTTCACCATTTTTTCAGCTAACATTACTGGCTTTTTTACAATGTCCAATGTGCAAGAGGCCTAAGGGCCAGTGATTCTAAATATACTGCAGCAGATATATAAAAACATGAGGTTTAATAAAAAGTATGTTTAGAAGGCCCCCCTCCAACACTGACAGCACCCCTTTATACAAGTTAGTCTCTAGACACTGCTGCAATAAAGACAAAGGCTGCTAAAGTGTATACAGTATATATAGGGATGCACCGATACATTTTTTAAAAAAATTTTTATGAGTACCAATACTTTTTTTCTTTTTAGTACTCACCGATACCAAGTACCGATACCTACCACAAATTTATTGTTTACATTTCAGCTGTCAGCAATGGTACAAAGCATTGAAAAGTTATTAACAAATTACATTTTTTTTTGGGGGGGGGGGGCTTTTTTCAATGTGAAACGTGTAAATATATGTTAAAGGTGTAAAAATATTAACAAAAAAAGCAAATAAAATGATTAGTTTATAAAAATAGAAGTGAACAAAAAAAAATCTGCAGGAAAATAATTAATCACCTCAATACCAGGCACTTATACACCTTCCTGTCCAGGCCAATTTTCAGCGCTGTCGCAATTTGAATGACAATTGCGCGGTCATGCTACACTGTACCCAAACACATTTTTTTTATCATTTTGTTCCCACAAATAGAGCTTTCTTTTGGTGATATTTGATCACCTCTGCGATTTTTATTTTTTTTGCGCAAAAAATAAAAAAAGAGAGGAAATTTTGAAAAAAAAAGTTTTTCTTTGTTTCTGTTAAAATTTTTTGTAAATAAGTTTGTTTTCTTCTTCATTGACGCGCACTGATATGGCTGCAATGACGGGCACTGATAAGACGGAACCGATGAGGTGGCACTAATGAGCAATGATGGCCACTGATAGGTGGGCACTGATAGGTGGCATTGCTGGGCATCACTGAATTAATTTGTTCCATAATGGTGCCAATCACTGCCCATTTGTGGGCACTGATTGGGCATTAATTTGTACATGTGGATGGCCATGGGGGATGTACCTGGCCATCCACATGTTACGTGCTTCCCTGGTGGTCCTGGAGCAGAGGAGAGACAATCAGCACAGACCCCCCTGCCTCTGTCAGACATGAGTGAGGAAGTCGATCAACGGCTCTTCCTGTTTACATCGTGATCAGCCGTGATTCGACACGGCTGATCACGTGGTAAAGAGCCTTCGTCGGAGGCTCTTTACCGAGATCGGTGTAGCGGTGTGTCAGACTCACACACCGCACCACCAATCACCACAGGCGTGCGGCGGCTGTTATCCTGCAGGACGTCATATGACGTCCAGTCAGCATAACTGAACCACTGCCCAGCCATCATTCTGCTATAGGCTGGGCGGGAAGTGGTTAAACGGAGGAGAATAAGGAGTTATTAAGGCTGATTAGAGTCAATTAAGGGTTAACAATTTAATTAAAAACAAAAAAAAAAAAAAAAATTTTTTTTTACTTGACAGTAGAGCTGCGCGATCCTGGATAAAATAAGAATAACGATTTTTTTTTTTTGTTTAGAATAAAGACCACGATTCTCTTGGCGTAATATCTTTCACATTATACAAAAAAATTGGGATAACTTACTGATCAGTTTTTCTTTAATTCATTGAAGTGTATTTTTTTCCAAAAAATTGCATTTGAAAGACTGTTGCGCAAATACAATGCGACATAAAATACTGCAACAAATCTCTAGTCTTTAAGTGATTAAACTGTCCTCATTTACAGACCGAAGTTCAACCCTTTAATCTAAAAGAACCAAATGATTACATTGTTTATAGTTATCGCTCAGCGCCAAACAATGTTGATAAACATTTGCCGGCTTTTTTTTTTTTTTTGCTTTTTTATTGACAGCTGTGAGCAGAGAATGGCTCTGCATTTGTTACAAAGAATCGTGGAAATGCCGGATTAAGATCGTGAAGGGGGGGGGGGGGGGGGTGTTAAATCGAGATTGCAATTTTTTAACGAATAATCGTGCAGCTCTACTTGACAGGTTGCTTTAAACTGACTAAATTTGCAGACCGAAGTAAATCCCTTTGATCTGTAAATGAATAAACAGAAAAAAATAAATGAGAAAATTTTATTTTTTTTTATCTATCTGTTTCAGCAGCTATGTTGTTGATGTTGATAACCCGGCTGTTTTTTTTTTTTTTTTGACAGCTCCAATTGCTGGGACTTTGTTTACACTTCAGCTGTTAACAGGGGAACCCCACTGAGAGCTGAATAAGTCATCAGTTAAGGACACAGCGACCCCGCTCCTTAACAACCAATAATTGTCTGCTCCCCCCCCCCCCCCCCCCCCCATTACATTTGAGCTGCCAGTGGGGAAATCCTGCAGAGAGATGAAATTACTGAGCCTGAAAGTATCGGTTTCAGGTATCAGAGCATTTGCACAAGTACCAATACTTATGCAAATGCTTAGTATCAGTGCAACCCTAGTACACACCAAACTTGAGGAAAGAAAGTCTTTTCTACAGCACTGCAGCAAAACTCCATTCTGCCATGATATGAATTATTAAGGAACAGATGTTCCTACCTACTGTTGGTAGTAATAACAGTTTAGATCAAGTTTAATGATATATAAGGATATAGGAAGGAAAAAAAAAGTCCTGCAAGCAGCATCTTTGGGGCGGTGCGGGAGCCCATTGAAATGAATGGGCAGCGCCGCAACACGGGCCCTAGCAGGGGTAAAAGCGTCCTGCTAACGGCCAAATAGCGGCGCTATAAAAGCAGTAAAGCACCACTAAAACTAGCGGTCAGTGAGCCAAAGAGGAATGCGCAGGGGGCAGGGCCCAAGCCATGGCTATGTGGGAAAAAACAAACAGAGCATTGGCTAGGGAGCAAGCCTGCTTGGGTGCCCCCATTGCAAACTGCTTGCTGTGGGGGCACTTGGCAGGAGGAAGGGGCCTGTAGAGCTGGCGCTGGACGCAAGAAAATGAGGATCGACGTTGCGCTGTACAAAATCACTGCACAGAACATATATTACAGGTTTGTCGTCATTTATAAAAAAAAAAAATATTATATATATATATATATATATATATATATATATATATATATATATATATATATATACACACACACACACACACACACACACACACACACACATACACACACCCCTTCACAGTCACGTTAAAACCACAAAACAACCCCCCCCCAATCTCACTGGTGGTCAGTGGCAGTGTTTATCCCCCCACCAAGTATACAGTTGCATGGAAGACCCATATGCTGTTTGTTTCTATAGAATATGGAACACCATGTCAACTATGAAACCACATGTATATTTTGTTCAGTGGTGACAAATATGTTAGCTTTAAGTACATTACTTGTACAGAAAAATTATATTGGCAATGAAAGGGCTAAGGCAATGCATCAAAAACAAATGCAACTGGCTGGTGCTGAAACAGAACCAGGGATTTAATTTGCTTGTGTGGGGCCAAGCTGTTCAACAGATCTGCCACACACAGCTGATTATACTGGCATGTTCTAAGACCCAGAGAAGGTTAGAAGGGAAACAGCAGTGCCTTATTGTCGTTCGCATAAAGCTATGGTTCCATGCGACTTGGCACAAAATGCACACAGGACAATTGTGAGCATTGTGGTGGGAGGATCATGTGCTTCTAAGCAGCTGCTCTGTACTAATAGGGAGACGAATGCTAGCAGTTCTTCCATATTGTCAGCCATTGTGAAATCCAGCTGCCATCAGAAATCTGGAGCCAGGAAAGAAGGAGCACAAGCATCAGGCATTTATGGAGAAAGCGGCCTGTGGCTAGATTGTATTTATAGAATAATATCCTGCAAGCTGTATTTAGCTTTAGTTCAAGGGTTCTGTTATCAACCTAACTTCCATCTATAATGCCTAATCAACGGCATACATTTCTAACAATCGCACTTGATTACTGTGTATGGTCACAAGCTTTTGTTCACCACCTGCAGTATGGCCTGACCTACACACACACACATGTCCTTTTCCCCAGATCTACATTTGCTGACCAACACAACAATAACTTCATTTAATTGTTGAATTACAAGATGGTTAAGATGAAAAGAGATACATTTCATATACAGCAAATTGTACAAGTTTCATAAACTGCACAACAGCTATAGGTATATAAAGTGAATCGGACACCCTGTCTAGTAGTAATGCTCAACCTTTAAAGCAACTCTGTCGTAAAATTAAAATAAAATCTGTAGAATTGAAATACACATGTGCGCTGCTACCTGCTAAAGAACTTGTAATTCTGTTCAGCCGCTCTTGTGATTTACCACCTGAACAACCAGGCAGGTGACACTTATTTCCTGGCTCAGTAACATGGCTTATTTCTGCTCACTGGACAATGAATCAGTAGGGGGATGACCCAGGAAGAAAGATATAACGTGCAGTCACCCACCCTATACAGCCATTTAGGCACAAAAGGGGTTGGAGGATCACAAGAAATTGTTCAATACTTACAAATCTTTTGGCAGATAGAACAGCCCTTATACAAGTCTTTTGCTGCATCTGACCTTTAAGGGCCAAACACATGGGCCGAATATTTTAATACAATAATATATATTATATAATATATTTTGCACTGCTTATTGTTGGGCTACAGCTCCAGAAGTTCAAAATGCAATTACAACTTTCTACAGGCCTGTGTTCTTGCTTCACTTGAGGCATTTATTGTAAAGCCATTCTAAACAGGAAGTTTAGTGTAGATTAAGGTGGATGCAAACCTGAAATTTATTTATTTTTTTTAATCATACTGAGTAGAGTATAAGATTTCCTATCATTTGAGCCCAGTCTTGCCACACAGAGTCAATCCATCTCTGAGCAATCCTCTTTTATTGTGCAGTGAGATAAATCTTGACAAACTGAGAAAAACGTTGTCAAATCCTCCCCCTTGCTGTGAGTGACAGGTGATTTACATATCAAGTGCACTAGCCTAGGAGACATGCAGTATTTTTTAATTCCCTCCCACTCCTTTCTTCAGCAGCTCTGCAGGGATTGGCTGTTCCACACCTCAGCATGATTTGACATGCTGAAGTCATGTGGGTACTTTTTGGTCTTTTCACTGGATGTTAGAGATCATAGCAGAAATTCAGTGTTAGAAATACACAGGAGAAAATGCATATTGACAAGGGGAGTGTAAAGATGGGCGGGGAGTCTACTGACATCACGACTCCACCCACCGAGCTCCAGACAACAGACCCACCCACAGAATATGCAGTTTTTCGGGTCTAATAACAGACAGAGGGGAGACATTGACAGGTAAAGATACATGCAGGAGGCATGTATATCCTTATAGATAACCCCTATGGCAGTAGTTTAGAAAGGATGACATTGGGTTTACATCCACTTTAAGCCTTGGTTCACACTGAAAGCGGGATTGAAATTGTGCGAGTTCAGCTGAACTCGCACAATTTCATACCTGCATGTCAGGCCGACTTCAGGAGCGATTTTAGAGACATTTGTGCGGTTTCCTGCATAGATGTCTATGCAAAACACATCCCGAAGTCACCAAAAGTAGCACAGAAAATACTTTTGGGAATTGGTGCGGCTCCACAAAGCCGGCGTCACACCGATTCGGAGGTTGCCATTGCCATCAATAGCCACCGAATTGGCATGCGATTTGACATGCCAAATCGCATCAATGTGAACCTAGGCTCAATGTTGGAAAGTTTACATACCTCCTTTGTGAGGCTGTAACAATGGAACAAAGGATTTCTGTATATATGTGCTCACAAGATTACTAATGAGGCACTCCGTCATATGCTACTGAGGACAGCTCCCTGTTACCCTAAGTTGACTGTGCTCTTTAGTAGAGCCTTGATGAGAGAAAGCCTAATGGACGACACGCAACAGATTATCATCCAGATACTATGGCAAGAACACACAGGAGCTGCACACGTGTCTCTGAGCTTTCAAATACAGAATCCCCTCAGTCAATGTTCTCTGCTTGCGGAAAAGGTGAAATAATTTTAATGTATAGGGAGTACGGAGGAGATTTAAGAAGCTGGGCATATAATGAAACTTTTCAAGCAGTTGAGGGGATGTAACAAAGCATGGGAGACCAGCAGATTTCAAAGCACATAAGACTCAGAGAAGATGAGGCCATGGCGTGAACTGCCAGTAAGGTACAAAGGAGGAAGAAGAGTGCTAGAACAGCACAGGTAGAGGAATGATTGAATCCGCTCCCTGCAGAGACTCCATCCTGAGATGTGAAAGAAGGCCATTACATTCCTCTGTTTGAAACTAGACTGAAAAGGTGGGTCAGTGCACATTCTCTCTGCTATTACCACCTTCCGTCTTCTTACCGGAGATAAATCCTACTGAAAATAATACTAGACAAAATAGAAATTAAAGCGCAATGACAACTCAAGGCTGCTCACTCTTAGCGTGTAAAGGAAAAATTTTTTTGGTTCTGGATAGATAAAAATTTAGCCAAAACTTAAAAAACAAACTTTTTATTTACTCTTGAACAGTATAGGGAACGATTAAAACTGCTGTTGGGTTTGTACTGCATTCTGGGACACTGTATGAGAGCTTTCCTCTTTTTATCGTGACAGCAGTTTTTCAAGACAAGAATAGAGGGAAAAAAACAAACAGCAATACGTACATAATGTTTAATTTTTATTTTAGAAGTGTAGAAGCTTAGAATCCCCCATCAGCTATTCATTGCAGTCTGTGTTGCTAGATTCCACCTCCAGATGTGATAAGAACAGTTACGCACATTCCACACCACATCAAAAAAATACCTATTAAAAATAAAAAAAAGGATAGCAGAAAAAGAAAAGCCCATCTGAACACTTTTGGGTGGGTTGCTGCTTCACTCCCACCACACATATCGGTATCTTCCCTAGACTTCAATGCTCTGTAGTAACAATATGACGTGGTAGGAAGATCTAGTGTGTGTGGCAGCAGGAACAGGGATACACACACTTGGAAGTGTGCAACACTTACAGCTGCCAGGATGTAGTAGCGTTTCAAGACAAAGTTAAACTTGTAAACTCAAATGGTCCAGATAGCTTTAACAGCCTTGTCTATATTCCATTAACAGTGCAGGAGAGCTGCAATGACAGAGGCACGCATTCTGACCATGCTTTCAGGGCTCAGCAGCCATGATAAACATGGTCAGCTCTCAGAGGGACAATCAGGACCAGGCAGGATCAACCAGGTACTGTAGAGCAGTGTTCCTCAACTCCAGTCCTCAAGGCGCCCCAGCAGGTCATGTTTTCAGGATTTCCCTCAGATGAAATGGCTGTGGTAATTACTAAGGTAATGAAACTGATCAAATCACCTGTGCAAAATAATGGAAAGCCTGAAAATATGACCTGTTGGGGCACCTTGAGGACTGTAGTTGAGAAATACTACTGTTGAGCCAGGTTCTCCAAACTATGGCCCTCCAGTTGTTCAGGACCTGCAATTCCCATCATGCCTAGTCATGTCTGTGAATGTCAGAGTTTTGCAATGCCTCATGGGATGTGAAGTTCCGCAAAAGCTGGAGGGCCGTAGTTTGGAGATCCCTGCTGTAGAAGATAGAAAGGGGCAATTGAAAAAGCAAAAGCAGCTTGTACTTTAAAGAGACAGGAGCATCTTTTATTTATTTTTTATTTTTTATTTTTTTTGAGGGGGGGGGGGGCTAATGATCACTTTAAGCATAGATTTGCTTCTTATACAGGGCTGGCCATCTTTTAGAAGTGATCCGGTGACAGAGTCATTAAGCCCAAAATCTTGCTCAGTACTAACAAAATGGAGGGCCAGCGCACCCTTACAAAACAGGCATCCCTATCCCATTCACTGTGATAAAGAGAGAAATAAACTGAAGCAGATACAAAAAAGGCAGACAAACCAAACTGATATCAACGCACTTCCAAAGCACAGAAGCAGATGGTTAAAACTGGCAAAAAAGAGAGAGAGGAAAAAAAAAAGCTCTCATTCATTCAGAACCGACAGATGCGAGAAGTTTAAAATATTGCTGCTTTAGGATACACAAAGACTGTCAGCCCAGATTGTGAGTTTGGGCCAGTCTATCAGTTATTAATGATCTTGAAGAACAGAAGTCCTAGAACACAGTTGTGAAGGGAAAAAAATTGTGTGACAGACACGGTGCTATGTGGGCTGCCAGTCTCCTTAGAGATGGAATAGAAATTTGAAACAAATTCTGCTGTAGGAAGGGCAAAAGATCCAACAAAAACTTTTATTTTCTTACTAAAGAGTCAACAAACGGGCAAATCAGGTAAAAGCGTTAAACCATCACTCATTTTGTTTGGACATATAGCTCCATGTCAGAATAAGACCTCCTACATAAGACAATTTTATTAAGAGCGCATATTGCTTTATATTTCCCTACTAGTCTTTAATCTTGTTTGGGATCTTTGCAATCTGCAATCAGAGCAATTATATTAAAAGCAAGGGCATAGAATAGCAGGGTTATAGGACTGTCATCAAATGGAAAAGTGGCTGCTTGGTATTAGTGAACAATTAAAGTATTTATCAACTCTGTTATTCAAAATAAATGACATGGGTTTATCAGGGAGAAAAAAAATATTTGTATATTGGTATGGTACTCTGGATACAGCTTAAAGTTTCACCCATATAAATTTATTAAGTCAATAATTTACCCACCAACATAAGGGAAAACAAATCTAATTTATGAAGCATAAGTGGTATCATTTAAATTAGCAGGTTATAAATTTCCATCTCAAACGGCACCAGACAGGGTTATCACGTGTCCCCCCTACTATTCTTTCTCTCTCTGGAGCCCTTTCTACAACATATCAGAGGTAACTCGTCCATCCGAGGCACTGAAGCCGGCAAATACCAACACAAAGTGCCAGCTGATGACCTTTTATTTTATATTACTGAGCCTCTTACCTACTTACCCTCTTGTTACAGGAGTTGAAACGCTATAGTAGCTTGTCTAAGTTCAAGGTCTACTTACAAAAATCAGAGGCCTTAAATGTCTCCTTATCAGACGTTACCAGAGCACGATTATGCCCTGTTTTCCTGTTCAAATTGGCTGCCCGCTCGATTCAATATCTGGGAATGAAAATCCCTGCAAATTTAACAGCCCTTGCACACTGGGGCGGGGGGCGGCGTCGGCGGTAAAACGCAGCTATTATTAACCGGGGCGGTTTTACCCCCCGCTAGCGGCCGAGAAAGGGTTAAATACCACCGCAAAGCGCCTCTGCAGAGGCGCTTTGCCGGCGGTATAGCCGCGCCGTCCCATTGATTTCAATGGGCAGGAGCGGTATACACACCGCTCCTTCACCGCTCCGAAGATGCTGCTGGCAGGACTTTTTTGACCGTCCTGCCAGCGCATCGCTCCAGTGTGCAAGCCCTCGGGGCTTTCACACTGGAATGAAAGCAGCGGCACTTTCGGTGCGGTTTGCAGGCGCTATTATTAGCGCAATAGCGCCTGCAAACCGCCCCAGTGTGCAAGGGCTCTAAATGACAATTTTCCCCTCAACTACCAGCCTTTCCTGTCAACGCTAACCTCGTACCTTAAAAAGTGGGACTCTCTGGCTCTTTCCTGGTTTGGCCACTGTAACGTACTTAAGATGACCGTGATGCCCAGACTCTTGTACTTATTGCAGGCACTGATGGTAAAAATACCTCAGACCTTTTTCACACGGTAGTTTTTCCTCAGACCTCTGTTCACACGTTCGGTATTTATCAAATTAATCTGGCAATAAACATCCAATCTTTAGAAGAGCGTAATTGTTACGACCTAAGCTGAAGGGCGGTGTGGGTTTCCCGGATCCGGCCCTGTGTTATACTAGGGCACATATGACCAGAGTTATGGACTGGTGCCGACAGTGACCTGAAACTCTGGATATCGCTGATCCGGAGACCGCCCAGGCTCTGTTTCCTGGCGTACCTTGGCAAGGAAAACCCACATTACCCATTTAACTACTCATCCATTGATTGGCCTCACTTTAGCAGAACTGGACAGGTTTTTCCGACTATCTTCACTGAGCAGTTTTCCATCCCCAATAACTCAGATTGTAGGTCACCCAGGGTTCATACCTGGTCTCACTGATCCAACTTTTCATTCACAAAGCTCACAGGGACTTCTGAGAGCCTCTCAACTATTACGATCATCTGGTTGGATATCTACAGAGACTTTGCTCTCTGGATGGGCTCCTCTTAAACTGGATTACTATTCAATTGTCGCACTTTCTTAGATCGTTGCCTAAGCCGGTCCTTTTTGCTAGTAAGCTCCACTCTTTCGAGGAACTTTGCCTGGGAGCGGGCCCGATTCGGAGTTCCTTATCAACTTATAAATCTCTGCTAGATCTCCATGCCACTGAAGACCCACCCCCCGTTTTTAGCAAAAATGGGAGAGAAACTTGCAAGTTCCCTTTACTGAACCCCAAAAAGAATGCATATTTTTTTTGCTCAGAAATTCTTCCTATGCAGTAAATATCAGGAGACCACTTACTAAATTATGACACGTTGGTATAGAACCCCATCAGTTTTGGCAAAGATATTCCCTCATCAGATGGATAGCTGTTGGCGTTGTCGCCTCCATTCGGGTACCCTCCTACATATTTTTTGGGAGTGTCCTACGCTTGCCACTTTCTGGCAACCAGTGCTTAAGCTCATACATAAATTCACAGACATTTCTTTACAAAATATCCTAGCTGCGATCCTACTTAACCTTACCCTATTGTCAAGGAAACGTTACCACAAATCTCTTCTCAAACATCTCCTTAAGGCGGCACAGGCTTGCATTCCACCTCTGTGGATGCAACACTCCACCCCAATGGTGGCCCAGTGGCTCGCAAGAGTGAAGGACAGAGCAAATGGAAGATCTGACCTCCGCTTTACAGGATGTCAGAGGAACACAAGTCAAGATGGTTTTACTGAGACCTCTTCCGCTTCTCTGGCAAATTTCTCAAATATACCTAATTAAGATTCATTGTCGGTGATTCCCACTGCTTGACTGACGCTGTTGATCCCTGCTCCATGGAGGTGACCCCTCCATCCCCTACCTTCCCTAGCTTTCCTTTAACAATTCCCCCCACCCCTTTTATTTTTTATTTTTATTTTTTTAAACTTTTTTTAAACTTTATTTCTCCTTTTCACGCTTTCTTCATCTGCTTCCTTTTCATCTCTTAAAATAAAAATAAAATATATGGTATATACAGGCATGTGTTATCTACCCTGTTTCCGACTTCCCTCTACGACACGACAGATTTGGGGTTATGCTTCCTCAAACAAGCTTGCCGTCAGCACAACCTGCTTAAAGGGTTCTATATATGTAGGTACAAATGTTTTGTCTTTCTTAATCGCACTTAATTGCTTGTTTCGATCTTTCGCAATACAGTACGCAGTTTTGTTTGTACCTTATAAGCTTGACTGTACTGAGAGGTTGTCCTTTCATTTTACCTGTGACACATCTTTAAATAAAAAATAAATAAAATAATAATAAATAATCCCATATTTCTCTTTTTATTTATTACAGGTACTTATATAAGGCTGTCAACTTACACAGTGCTTTACCCATATTACACTCTAAAGTATTTTAACCTGCCTTTTTGGCTGGCAGGGGACACTGTGTTCACAGACATTGATTTTTGGAAGTATTCCTGAGGCCATGCAGTGATGTCCATCACAGAATCATGCCTGTTTTAATGCAGTGCTGTCTGAGCACCAGAAGAGCACAGACATCCAATATTGCATTTCAGGCCCTGTCCCTTGCGTACAGAGATTTCTCCAGATTTTCTGAATCTTTTGATATTATGTACTGTAGATAATGATATATTTAATGTCTTTGCAATTTTACATTGAGGAACATTATTCTGAAATTGTTCAACATTTTTTAGACACAGCTTTTCACAGATTGGTGAACATGACAATCTTTAGTTCTGAAACGCTCTGACTCTCTAAGATGCTCATTTAATACCCAATGTTACTGACCTGTTGCCAATTAACCTAATTAGTTGCAAAATGTTCTTCCGGCTCTTCCTCATTAGTACCACTTACTTTCTCAGCTTTTTGTTGCTCTGTCCTAACTTTGAGATGTGCTGCTACTATCAATTTCAAAATTACCTTATTTTTTTCTTAAATGGTACATTTTCTCAGTTTAAACATTTGATATGTTTTCTCTTTTCTATTGTGAATAAAATATGGGTTTGTAAGATTTGGAAATTCTTGCATTATGTTTTTATGTTGATTTTATCAGCGTCCCAACAATTTTGGAATTGGGGTTTTATAACCAACCAAACTGTAGAGGAAAAGAGAAATGCGGGGGTTAGCATTTACAAAGCACTATAATTCAGATGTTACAGAATCATATATAGTAAATAACTAGCAGAGCAGTCAGCTTCACTAAACAGCTCAGAGGCAAATTTCCTTAGATGGAAGAAGGCTGTAGGATATCAGCTCGCAGCAACCGAATTGGATAACTGGGAATTTATAGATGCACAGGTGTTTTGTGATGTTTTTTGATTCCCAAAACATGACACTGAATTTACCAAAGAAATAGATGGATGAAGCTTGCAAAGTAAATACAGAACAAACAAGAATATCATTACTAACATTACACCTATTTTCTGATATCAATTTTTATGTTGCAGCAGCCAGAAAATGTTTTATGCAAATTGTACAGTTTCCGAATATAACCTAAAATCAGCTCAAATGAATGAGATTACAGAATGTGCTGAAAATTGGATCATATTTTATTACACATAAACAACTACATTTTCTTGGGAAGAAAGCCTTCATTTAGAAATCTACAACCTAAGCTTTCATTTTTCTATGCCGTCAAAAATGTGCTCAACAACGCAGACTAAATAAACATTTAGTCCAAATCTCTACACTAAATCTAAACACTGTACACTAGAGCAGCTTTTCTTAACCAGGATTCCTCAAGAGTTTGCATTGAAATGAGTAATCACTAACATCATAGATATTTTTAGATGGGATCTGGCATATCTGAGCAGCATGTCTGCGCATGCGCTGGACCCTTTGTGCATGCGCAGACACGCTGCAATAACTGTCAGTAAACAAGCAGAGACTCCCGCGCTGTATCTGTGCATGCATGAGATCCTGCAGGCTGCCTCCTAAGATGAGTGATGTAGAAATCCCAGGAAGGGGTTTTTGCAGGACCCCAAGCATGTGCAGAAACTCTGCAACAGATCTCAAAGTGACTCATGGCATTCTTGTGCATGTGAGGGGTCCGGTTACATCATTCTTGCCAATGAGGGAATATACTGGTATATCACTTTAGATGTAGGACTCTATTAAACTATTTAGGGGCTGTAGAGTAAACATTTTTGAGAGCTTAGGCTTCTAAGGGACTGATGCACCTTCAATACACATGTTAAAGCATGCTGTAGATTACATCAATTTTTACTTTTACTTTAATTTGACTTTTAATCTGGACATCAAGTTGATAAATATTAAAAAAAAAGCAAGCTGAAGTCAAAGTGCTATTTGCCTGTATTGCCTAAGGTCCCCCTGCAGCTGATCTTTTCCCCATAACTGTGTGGAGGTGGACATCTTGATAGGGCTTTGCTTCCTCAGGTCTATGACTGATATAAAAAAAAAAAAAAAAAAAAATCAGCAGAAGTAGTTCAAAAACACAGATCCACAGAATAAATAAAGCAAAATTGTGGGCATTCTTGCACTGCAAGTCTTTGGGTACAGCTTTCTCTTCAACAATGAACAGCATGGCTGTGACATCAAGTCTCACTCCAAATCTCATGAGGCTGGGAGCAAGAGGAGGAGCAGGACATTGCACTCTTTATTTACAATTTCAATCTACAACTGCTTTGAAATATACTTATTCCTGTTTGCATTGGAACTAATGTACGAGCAGCTGTGACTATTTCCCATAACAAGAAGTCCACTTATCATATTAAACCGTCTGTATATGTCAGCAGCCCAAATACCTGCCAAGAATCAGCAGTGCTTTAGGTAACCTCACACTGCAGATATACAACTAGGCTCAAGACTAGGGAGGAAATGTACTGCTATTTTTCATGGAAGGAAAGGGTAGATTTTTTTAGGGTACTGCTTAGGCACAATTAACATTTCTAAAAGCTCTTCATGATATAGCAAACCTGGTTTACACCAGTGCGGCTTTGAAATCGCGCTACTTCAGCATGTTTCAAAGCCACAGATCATTCCGATTTGCACCTCCGATTCCATTGCGGCTTGTGACTTCATTTCACAGAAGCCTATACAAGTCGCAATGAAATTGTAAAAAAAAAAAAAAAAAAAAAAAGCAGTACAGGAACCTTTTGTACAGTAGCTGGGAATCACGACGATTGGAACGGTTCCATTGCTGGCTTTTGGGTGCGACTTGTCATGCGATTTGAAACTGGCAAATCGAATGACAAATCACACCAGTGTGAACGAGGGCTTACTGAAGCATTTACCGACTTCCAAACGGAGATCTTGTAAAGTGTAAACATAAGCAACATTTTTAAAATTTTCCTGTTTATTAAGCCTGTTTTTGAGTACTTGATTAAAACCAAATTATTTGCTTGAGAGGACAATATATTGGAATTTTTAAGCCCAACAATAAACTAAGAACACATCAGTAAGGATAAAGACTACACAATGAGCACAAACTGATGGACGCCCTGCTTATGTTCTTGAAAAGACAAAACAAGCATCCATCTCACTATGACCTTAATACTGGAAATCAAGTTACATTGAGACTAGTAACTTGATTTAATGGCTCTAATGCTTTTAATTTTCCCATCTACCCTGCAAAGTAGATCTACAGGGCCTACGCTGAGATGCAACCAAGACAGCCTTCGTAAAATCTGAACTACTTTCTTTTTCCCGTTTAATAATTCCTAGAGATTGACTTACATAGGTCTGCATTGTTTTAATTTGGTTCACTGCTGTGCGTGATTTCCTGCAATTTGATTTGGGAAAATCAAATTTTTGTATCAGTCTGGGTAGAAATGAAATAAAGAGGGTAAACTGGTATATAAAATAATTTCATTGTGTTTAGGTGAATTACGTCCACATCCTAGGCAGAGGAGGAACAGAACATTGCACTGTTTATGAAAAAACATTACAATTTCAATCTACAACTGCACTGAAATATACTTATTGTAATTTGTTTGTGTTGGGACTAATGTACGAGTAGCGGTGACTATCACCCATAACAAAAAGTCCACTTATCATATGGAGCCGTCTGTACATGTGTGCACAACAAATCCCTATCAAGAGTTTGCTAGGGCTGAAAGGGTGTATACCTGTAACGAGCCATATACTGTTGTGCTCATAAGTTTACATACCCTGGCAGAATTTATGATTTCTTGGCTATTTTTTACAGAATATGAATAACACCACAAAAACTTTTCTTTCACTCATGGTTAGTGTTTGGCTGAAGCCATTTATTACCAATCAACTGTGTTTACTCTTTTTAAATCATCACAACAGCAGAAACTACCCAAATGACCCTGATCAAAAGTTTACATACCCCAGTTCTTAATACCGCCCCCATTAACATCAATGACAGTTAGTCTTTTGTGGAATTTGTGGATGAGGCTCTTTATCTTCTCAGATGGTCAAGCTGCCCATTCCTCTTGGCAAAAATCCAGTTCCTGTAGATTCTTGGGCTGTCTTGCATGAACTCCACGTTTGAGATCTCCCCAGAGTGGCTTAATGATATTGAAGTCAGGAGACTGAGATGGCCACTCCAGAACCTTCACTTTATTCTGCTGTGACAGCTTGACTTGGCCTTGTGTGTTGGATCATTGTCATGTTGGAATGTCCAAGTACGTCCCATGCGCAGCTTCCTGGCTGGTGAATGCAAATGTTCCTCCAGTATTTTTTGATAACATACTGCATTCATCTTGCCATCAATTTTTACCAAATTTCCTGTGCCTTTGTAGCTCACACATCCCCAAAACATCAGCGATACACCTCTGTGTTTCACAGTAGGAATGGTGTACCTTTCATTATAGGCCTTGTTGACTCCTCTCCAAATGAAGTGTTTATTGTTGTGGCCAAAGAGCTCAATTTTGGTCTTTACTTTGTGCCAGAAGGTTGGAGGCTTGACTCTGTGCTGTTTGGCGTATTGTAAGCGGGATACTTTGTGGCATTTGTGTAGTAATGGCTTTCTTCTGGCGACTTGACCATGCAGCCCATCTTTCTTCAAGTGCCTCATTATTGTGCATCCACAGCCACACCACATGTTTTCAGAGAGTCCTGTATTTCACCTAAAGTTATTTGTGGCTTTTTGTTTGTATCCTGAACAATTTTCCTGGCAGTTGTGGCTGACATTTTAGTTGGTCTACCTGACCGTGGTTTGGTTTCAACAGAACCCATCATTTTCCACTTCTTGATTAGAGTTTGAACAGAGCTGATTGGCATTCTTAATTCCTTGGATATCGTTTTATATCCCTTTCCTCTTTTATATAATTCAACTACCTTTTCCCGCAGATCCTTTGACAATTCTTTTGCTTTCCCTATGACCCAGAATCCAGAAATGTCAGTGCAGCACTGGATTAAAGATGCAAGGGTCTGTCAGGAGTCCAGAAACTCATTGACCTTTTATACACACAAACTAATTACAAGCAAACAGATCACAGGTGAGGATGGTTACCTTTAATAGCCATGTGTGCATGTTATCAGGCCAAAATCACCAGAGTATGTAAACTTTTGATCAGGGTCATTTGGGGAGTTTCTGTTTTCATTATGATTTAAAAAGAGTAAACAGTTGATTGATAATAAATGGCTTCAGCCAAACCCTAACCATAAGTGAAAAAAGTTTTTGTTTGTGTTATCATTCATATTCTCTGAATAACGGCCAAGAAATAAATTCTGCCAGGGTATGTAAACTTATGAGCACAACTGTATCTGACTTTGGAACCCCCACACAAAACTGATATCAGTCAGCATGGGACAAAAAAAAAACACTAGAAACAACTTAACATAATTGGTGACTGCTGACAACACCTCCACAATTCTTTGCTCTTGTTTTACACCTTAGCCCTGGGGGACATCATTTGTCAAAGTGTTTGACACAAGAACTGTTACCAGAGCAACTAACTGCGATCAAGACTACACTAGAAAAGGACAACTGGAGAGATTTTTATTCTGACTGATAGCTGTAAAGATAGTCAGGTATTGGTTCAAACATTGTGCCTAATTCACGGAGTATTAAAATAAAAACTGTCCATGTTATCTCAAAGCAACCAATAAGATTCAAACTAGCTCCGGAATGCGGCTGTTGAAGAAGAAGAAGAAATGCTTGATTTGTACTGGTTACTACATTCCATGCCTGCTTTAACCACTTGCTTACTGGGCACTTAAATCCCCTTCCTGTCCAGGCCAATTTTCAGCTTTCAGAATGACAATTGCATGGTCATGCAACACTGTACCCAGATGAGGAGTGATTTTTATTTATTTTTTTCCCACAAATAGAGCTTTCTTTGGGTGGTATTTAATCACGGCTGGGTTTTTTATTTTTTGCTAAACAAAAAAGACCGAAAATGTTGAACAAAAAAAAAAAAAAAAAGTTTCATTAGTTTGTCATACATTTTTTCAATCAAGTAATTTTTCTCCTTCATTGATGGGCGCTGATGAGGCTGCACTAATGGGCACTGATAAGGCGGCAAAAATGAACACTGATGGGCGGCACTGAAGGGCACTGATAGGCAGCATTGACTGGCAACACTGATGGGCACTGCATAACACCAGTGCCTTTCCGAGGGAGAGACTGATGTCCCTTTGACAGAAGCAGGTGATCGGTTCCCCCTCCCTTGTCCTCCAAGTACTTTTGGTCCTTCATTCAACTGATGATCTGACCAGTTGGATTTTTGGTCACTAGGTCCATGCCCGTCCCCATTTCCCTTTAATTGATATCCTTAAGTGGTTAAGCTGCTTTCTCCTGCCAAGAGTAAAGTGTTCAGAGGAAAAATTCAAATGCCCTGTGTGTATGAGGCCTAGGTGTGGACAGCCCCAGTCCCTTCATCTGTGAAGGGGAGTTTTAGCTCTATCACAAATTAAAATCTACAAGTAGCCAAAGTCTACAATAAAATGAGCAGCTTCCCCCCACCAAAAATAAAAACAAAAAAAATAAAACAGGCCCTTTACCATTCTCGTTTTCCCAAATAACGGTGATAATCAAGAGAATGAAAAAGCCCCATTTACTGCTGTAATACTGATAAAATAGAGCAGTTTTTGCCAATAAAGCAACACTGCTATAGTCATTTAACTAGCGACACCAGCCCATTTCAGAGATTTCACATCCGATCCAAGGAAAAGAAAAACAAAAAAACAAAAGTCAAAACCAGGGTTTGGACAGATGGGCATTATTTCCCTGCAATTCACGCGTCCGCAGCACATATCAAATGCAGGTCAGCAAATTTCCACTTTCCATAAAGTAGTGTGGATGACATGTCTTTTGCGCAGGACTTCTTTGAACACAGCAGGTTCTACTGAAACGCATTTACATTGCATGAAAAATGGAAAAAATGCAGCATTTTGCCTACAAAAACCATGTTTACAAGCAGCAACGCATCAGCACAAGTCCTAAAGCTGCTAAAAACCTATATTATCCTTCTCATAATTGCCTGTTAGCATAAGCATTAGATGATGCTGCCACAACATAAGCTGCTTATCTTTGCTTATAACCTACACACATCAATAGCACAGGAAGCCATTTTAAAGTGGAACTTCACTCTCCCAGTCAACATTGATTATTTCTAATCCCCAAGCTGTTAACACTTAATAAATAGATAGGAAAGCATATTGTATATACTTGATTTAAATTTTTACATTTCTTCCTGGTTTGTTGCCTATCATACATCCCAGGAGTCTGCAGGATTGGAAGAGAAGAGGAGAAGTTTTCTCAGCTAAGCACACTATACTGCATGCATGCCTGAGCTAAGGGCAGATTGATTCCAGAAAGAAAATGCTACATGAATCATTTGTACTTACTCAAGATAGCCACGGCTAGAAATGCTAGGGGGCTGTTTTTTAAAGGGATTTCTCAAAAAAAAAAAAAAAAGCATAGAGACATGGATGGGGGAATTTGATTTGAATATTAAAATTGAATTAAACAGTGTTTTTTGTTTGTGGTGGTCATGCGAAAAGAAGAGCCACCTTAATAATCCTTCCTAGCATAAAAGAAAAGCATTTTGAGGTCACTGCACCTATAACTTGGGGATTGACCCTATAGAGGTTTCACAGGCAGTCCAACTCCTCCAGGATGGCACATCAATACGTGCTATTGCCAGAAGGTTTGCTGTGTCTCCCAGCACAGTCTCAAGTGCATGGAGGAGATTCCAGGATACTGGCAGTTACTCTAGGAGAGCTGGACAGGGCCACAGAAGGTCATTAACCCATCAGGACAGTTATCTGCTCCTTTGTGCAAGGAGGAACAGGATGAGCATTGCCAGAGCCCTACAAAATAATCTCCAGCAGGCCACTGGTGTGAATGTCTCTGACCAAAACAAATCAAAAACAGACTTAATGAGGGTGGCCTGAGGGCCCAATGTTCTCTAGTGAGCCCCTCTGCTCACTGCCCGGCACCGTGGAGCTCAACTGGCATTTGTCATTGAACACCAAAATTGGCAGGTCCACCACTGGTGCCCTGTGCTTTTCACAGATGAGAGCAGGTTCACCCTGAGGACATGTGGCAGACATGAAAGGGTCTGGAGAAGCTGTGGAGAATGTTATGCTACCTGTAACATCATTCAGCATGACTGGTTTGGTGGTGAATCAGTGATGGTCTGGGGAGGCATAGCCATGGAGGGACGCACAGACCTCTACAGGCTAGACAATGGCACACTGACTGCCATTAGGTATTGGGATGAAATCCTTGGACCCATTGTAAGACCCTACGCTGGTGCAGTGGGTCCTGGGTTCCTCCTGGTGCACGACAATGCCCGGCGTCATGTATGCAGCCAGTTCTGGAAGATGAAGGAATTGATATCAATGAATAGGCCCCATGCGCCCCTGACCTGAATCCAATAGAATACCTCTGGGACATTATGTTTTGGTCCATCCAACGCTACCAGGTTGCACCTTAGTCTGTTCAGGAGCTCAGTGATGCCCTGGTCCAGATCTAGGAGGAAACCCCAGGACACCATCTGTCATCTCATTAGGAGCATGCCCCAACATTGTCAGGTATGCATACAAGTACGTGGGGCCATACAAACTACGGAGTACAATTTTGAGTTTCTGCAATTAAATTTCAGCAACATGAACTAGACTGTTGCATCATTTTTTCACTGCGTTTTTTGAGGTGTCTTTGAATTCAACCCTCTGTAGGTTGATAATTTTCATTTCCATCAAGTGATGGGATATTATTTTGTTCCTAACACATTACCCAGTCCATATCAGTATAGATATCCAGCATGATAATTTTCCGCATTGAGATCTGATGTGTTTTCAAAGTGTTCCTTTAATTTTTTTGAGCAGTGTACTAAAACTTTTAGGGGAAAAAAGAAAAAAAGTATGGCCTATGCAGGAGCCATGTCTTTGTCAGTCATTTTCTCAGAGAGAGACAATTCTGCAGACACGATCCCAGAACACACACCATTGCTGAGGAAAGCTCTCTGCTCCCCTGCGGCCAACTACCCATTTTAATCATCTGCCTAGTGCGAAGTGAGTACCGATTGTGGCAGTGTCGGAACTCTGCAAATCCACCAAGTTCCTTACATGAAGTAGCATTGACAGGCACACATGACAAAAATGGGCCAGGTGACCCACACTCCCTTATGACAGCAATAGGCAGCAAGAAAATGCATTTATGAAAAACTATGAATATTCGTAAATGTCTTTAGGCTATTACTGATGCATCTCATGGTATCCTAATATGGAGTTTTTGATGGAATGGTTACAGATGCCTGGGCAACCTCTAGGGGGCATGTTCTATTAATAATGGCATCAAACAAAAGGTTCAGCGTTTTACCTGCTCCTGCCTCTCTAGCCACTTGTCCACCAGGGGGTGACTGGCACTCAGGGAAGAGCGGGCTTTATCTCTTTCAAACTGTTTAGACCAGTTACTGGTATCTCTGGGCAGACTCCTGTAGTTCTCATCTTTCTGTTTTAAAAGAAAGAAAAACACATGATTAAACTATTCTGTCACTATACAAAGAGCATATACACTCTTGGGAAACCACCACCACCACCAAAACCACCGTTCTGCCTATGTAAAGATACATGCATTAAAAAAGATATGAAGTATCTACAGTATCTCACAAAAGTGAGTACAGTACACCCCTTACATTTTTGTAAATATTTTATTATATCATTTCATGTGACAACACTGAAGAAATGACACTTTGCTACAATGTAAAGTAGTGAGTGTACAGCTTGTATAACAGTGTAAATTTGCTGTCCCTTCAAAATAACACACACAGCCTTTAAATGTCCAAACCGCTGGCAACAAAAGTGAGTACACCCCTAAGTGAAAATTTCCAAATTGGACCCAAAGTGTCAATATTTTGCGTGGCCACCATTTACCAGCACTGCCTTAACCCTCTTGGGCATGGAGTTCACCAGAGCTTCACAGGTTGCCACTGGAATCCGCTTTCACTCCTCCATGACGATATCACAGAGCTGAGGGATGTTAGAAACCTTTCGCTGCTCCACCCTCCATTTGAGGATGCCCCACAGATGCTCAATAGGGTTTAGGTCTGGAGACATGCTTGGCCAATCCATTACCTTCACCCTCAGCTTCTTTAGCAAGGCAGTGGTTGTCTTGGAGGTGTGTTTGGGGTCCTTATGTTGGAATACTGCCCTGCGGACCAGTCTCTGAAGGGATCATGGTCTGTTTCAGTATGTTACAGTACATGCTGGCATTCATGGTTTCCCTAATGAACTGTAGCTCCCCAGAGCATGACACGCCCACCACCATGCTTGACTGTAGGGAAGACACACTTGTCTTTGTACTCCTCACCTGGTTGCCGCCACATGCTTGACACCATCTGAACCAAATAAGTTTATCTTGTTCTCATCAGACCACAGGACATCCATATCCTTAGTCTGTTTGTCTTCAAACTGTTTGTGGGCTTTCTTGTGCATATCTTTAGAAGAGGCTTCCTTCTGGGATGACAGCCATGCAGACCAATTTGATGCAGTGTGTGGCGTATGGTCTGAGCACTGACAGGCTGACCCCCAACCCCTTCAACCTCTACAGCAATGCTGGAAGTACTTATACATCTATTTCCCAAAGACAACCTCTGGATATGACGCTAAGCACATGCACTCAACTTCCTTGGTCGACCATGGCGAGGCCTGTTCTGAGTGGAACCTGTCCTATAAAACTGTTGTATGGTCTTGGCCACCATGCTGCAGCTCAGTTTCAGGGTCTTGCCAATCTTCTTATAGCCTAGGCCATCTTTATGTAGAGCAACAATTCTTTTTTCAGACCCTCAGAGAGTTCTTTGCCATGAGGTGCCACGTTGAACTTCCAGTGACCAGTATGAGAAAGCCATAACACCAAATTTAACACACCTGCTCCCCATTCACACCTGAGAGCTTGCAACACTAACGAGTCACATGACACCGGGGAGGGAAAATGGCAAATTGGGAGCAGTTTTGTTGCCAGCAGTTTTGACATTAAAGGCTGTGTCGAGTTAATTTGCGGGAACAGCAAATTTACACTGTTATACAAGCTGTACACGCACTACTTTTCAGTGTAGCAAAGTGTCATTTCTTCAGTCTTGTCACATGAAAAGATATAATAAAATATTAACATAAAATGTGAGGGGTGTACTCACTTTTGTGAGATACTGTACATAACACTGATTATTTAATGAAATCCAAAACAGGCCTTTTTTGTACAACAAAAAAAAAAAAAAAGAAAAAATAATGTGTTCTGTGATACAGATTATATATTTTTTAAGCCAAAAATAAAATTCTAAAAAAAAAATCTCCTTTCAAAAAAGTGTGTGTAATGACATACAATATATAAATAAGTCTCACATTTCTGACTGCCAAATAAACAACTGTAGTATAGTACACCTAAAACAGCCCCCCTGAATTGGAGCACCAAATAGTACTAAATTCCATACAGCTGAAAGTCCTGACAAGGGCTAGCCTCCATATACGCTCCTCATGCCTGGCAAAGGCTCCCCTGACAATGGAGCTGAAAGAGTGTATTGGAAAAGATGAATACAAATATCAAGTGCTGTGTCAGAGGAATAAAGCCGGCAGCATCACGTAGGTATTGTTGTGGCAGCGCTAGTTGATCTAATGGGTCTACCAAGTATGCCATCCTAATGAGAGCGCAGAATGGTAAGCCATCGTGGGAATGATGAACAGATATAGTACATGTATACAAGCCATAAAATGAATGTGGACTGCATCATCTGTCGATGCTCATGCTACAATCGTTCTGCTTAAGCACCAGCTTGCGAAGGTTTATAGATTGATGTCTACATTGCTAATAAGGTTCAATGAAATAGGATTATTGACAGACCAGGGTGTTGCTTAAAATATCATCGCCTTTAAATTGATTAAAGGCCTAAAAAATGATCACTATTATTCAGTCTGCAGTGGTCTCCAAACTAATTGCTTTTATAAAGCCCTCGGGGCAAAATTTCATCTTTGGACACAATTCCTCCCAGTGGTACTGATGGGACACAGTTCTTGCCAGCGACGCCAATGATGGGGCACAGTTTCTGCCAGTGACATCAAAGATGGGGCATGATTCTTCCCACACAATGACACCAACGATGGGGCACAGTTCCACTCACTATGACCAAAGATGGAGCATTGTTTACTCCCACTAATGCCGGGACATTTTCTGCTTCCAGTGGCCACAGCCCAGCCCCCTAAAGTATGAAGGATGGTTTAGAAAGTATGGAGCGATTTAAAGCAAAGTAGGAAACCACAGATGTTCTGTTCTTGTCGTCTGTACATCCAATTTCCAAAAACAAGATTGGCCAAAATGCTTTTTATGCAGCACCAATGATGTGCGCATACAGTGCTATATCCAAACTTTAGTTCACTGCAGGAAAATGCTAAAGCGGAAATAGAAAGCCTACAGAAAAAAACGTTAAATCTATAAGAAAAAAAAACAAAAAAAACCACAAGATGTGTTGGGACATATACTGAAGAGTGTAAGATGCATAAAATCCAGGGAACAGTGATTTCAGAACCATGCTTTAGCTTACCGGTCCCTTTTAGCCCACATCACCATAAACCTGCCTGGTTGTACCAATTTAACAATAAGAAAACCTGGAGTATTGCAATCTTTAGCTAATCAGAAAGAGTTCAGTAGAACAATGAAATAAATACTGAAAAAATTGATAGCTCAGCAAGGAATAAAATATGAAGAGGCTTTAGACTTGGCAGATCTGCCAACAGAGCATAGTGCTGGACTGGTCTATCATACATGCAGGAAGCCCGCTGTGTGGTTTCACTGATCTGTAACTTATTGCTTGAATTTACAGACAGTCACATCTACCCGTTAAGTAGAAAGCCAGCAGCTGGTCTGTGTGATCGTAGTGCAGAGCTGCCACTTAGATCAGGAGCAGAATATAACTGGGAGACTTAACACATCTGCCCAGCTGGGTGTTACTGCTGCCCGGAATAACACAACAATGGCAGAACAATTTTCACATTCATAAAGTCACACTGGCTACCCAGCTACTTTGAGATCTATGTTTGTAACAAGGCTTGTCATTTCACACAACTCCACAGTACATTGGATCAAATAAAAATGCAAACCTATCAAGCATCTGGATTGCTATAAAAGACAAAATTTCCCACCTGTAGCTGCTATACGCTCACTACATTTGACCCCCTTTGACCAACTTCGTTGCAATATTCACATTCCATCTGCAGGTTACTGCAAGCTAGTTGAGCCTAGTTTTTTTTTTGGTGCCTTTTTATTGTGTAGGTCTGTAAGCAAACAAATGTCGCTGTTCATCACAGTGGTTTCTTCTAAAATCAGTAGAACTGTTTCGGTGTAGGGTTTTCATTTCTTTAAAGCGACTGTAAACAATCACCTTGCTAAATAACTCATTCAGTTTAAAACAGAAATGAAGGGCAAAACACTTGGGTATAAATATATGTTAAAATAAAAAAAAACACATTATAAATACCTTTTTTTTTAAGTGATTTCCTCTGTTTTCAGCTGTATAAGAGCTGGAGGGAGAAGCACCAGTACACTGATCTTACCAGTAAAAGGCTGTGCAGAATGGCTGTGTCAGGACAAGTCTGATCATTGGAGGAGAGCAGGCGGAGTTCCCAGCAGAGCTAGAGAACTGACCACGGTCTGTTCTCCTGCTTAATGTGGAAAGCAGAGGAATTGGAAGGAACACCAGGGATTTCACACAAATGAAGCAAATATAAAGAAATCAGGATACTTTTTCATATAACTACATGGAACAGCAGGCACATATCAGGAATATAAAATGTTGGGGTAACAAACACTTCAAGGGATGGTTCACACTAGCGAAGACTGCTACGTTTTGTGCAGAAGAAAAAGGCAACTCATCGCAAGGGCACACAGAAAACAATGTTTTTCTTTGTGCCCAGTTTGCACTTCCACACTGCAGGGCAGTACAGTGCGGAAAAATTTAACATGTCTGCATTTTTCTGCACCGCTCCACAGCCATATGTGTGATTCTGCGTTTCTATGCATGAGCTGCCATGAAAAACTGAACTATTTTCCTCTGTGGGTGGTATGAACCAGCCTTAAAATAGGATTTTTTTAAAACATCTTACCTGTAAAATCCTTTTCTTGGGATTACATCACGGGACACAGCGCTCTATTCATTATATCATGGGTTAGATAGCCACTTTCAGGTGTTGGACACTGGAAATCCTAATTGTAAGGAGAGTTCCTCCCCTATATAACCCCTCCCATACGGAGAGTACCTCAGTTGTGTAGCAAAGCAATAAGTATCCCGATGCATATAGATTCATAAATCCCGAAGAGGGGCGGGGAGCTCTGTGTCCGGTGATGTAATCCCAAGAAAAGGATTTTACCGGTAAGCGGTTTTAAAAACCCCTATTTTCTTGTTCATACATCACAGGACACACAGCTCTATTCATTACATCATGGGACATCCCAAAGCAATGCCCAAATTGAGGGGAGGGAGACACAGATCAGAAAACAAGACCGCTACTGGAAGTGAAGACCTACACTCTTGCCTGCAGTATACTGCGCCCGAAGGCGGTATCCTCATGCCCCCTTACAACCACTTGATAAAATCTAGTGAATGTATGGATTGAAGACAAAGTTGCAGCCTTGCAGATGTGAGCCATGGAGGCCTGTTGATGCACTGCCTATGAAGCACTTACTGCTCTAGTCGAGGGCGCCTTAACTTGAAAAGGAGGAATCTTCTTTTCCAAATCATAGGCCTGAAAAATAACTTGTCGAATCCACCTAGCTATAGTGGACTTCGATGCCACCTGGCCCTTTCTGGGACCGTCTGGCAGTACGAACAGAAAGTCAATCTTTCGTATCTGGGCAGTCGCATCTAGATACATTTTGACTGCTCTAACAACATCTAGAGAGTGTAATAATATTTCCTCCGCGGACTGCGGATCTGGAAAAAAGGATGGCAAGACCACATCATGGTTTAGGTGGAATCCTGATACTACCTTAGGTAAGAAAGCCGGGTGAGGACGCAACACCACCCTGTCTTTATGAATAATTAAGTAAGGTTCTTTACATAAAAGAGCCGCTAACTCCGATACCCTCCTGGCAGAGGATATGGCAACAAGAAAAACCAACTTCTTGGTCAAAAGACACAAAGAAGCATGACATAATGGTTCAAAGGGCTGTTTCTGCAAAACAGACAGAATCAAATTCAAATCCCATGGGCACATGAGCGGCCTGACTGGCGGATTTAGACGCAGTGCCCCTTGAATAAAGGCCCGGACTAAGGAATGAGAGGCAAGCAGTTTCTGAAAAAATACAGATAAGGCCAAGATCTGACCCTTGATAGTGCTCAAGGCCAGCTTCAACTCTACTCCTAACTGGATAAAATCAAGAATTCTTTCAATAGCATACCTTCTAGGATGCTATCCTTTGGACTCACACCGGGAGACATATGCCTTCCAGATTCTATAATAAATGAGCTTGGAGGCCGGCTTCCTGGCATTAACCAGAGTGTTTAGGACTGGACCCGAGAGCCCACTTTTTTTAGGACGTGGGTCTCAACAGCCAAACCATCAAATTCAGACTTTGCAGGGAAGGATGGAATATTGGCCCTTGCGAAAGCAGGTTTGGTCGCAGTGGGAGCACTCATGGCCTTCCGACTGCCATTTTCACGATCTCTGCATACCAGGACCTCCTGGGCCATGCCGGAGCTACTAGGATTACTGGTTTCCCTTCTGACCTTACCCTGCGAAGTAATCGAGCAAGAAGCGGAACTGGAGGGAACGTATAGATTCGAGAAAACTGATCCCACGGAACTATCAAGGCATCTGAACCTTGTGCTAGCGGGTCCTTTGTCCTAGGTACAAAGACGTCCAGTTTGCTGTTGAACCTGGAGGCTGGTAGGTCTACATCCGGGGTACACCATCTGTGGCATTTTGTTTGAAAAATGGCGTGGTGTATTGACCATTCTCCTGGGTCCAGCTGCTGGCGGCCTAAAAAATCTGCTTTTCAATTTTCCACCCCTGGAATGAAGACTGCTGATAGACAAGGAACACCTTTCTCTGCCCAAGTGAGAACATGAGTCACCTCCCTCTGGGCACTCAGGCTCCCGGTGCCCCCTTGGTGATTGATATAGGCCACTGCTGTGGCATTGTCGGACTGAACTCGGCCAGGACAGCCTTGTAGCCTGCCTGTCCAGGTCTTCAGGGCTAAATGGATTGCCCAGAGTTCCAGAATGTCTATGTGTAAGGACCCTTTGGTTCTGGACCATTTGCCTTGAATTGAAGCTTCTTCCAGAACTGCTCCCCAGCCTGAGAGGCTGGCATTTGTAGTTACAACTTTACAAAAAATTGGAACAAAGGACTTTCCCTTCTGTAGATTCTTGTCTAGTAACCACCAATTGAGGCTCTGGCGCACTGATGGTAACAGGTGTATTGGAAGATCCAAGGCTTGAACTTTTTTGTTCCAGGCAGACAGAATGTTGTTCTGCAAAGGCCTTGAGTGGAACTGGGTGTAAGGAACAGCCTTGAATGAGGCTACCATCTTCCCCAATAATCTCATACAGAGACGAATGGAAGGAATTTTCCTGGCATTGACTAGTCGGACCAAATCCTTTAAAGGCTTTGGCTTTTGCCTTGGGCAAGAACACCCCCCTTTGGACTGTGTCTATGACCATGATCAAATATTCCAGCCTTCCTAGGGGCTGTAATAGTGATTTTTCAAGGTTGAGGACCCAACCTAGATACTCTAAGTGTTTTACTGTGCTGAGCACATTGTGCTTCAGGCGTGCCCTGGACTGTTCTACCAGTAGTAGATCGTCTAGATAAGCTGTTACTGTTATGCCCTGATCCCTTAGATTTGCCAGGAGTGGAGAACCTTTGTAAATACTCGAGGTGCCGTAGCAAGACCGAAAGGGAGGGCCATGAACTGGAAGTAGCGCTGCTCTACTGCAAACCTTAAAAACTTCTGGTGGGTGGGAAAAATTGATACATGTAGATATGCATCTTTGATATCTATTGATGAGAGGAATTCTCCCCCCTGAAGGGTGGAGACCACCGAGCGGATAGACTCCATGCGGAACGAGCGAATGTTCAGGAACGCATTTAGGTCCTTTAGATCCAGAATGGGTCCAACATCTCCTTTTGGTTTCGGGACTGTAAAGAGGTTTGAATAAAACCCCGAGCCTTGCACCTCTGGAGCCACCTTTATGATCACCCCTTGATACAACAGGTGATCCAAAGCCAGAAACAAGGGTCTCCTTTTGTCTGGGTGCTTGGGAACACTCAACAAAAGAAGACGGGATGGTGGAAATTCCAGAAATTCTCGCTTGTACCCGAGAGATACCATGGAGGGTACCCACTTGTCTTGAATCTTTCTGCCAAACACCCAAAAAACCCCAAAGCCTTCCCCCCACTCAGCCGAGCGGGGGCGCCCCTTCACAAGGAGGCTTTGGGATTCTGCTTAGAAGACCTTTAACACCAAGGCTTCTTTTGCGCATAGGCTTGGGCCTTTTCTCTTGTACTGGACTGGGAAGGCCATCGCCACTGCCCAGAGGCCAAGGTACTCGGAGCTGGGGAGAGAGAACGTTTAAAAGTAGGACGTTTATCTTTCTTTTAACCGGCAAGGTGGTCTTACCACCGGAAATCTTTTAGATATATTTATCCAGATTATCCCCAAACAAGCGTTCCCAATGAAATGGGAACCCAGCTAAATACAGTGGGGATTTTTCACTCTTTGTTATATTGCAGCCATTTGCTAAAATCATTTAAGTTCATTTTTTCCCTCATTAATGTACACACAGCACCCCATATTGACAGAAAAATACAGAATTGTTGACATTTTTGCAGATTTATTAAAAAAGAAAAACTGAAATATCACATGGTCTTAAGTATTCAGACCCTTTGCTGTTACACTTACATATTTAACTCAGGTGCTGTCCATTACCAAGACCAAGTCCAAGACCTTACAGCTCACAGTACATGTCAGAGCAAATGAGAATCATGAGGTCAAAGAAACTGCCTGAAGAGCTCAGAGACAGAATTGTGGCAAGGCACAGATCTGGCCAAGGTTACAAAAACATTTCTGCTGCACTTAAGGTTCCTAAGAGCACAGTGGCCTCCATAATCTTTAAATGGACGACGTTTGGGACGACCAGAACCCTTCCTATAGCTGGCCGTCCAGCCAAACTGAGCTATTGGGGGAGAAGAGCCTTGGTGAGAAAGGTAAAGAAGAACCCAAAGATCACTGTGGCTGAGCTCCAGATATGCAGTCGGGAGATGGGAGAAAGTTGTAGAAAGTAAATCATCACTGCAGCCCTCCACCAGTCGGGGCTTTATGGCAGAGTGGCCCAACGGAAGCCTCTCCTTAGTGCAAGACACATGAAAGCCCGCATGGAGTTTGCTTAAAAAAAAAAAAAAAAAAAAAACAACACCTGAAGGACTCCAAGATGGTGAGAAATAAGATTCTCTGGTCTGATGAGACCAAGATGGAACTTTTTGGCCTTAGATCTAAGCGGTATGTGTGGAGAAAACCAGGCACTGCTCATCACCTGTCCAATACAGTCCCAACAGTGAAGCATGGTGGTGGCAGCATCATGCTGTGGGGGTGTTTTTCAGCTGCAGGGACAGGACAACTGGTTGCAATCGAGGGAAAGATGAATGCGGCCAAGTACAGGGATATCCTGGACGAAAACATTCTCCAGAGTGCTCAGGACCTCAGACTGGGCCGAAGGTTTACCTTCCAACAAGACAATGACCCTAATCACACAGCTAAAATAACAAAGGAGTGGCTTCACAACAACTTCATGACTGTTCTTGAATGGTCCAGCCAGAGCCCTGACTTAAACCCAATTGAGCATCTCTGGAGAGACCTAAAAATGGCTGTCCACCAACATTTACCATCCAACCTGACAGAACTGGAGAGGAATCCAAGGAGGAATGGCAGAGGATCCCCAAATCCAGATGTGAAAAACTTGTTGCATCTTTCCCAAAAAGACTCATGGCTGTATTAGATCAAAAGGGTGCTTCTACTAAATACTGAGCAAAGAGTCTGAATACTTAGGACCATGTGATATTTCAGTTTTTTTTTAATAAATCTGCAAAAATGTCAACAATTCTGTGTTTTTCTGTCAATATGGGGTGCTGTGTGTACATTAACGAGGAAAAAAATGAACTTAAATGATTTTAGCAAATGGCTGCAATATAAAAAAAAGAGTGAAAAATGTGAACTAAAAAGAATAATAAACTGACGAGCGGGACAACCTTGTGGACCATACCTCTACCTTTCAACCCTTTTTCTTCTTTCTCTTTCCTTTTCTCCACCTTACGATTAAAGCTCATTATCAGAATTTATTTGACCTATATACACTCTACTTGTAAACAATATGTATAGTAGGTATAAATCATTTAAATACCTACAAAAGTAACTAAGGAAATGATATATATCTTTAATTTAGGTTTACGTGAACCCAATGTTTAATATTTGAAATTTCATGATATTTACCTATATAAACCCTACTGTAAAACAATGAGCTTACTTTATAGATCCTTGTAAACTTACTTTATGTATCTTTATAACATTGTATACTCAATAAACTTCTTTTGACAAGGAAAAATGTAAGGGGGTCTGAATACTTTCCGTCCCCACTATCTTTTGCATGAGGCTTCAGCCGGCCAATGTTTAAGCCAAGAGGACCTACGCATGCGTACCAGCAGGAGTGTAAGGTGGGATGCTTGTTGGAGAGAATCCATAATTGCATCTATTGCAAAACATAAGGCCCTTGGAAGGGCTGCATAGTCTTGAACTTGTTCAACAGGAAGAAAATTAAGTACCTGCTTCACCTGCTCCTTCAATTATTGGCACATACCAACTGCTGCAACCGCAGGTTGGACCACAGCGCCTGCCACGGAAAAAGAGGATTTAAGTAATGATCCCAGCTTTTTGTCAGTTGGATCTTTAAACACCTGAACATTGTCCACAGGACAAGTTAGGCTTTTGTTCACACAAGAAATAGCCGCATCAATTGCTTGCACACTCCATTTCTTGGTGAAATTTTCCTCCTTAGGGTAGAGCAGGGAAAATTTCCTAGGAGGAGAAAAAGATTTACCCAGGTGAGCCCAACCATCATACAATAGTTTTCCATTAATGGATGGATGGGAAAGGAAAAAGCAGCCTGTGGAGACTTACGAGATCCCAGGGACGAAACAGGGGACACAGTTGGTTCAGTACAGGGCAAATTGTATGTGGTACGCACCACCTCTGTATAATATTGCACCTGTAGCCTGAGAGCCTGCGAGATAGAAGAGAGCGTCTCCTCATCCCCTGATTCGTCCGACTGCTCATGATCCTTGTCCCCCGACAATGTTGTATCATCATCAGACTGCTGATTATCTGATAGGGAACCCAGAGCAGAGGAAGGAGACCTACCCCTTTTTTCTGCTATCTGCTAGGGATGCTGTGATAAAAGCAGTAATCCTTTGTTCTAAACCACCCAAAGCTGCCTCTATAGCATCTTCAGCGACATATGCAGGGGCTGCAATATTGGGAGAGGCAGCAATGCCTGACGGCGGCGATGGCTCACCCTGCATGGCTGCCTCCAGTCTCTCGGGGGGGGGGGTTGGGGTAATGTTACCCTGCAGACACGTCTAGAGTCCCCCGACGGTGACTTTTTCGTGCTCTTTTTACCTGGCCCTGAAACCTTTTTGTGGGGAGACATAGTGCTAAGCTAACAAAGCAGAGGTACTAAAATCAATTGCATACACTGTTGTGCCTAGCTTAAAATAGTAATGTTTGCTTAGATTGCACAACCTGACGCTGAGTAGGTGTCTAGGTGTGCCTGTATCCGAACCACATGAGATGCTTACGTGCCCCAGCTCTGTGTCCTGCCGCTTACAGACTCTTGGCAACCTGGGCTCTTTAAAACAAGCGCCTGCACAGTAAATGGCCACGCACGCCACATGTGCACAGCGCTCGTAACTACGCCCCCATCCTTTGCCGTAAAAGTGTGCTCCCTGCGCGCGCGTAGAGCCAATCTGGCCGCAGCCAGGAACGAGGAGGGGGGGGAGGAAGACCGGAGGCTACTCAGGGACCCCAAGACTGCATGGGATCCCCTTATTTGAGTGACTGACAGAGCGGCTTCACTGAGCTGTTTATCCTGGAGGCATGTAAGTAACACCAGGTATGCCTCTTACACCCTCTAGTGGCGGAAAAAAGGTAAGACATGCAACAACTCAAAGAAGCTAATCCTTAAGGTATTTACCTAGGATTGCTTCACTTACCTTATCCCCGCCGCAGGATACTGCTCAGAACAGACCCAACCTTCACCCATCACGGCGGGTACTGTTGTGCCAACCTTCAGGGATCTGGGTTCCTACTTACAGGAGCCTCTTACCTGGACCTGTAGAACACTCTGCCAGAAAAACTTTGCGCATTTAATATATATGCTCAAAAGTACTGGATCCCAGAGCCCAGTCCTCAGGGACAGACATTACAGGTAAACCTTGTTTCTTCTTTTACGAGGCCCGGGTACCATCCATCTTAGGTGATATAAACTGGCCCGAGGTAGGGATCCGGCTGTGTAGCTCCTAGAACCCCACAGGGAACTTCAAACAGAGCTTTCTTCTAAGCATATCTTGTATCGTGACCAAACACCTTAGACACTGGTGAAAAAACTGAGGTACTCTCCGTATGGGAGGGGTTATATAGGGGAGGAACTCTTACAATTAGGGTTGCCAGTGTCCAACACCTGAAGGTGGCTATCTAACCCATGATTTAATGAAGAGAGCTCTGTGTCCCGTGATGTATGAACAAGAAAAAGGATCTTCTAAATGGAGCAATGGACAAAGCTAGACAGCCAATACATAACTCACATAAAATATACTTTAAAAATGGCAGATTTGGCACTATTGCAATTCAGGTTGACAAGTTAGAGCTCCACTCAGCATTACTACATTATAAAATTGCAACACAGAAAAAAAACGCTTTAACCCACATAGTGTTGCCACATCTTTAAAAACCAAGACCATATGAGTTTAGGAACCAACATTTTAGTTGCGTGGCCAACTGTCCTTATCAGAAAATATATGCTGAGTTAACCTAAAAAAAAAAAGAAACCCTTGGCTTCCATGAGTTTAACACTTTCCCTAGATTTGCTATGCGCCAGCCAGAAAAGAATCTGTACAAAAGATAAATATATTATATACATACATACAGTTGTGCTCATAAGTTTACATACCCTGGCAGAATTTATGATTTCTTGGCCATTTTTCAAAGAATATAAATGATAACACAAAAACTTTTCTTTCACTCATGGTTAGTGTTTAGCTGAAGCCATTTATTATCAATCAACTGTGTTTACTCTTTAAATCGTAATGGCAACATTTCTTAATACTGTGTATTGCCCCTTTAACGTCAATGACAGCTTGAAGTCTTCTGTGGTATTTGTGGATGAGACTATCCTCTTAGATGGTAAAGCTGCCCCATTCCTCTTTGCAAAAAGCCTCCAGTTCCTGTAAATTCTTGGGCTGTCTTGCATGAACTGCACGTTTGAGATCTCCCCAGAGTGGCTTAATGATATTGAGGTCAGGAGACCGAGATGGCCACTCCAGAATCTTCACTTTATTCTGCTGAAGTCAATGACAGGTCGGCTTGGCCTTGTGTTTTGGATCACTGTCATGTTGGAATGTCCAAGTACGTCCCATGCGCAGCTTCCTGGTTGATTAATGCAAATGTTCCTCCAGTATTTTTTGATAACATACTGCATTCATCTTGCCAACAATTTTGACCAAATTTCCTGTGCCTTTGTAGCTCACATATCCCCAAAACATCAGTGATCCACCTCCGTACCTTTCATCATAGGCCTTGTTGACTCCTCTCTAAATGTGGCGTTTATGATTGTGGCCACAAAAGCTCAATTTTGGTCTCATCACTCCACATGACTTTGTGCCAGAAAATTTGAGGCTTGTCTCTGTGCTGTTTGGCGTAATGTAAGCAGGATACTTTGTGGCATTTGCATAATAATGGCTTTTTTCTGACGACTTGACCATGCAGCCCATCTTTCTTTAAGTGACTCCTTATTGTGCATCTTGAAACAGCCACACCATGTATTTTCAGAGAGTCCTGCATTTCAAAAGAAGTTATTTGTGGGTTTTTCTTTGCATCCAAAACAATTTTCCTGGCAGGTGTGGCCAAAATTTCAGTTGGTCTACCTGATCATGGTTTGGTTTCAACAGAACCCCTCATTTTCTACTTCTTGGTTAGAGTTTGAACACTGCTGATTGGTATTCTCAATACCTTGGATATCTTTTTATATCCCTTTCCTGTTTTATACAGTTCAACTACCTTTTCCTGCAGATTCTTTGACAATTCTTTTGCTTTCCCCATGACTCAGAATCCAGAAACGTCAGTGCGGCACTGGATGAAAGATGCAAGGGTCTGTCAGAAATCCAGAAACTCATTGACCTTTTATACACACACACTGATTACAAGCAAACAGATCACAAGTGAGGATGGTTACATTTAATAGCTATTCAAACCCCTTTGTGTCAACTTGTGTGCATGTTATCAGGCCAAAATCACCAGGGAATGTAAACATTTGATCAGGGTCATTTGGGTAGTTTGTTGCCATTATGATTTAAAAAGGAGTAAACACAGCTCATTGATAATAAATGACTTCAGCCAAACACTAGCGATGAGTGAAAGAATGTTTTTGTATTATCATTTATATTTTCTGAAAAATGGCCAAGAAAGCATAAATTCTGCCAGGGCATGTAAACTTATGAGCACAACTGTACATACATATACACACACACTATATTGCCAAAAGTATTGGGAAGCCTGCCTTTACACGCACATGAACTTTAATGGCCTCCAAGTCTTAGTCTGTAGTGTTCAATATTGAGTCGGCCAACCTTTGAAGCTCCGCTCTAATTCATCCCAAAGGTGTTCTATCGGGTTGAGGTCAGGACTCGGGTTGTGCAGGCCAGTCAAGTTCCTCCACCCCAAACTCACTCATCCATGTCTTTATGCACTATTCCAAATCATTTGGTGGTGGGGGGATAATGGTGTGGGGTTGTTTTTCGGTTAGTTTCAGTGAAGGGAACTTTTAAGGCATCAGCATACCAAGAAATTTTGGACAATTTTAAACTCCCAACTTTGTGGGAGCAGTTTGAGGATGGCCCCTTCCTGTTCCAACATGACTGCACACCAGTGCACAAAGGTCCATAAAGACATGGATGAGAGAGTTTGGGGTGGAGTAACTTGACTGGCCTGCACAGAGTTCTGACCTCACCACGATAGAACACCTTTGGGATGAATTAGAGCGGAGACTGCGAGCCAGGCCTTCTCATCCAACATCAGTGCCTGACCTTACAAATGCGTTTCTGGAAGAATGGTCAAACATTGCCATATACACACACTCCTAAACCTTGTGGAAAGCCTTCCCAGAAGAGTTGAAGCTGTTATAGCTGCCTACGGACTAAGACTGGGATGCCATTAAAGTTCTCATGCATGTGTAAAGGCAGGCGTCACAATAATCTTGACAATATAGTATATTCATCATTCTGGTAGATAGCAGCAGATTTTTATCGAGAACACCTTGGTACATTTTTCCATTCATCCTTCAATGACATGAAGTTTGCAAGTACCATATGCTGAAAAAACAGCCTCACACCATGATGCTCCCACCTCCAAACTTCACTGTTGGTATGGGGGTGTTTTTGGGGTGATGTGCAGTGCCATTTGACCTCCAAACATGGTGTGTATTATGGCATCCAAAGGGTTGCAGTTTGGTCTCATTTGACCAGACTATATTCTCCTAGTATTTCATAGGCTTGTCTAAATGTTGTGCAGAAAACTTTAATGGAGCTTCAACATGCTTTTTCTTCAGCAATGATGCTGCCACCCACCATGCTTCACTGTGGGTATGGCGTTTTCTTGGTGATGTGCAGTGTTTTTGCGCCAATCATATCTTTTAGAATTATGGCCAAAAAGTTCAACCTCGGTTTCATTATTATTATTAGTATACAGGATTAATATAGCGTCAACAGTTTACGCAGTGCTTTACAATATAATAGGGAGACAATACAGTTATAATACATTAAAATAAAAGAGGATTAAGAGAGCCCTGCTCAGAAGGGCTTACGATCTAATAGGGTGGGGCAGGTGGTACAAAAGGTTGTAACTGGGGAATGAGCTGATGGAAGTGGTAGAAGATTAGTTGGAGACGTGATAGGCTTTCCTGAAGAGATTTTTCAGGGATCGCCTGAGGGTAGCAAGAGTAGGGGATAGCCGGACAAGTGGAGGTAGCGAGTTCCAGAGGATGGGAGAGGTTCTGGAGAAATCCTGGAGATGAGCATGGGATGAGGAGATGAGAAAGCTTGAGAGTAGGTGGTCTTCAGAAGAGCGGAGAGGACGATTTGGGTGATATTTGGAGACAATATTGGTATGTACCTCGGGGCAGAGTTGTGAATGGCTTTGTATGTTGTGGTTAGTATTTTGAATTTAATTCCCTGGGTGATTGGGAGCCAGTGTAGGGATTGGAGGAGAGGGCTGGCAGACACTAAGCGGATGGTAAGGTGTATAAGTCTGGCAGCAGCATTCATGATAGACTGAAGAGGGGATAGCCTATGGAGAGGCAAGCCAATGAGAAGAGAGTTGCAATAGTCAAGGTGAGAGATATCAAGGGAGTGAATGAGGAGCTTGGTGGTTTCATTTGTTAAAAAGGGGCAAATTTTAGAGATGTTACGGAGGTGAATTCTACAAACTTTTGACAACGATTGGACTTGAGGCTGAAATGACAAGTCATAGTCTAAGATTACACCTAGTACCCTGGTGTGAGGGGAGGGACTGATGGTTGCATTGTTGATTTTGATGGAAAAGTCATGGAGGGGATATTAATAGCTCAGTTTTAGAGAGATTTCATTCATTTTTAGGTAGAGTGCTAGCAAGATCTGTTTGTCATAGCCTCTTGTTATGTTATGTTCTCCATATTGAGTCTTGCACTTCTTGCTAGCACTCATTGTACAGCATACTCCAGTGAATAGTAAACTAAAAATCCAACCATGCCAATGTTTGTCCAAAGGGGAAATAAAGTGGATATAACTGAAATAACGTATTGTTATCTTTCAATGTTAACAAAAAAAAAAAAAAAAACACAAGGTAAGAAATTTCAACATTTGTTGAATTACATTGTTTAGCCCAAAAGAGAGCTTCCAGGCAACAAGTGATTCAAGTCACTGAACTACTAAAGCTTTTATACTAAACACTGCAACTCTGCTAAAAAAAGAAAAGTCAATTTATCTTAATACGATTACTCTTTAAAAACCAGCCAACCCTCAACAAGCTCTTAACAGGATCACTGGGAATGTATCATCAAATATTCCCCCTCTTCCCAACTGATAAAGGATCTAATACTCATTTTTTTTCTAGGGGATGAGATAAAACAGAATATTACTTCTCCTAATCCAGTATTCTGCAGTCTTCCTCCCTCCTCACTGACATCACAATGTTCACTGCAGGATCAGCAGCCACATCCTATCCTGAGGATGGAACCGCTGGTCCTGCATGGTAACTTGTGAGGTTGAAGTACCTGCTCACATTCCGCAATGAAGAGAAGAGGCACAGGCCACCAGCTGACATGAGACTGCGGGTTAGGTAAGTAATACTATTTGCGATTTCATTTCCTAGAAAAAAACAAGCAATTAATTTTTTTATTAGCTGGAAGCTGTGCATAAAAAAAGTGTTACTGCCTGGGAGGTTAGCCGTAAACATTCTCGATTTCCCTAAGGAAACCCAAGACTGTTCTGCTTCAAAAAACTACCAACTAAACATAACTTTGAATTAAACTAAACACAAAATCAATATAGATATGCATTATCTGACAGATAAAAACTGTTCTCTAAACCCTTTTCTCAGCAAACTGTTGCAGAAACACTTGCAAGATGGTATCATTTTCACATGCTGAAGAAATTAAAAGCTGATCTAGGAAGTTCTGAGAATCCAGTGATCCCGCGACATATGGTGTTACAGATGGGAGAAGGTGAACTTGGAGAAGGCTAATTGTTTCAAAACATGTCTCTGTTTCTACGACCGATCGACAGGGACAGCAAAGCAGCAGACATAACAACTGTACTTTTCACAGGAGAATAGCTGCCTCGGGGCTGCAGCCCAGTGGAGGATGCTGCAATAACACTACTGACATGAAGAAACAATTACAGTCAGAGAGAAGAATGAGAAAGCTGAACGGCAGGCAGTAAAGTGTGTGTGATCCATACCTTTCTGTCACTGCTGGTGTGGCCTGCAGGGTGGTTTTTCTTGGTGTAGCCTGCTGTTGTAGACCATCTTGAGGGGTTCCTGCGAGAGGGCTCTTCTGATGAGAAATTGGAGTCGCTGACTGAGGTGGTAATCCCAACTAATGCCGGATCGCTACTCCGACGCACGTGCAGTGGCATATCTGAAAGAAAACAAGGAATAAAATAATCATGTAAAAAGCACTACAAGGTTTTGCATAGTAACTTGCAAGAAAACAAAAACACAAAAAAAGCTAAGTTTCCATAGGTAAACTATTCACCTAACTGCATATAACCGCGTACTCAACATGCAAAGTGGTCATGTCTGAACATCGGTAGTAATTACTAAATTCGAATACAACATGTAAAGATTAATAACCACACAGCCAGCAATCTCACCTTCTGGCAGACAGAGAAATGATAGGTAAATATTGACTGGATGCTTTATATGGCTGACTGTTACACTCAGATCTATAAACCAAACCCTTTGTATACACTTATCCATAAAGGGGGTACTACAGCATATTTTAACTTTGCTTCTGGACATGCTAGACAACAGGCGGACATTTTGGGTCCACTCAGTTTTTCAGGCGGACCCAATCCGACCCTCCAGTGTACTCTATGGAGAGGCGGGTGTCAACAGACATCTGGCAGATCAGATGGCAGTTGGGTGTAAACGGACAGATGGTCCGTTTACATCAGACTACCCATACAGGAGAGCAGGCTGTGTCTGACTTGCTTAAGCAAGGCAGACACAGACCAGCAGACGGATTACCTGCTGAGCTGGCAGACTCCAACGGAGCCTGCCCTGTGTGTAAGGGGCCTGTTTTTAGTGGATGGGATGGCATATCCATTGACACCTGCAGCTCAACAGGGGCGACTGGAGGGTCCAATTGAGTCCACCTGAAAAGCTGACAGTCAGAACGAAATCGGTCCGCCCATGTGAAAGGGCCCTAAGGGGCCTAACTGTCAAACAAAATCCCATAGCATTTTAAGGAGTACACAGCAAGTACTATCTGTTCCTGACCTTCTGAAGGCCTTTAGAGACTCATGCCTCTAACACAGACACAGACACAGACATACACTGGGGTCAATTTGCATTTTGTAGTCAATGTTCCAATAAGTTCTTGGGGTGAAGGAAACAAATGTCACCATCTGAAGGAACCCATACAGGAAGAAGAGTTACAAACTCTATGCATATAGTGTGTTTATAAAAAATGAAAAAAGCATATGTCAAGTTAAAAACCCTTTAAGTTTTGGATAGTCGTTTTTACTGCTATCCGGTGCTCGGTTAGAAAGATTTACGGCCATTTCCTGAAAATATTAGGGACCAATCCTTCCCTACTCACTACTGAGTGAGCGGAGGGTGTTGTGAACTTCTGGTCTGCTCAACTAGGCAAGCCAAGCAGATGTGGGAGCAGTACCTGTCAGGATTAAGGGGGGGGGGGGGGGAGGAGAAGGAGAAGGAGGAGGAGGAGGAGGAGGAGGAGGAGGAGGAGGAGGAGGAGGAGGAAGAGGAAGAGGAGGAGGAAGAGGAGGAGGAGGAGGAAGAGGAGGAGGAGGATCAGTAGAGCTTCCTTTTTTATAAGTGAAGTTCAGGATGTTTTTATGAAAGCAGCTAACCAGAGACACTGTGCAAAAACATCCTGTAGACTTGGGAGAATACAAGAAAGCTTTTCTGTCCTGTGGATTTAATCCACCACACCCTGGCCACTGTATGTTACTGTATGTTTCCAGTGAGACATAAGAAAAACTGCTAAAATCACTTTCCATTAAAAAAAAGGCATGATGATAGGAACATTACAAGTTACAAATTTATTTAGTTTTATTACCCACTTAACAGAAGAAAGAACAAATAAAACTCATATGTATCCAGCATGATATAGATTAGCTTAATACAAATGTCTTTTCTTACAGGATTTCCAGTGTATATGTGAAAATCATCAAGTAGGTTTCTCCGTGAGTATAGCAGTGAAGAGCATGCAGACTTCAAGAAAATCATTAAAGTGGACCTGAACACAAACAGTCAAGATCTTTATCTTCTAGGAAGTTTCTAAAAATGTGGAGCTAAACTCAGCTGCTGCTGCTCAGGAGTTTTGCCAAAATATGTATGCACATCATCTTTGCATTTTATGGCAGACTTATCCATCAAAGCACCGCTGTCCACAAAGCGATGGGTTCACTCTTCACTTTGTCACCAATGACATCTTTGCACGGTCTTCTTCTGGATTTGAAGAATCATCTTGATTGGCCAGGATAATGAAGATCCTGTGCATGAGAATTCGGTCATCCCAGCATCAAAGGCAAGACAAGTTTGTACACTGTACTACGCTTTCTCAACTCAACGTACATTAAAAAATAAACCATTGCTGGCAGGTTAGGCAAAACTTTTTATAGCCAAGCATACATACACAGTTTGCAGTAAAAGCCTGCCAGCAATATTATATTATTTTTTTTGTTAGGTTTTACTTTAATTTTGCCTAAACAGAAATCCAAGTGCCAAGGGCTCATTCACACCACTCAGACCCTTTGTGGGTCATTTAACGCTCATGGATTATGTGAATCAACTGCCTAATGCACCGCAACAGACCTAAAATTGTACCTGCAGTATTTTTGGCATTGTAGCGAACTGCAACACATTGTAGTGAGCTAACACGTGCGTTGTAATATGCTGCAACTCAGGAGATTTGGAGTAAGAGATATGGTGATGTTACTACCGTGCTGCTCACTGCTTTCTTTGCTGAAGAAGAGGCTGTAGCTAAGGACCTTCCAAGCATACATCACATTTTGTAGTTCATTTACTTTCTATGCCTCTCCTGTTGCTCCTTGGCCATTCATCAGATGCCACATGGGCATCTGATGGAGACAACAATGTGGCCGTTTCAGCAGAGATTACAAAGGCGCAATACACGTGGGAAATCCCATGATGTTTTTGAAGGATTGCATGTTGTTAGGTAGGAAGTTGCTGCAAAACATTGCCAGTATGCAACAAAGGATGGATAAAAAATGTGAAGTATTATCTTCAGGGGCATTCAGTTCTGGACATTCATCCGATGTTGGAGGAGTTGGTGTAGAGGGCTATGTCACTCCAGTGAGTAAGGCAAACCTAATATGCTTACTATGCATAAATGTAATTATTTTAACAGCATTAGCATGTTATACGATTTATATGAAGGATGTTTGTTCAGATTTATAATAATTATTCTAGATCTTTTTCCTTCTGAGGCACTCCCGAGGAAGACGTTTTTTCCCACGAAACTGGTCGAGGCCCAAACCAGGTGGATTGAAAACTCCCCCAGTGTAAACATATGTATTAGTTGTAGTGCTAACAGATAATATTGGAGTCTGTTACATGGAATTTGATTTTTAGTCTTATTGTATTTTAAAAATTATGTTAGATTAAAATCAAAGTGCAAACAAATGTTAAATAGAAATTTGGGGAATATTTTATAGGTTGTCCTTGTGCACCTCAAAAGTCCAGTGTCCTCCCTTTGAGATTTTGTTTTCCTCGATTTGAGTAGAATGTGGTGCAGCTGAATGCTGACTCTCGCTAGATACTACAATATCACAATGGAAGTGGGTGACTGTCCATTTAACTGTCTATTCACAAAGGAGCATGCAACTTAAACAGGTAGAAGTCACCTTTCACACCAGCTTACCTCTTTTCCTGATAAAAGGTTTTTAGCAATACATCTACAGTATACAAATTAACAGCATTAGCCTTAAACCTTGGGGCTTTATCACAATGAAAATATTTTTGATCAAGCAAAAATATATGAATGGTGACAACATTCTATAAACACACCAACATCCCAGCACTCGCAACTAAAAGATTAAGACTTTGTTGAAGAAGATGTAATAACAAGAACAGAGAAAGCGGAGATTTACTACCAGATAAACGTGTCCCTTAAAAGATGTATACGTGTTCAATTTTAGTTATTAATGTATTTAAACACCAGAACAAAAACACAACATATTGCAGATTACCAGTCACGTATATATGGCAGCTAGAGATGGGCCGAAACATATCAGCCAAAAATTGTGTTTTCTGCATTTTGCGGATAAGAAAAAAGGTGCCGATAATGGCGTCGAAAACGCACACTATTTCGCCCCAATTTTACTGTGCTTAACGTGTGGTTTTTATAGGTCATGGACCTCAAAAACTGCATCAAAAATCTAACAGGTGCATCATTGATGTGTTTTCAATACACTTGAATAGGGAGGTGCGTTTTTGGTGAGGTTTTTAAACTGACCAAAAATGCAGCAAGCAAGACTTAACACCACAACGGACCAGTGTGAAGATACATTTTTCTTGAGCTTTTCCTGCGCTAAAGGTTAATGACCAACAATAAATTCATATTCATTTAAATGGCAATATATCTATATATCTATATCTATATATATATATCTATATCTATATATATATATCTATATATATATATATATATATATATATATATATATATATATATATATATAGAGAGAGAGAGAGAGAGAGAGATCTATCTATCTATATAGAGAGATGTGTATATATCTATATATAGATATATCTATATTTTTTTTTTTTTTTTTTTTAACTGTCAATCTTGGTTTCGGTCAAATGCATCTTGAATTTTTGATTTCGGCACCAAAATTTCACTTTGAAGCACCACCAGAACTCCAGGAAAACCTTCAAAATGTGCAGTTCACATTGTAAGATTACATATTTTTTTTTATGTTTCCTGAGGACTGTCCCTGTTTTAAGAATGCCTGTCCTGAGAAACAAACATCCCCACCAGCAGTGAATGCAGATCAAACAAAGCCATACCTCCTTCACACTTTATTTTCAGCTCCAATGATCTATTTTGGCACTTGAACAAATATACACTGAAGCACAGTAAGGCCACATTCACACCCATGAATGGGCCCTGACACCAATTACACGCAAGAAGCCCAGCAAGTTCAAAGGAGCTGCCTTCTGCAGCCAATTAGCAGTAACCCCCCACTGGGTGTAATCGGTATTGGGCACATTCACAGGTGTAAATGTAGCTCAAAGATATCTCTCAGGTTAGCTCAGAGTGGATGGATGACTCCCCCACCGTTAGCCATTTTATTCAGTCGGTGTCCACGGCTGTAAGAATAACCAAATAGTGACTGCAGCTGATTCGCAGGAATCGGATGAAATTCGAGCCATGTATGGCCAGCTCTTGAGTGCCTTGTTGCGGCTGCCAGCAATATGAAGAGACAGGAGCAGGGCCAGGTGCTGGAACGCCTTCCATGACATGATAACAACAAAGGAGCCAAACTGGGGGACAGGGACAGAGCATTGTCAACCTACTACAGGAGGAGTCTGAACACGAACCTTCATAGCAGGATCACCAGTTATTTCAATGGAAAGCTGCAGATTTACATTGAAAAGGACGTTTGAAATTTTGCTACAATGTTAAAGGTTATATGAGAATTTTAGGATTGGGTTTAAGAATGCTTTATGCACATGCCTGTTCAGACCACTCCACAGATTTACCAGTCATAGGATGACAGAATATAAGTGCTACAATTACAGAATGCAGTATAGAGTTCATACTTTTCGAACTGTACTGGCTACCGTATTTTTGCAGATCTGGGAAACCCAAGTAAAGCTTAACCACTTGCCTACCAGGCACTTACACCCCCTTCCTGCCCAAGCCATTTTTTCAGCTTTCAGTGCTGTCATACTTTGAATGACAATTGTGCGGTCATGCTACACTGTACCCAGACAAATGTTTTATCATTTTCTTCACACAAATAGAGCTTTATTTTGGTGGTATTTACACAAAAAAAAGACCAAAAATTTTGAAAATAAACATTTTTTTACTTAGTTACAAAATTTACTGACAGAAACGAAGTCATTTTTCTCCTTCACTAATGTGGCGGCATTGATAGACTGAACTGGTGGGCACTGATGAGGCATCACTTATGGGCGGTGATTGGGTAGCACTGCTAAGGAGGCACCAATATGCCGCACTTATGGGCACTGATAGGTGTCACGGATAGGCGGTACTGATAGGCACCACTGTTGGGTATTGATCGACAGCAGTGATGGGCACTGATGGGCAGCACTTATAGCCAGCACTGACTGGCATCGCTAATGGGCACCGATTGGTGGCACTGGTGGGCACCGATTGGTGACACTGTTGGCACTATATTGTAATCAGGGCACTGATGATCATGCCTGAAAATTGGCAAAACAGACTTTCATTTTTTTTTTCTTTAAAAGAGAAGTAAAGGATTCCCCCCCCCCCCCAATCATACTTATCTAGGTGAATGCAGCATGGGTCCGATGCTGCATCTGTCCACTGGTGCCTCCACACTGAGAACCGAGCGATCAAACACCGCCAATCACACGGTTTTCGGAGACCCGTGAGCAGAGAGCTGCTGACTGTCAGTCACAGCTTTCTGCTCCCTCCTCGCTCATTGGAGCGCTTGGCTGTGGAGGGGGCAAAGGTGGCGAAGCAGCCGTCTCAGGCTCTAAGTGGCTCGCTAGAGGTTGAGACGGGTGTCAATCCAGGCACCTGGCCGATCCAGACCCCGTTGTCGTGATGACGCGTTGCCTGCACTGAAATTGGCGACGTCAGCAGAGAGAAGACATCAGCCCACTCTCTGCTGAAAACGGGTCACAGGAGTGCAAAACTAACTGCACTCCTGTAATCCATAGAAGTAAAGCCAAACAAAGTTTGGCTGGACTTTTCCTTTAAATAACAAATTTGATCTCTGAGTCTGATAATATTTACGAGATTCAACCACTAATCGTATATACAGTATCTCTCTTCTGTCTGTTATTCTCAGAGTGGATTTGAGATTTTGCTCCCCAACCATATAGTTGTTTTTTTTATATTTACCACTGCATAGTGGTAAATCACGCCGATATACGTTGGCAAAGTGGTTCGTTATTGCAAATCGGCATATGGGTACGTCTGTACTTTTAAGCGCGATGGCAAACGCGCATGCCTCCGGACACCCGCGATCGCGTGCATGACAGCAGGAACAGGGATTTGTGTGTATGTAAACATAATAATAATAAGCACTTATTATTAATGTTTTACATAACTATACCTGTAAAAGGGGCCAGCCCGAAGTTATCTAGCAGGACTTAATTTTCTGCCTAAAGTCAGTGATCTTAAAGTGAAAGTCCAGCTTAACATCAAAATCGCTACATCTACAATCTAACAATAACCTATCTAGCCCTGTAAAGAAGAAATCAGTAAACATATCTTTTTTGAAGCCGCTCCGGTCTCCAGCAGTGGAAGCTTTGCAGGAGGACATAGCCGACGACGGCTGTGAAATGAATGGGGGGTGACATCACCCTTAGAGTTACTATGGGGCTTCCATTGTCAGCTGTGTCCTCTGCATCCGCCTCCACAGCGAAACTGCTGCTGACAGCTCAGCGTAGGATGGGACCAGAGTGGATACGGAAAAGTTATGTATACTGATACTTCTTTACAGGGCTAGATAGGTTAGTGCTAGATTGTGGATGTCTATAGATGTAGCGATTTTAGTGTTAGGCTGGACTTCCACTTTAAGCTGGCCATATATGGATTTTTTTTTTCCCTAATCAGCCGGCGGGGTGATGGAAAAAAAAAAAAAAAACACAAACAGATTTCCCCATCAGCACAAGCATGGTTGATGAAGTAGTCCTACCCACTGTGCTTTTGTAAGCTGGGACTTCTCTGTTATCCAAACAAACTGCTCAGCGCTGCAGCCCATTGGCTGCAGGCGTTGATCGAATTAACATTTTCCAACATTCCCATTCAAGAAAGGCTGATCATTAGATCAACTTTTCTCAAGCTTGAACAGCCATAGATGGATCAAAATTGGTCCGGCCCCTGCTGAACCAGCCCAGTTTGGATCCATCTATGGCCAGCTTTACACCTGTGAAAAAAAAAAAAAATGCAACGGCAGATTCAATACTTTTTCCATACAATGTATACATTACCAACGTGAAAGAAAACCGCAACATAAAAGCATGCACTAGGACCCACTAAGTGTTTTATGGGAATATTAATTCATGGGATTATCACAGAGTGTTCCGAAGATATGACAGAGCTTCAACATTTGGCGATTCATTGAATAGGGACATCCAATGTAAATAACCTGTATTAAGCTCATCAGACCCATGTCAGAGAAAAGGTAGATAGCACTGGCAGCATTTGAGCTGTGCTCAAGTATTGCTGAATAGTTTGCACAGTAACTGTAAACAGAAGCTAATATTTAGGCTATAATTCATTTTTCAAGTTGACAGCTATTGGCTCTGTAGGGAAAGGATAAGATAGAGGGTCTAGAAGAGATTATTACTTGTGCAGGAATCGAACTGTCATCAGCAAGGATGAAATACACAGCGTCCCAGAAAGGATGGATAGGTAATAGTCCACGGGAACTCAGAAGTTTATTAGGACTAAGAAAACCATCACAAGGTCAAATGCATCTCCCACATGGAGGCTGAATTTACTCTTTTCTATTTAATTCTCTGTGGCAAGGACAGCAGAGAATAAAGGGAGACATTGAAAACACTTGCAGACACAGCGAGCGATCTGTAACAAACTGTAGGCAAGAGCATTCTACACACACTACATTAGAGGTGTACAGAAACTCTGCCAAGGTCTAAAGAGCCTCCATTTATCATTTTGGGTGATACAAGGGTGCTATGGGAGTGACTTCTAGTTCTTCCAAAAAAAAAAAAAAAAGAATCTAAGTCATTACCTCAAAGGTGGCTCAATACATATCGAATCACCTTGCCTATAGCCACAACCTCCTAAAAAAGGCTTGAACACACTTCAAATTAATTTAATAAAAAAAATATAAAAATAAAAACTTTAGCATGCATTTACATCTGTGCAGTGTGGACTAGGCGGAGAGAAGTTCTAGCAGAGATGGAGAGGAGTTTTTCCAGGTGCAAAAAACGCTCATAAATGCACCTGTCATGTGTCTCGGGGCAAAAACTCCTGAACACGTACTTTTAATGTCTGGTTACACAAATTTGTGACATCCCAATAAGCCTTTGCCTGATTTAAATAACAAAAAAATGACTAAATACGACTAAAACCAAAACAACTGCAGACGTTTAAATGGGACTAAAACTAAAATGCCATTTTAGTCAAAAGACTAAAATCAAATCAAAATTTGCTGTCAAAATTAACATTGATTCGCACTGTAGCCACTGAAAAATTAGTGGTTTGCAGAGTAGAGTAGGCACTGGCCAGCTTAAACCTGTATTGCAATGTATGTGAACAAAAAAATCCCTGAGACCCTCCAGAATTTTTAGCATGAACATGTCGTTGCACTCCCTTTCGTGTACATATATATATATATTTATTTATACACACACTCCAAATCCAAAGACAATCCAAAGACAATCCAAAGACATGTTGGTAGGTTAATTGGCTTCTGTCTAATTTGGCCCTAGTATATGAATGTGAGTCAGGGACCTTAGATTGTAAGGGACCGATGTGAATGTACAATGTATATGTAAAGCGCTGTGTAAATTGACGGCGCTATATAAGTACCTTAAATAATAATATGTATAAGCTGTTGACATTTGAGCACAGGTGTATGTTATTTCAATTGCATAGTGCAGGACAACGACCAGACCTGCACCTGTAGCTCTCCTACAGATTAGGGACTGGCCAGAGAGGGGTTACTTTGACACAGCAAGCCAGCTTAAACATATATTACAATGTATGCGACAAAAAAATCCCTGTTACTGTGCAACGTTTGCTATAAAGGGTGTAAAGAAGTGTGCAGAGGGTTCATTCCGAAATTTTGTCAAAAAGCTCACGTACTGTCTTTTTTTTGGTTTTTTTTACTACAGGGTGGGGTGTAGATTATAGGACGATCAAGCGTACAAGTGTGAACAGAGAATTATCATCATGAGTGTAGTCAGATGTAGGGAAAAAGTTGGCATACATAAACTTTGGGACATATTTATAAAGCAGTGTATGTGACTTTTACCAACTTTTCACTGTCATTTAGAACACATAAACCAGGAGAATTTGTCTACAGTGAATGCCAGCTTCACTGCTTTATAAATATGCCCCTTTAGTTACTTTTGAGTCACATTCCTGGAACAAGCAAGCAGTAAATGAAAGTCAAAGAGTCAAAATTACTTCTCGCTATACATTTCTATCACAACTCAGAAAACCCTGAAGTCTAAATCTTTAGCACATCATCCATGAAACATACTGTACATACATGAAACTAGCATTCTCAAAAAGTTTAGCAATAGTGCCTCCATTAATCTCACTTGAAGAGTACCTTTAAAATGGACCTTTCTGTAAACTTTACAAGTCTGCATGAATATATTCCTGACATATTACAATAATGTAAAAGTGTACAATTTTTTTTTTCTCTCATCAAAAACTCCAGTCAACTGAATCTGCCTAGGTAGATCTGATGTAACCAGACTGCTGCAGGCAGGAGAATTTCCTCAGTCAACTTTCTACCTGCAACACTAACTTTCACAAGGTGAAAGGCTGAGAAATTCTGTAATTTCCCTGTTTTATGCATTGCATGCTTCAACTATAGTCAGTGACTAAATATGGAATCCAGACCTGCCAGTCAAGGTATTGGTGGTGTACATGAAAAAAAACTCAAAAACCTCTCAGATAGAATATAGTTTGGACATTAGATCTGATATAACCCTCTACAACAGGTCTCTGTATATGTCTGCAGGAAAAAAATGAAAACTGGAAGGAGAAAAAAAATAATGTCAAATGGTCATAATTTTCTCTATATGAAAATAGATATTTTAGTACATAGCTTACTCAATTGGACATATTTTAAAATCTTATTGGCAGTTCTCTCATACAGAAAACAGTTGTGGTATATTGTAGGGTGACTACTCCTTTAAAAAGCACATATTCATCTTTCCTGAGAGGTTACATTATACTGGATACAAGACCACAATCATCATGAACTAGAAATATCCATGTCTACACTCCCCTTTACAACATTATCTATGAAGGCAAACATGTCTGGCTGAAGGCTAATACAGTTTTTCTGGGACGTCACCTGAGATAATCACAGATAATCAATAGCAAATACAAGCAAGTCACCATCCAGAGAGTGCTGTGAAAGGAAAGTAGCAGGTTCTTTTAGCAGATTGCTTTGTGTTCCTCTGTCTGCGGTTTTGAGGTTTCTCCGTTTAATTGGAAAAATGCCCTGTTCAGAGAAGCAGTGCCTACTCTGGGTCAGGAAAACAGATTCTGGCAGCTCATGTATACAAACAAATGTATTGCTATAGAGGAATACCGATTAGAATGGATAATTCACCTTAGATAGGACAGGAATGCAGTCTGATTAGTATTCACTTTCACTAACCACTAGCAGACACAGGTTGTGGAAGTCTTAAAGTAGACCATTTAGTAACTTTTCAAGTGTACATGAAAAAAATGCTGACATATCATACTATACAATGGTCAAATATATAAAATAATAATGTATAGGTGTGGTTTAGCCTACCGATCTAGCCCCATCTCGCCACATTGCTTATCCATAAAAAGGAGCAAGAGACTGTCCAGTTCCTCCAGAACACCAGCTCACATGCCACATATGAAAAAGGTCTCTAAAAACTGAGCACACAGACCACGCGGGAAATCCAAAAAGGTCCCCTCACGTCTTCAAGCTACAGATCCTCCATCAGCGAGAGGCTCTGATCCCCCTGCTCCAGATAGCTGCCCCTGAGGTGGTAGCAGAGGTTCCCTTCCACCCCTCCGGCTGCACCTATACCTACATCTTAGCTGTTTGAGTTAATCTCATCAGCGGAGACAGAGCTGGCAGCCAGCCTTTCCACCAGCTTTCAGTTTCAGGAGACAAGCATCCATTCAATCCTCCAGGCTCTACCAACAAAAGCCAACCTACAATCTCTAGCCAACAGCATCACCAAGGCCTTGAAGAATGAGTTAGCAGACATAAATACTAAAAAAGCCAGCACCAAACAGAGTGACCACTCTAGAAACTTCAGCCCAGCAAGTTTCAGAACTGCTGTCCCAGTTTTAAAACACCCAGGCTTCATCCCAACTGTGGGAACTGTGTTCGCCTGCCTCCAACTGTGGGTAGAAGACATGGAAAATCGGAACCGCAGGAACTACATTAGACTACAGGGTATTCCAAAGCCACAGCGGGCCCCGATATGCCAGCTACATTACTGGTCATGTTAAATGCCACATTGGGAAATCCCCCAACAGTCCCTATCAAGCTTGACGGAGTAAACAGACTCTAGTCGCCCTAACCAATCACAATTGAAAAAGGTACTCTGTAGGGTACATTTTTACAAGGTGAAGGAGAAGATCCTCTGCCAAGCATGGCACAAAGGGAACAGATTTTGATGGAGCGCCCATTCAAATACTAACAGATTTATATCGCGAGACTGTTAGTCAATTTATGTAGGATATACCTTTTGCTCAAGGATACTGCTTAAATAACTTTTGAAAAAGCTGCAATCCCTTGGGCTTTCCTATAGATAGGGCTACCCTTTTGCCTTGCAAATCCATAAAGTGAACCAAACCTTCATGCTACAGTCCCTGTCACAGCTGCCAGCTCTCTGCAACTTCCTGAAACGTAAAGAACTACAGCTTCCAAACTGGCTGTATTTCACTCGCAGCCATCATCTCAGAACTCCCTGAGACCTCAATGTCAATGGTGAGCGAGATCTAGAGGATGGTTCAACATAATCGAGACAGACTCCAAGCTCCAAAGAACCTCAAACTTTCCAACCTGTGGATATGCCTTGATTGCTGGCTATGGGCCACCCGTGAATGCACGTCTGCGGGGCCAGAGACTTTGTTACCCTTCTTAGTGAATAATGTCATGATCTGTTCACCAGACATGGGGCTCAGTGCCCCCCTGCTCCCACCAGTAACTAGCACTACAGCTTCATGTTAACGCTTCTGCAAGCCATCTGTGCATTATCTATCACTCTGCTATGCGATCATAGGGAGCAATCAGCCACCAGACATTTTCGCCATACCTTGCCTATGATACCCTGAATGACCAGATACTACCCAGTGGGCTTGGAAAAAATAACCACGGCTACCCCCTTGGACTTGGGCTACCGGGAACTGGTACCTTTATGTCCAGTTTTGCCTTTATCATTAAACCTTTGATGGGTCCTCGGTGCAGACCCCTTGGCACTGAGAGGCAACCCCTCGGTGGCTGGAGGTTTCTGCCAAGCCCTGAAGGTTCTAACTGCTTTTCCTGAATGCAATACACATAGTTTGAAATCAATTATAGCTTTGTGTGATCCAGGGCCTAGCCAGTTTGTAGTTAATGTATACTGTTTTAGGTCTTCTATGGTCCTACTAGCACGTTAACCCTCAAGAGCCAGCCTGGGGCTGTCAGTGGTGACAATACCTGTTATTTAATGTTTGGGAGTTTTCTCCCTCATTATTGTGTTTACAACACAATGCAGACTCCCAGCCCTGCCTGGGAAGGGGAGGAACCCTAGTTGGAGAGGGTAGGGATGGGATGTTATCTAGCCACCCTAACCATTCCTCGTGAGTGGGTGCCTTAAGCTCTATGATGTTCAATATACAAACTCATTTGGAGATGTACCACTCCCTCTGTGGGCTTGGTAGTGGGGGGGGTTGAATGAGTTAAATTCTCTTGGCTACCCAAAGACTCCGTATTTGTCTGTTTTCTAGTAGCCATCCTTTCAGTACACTGGAGATACTTTTCCAGGAGGCCAACCCCGATTAAGGGAATTTATCCAGGCTTGTTTATTCTCCTCTTTCTGTTTTGTGGATTGCCTGAGTGGAGGGGCTCACCCTCTGTATGCCCCTGCAGTGTAGTCTCGGTCTTCTGACGGTATCAAACCAATAACTTTATACACACCTCCCCACAAGTTCTACATCCTCAACTGCTTTTTCAATACCAAAAGAACGGTGCCCACAGTCCAGCACTGCATCTGCAGACCTGCCAGCAAGAGGTTGTTGCATCTGTAAGTGCAGATGACAGCTTTCCTCTACCACTGCAATCAAGCAGACATAACTTTTAGGCGATAACTGCCCCCCACCACCATTTCCCACTGCCAAACATCTGGACCCTCACAAGAACTTTCCAAATTGTTGCCCCCTTCAGGCTACAAGCAACTTAAATGTTTATCTGGAAAGTTTGTGGGTTAAACTATTGATAATTCTAAAAATACTTTCACCATTGTGAAAGCTATATAGCAAATGAGTTTAAATTCCATAAAAATGTACAAAATACACATTAAACTCACAACTATTAATATCCCAGGCAATGCTACGTAAGACTTGATATAAATAAAATCTTATGGGACATAACGAATGACAACTTGCAGGCTTCAATCGCTGGCGTGAATAAAATAAAGACCCGCTATTAATCAGTGATAGAGAGGAGCCGAGCTTTGTTCTAAACATAAAAAGCATCAGCCACAATGCTTCAAAACACAGGCGACAAGAAAGATGTGTCAAACTTTCAAATTTATATTCTCAGTCCGTAATCCTGACATGACAGAAAATATAATAACTGCAAAGAGCCTAGATATCTCTGACATTTACGATCAAATCCCTTTGGGATTCCATCTGATTGGATGATATACAGCCCAGGCCACAAGCATCAAGCGACATAATGAAGTAAGCAGGTATTGCAGCCCTCGTCTTGGCTCTCCAACCTAAGATCACATCTATTAGATTAGCGTCTGCTAAGAAAGGAAAGGCTGATGTGACCACTTAAACAAAGTGGCAATTTCTGCTTTTTACTGCAAATACAAAGGAAGAAGAGTACAGGTGGCTTGTAACAATGGAGGGTGGTTACCCAGGATTATATATGGCTTTAATACAGTAATATGTTTTCCAGAGACTGTCCATCATTTCATAGCCAATAAAATCCAACACAGAAAGTTGACAATTTTCTTTTTTTTCCCCAAATTTGTTTTTCTAATTTCGTTATGATTTCTTAATATACATACTAAACAAGTGCATTTTACATTTTCCAATGGTCACAGTATGTACTGAGGATAGGATAAAAAAATAAAATTTACCGCTTCAAGTTTTGGGGAAGGAATTGATACAGAGAGACAGATTTATCGTAAGCCACAACAAATCTGGGTATGGGAAACACAGTGGCTAGAGACCACTGAGCATAGCTAGATAGAAATGCAGCAGACTGCATGATTATAATCTATGTAAATGTGGCAAATTAATGGTTGTATCAGGACAGCTCCTTACAAAGAGTATTAAGCAATTCAACTGCACCATGCGTGGATGGGCAGGTTAGGTCTACCTAAAACAAAAAAAAAAAAAAAAAAAAAAGACCATCCTAGAATAAAAAAGAAAAATTAAGCACTTAGTGATGTTTTTTTTTTTACAATTCCATGGAAGGATATAATCCGAGGGTACTCTTGTTGCAAAAACTGTAGGTTCTTACTCCTGGTCCTGGCATGTTCTGGAATGAGCTAGTGCTATGGAAGTGATACATTGATGATATTGTATACTCACTTGAGGTTTACTTGGCAGAACCTAATAGGACAAGCAGGGCATTTGTTTGAGTCACACGATTAGTAAGAAAAACTTTTTTTTTGTATCTAACTGATTCAGTAGTAGATTGTTCTATTAGGACAACCACTTGTTTTTTTTTTTAAGGGAAAACGGAAATGGGTTTATTCCTTTAAAGAGGAACTGCAGTCTGCTCACAGAATTTGTAATAAAAACATCTTTGTAATTCTGAAGCTTCCCTCCAACCACTTAACATATTATTTTATATACACTGCGATTCTGTACTTGCCAAATATGCTGCAGAAATCACCCTCTACCAAGTCTGGCTGCAGCCATTTTAACTGTGGGAAGCTGAATCTGCTGCCTGTTCACTTCCTGGATTTACACACACAGGCGCACACCTCCAGCTCTGCAGCTCTCATTGGCCCCCTTATGACTCACCCCCCTCCCCCCCTTTCTGGCAAACTCTCACAAGAGTGAGCGGTGCATGATGTCATAAGCCTAGGCTAATGACCGGACAAGAAATAGTTAGTGGGCTGAATAAGGTATTTACTTGCAGAAAAAAATTCAAGTTAGACTTACGGGTGACTTGTTTTCCAGAAGTCTTCAGGACAGCACCTGAGAGAGTGTGACTACTCCCACTGGACCACAGTAAAAAAACACCTTCTTCCTCCAGATCTTTAAAGGGAGGCACCTCCCTACCACACCTCAGTTGTATTAGAGAACCTCCTGCCCCGGCTGGAACACATAAGCACATACGTTAGTCACAGCATAGTACATCAAACTAATAGGGCGGGTCGTTGCTGTCCTGAAAGACTTCTGGAAAACAAGTTACCGGTAAGTCTAACTTGAATTTTCCCAAGGCGTCTTTCACGACAGTACCTGAGAGGATAACAGAGACTTACCCCTTAGGGCAGGACAATAACCTAGAGGACCTTCCTGCCAAATGTCTGATCACTGGCAGATGTGAGGCCCAGCCTGTAATGTCACACAAAGGTGCAGAAATTTGACCACGTTGCCGCCTTGCAAATTTGTTCAGGGGTGGCACCAGCTCTTTCTGCCCAAGTGGCCACAAGGACTCTGGTTGAGTGTGTACGAATTCCCTCTGGTGGAGACAAGCCTGCATGCAAGTATGCTTCCAGGATGGTTAACTTCAGGCATCTGGCTAATGATCCTTTAGAAGCCTGGCAACCTTTTCTTGTTACCCGAAAACCTTGCTACCTTTCTTGTACGTTTAAAGTCCTTTGTAATTTCTAGATAACGTAACAAAATCCTTTTGACAGCCAGCGTATGGAAAAAGGTCTCCTCCTCCCCCGATGGGTTAGCACAGAAGGTTGGGAGCACAATGTCTTGTTAGTGATATATTGAAGCTACCTTTGGTAAGGTTCCCTAACTAAATCAGTGTAGCTCACTGATCCTGTGTGCTGAAATAATGGCGATTAGGAACACAGCTTTAAGAGTGAGACATTTGAGTGACGCTTGTTCCAGAGGTTCACATGGACTCCTATTTATTTTCTGTTTGGAGAGTTTGGACTTTGCTTGCTGTTTTACATAGATTTTGGCAGTTCGAGATGCAGACAAAACGGTCAGCCCCTAACTATGACTGTTTTTAGACCATGGACTGAGAGTGACGTGCAGAAGGCTACCGAGCATATTAAATATCCTAAGTTTGGGGCCCCAAACCAAATCATTGAAAATATGGAAGGTCTGAGGAACAGTTATAGGCTAAACGGGGTCGAAGTGGAAAGGGCCTTAAGGAGGGTTCTAGGATCAGATTGGGCATCAGTAAAGGGAAATTGGGACCCCTGTGTAGCCACAGTGCCCCCTCAACAAAGAGGGGAACCACTGGCCCTTGATAGCCAAGATTTGACAGACAGATTGACTGCCTTCTATCAGAGATGCAATCTCCGATCTCCGACTGGCAAAAGATTATTATGACTGTAAAGGAAGACAAGGAAAGTGTCAGTGATTATCTAAATAAACTACCAGAAGTTTTTAAAGTGTTCTCTGGGCTCCCCGAAGCTGAGGATGTGAATAGTGCATATCAACAACAGCTAAAGATAGCTTTTGTTAAAGATTAAAACAGGATCATAAGTATTACATTGTTAAAAACATGGTTACATACCGAACTGCATCAGTTTTAGATGTTTTGCAATATGTTAAGCATTCTGAGAAGTATTTGAAAGTGATGGAAAAAAATGTGAAAGTAAAGGTTTTTGTGCAAGGTGATGGAGACACCCCCTTAAGAAGGAAGCAGAGGAGGGTATAGCCCCTGCAATACCCCTCCTTTTCCTGTTAAGAAGGCTCCACCTTCCACAGGCTGGAGAATGGTACAGGATTTACAAGCTGTTAACCAGGCAGTTATACCAAGGGCATGGGGTAAATAAAACTAAACTCCAGTTGTGGCAACAGCAGGTCACATACTTAGGGTATGATATCTCAAAAGAAGGTCGACACCTGGATGAGGAGAGAATTTGAGCCCTCCACCAGGTGCCGAAGCCAGAAACAAAGAATCAAATGATGTCTTTTTTGGGCATGACAAATTTTTGTAGAGCTTGGATTTCTGGGTATTCAATACTGACCGCGCCCCATTGGTCCATACATTTGAGCCCAGAACGACAGCTTTACTGTATGACAATACTTCTGACACAACCTCACTTAACAATACAGAGATGTACTACATTAAACCCATCCACACTAATACCACTTCCTACTGATGGTCATAAACATGACTGTACTGCTGCCATCGCTGAAAAGGTACTGCCATGAAGTGATTGGAAAGATGTACCGTTATCTAACCCTGACATGACACTTTTTGTTGATGGCTCCAGTACGAAAAATCCAGATGGCACAAGTGTAACTGGATATGCAGAAGTGACACATGACAGAACAGGAAATCATAGAGATAGATCATACAGTCCTTACTGATATACAGCAGAATGTATCCCCTGGGGAGAAACAATATCGGAAAACAAAAGGTTGCACAATAATAGATAACATCTACACATCACCTGAAGGAAAGCTGGTATTGCCAATATCCTTATTTAGGTATGCAGCAGTATTGACACATGGAGTAACTCATGTGTCAAACAGGGGGATGACTGAGATGTTAAATAAGGTATGTACAGCCCATGGCTTCAAAAACTACAAAAAAAACTTTTTGTTCTCAATGCATTATATGTGCAAGACACAATGCTCAGGGAGGCATAAGACCACGGAAAGGGAAGTTCCCCACACCGCAATATCCATTCCAACACATCTGCATGGATTTTATTGAATTAGACAAAAGTGAAAAGGAAGAAATATTGTTTGGAAATCATTGATGCATTGACCACATAGGTAGAGATATTCCCCACAGGAAGTGCTGATGCCCTAATAGTATCCAAAGCCTTACTAAAAGTTATCATTTCACAATTTGGGATACCAGAGAAGATTTACAGTGATAATGGTTCACATTTTGGAAATCAGATCATAAAACACCTAACAGAAGTGATGGGTATAGAAGTAAAGAATCACTGTGCCTATCACCCTCAGTCAGCAGGGCTTGTAGAAAGACATAATGGGATATTAAAGAGCAAGCTAAAAAAAGACTATGGAAGAGACAGGGAAAAATTGGATGTACTGTCTCCCACTAGCTATTTTAAGCATGCACATCACCCTCACTAAAGAGGGGCTGAGTCCATTTGAAATGATGTAGGGTAGACCTTATAAAATACCTTTATTACCAAATGAAACCCACACAGAGGAAGGGGAGAGAACCTTAGCAGAATACATGTCAAGGTTATTAAAACAGAAACAAATTAACCAAGAGTGTTCCATTCCAGAAGGAGAGCCCATAGGAGAAGACAAAGTACAAATCGGGTGCTCATCAAGGTGATCAGAAAGAAGTATTGGCACTCCCCTAAGTGGGACGGGCCATATCAAGTACTCCTTACTGCAGTAAGAATTGCTGAAAGGACTATCTGGATTCACCAATCCCACTTTAAAAAAGGTAAACATAGGCAGTGTAGGGACAGAAAGACTGAAGGAGGGGGAAAGTCCAACTACAAAGGGAGGCAGATAAAAGGTCTGCTTGTCTGAACCTTGGTGAAGAAAAGGCCCTATTATGCCCCCCTCACTTCAGATAGGATGGTAGGGATTTTGTTCCTCGTGGGAGTATTGGTGACTCTAGGAGAGGCCTCTATACGGGGAGGTAAGAGACACGGGAGGATGGTGGAACCAATCAATTGGGAAGAGACAGGAAGAGCATTGAACCTCACCTTTGTTGAAGGAACCACCAGTACTATACAGGTGGATTTCTGCCAGATGACAGATTGTGGAGATAAGGTAGAAGCAAGCAAGTTGACCTGGGCAGACAAATACATGTGCTACCCGGCTGAAACTACCGGGTGTACTACTTGGGATTCAGTCATGTGGACAACTGCAGCCCAGGATTGGGGATATGAGATCCCAGCAGCAGGAGATTTAAAGAATAGATTAACCATAACTAAAAGCAGCCCACTCTCCCTGTACAGAATCAAAGAATTGCATTATTGATTTCCCTGAAGGACCCAAAACTAGAAGATCAGAGGTTATACCGTTTAGGAGCTTGGATATCAGGAACTGACCTTTTGGGAAAATTCTTCCTCGAGGTTAAACCAAAGAATGAGACAAACAAGAAGAAAGAATTAGATAATGAGGACCAATTTAAAGTAGAGGTATTAGGATCCACAATGAGATTCACCAATCTCACAGTGGAAGAAGCTATAACATTAGAAACAGGATACCAGGATAAGAATGAATTGTTTGAATGGTTAATCTATACTGCTAACATAATTAAAAAAGAGAACTGCTTGGTCTGTGCAGGGGCCAGACCCCAGCTGGCTACAGTGCCTTTTCCCTTAAATAACACTATAGATCCAGATGGTTTAGGGTGTATGCTAAAGCTATATCAAAAAACATACAAACCTGACACCAACACACCCTGTCACATGTTAAGTTTGTGGTTTCCCCAGGTTCAGAGACCTCAGATACCCCCTGCTGTCACGGCATACCCTGACAACTTTACTTGTTTTGCACTTCTGGGGAATGAGAATGGCAAAGATTTGGGGTCCTTACCGGATGACTACTGCATAGAGAGGATTAACAAAATTGCAAAGGGAGAGGGTGACAACTGGGTTGAGCACGACACCCAGAGGGCGGACGTCTGGTGGTTATGCGGAGACAAGAGGCTCAGAGCGAGCATCCCAGCCAATTCCCGAGGAGATTGTGCACTGGTACAGCTGGCAATGCCTCTGCGCTTACTGTCAGAGTCCCCTTGGAAGAAGGGTCACCAGAGGAGCAGAAGGGACACCTCTCCTGCGGGGTCTTTTGACCCCCAGATCTATATAGATGAGATTGGGGTTCCGCGTGGAGTGCCGAGTGAGTTCAAAGCTAGGAATCAAGTGGCAGCTGGATTTGAGTCTCTTCTCTGGTGGGTGACAGTAAACAAAAATGTTGACTGGATTAACTATATATACTATAACCAACAAAGGTTTGTAAACTACACCAGGGATGCAGTTAAGGGATTGGTAGAGCAATTAGCCCCTACCTCTCTGACGGCATGGCAGAATAGGATGGCATTAGATATGGTCCTAGCAGAAAGAGGAGGGGTCTGTAAAATGTTTGGTGGTATGTGTTGCACCTTTATTTCTAACATTAGAGCTCCTGGAGGAACCGTGACTAGAGCCCTCGAAGGATTGACAGCTTTATCGAATGAATTAGGGGAAAACTCGGGTATTGATGATCCATTCATAAATTGGCTTGAAGGTTGGTTTGGGAAATGGACTGGACTTGCCAAGGTCAAGAACTTGCTAAGGTCGGAAAACCCAGTTGTGAAACAGACCTGCACTGAAGTAATAAATTGAGGAAGCAAATATAGATATCAGAGGAGGGAATGATAAGAAATATGTAAAGAATTACAAGTGATATCGAAATTTGCCTTGTTCCTTATAGGCTTTCTTTCTAGCTAAAATGGCGCTGACTTATTGTTTATGCAACCTGCTTATTTCCAACTAACGCCTTAAACCATACTTAAAAGAACTAGCAAAAGTTTACCATATTAGGGCATATTGTGAAAGGACACACTGTTTTTTTGACAATAAAGCCGACGATGCACCATGAGTCACCAGTGTGCCTTAGCCAGTGGCAGCTTGCCAAATACTGCTATAAAATGACATGTGTAAAAGGGTTCCTGTGTAACTCTGCTGGAACTCCTTGCTGTGAACAGAGTTCACCCCTATGTATCGATACATTTGTAATAAATCTGTCTTCTAATCAACATGACCGGAGTTGAGTGATCAGTGAGAGAATGGAATTTTACTGACAGTCCTAACTTTAGGCTCACTTAGACCTGCGTACATGCAGTTGTGCAGAGTCAATTCCTTTTTTTTCTTCACTTAGGTCAAGGGTCTTGGCTTTGCATGAGGGGCATCTTTTTTTTTCCCTGGGTCAGAGCTTTTGGCCTGAGAGAAAAAAGAAAAAAAAGGGAAAAAAAAAACAAAAAAACAAGGGACCCTTCGTGAGACCCAGTCTCGGCTTACGGACCACCCGGCAAGGTGCACTAGGGAGAAAACACAACCTCCTGTGCCCAGACAGGTCCTCGCCACCAGGGGGAAAGAAAAAAAGACCATAAACCCCAGGAAAAGGAAATGGCGGACTTAATCCACTGCCCCCTACCTGAGCCTTGCTGGTGCCTGTCCCCACCAATGCAGATGCCGCGTCCTCCATAGCGGGTGTTCAGCGCTCCACTTGTGGCTTCACACACCGCTTCCAGACTCCCATAGTGCCACTGCACCAGACTGGAAGCAGAAATAGGCGCCAGCTTCTGCCCTGCCTCCTCAACTGGAAATGACTTTGGGCATTGACCCGGTGACCTATTAGGAAGTGTCCAAGGAAGAATTCCTCTCAGCCAGCGCAAAATGTTGACGGAGCACGTGCAGCCGACGCTCCCAGGACACTGGAGCAGGTCACCGGACCTTCTGCGGCTCTCCCCGAGCACCTAGGGGGTAAGAGGAGCCTGAATCTACCTATCTAAAAAGGAAGAAAAAAAAATGAGAAGAGACCTTGTCTCTTAGGAGCACCTAAGAGATCCTGGATCCCCTCCAAAAGATGTTACCCCGGGGCCGGAGGAAACACAAAAACTGAGGTGTGGTAGGGAGGTGCCTCCCTTTAAAGATCTGGAGGAAGAAGGTGTTTCCTGTGGTCCGGTGGGAGGAGTCACTATCTCTCAGGTGCTGTCCTGAAAGACACCTTGGAAAAAATGTTTTACTATCCAAAGTTAAAACAAGGGCAAAGGATTTAATAGATGGAAAGTTAAAAAAAAAAAAAGCCTGACGGTCCACTTTAAATAGCTGCCACCTTCCTTCCTGGCTCGCTTCAGTCCACAACTTATGATATGGAAGAAATCAATTGGTCTTTGATTACCACATATTCAAGAAAACCCTTCACAGTGAAAAAAATTATCAAAAACCACTGGCCCGTACTAAAAAAATTACAAGGTTTTGGGTCCCCTTTTGCCACAGAACCCCTCTTATCTTTAAAGGGGTTGTATAGGTTCAGTTTTTTTTTTTAATAACAAACATGTCATACTTACCTCCACTGTGCAGTTTGTTTTGCACAGAGTGGCCTCAAACCTCGTCTTCTAAGGTCCCTTGGCGGCTGTCTCGGCTCCTCCCCGCAAGAGCTAACCCCCCCTCTGGGAAGCGCTCTCCCAAGTGGGTTAGCTTGCGGGCACACTCGTGTGTGATACACTCGACGGCCATAGCCGGCGAGTGTATCACTCGGCCCCGCCCTTCAGCGTGCCACGTCATTAATTTGATTGACAGCAGCGAGAGCCAAAGGCTGTGCTGCTATCAATCATCCAATGAAGAGCCCACAGGACCTGGGGGAAAGCAACGCGGGATCACGCCCACAGAGATTCGCAGTTCAGGTAAGTAAAGCGGGGGCTGGGGGCCGGAGAGGATAGGCATAGGATGCATTAAGGTGAAAAAAACATGAAGCTTTACAACCCCTTTAAGGGAGTGCCTTCTTTGAAGAATAAGATTGCCCCAAATGGTATTTGATCCATTGAAATCTATGGAACCAAAAAAACTGAAAAAAGTCCCTGGCCCTTTCCATAAAATGCAGAGATGTGAACGTGACCCATAGGAAACCATGTTAAATGGACTATAGTGTGTTTCTGCAAAACTGAAAATGCGCTAAACAATGCATAGGTGTGAACCAGGCCTAAATGGAAGAAACTACCTTTTAAGACTGCCACAAATGCTAAAACATAGAATATTGACACATCCAGCTCATGCAATTCTAAAATCATTATTTACTGCAGGTGTGGAGAGCATCACATGGACGCTGCAGGTTTGACTTAACAAGCACGTTGTTAACATAAAAAGAGGGTTCAAGGGGCATAGTGTTTTAAAGCACAATGCCATCCATCATAATATTAAGCCTGTGGGTTCTTTGATTATGGGTATTGACAAACATAACCCTAGTTGGAGAGGAGGTTTTATCAGGAGAGAAATCTTTTGAAACAAGAAGTATTTATTAGTTGAGAACCTTTACCCCCCACAGCCTCAACATTGAGTGGGATATTAACTGCTTTACTTAATAATTATTGAGTTGCCTGTATTGGGTGGAGATAGGCTCCTCTTTCTCTCCATCTTTTATGTATATGGGATTCGCTCTGACTTCTAGAGATGGTACACTGTATCTGATTTTGAGATGCCATTCGTTTAGTTCCAGTATTGGTTGTAAGCTACCCACATTAATCTGTGTTATTCATAGGAAATCTGTTCCATCCAATGCTGCGTTAAAATTTTCTACCTTTTTTATGTTTTAATTTAAATCTTGATTTTATTAGTTTGAGGGGGTTTCTCCCTTCAGGTTGTTTATATAATCTTAATCATGTTTGGATTATGTTCTAGAGGAAGCAGACCCTTATAATTTAATTTTCATATATAGTTTATCTTTAATTTTTAATTTTCAAAGATGATGATTTTTTTTTTTTTTTTTTTAAGAGGGATCTCTTCCTTCAATGAGATGTTTCCCATCTTTTCGATTAGTACTTTCAGATCAAGGTTCAAGACACACATACACACAGAGGTCGCTTTTGCACCCTGTGATTTCTCGCACCCAAATATGCACTGCAGTTTCAGATGTGTGGGGGTGGCATTAAATATGAATGGCACCCACACAAGTCTACCAAAAAGCAGAGCGTTTTGCCTGCGGGTGTGGGAATTATGCTTTTTACATGTATTCCCACACCCGCATATATGTGAACCTAGCTTAAGAGGGTATAATAAACATTGTATGAAAGATCATATAGAAAGTAAAATATAACTTTAGTAGCAAAAAGGATTAAAACAAGAAAAACTGAAAAAGAGAACTTTCTTCAAAATCCCACCTTGGGCATCCTTTCTGTGCAATACCCCAACAGAAACACCCAAAGTTGAACAATTTGAAGACTCTTCGTTGGAACCAATTTATATTCAAATTTTTGTCTTTTCCAGCTCCATTTCAGTTCATGACAAGTTAATCTGTTGCACATTAATTAATGCAACTGAAAGCTTAACTGTCTGCCTGCGTTGTAGGATGAGCTTTTTATCGCCGTACTCTGCGTCTCGCATTTCACAGATTCCAAGAGGAAAACAGTGAAAAAGAAATTAAGGGCAATATCAAAGAAAGGATCTTTAATTATTAAACCCCGAGAAGCAGCGCGTGTGGGAATAAGGCAATGTCACTGACTCCTGAATGAAGGCTAATTACGTTTGATGTCTGCGCTTTTCTTTGAAGAGCGGATAAAACGCAGATGAACTCTAATCACAAGGTTTCAAATTCTCTGAGGCTCTAATGCTCTGTAAATATTGATTTGACTCTGAATGTAAGATCGTTTTGAATAAACCCCATAGCAATGTTAATTAGGATTAGTGAAAAGTTGCATGTTTTTGTTTATTCAGTCAAAACTTCCCATCACCAACTGCCGCTTCCTTAAAATTCATGGAAGAAGAGGTGGGAGTGATGGCTCTACCTGGCTTGTTAGCTCATCACATACTTCAACTCGAACAAAACCATACACTAGAGGTTCTAGAAGACATTATCCCAATTCCATGAGTGAATCATGAACTGTGTCCTATAACACAGGCCGATTACAGAACCTTAATAAAGCCATTAAAAGAGTTCAAAGGGAATGTACGAAGGGCATTTCCTCTACTCTTCAGTAAATGCAAAAACCAAAGCTCCTTGTCCTTGTGGGGATTTGGGGGGAGTGCTAAGTGATTTTCTACCAAACTTGCTTCAGCTGTTGCCTGTGTGATTCAAAAGCCAAAACGCTACATTGCTTTTTTTTTTTCCTTTCTTATTTTTTTTTACTATGTATTAATTGGAGTATTGAGCTCCTAAGCATCTGCGTATGCTATATTCTTTATACTTACTTTCAAAATGTTAATAAAATACTTTAATCAGCAATGTGCAAGATAACATATCATTCATTGAGGGTGATCATGAACATAACTGGTCTTTCTTGGAGAACTGGGGGAGAGGTGCCTTTGGGAAAGCTATAAGAAAGGCTGTCTGAGATGAGGAGCTACAGAGACCACAGGTATGCAACCTGTGTCCTACAAAGGGAGGAGCTGTATCCATCCACAAGCAGGTAGTATTGATCTTTCCGTGCACTAGGTATGATGACTACAGCAAGTTCAATACAGTTTTGCATGTGTTCATGGTTTTTTAGATCTACTGGGTTTCTCTAGGTGGGTTTTGCAAAGTCTTAGTTTTTACGCAGTGATCGTATTTCTGGGTAAATACCTTTATTCATTTTCTAATTCTAACATTTACATTTTTTTTATTAAAAATCTAACTCCTGTGAAAGACCAAAGAATCAGGGCCCTACTCCTTTCCAATTCTTGGTGGCGTACAGACCCATCTCCCAGGTCAAACCTTGCCATGCATGTTTGAGTTTTAAGTTTGAGAGCTACTATTTGCAAAGAAACTTTTTCAACACCATCAGTATTCTGGTAAGGTGTAGTGATCAGAATAGAGTTACAATTGTAATAAAGTACCTGATTGTGTCCTGCTGTATAATTGCAACCTTAAATTTGAATTCCTGCTAAAGCCAAACTAGTCTTACAAATGCTCCCTCATCCCTCCTAACACTTTTGCTGACTAGCCTGTGTAAAAAAATGATATATTTACCTATTTTAAGGCAGTTTTGGTCTAGTCACATGATTTCACGTCAGCCAGGGGAACAGAGAGTGCGCCCAACAATGGCTGTAAAAGATAGGAGCAATAATGCCATCCATAGGTTCCCTGGTGCAGCCGTTGCCTGCGGCCCCTCCTCTCCCCTGCAGCTGATGCTGGCTGCCAGACTTGAGTATAACTGGCTGAAAATAAGCAAGTATATGCATCTTTTTTTACACAAGTTAGTCAGCATAGGTATTAAGAGGTGGGAGAGAGAGCATGTTTAAGACTAGTTAAGCTTTAGCTGGAAGTCTACTTTAATTTATCTTACTTGAGGGTGATAAAGGTTCAGGTTGGGTATGGCAACAAATACTCAGGGATTTAGCACAACATGTTAGATTTGGTTATTGAGCATCTATGAATATGCTGAACTCCAGACAAAGAGCTAAATACACAGAATACATATAAGAGCTGCTTTAACTGCCAGAGGATTTGTACTTTGTCCATCAGGCTTTGAGGTTTACATAGCTCTGCCACACAGAGTAGCCCTGTGTGGCAGAAGAAAGGACCTGATCTTTCTCTTTGCTTGCAGGTCTACTCACCCTGTAACTAGGAGATTGAAATATAAAGCAGCACACTGATCAGCTTATCTCTGTCACTCAGCTCTCTCCTCCTATCAGCATACATTACACGCTGCAGAACATCTGATTGTCTCCATGTGCTACTTCTCCCTCCAAGTTTTCTGTACACCACTTTTAGCAGAGATCAGCAATGGCAGCCTCCACCCCTAGGCCTTTCCTTTAATCTCAGCATACTGAAATTTTGCAGAATGGTGTTTTTTGCATTGCTCTTTTCATAAACCAATGCAGACACGCATGCATTTATCCATATAAATGAAAGTAAAGAAGAGTATTCATTTTGAAGATGCTAAATTTGGAGATGTACGGTGGCCAGCAAAGAGAATAATGATGAGAAATTATTTTGGACATGGAAATGTGGAGAGCAACAGGTTTGTGGAAATGCATGTTAAATTTGAAAGAAATTTCTTCTCTTTCAGTATAAAGTTATCTTTAGATGAGTTATGGGAATGTAAAACACTGAAAAATATGGCAGATGTAACTCCCCAAGGCACAGCATTTATAAATGAGTGTTTTCTCCTTGCTTTAGAACTAATCCTTTAGGAAACCAAAAAACTGGAACGTGATGTCTATCTGTAAATTTAGGTTTCCCGCTTTGAAATTTTAACAATCATCATCCATTGGAAAATATGGAGGACGTTTGCCATCAACTTTAGTCACGTCTCTTCTGAAAGCCTGCTGAATGGACAAAGAGGCAACAACAAACACGAAGCAAAACTGACAGCCCTAAGCAATAGACACCAAACTAGCATAAGCTAGCCATAAATGTTTCAATCAGATTGTACAATCACCTTTAGCTATGTAATGAAGGCCTATCTAAACAATGCATTCAATGTATGTCCAATTGAGCAGGCTCTCCCACTGCAGAAATGGTTGTACATCTACAGGAAACTACACGTTCAAACTTTATTGTGCATAGTTAGGCTCCATTCACACCAATGCATTTTTTCATGCTTTTTGCAGAAATGCATGATATTTAACATGGGTTCCTATGGAACACATTCACATGAATGCACTTTTGTGCCTTTTTGGAAAGTGTCAGGGACTTTTTTAAACGTAAAATTGTGCTTTTTTTTGTTTAAAAAGATTTCAATGTAGAAGCTGTAGATAAGCATCTAATTTTTGTTTACCTCGATTGTGCCGAGATTTGTGTTTTGAAATCTGCACAACAAATCCCCCCCCTCTCAAAAAAAAGCATTAAAAATGCAAATTGCAGCAAAAACACCGTAATAAACGCGGAAAGCACAGCAAAAAGCACTGCAGAAATGCTCAAAAGCAAAATGCATAGATGTGAATCAAACCTTAGCTTCACAATATTAGGTCACATTTAGGTGTACGTTTATAAAAGTTTTTTCTCAGTTCAGTTCTCGGCAGTTCTCAGAGGAAAATTATCTCCTCTGCAGCCGGTTTATGAAGCTGAGAACATCAGTTCACAGAGGAAGAACAGAGGAGAAGTGTTTCCTCTGAAAACGGCCGAGATCAGTGTAAAAGTGAGTGAGCTGCCTGTAATCTTGGGAGATATTGTGAGATTATGGTGCAGCCGAGTTCAAAAAGCGAAACTAAAGTTTAAAAGAACAATTACATGTTTTCAGACATGTGATAACTAAGCATATACATACACACGCACATATATATATATATATATATATATACACACACATATATATACACACACACACACACATATGTACAGCCATGGTCCTGAGGATCACGGCTGATCTCGGTTTTATAAACGGACACCATAGGCTCAATTCACACTGGTGCAATGTGGAAAACCTACCCTGAGGTATTGCGCCTGACTCACAAGCAGTTCACACTGCCCTATGCAAACCGCTGGGAGTGTCAATGCAAAGTTAATGACACCCCCAGTTCAGTTTGCATATCACAGTGCAAACTGTGAATTCGGACAGGAATCGGATCGCACGGGTGTGAACACCCATGTGATCCGATTCTGGTGCGGACAAAAAAAAAGGGTCCTGCACAAGTTTGGTCCAAATGCGATGCGAATTCAGCCAGTCTGTATGGCTGTATTCGCATCGCACAGACATTGCATGTGATCTGCACAGAAGTGTGGTGCGAATCACATGTGATGTCTGGCATCGCTGTAGTGTGAACCGGCCCTTAGGAATTCACACTAACTGTGTTACAGTGATGGAAAACCTTGGCACCCCAGATATTTTGGAACTATATTTCCTATGATGCTCAACTATATTGCAGAGTGCATGAGCATCATGGGAAATGTAGTTCCAAAACATCTGGGGTGCCAAGGTTTGCCATCACTGGCCTATTGGGTGGCATCTGATGAAGTAACTCCTGTGTATGAGTGTTTGACATGCATAATGCACGCATAGCAGTTAGGGTACAATTTTTTTTTAAATTGCTAGCGAAAAGGGGGAAGTATTTTTTGACAGATGAGACACACAGTCTCTTCTAGCGAAATAAAATTTACCTTAATTATTTTTCCAACTTCAGTTTTGCTCTAAAGTGCAAGCCCACTTTTAGTGGACTTTCACTTATTGGATTTTTACTTCATCCCATACAAAAAGTCACACACTTACCTGTCCCTACTTCTGTAAGATCTTGGCTAGGAAGCCTGCTTAGCACCATACTGCCTCTTGAAAATCTTCACTCTAAATACTTTTCTTTTTTTTAAAGTGGATGTAAACCCTCTCCTATACCCAGTAAGATGAACGGCTTCAGATGATACACAGAGATGCAACAAATCTCCCTACATACGTTTTACATGCATAGCTGCTGTCTTTAGCTTTATATACTGTTTAGAATGTTCAGATCATGTTATAGATTTTCTCTTCCTGTTCAACACTGCAGTGAAGCCTGGGCATACACCCAAGACAGCTGATTGGAGGAAAGGCACACACCCCCTCTCCTCATAGGTAGAGACTTTCAGAGCTGATCGTTGATAGTTCAGGGCTCTACTAATCTATTTATAGCATCCACCCCCCTGCTTTTATCATATGTGATAGAGAACTTGTCAGAAGTTATCAGACTGATAACAGAAGAACGAGCAGGAGACAGCTACAGTACATTGTGCTTTGTAGAGAGATAACAAAACACTGCAGATATATGTGCCCAGCTCAAATTTCATGAATTGGGTTTACATCCACTTTAAGTTTTTCTATGTGGTCACATGACTATAAAGCGCCAGCTCAGTCCATTTTCACTGCAGCCATGACAACAGCACCTTTAGCCCTATGAATACTTGTGAAAATAAGGTCACTGCTCTACAGGATTAGGAGGTATGGTTTAGCTAGCTCAAAATTTTGCAGAGTTGTCAGCCCTCAGCAGGACCCACAGACTACGTGGAGCTTTGTGGTCACAAGACCACATAGAAAAATGCTTTTAAACAAAAGAAAATAGGTGGCAATTTCTTATAAAATGTATGCAGGGAGCATCAGAAATTGTGTAGCCATTCCTTCTAAACTTTAATGAGAATTTAAAGATTATTAGCCATTTTAAAATATTTGTTTGCAATTCGGATCTTCTGAACTTATACAAGGGGCAATGTTCATTAGCGAACACCATCAAGCTATAAAATGATGTCCCTCAAGTTATAAACCTACTTTACTCAGGAGGCTCAGCTAGTCTTCCACCTACTGTCATATGTCTGGGCTGCCTATATCATAAAACCAGAACTGTAGAAAATGCCTGCTGGCATGAAGCATCTATCTTCCTTAGTTTTTCCCTTCTCTATCATAAGGATTTGACGTTCCAGCTGGAGGTCCAAAACTGTGCATATTAAAAAGATGCTGTCCAGATACAAAAAAATTAAGCGGCCACAGTTGACTTAGTATTGAAGATAAAAGTTCTACTACTATAACAAACATGTGTCAGCAAAGGACACTGCAATCCTTTTTAACTATCCCTTCAAAACGAATGTGTGAGATTTGCAAGGTCTTATTTGCCTGGAGTTCCTCCTTAGCTACTGTGACTTTCAGTGGAAAGGTGCTTTGGTAACTTTTTACAAGTCTCATTACAAGAGCCAATGTCATTTACTCCACTGGGCTCCACCTCTATCCTTTGAAGAGATGATAAAATATTTAAAGTGATCAAAGGGAAGTCTCCTCTTTTCAAACACTCGAGCTGCAAAACTCATAAAACCTAATTCAAGTCACACGACACAAAAAAAAGAAAAAAAAAAAAAAAAAAAGCTTTTTTTCCCCTCCAAGAATTAAATATAATTACAGAGTACTCTGGAGGGGGGGAACGATACAAAGACATATCTCCTGAGCACAAAATGAATCCTGCCTTTGTCCTACTTTTAATATTGTAAGAAACTCCATGGAGAGGGCTAGACGCAAAGTCACAGCATTGGCCATTATCACAGACTTTTATTCTTTTTTTTCTGTCAACAGAGCCAAAGAAGGAATAAAGTTCTCTGCAAAAATGCTAAGCATGTACCCATCAGCTATATTAAGAGGAGACAGTCATTTTTCCATCTGGCACCACTATCTCAAAAGAGGACACCTTATCAACTCAATAGACACCGGTAGGGTCTAGAGCTGCACAATTAATCGTGAGAAAATCGTGATCTCGATTCAACCCCCCCTCACGATCTCTATTGCAAAGTACCCGATTCTTTCATGTAACAAGTGTAGACACTTCTCTGCTCACTCAGCTGTCAATAGAAAAAAAAAAAAAAAAAACAAACAGGCAGTCTGCCAACATTGTCCTTGCTAGTAGATAACTACAAATATTGTAACTCTTCCTTATTAGATCAAAGGGATAAACTTCTGTGTGTAAATGCAGGAAGTTTAACCACTTAAAGTCTAAACCTTTTTCTGACACTTGCTTCTTACAAAGTTAAAATCACTATTTTTTACTAGAAAATTACTTGGAACCCCCAAACATTATCTATATTTTTTTAGCAGAGACCCAAGGGAATAAAATGGCAATTGTTGCAATATTTTATGTCACATTGTATTTGCACAGTGATCTTTCAAACGCAATTTTTTGAGAAAAAATACACTTCAATTAAAAAAAAGAAACGAAACACTAGTTAGCCCAATTTTTTTGTTCAATGTGAAAGATGTTACGCTGCGAGAATCGTGATCTATCAGCAAAAAATTGTGATTCTCATTTTAGCCAGAATCTTGCAGCTCTAGTAGGGTTCAGTCATTCGTTTAAACCCTAACCCCCATTCATATTAGATTTTTTTTTTTTTGCTGATTTCCCTATGGCTGCCTATGCTCAACATGCAGAATCCCATTCTTTTTAATTGTTCCTGTTCACATTTGTACTCTCAGTTGCCCCATGCTTAAAAAAAGTACATAAGTAGTTTTTTTTTTTGTTTTTTTAGTGTAAACAGGCATTTTTTGCACCATAGACTTACAACTGTTCTAAAAGCTCAAGGTTTTTTTTACCTTCATGCATTCTATGCATGAAGATAAAAAAACCTTTCCTGTGCAGCAGCCCTCCAGCCCGCGCTAATACTTACCTGAGCCGGATCTTCCTCCAGTGCTGTCTGTGCACGAAAGCCTCTGCTCTCTGGGGACTCTCCCTCCTCATTGGCTGAGACAGGGGGAGAGGGGCAGGGCCGAGCTATGGTTCTGTGTGTGGACAGCGAGCCTGCCTTGGTGCCCCCATAACAAGCTGCTTGCTCTGGGGGCACTCGGCAGGAAGGAGGGGCCCAGAGCGCCGGCAGGGGACCCGAGAAGAGGAAGATGAGGGCTGCTCTGTGGAAAACCATGTTATTTAATTTTTTTTAACCACTATAATACCAGGCACTTATACACCTTCCTGCCCAAGCCAATTTTCAGCTTTCAGCGCTGTCGCAAATTGAATGACAATTGCGCGGTCATGCTACACTGTACTCAAATTTTTTATCATTTTGTTCCCACAAATAGAGCTTTCTTTTGGTGGTATTTGATCACCTCTGCGATTTTTATTTTTTGCGCAACAAATAAAAAAAGACCGAAAATTTTGAAAAAAAAAAGTTTTTCTTTGCTTCTGTTAACAATTTTTGTAAATAAGTACGTTTTCTTCTTCAATGACGGGCACTGATATGGCTGCACTGATGGGCATCGATGAGGTGGCACTGATGGGCACTCAAAGGCGGCATTGAGAGGTGGCACGGATAGGCACTGATAGGTGACACTGATGGGTGGCATTGCTGGGCATCACTAATTTTTATTGTGCCATAGAGGTGCCAGTTAGTGCCCATTTGTGGGCACTGATTGGCATATGTTGGGCATTGATTTTCACATGGGGGATGTACCTGGCCATCCACATGCTGGAGGCTTCCCTGGTGGTCCTAGCGGCTTCCCTGGTGGTCTAGTGTGGGCATCCGAGGGGGGGACTGTGGTGATAAACAGTCAGCACAGACGACACCCCCCCCCCCCTGTCAGGAGAGCCGCCAATCGGCTCTCCTCTACTCGCGATGTCAGACACGAGTGAGGAAAGGCCGATCACCGGCTCTTCCTGTTTACATCGTGATCAGCCATGACTGGACACGGCTGATCACGTGGTAAAGTGTAGCGGTGTGTCAGACTGACACACCGCACCACCGATTGCCCCCACGGGCGCGGGGTGGGCTGTTACCCTGCGGGGCGACATATGACGCCCAGTAAGGATAACTGAACCACCGCCCAGCCGTCATTCTGCTATAGGCCGTGCAGGAAGTTGTTAAAAATCGAAAGCTTTAATATCATTTTAAATGGGAATGCCTGCAAATGCGTGATACACACATTTTTATGAAGAATTCTCATCCTGTAGAACTGATCTCCCCATTTGCTCAGCCCAAAAATGCTTGTAAATGCCATCTTCAAAATTACCAGGAATACCAGAAAGTTTCTGCTAAGATAATCTCATGTGTGAATGCTAGCTTAAAGTGGTTGTAAACCCTATTCATGAAATTTGACCTAAGCACAGTTATCTGTAGGGTTTACTTATCTCTCTCCAAAGCTCAAAGTGCCATTTATCTCTGGTGCTCCATTCCTGTTATCAGCATGAGTCACTTCTAAAGCTCTCTGACGCACAAGATAACAGTAGCTGAAAATTTGTGTCGGGGAGGGAGATTAGCAGAGAGCTTGTTTATTCATACTACTACAGCTGTGCATGTTCCTTCATTCCTATATGTGGGAGGGGGGAGGTTGCATTTCTTCCAATCAGCTCACACACAGTGTGAGCCCAGACTCCCCACCCACTGCTGAAAGGGGAAGAAAGATTTCTAACATGATCTGCACTTTCCAAAGAGTGTAGAAAAGGGGAAGACAGCAGATATACAAGGCCATTCACTTCACTGGGTATATGTGAGGGTTTACAACCACTTTAAACGTCACATTTCAATATACACTATATAGGTAAAATTAGCAAGAATGGGGTTTGCCTATCTGCCAGTACTATAAAAGTAAGGCTGCCAGACAGCTGGTAGTTGTAACTTTAGCTTTTTTGATTTATTTTTTATTTGTTACAGTAGTGATACATTCGAACCTCCAAGACTAGATTCACACCAGCAATTAAGACAGGCTGGCAGCATCCAGCAGCAATCACTGAAGGTAATCGCCGGTTTTGTAGAGAGCGGTGAGTATCTGTGGCCACCAGTGCCCTGTAATTATAGTGAATAGGGCCAGAGGCTGAACTTAGCTGCTCAGAGCCTCAGCAATCTTCAATTCCTGCCTCTACTGCTAGCACCGGCCCTAAGAGTCGATGTGAATGTAGCCTTAGTTTTCAATGCACACGAACATTTGAAGGCTTAAAATATGCCTAGCAAAAAAATTCCCAGTGTTCTCCTGTGCCTGCGGTGCTGCAGGTGGGGTATACAGCTGGCCATAAAAGTAAATTGCTTACGCACCTGTACCCCATGTTGACACAGATGCTTCTGTGCATCAGAGTTTACCTGCGCACATGTATATGATCTATCTCAAGAATCTTGAATTTTTGCATTTGGGAAAATATGCCGATTTTTTTTTTTTTTTAAGTTTTAAACACAAGTACAGGGGCATACAGCCACTCACTTCTAGAGCTGCCTGTATGTTCCACCTGTAGCACCTCCGGCGTGGGAACATGCAGAAAACTTTACACTAGGCCTATTTTATGCACCAGACCAAAGTAACTTCAAAATAGGTAGGTATAGGCCTGTTGCTTTTTAAAGGGTAGATACAATAGGCTTAGAATGGGGGTGAGAGTAGATTTAAGCTTAAGTTTTGCCTTGCCTTGCCTTCCACTTTAACGAAAGTATGAACAGAACACAAGGTGGCAGCCTACCAAAAGAACCTCGACACCAAACGCTGATTCAGACCAAACTGGTTTCTCCCTCACAGAATTTCCTGGGATGGAAAATCTTTACTTCACATCAAGAAAAATATGCTATTGAGATGTGGTGATAAATCTTGAGAAGTCAAATTTACGGCTTTCAAGATTGTAGGGATGGCCAAATCTGATAAGCCCTTGTCTTTAAGGATCTGGCATTCAACAACCAAGCCACTAAAGCCTGTGACTGAGGAACAGGGTGGCAAACCAGCCCATGAGATAGAAGACCAAAATGATCTGGGAGGGCCCACCGAGAGTCTGCTAGAAGCCCGGCGAGGTCTAAGTACCACCTCCTGCAGTTCTGAGCAATGAGATTCACTAGAAAGCCCTCAAATTTCAGTGCTGCTGAATAAGAAGGGAGCTTCAAAGGAGGAAAAGCATAGCTCAGGTTGAACTAATTCTGCAAAGTGAGCCAGAGCATCCAATGCGAAGGCTAGAGGATTCCTGGATCTGGAGACCGACCTGCTCAGTTTGTTGTTAAATCTGAAGTCAGGTGGCGATAAATTCCTATTCACTCTTAAAATTTACACATCAGAACTCTGCCTGCTGGATGCCTAATGCAGCAGGTCTTGCGGAAGTCTAATCAGAAAGGGAATATACAGCTATTCTTTGGGTATGTAATCCTTTTGCACGAGTGTTTGCCAGAGCAATAATTGGGGGTTGAACTTTTAATACAGAAGGAATCCTTAAATGCACTTTAGAAATCCATGCCTAAAATATTTGGCTATTGTGGGCAAATGCCCACTAATCATGTAGGCAACCCATAGGTTTAGAAAACACTTCACATTTCAAGGTAGGCCATATTTTCTGATAAAGAAATGTAATTTTCGAATAAGGATTTTATTCTCACGCAGAAGCAGAATTTATAGGGGTGGCTGGGAGGATAAAGACATCTTTTCAAAGATCTTTCCATGTGGTGAGGAGCTATGTACACTGAGAGGACTGGCAGCTGAGCAGCAATTTCAGATCAAAGCCTTGCAACAACTTCCAATGAACTAGGCAGGGCTGTGATACAGGGCGAGAGTTCAGAGAATTTGAAAATGAAAAAAAGAGCTTGTACATCATTTTTAGTAGGAGTTTAGACAATATCTGGGAGGGGCGCAAAGAAGCCTCCAAAGCAAATCTAGTTCAGATAAAATTATCTGACTTTGAAACCTACACTGGCATGGGAACCTGACAGAGCCAACCTTGAAAACGATGGCTCAGAGGAACTCAATGCTTTTATGTCCTTTTTTTCCTGATATGGTGAGAGGATGTCCCACTTGTGTCCAGACTTCTACTTTCACTGGTTTGTTCTTCTGCTCCCAACAGTAAAACGAGGCAAAAATGCAGGTCTTGGCATACACAGGGGGATGATTTAAAAAAAAAAAAAAAAAAAATACATGGCTATTCATCAAACAAAACTGCATGTACTTTTGTTATATGTGAATTCCCTAACCTTCCCTCAGTTTTAGAGATTTTTTTTTTGCACAATGCATAAAGCTGTGGTTGTGCGAAGGGGTCAAAACTGAATGTTCTTAAAGCGGAGTTCCACCCAAAAATGTAACTTCCGCTTTAAGTGCTAGTGACTTCCTGATATGCCACATTTGGCATGTCATTTTTTTTTGGGGGGGTGGGGGGGTGTTACCCTGTTTTTAGAGGCACCCAGCTCCCACTTTTCCCCCTGGATCCGTGGCACCGGATGATAACCTCTCTCCCCCCTCTCTCCCTGCAATCTCCTGGGACACCTCACAGGTTCCAGAAGATAGCCCAGCTATTCACAGCACGCATTGCAGCCCGTGCCCACAGTACGGATACTGGCGCCATGGAGAGGAGAGGAGCGAGCCTTCCAGCGTCGAGGAGAGGAGCGAGGCTGCCGGCGCTGCGGAGAGGACCGAGGCTGCGGCGCCACGGAGAGGACCGAGGCTTCCTGTGCCCGCATCGCTGGACCGTGGGACAGGTGAGTATATGATTATTAAAAGTTAGCAGCTACACTTTTTGTAGCTGATGACCTTAAAATGGGTGGAAGTCCGATTTAAGATATTTTTCCTTCTGATGGAATATTTTTAGGGTATTCACTCTGATCAAATGTTTTTAGGGTATTTTCTCATTTGAATAATTGTTCTTAAGCCATTTCTGATTGGAATCAGATGTTCTTAAGGTATTTTCTCTTAGAACCTGAAGTTCTATATTATGAATGTAAATACGATGTGTCCAGGACTGCTTATGTTTGACAGAGAAATCCATACAAAACTATTATATATGATAAACCTATTCTAACTAGGTTCGATTTGCCAACAATGAAACAAATGAATGTTGTATTTGCCCTGCGAAAGACTATTTAAGTATTGTGAAAGAACATTTTCAACAGAATAAAATTCACAAAGACAATATTTCTTTGCTGAATGCAGATACATTCACATAGCAATTGTTTTATAGCCAAAATGTTCTCAAAGCAGCTCTTAATACAAGGGAAAGTGATTTTCCTCCTCACATTTTATTTTTATAACTTACGTTTATTTTGAAAAAATAATAAAAAAGGTAAGACAACAGTAGGAATAAAGTATACAAGCTAGATATCATATGTCTCATTACTAAAAGGGTCTCTTAAAGTGGTATTAAAACGAAAATTGTAATAGATTGCAGCTTACCAATCAATATGTGGTGGCTGCTAGGGATGAGCACGATGTTCGCCTGTTTGCCGAACATTGAACAATATGCGGTATCGGCGGCAAATTTGAAAGCCGCTGGAACACCGTTAAAGTCTACGGGACACTAACATGAAAAAGCAAAAGTGCTAATTTTAAAGGCTTATATGCAAGCTATTGTCATAAAAAGTGTTTGGGAACTCAGGTCCTGCCCCAGGGGACATGTATCAATGCAAAAAAAAAAATTTTAAACACGGATGTTTTTTCAGGAGCAGTGATTTTTTTTAATGCTTAAAGTGAAACAATAAAAATGAAATATTCCTTTAAATATCGTGCCTGGGGGGTGTCTATAGTATGCCTGCAAAGTGGCACATTTTTCCCGTGTTTAGAATAGCACAGCAAAATGACATTTCTAAAGGAAAAATTGTCATTTAAAACTGATCGCAGCTGTAATAAATTGTCAGGTCTCGGCAATATAGATAAAACTCATTGAAAAAAAAAATGGCACCCCCCCCCCCCAATCCATTACCAGACCCTTTGGGTCTGGTATGATTAACCACTTCGCTACCCGGCCAGACAAATGACGTCCACAGATGGGATCTCCCATCCTGGGTGGACGTCATATGATGGCCTGGGCTTCCCGGCCACCTAGGGGGCGTGCGCGCGCCCGCCACGTTGCTCAGGACCCGGTGCGTGTGCCCGCAGGCCGCGATGTCCGCCGGGCATCCGCGATTGCCCGTTAACCAGGCTGGACCGTGGATCTGTGTGTGTAAACACACAGATCCATATCCTGTCAGTTGAGAGGAGACCGATCTGTGTTCCCAGTACAGAGGAACACTGATCGGTCTCCTCCCCTTGTGCGTCCCCGCCCCCTACAGTTATAATCACTCCCCTAGGAAACATTTAACCCCTCATGTCCCCCTAGTGGTTAACCCCTTCACTGCCTGTCACATTTATACAGTAATCAATGCAATTTTATAGCATTGATCGCTGTATAAATGTGAATGGTCCCAAAAATGTGTCAAAAGTGTCCGATGTGTCCGCCATAATGTCGCAGTCATGAAAAAAAAAATTGCAATCGCCGCTATTACTAGTAAAAAAAAATATATATATTTTTTTTAAAAATGCCATAAATCTATCCCGTATTTTGTAGACGCTATAACTTTTGCGCAAACCAATCAATAAACGCTTATTGCAAATTTTTTTTACCAAAAATATGTAGAAGAATACGTATCGGCCGAAACTGAGGAAAAAATTAGTTTTTTTTTTTTAAAAATTGGGATATTTATTATAGCAAAAAGTAAAAAATATTGTGTTTTTTTCAAAATTATCGCTCTTCTTTTGTTTATAGCGCAAAAAATAAAAACCGCAGAGGTGATCAAATACCACCAAAAGAAAGCTCTATTTGTGGGGAAAAAAGGACGTAAATTTTTTTTGGGTACAACGTCGCACAACTGCACAATTGTCGTTTAAAGTGCGACAGCGCTGAAAACTAAAAATTGGTCTGGGAAGGAAGGGGGTGAAAATGCCCTGTATTGAACCAGTTAAGGGGAACACCGAACCAAAATTTTTTAAAAATTGCGTGGGGGTCCCCCTAAAATCCATACCAGGCGCTTCAGGTCTGATATGAGAATTAAAGTTGATGTAAACTCGAATTTTTTTTTTTTTGATGTCATAATGTAGAGTATAAGATTTCCTATCATTTGAGCCCAGTCTTGCCACAAAGAGTTAATCCAGCTTTGAGCAATCCTCTTTTATTGTTCAGTGAGATAAAACTTGACAAACAGAGAAAAACTTTGTCAAATCCTCCCCCTTGCTGTGAGTGACAGGTGATTTACATATCTCGTGCACTAGCCTAAGACATGCATTATTTTTTAATTCCCACCCCCACTCCTTTCTTCAGCAGCTCTGCAAGGATTGGCTGTTCCACACCTCAGCATGATTTGGCATGCTGAAGTCATGTGGTTACTTTCCTGTCTTTTCACTGGATGTTAGAGATCATAGCAGAAGTTCAGTGTAAGAAATACACAGGAGAAAATGCATATTGACAAGGGGATTGTAGAGGTGGGCGGGGAGTCAACTGACATCACGACTCCACCCACCGAGCTCCAGACAACAGACCCACCCACAGAATCTGCAGTTTTTCGGGTCTCATAACAGAGGGGAGACATTTGACAGATAAGGATACATGCAGGAGGCATGTATATCCTTATAGATAACCCCTATGGCAGTAGTTTAGAAAGGATGACATTGGGTTTACACCCACTTTAAGGGGAACCCGGCACCAAATTTAAAAAAAAAAAAAATGGCGTAGGGGTCCCCCCCAAAATCCATACCAGACCCTTATCCGAGCACGCAACCTGGCAGGCCGCAGGAAAAGAGGGGGGACGAGAGAGTGCCACCCCTCCTGAACCGTACCAGGCCACATGCCCTCAACATTGGGAGGGTGCTTTGGGGTCTGACCCAAAAAAAAAAAAAAAAAAAAGTCCAGCGTTGTCCATTCTTCTTCTATCACGCTGTCGACGAGCCGAAAAAGAAAAAAAAAGTCGCAACCGATCCACCTCCATGGGAGGCTCCTGCCGAATGACGCGTCTTCTCTGTGACAGTGCTTATATAACTGAGGGCGGGGCCACCCGGTGATGTAAACAGGTGATCCCGACCCCTGTGACACCACGGGGGTTTCCCCATCGCAGCATGATAGAAGAAGATGAATGGACAACGCTGGACATTTTTATTTTTTTTATTTAGGACTCTTCCCAAGCCGTCTCATCTTTTTTACCATTTTTGACACTTTTTGTGAAATGGTAGGGGTACAATGTACCCATTACCAATTCACACGGGGGGGGGCCGAGATCTGGGGGTCCCCTTGTTAAAGGGGGCGCCCAGATTCCAATAAGCATACCCCCACAAACACCGGGCAAGGGTTGTGGGGATGAGGCCCTTGTCCCCATCAACATGGGGACAAGGTGCTTTGGTGTCAGACCCCCAAGCAACCACATGGGGATGTTAAAGGCATGTGGCCTGGTTCGGTTCAGGAGGGGGGGCACTCTATTTTCCTGCGGCGTGCCGGGTTGCGTGCTCAGATAAAGGTGGGGGGCCCTACGCCATTTCTGTTTAATTTTGGTGCAGGGTTCCCCTTAAAATCCAGACCTGAAGGGCCTGGTATTGATTTTAGGGGGACCCCACACAATTTTTTTTTTTTTTTCAGTTCGGGGCTCCCCTTAATATTCATACCAGACCCAAAGAGCCTGGTAATGGACTGGGGGGACACCCATGTAGTTTTTTTCAATGCGTTTTTATCTATATTGCCGAGACCCGACAACTCATTACAGCCGCTATCAATTTTAAAAGAAATTTTTCCTTTAGAAATGTCATTTTGCTGTGGTACTGTTCTAAACACGAGAAAAATGCGCCACTTTGCAGGCTATAGACACCCCCAGGAACGATAGTTAAAGGAATATTACATTTTTATTGTTTCACTTTATACATTAAAAAAAAAAAAATCACTGCTCCCGAAAAAACGGCCGTTTTTTAAAAAAAAAAATTGCAATGATACATGTCCCTTGGGGCAGGACCCAGGTCCCCAAACACTTTTTATGACAATAACTTGCATATAAGCCTTTAAAATGAGCACTTTTGATTATTCATATTCGTGTCCCATAGACTTTAACGGTGTTCATGTGTTCTGCTAAATTTTTTGCATATTCGCATGTTCTGCAGCGAACCAAACCAGAGGGTGTTTGGCTCATCCCTAGTGGCTGCATTAGTGTTTTTTTTTTCTTTTAGTTTTTCTCCTTATGTTTTCACCTGTAGACCTAGACAGTAACACACTTCCTATATTAGAGTGCCCCCACTCTGAATGAAGGAGCACAGGGGGCACCAACATTATCATTCTGGGGGGAGAGGAGTGTTAGATGTAATAGTAGATTTAGATACACAAACAGATTTAAGCCAAACTCCAGCTAATGCTTTATAAGCAGTTACAGCAACATTTGTTTTCCTTTTGGGCTGTTTACATAAATAAAAGCTGATCATTGTAAGCACCTCTATAGGTGTTAAATGGTTGTCCCATCTATTTACCTGACACATAAAGCTGGAGAGATTGTTCTTTAAAAAAAAAAAACACACTAACTGGCTGGATCACCATATGAAAATAGAAGAAAGAAAGCCTGATAAAAAAATGAAAGCAGCCATCACATCTAAGAAGTGGTAAGCTGCAATATAAAGAATACCTTTGCTTTAGGGATTAATACCATTTTAAGGCTAGGTTCATATTGGTTTCCCCGCATCCAATTCATATGACAGAGAGTGTGACCGGCTTTCAATAGAGTTGGTTCACACACCTACGGGACGGCCACGGTTTGGATAGCAGAAGGGTTCTGTGCGTCTTCTGGTCTGTTTCAGGTGCAAATTCAGCCAAAAAGTTGTGAACAGGCACTCACCGCACCCCCCTGCTGTGAGCCACGGATGAGAATTTAGTTCAGGATGTAGTCCCAGCAAGTTTCAAGGGAGCCTCAGCATCCATACAATACCAGATCGCAGCACTGCAGGAATGTCAGATAATAGGAGAGTCTTTACAGCAGCAATGTAGCACTTACATTCAGGAAGATGGGCAGGCCAGCTCCCTAAAACGCTCCCCTTCCTTTTCACTGCAATCAACTAAACTCTGACCCCACTGTCAGATGCAAAACGCGTCTCTTTCTCGTCAGTCTGACCCGTGCTCTGCCACCAGACATATGACGGCCCACGCCAGGATAAATCAGGGCTGATCTGTGCAAAACCATTGCACAGGGCAGGTAAGTATGACAACTTTTTAAAAAACATGTAAAAAAAAAAAAAAAAATCAACATTTACAATCACTTTAAGGGCTCTGTGCAGGAAGATCAGCATCTGAAACCAGGAAGCTGGAGGCTGATAGACGGAGGCCGATAGGCTGATAGACGGGAGGTAATATAAGGCATTACAAGTAAAAGTTAACCAGTATTGCGCATTATCTTTAAAATTATTATATAGCCTTAAGTAGTACTTTAATATAAAGGATTTGTATCCCCTCCCCTTCACATAGTTTCAGGTCTGACTCTGGGTATATCTATTATCACATAAAATGTATATATATACACATACATACACACACACACAGTTGTGCTCATAAGCTTACATACCCTGGCAGAATTTATGATTTCTTGTCCATTTTTTCTTTTAAGAGAGAATATGAATGATAACACAAAAACTTTTCTTTCACTCATGGTTAGTGTTTGGCAGAAGCCATTTACCATATACACACACACACAGGCGCGAGTATAGGCCGACCCGAATATAAGCCGAGGCACCTAATTTTACCACAAAAAAAAATGTGAAAATGTATTGACTCGAGTATAAGGCTAGGGTGGGAAAATGCAGCAGTTACTGGGTAAAAAATGACCATCTGCAGCCTCACTGTGCCCATCTGCAGCCGTACCTTTGATTACTAAAACCGCGGGTGTCTCCCGCTGTGTTATGCAGTATATTCGGCGGCCGTCCATTGTAACAACTCCCTGCCTTCTCCTTGTCCGTGATAGACGGAACACTGATAGTTTCCCAGCATTGTATCAGTGTTCCTCTATCACATACGAGGAGGAGGCAGGGCTTTGTTACGATGGACAGCTGCCGAATAGACTGCATAACACAGCGGGAGACACCCCCTGTTTTAGTAATCAAAAGGTACGGCTACTGCACGGCTCACTCGAGTATAAGCCAAGGGGGGTGTGTTTAAGCCTAAAAAATGGGCTGAAAAACTCGGCTTATACTCTAGTATATACGGTATTATAAATCAACTGTTTACTCTTTTAAATCATAATGACAACAGAAACGACCCTGATCAAAAGTTTACATACCCTGGTGATTTTGGCCTGATATCATGCACACAAGTTGACACAAAGGTGTTTGAATGGCTATTAAAGATAACCATCCTCACCTGTGATCTGTTTGCTTGTAATTAGTGTGTGTGTATAAAAGGGCAATGCTTTTCTGGACTCCTGACAGACCCTTGCATCTTTCATCCAGTGCTGCACTGACGTTTCTGGATTCTGAGTCATGGGGAAAGCAAAAGAATTGTCAAAGGATCTGTGGGAAAAGGTAGTTTAACTGTATAAAACAGGAAAGGGATATAAAAAGATTTCCAAGGAATTGAGAATGCCAATCGGCAGTGTTCAAACTCTAATCAAGAAGTGGAAAATGAGGGGTTCTGTTGAAACCAAACCACGGTCAGGTAGCCCAACTAAAATTTCAGCCACAACTGCCAGGAAAATTGTTTGGGATGCAAATTAAAACCCACAAATAATTTCAGGAGAAATACAGGACTCTCTGAAAACACGTGGTGTGGCTGTTTCAAGATGCACAATAAGGAGGCACTTGAAGAAAGATGGGCTGCATGGTCAAGTCGCCAGAAGAAAGCTATTACTACGCACATGCCACAAAGTATCCCACTTACAATACACCAAACAGCACAAAGACGAGCCTCAAACCTTCTAGCACAAAGTCATTTGGAGTGACAAGACCAAAATCGAGCTTTTTGGCCACAACCATAAACGCTTAATTTGAAGTGGAGTCAACAAGGCCTATGATGAAAGGTACACCATTCCTACTGTGAAACACGGAGGTGGATCGCTGATGTTTTGGGGATGTGTGAGCTACAAAGGCACAGGAAATTTGGTCAAAATTGATGGCAAGATGAATGCAGTATGTTATCAAAAAATACTGGAGGAACATTTGCATTCATCAGCCATGGGACGTACTTGGACATTTTAATATGACAATGATCCAAAACACAAGGCCAAGTAGACCCGTGAATGGCTACAGCAGAAATAAGTGAAGGGTCTGGAGTGGCCATCTCAGTCTCCTGACCTCAATATCATTGAGCTACTCTGGGGAGATCTCAAACATGCAGTTCAGGCAAGACAGCCCAAGAATTTACAGGAACTGGAGGCTTTTTGCCAATGGGAATGGGCAGCTTTACAAATACCACAAAAGACTGTCATTGATGTTAAAGGGGGCAATACATGGTATTAAGAACTGGGGTATGTAAACTTTTGATCAGGGTCATTTGGGTAGTTTCTGTTGCCATTATGATCTAAAAAGATTAAACACAGTTGATTGATAATAACTGGCTTCAGCCAAACACCAACCATGAGTGAAAGAAAAGTTTTTGTGTTATCATTCATATTCTCTGAAAAATGGCCAAGAAATCATAAGGTCTGCCAGAGTATGCAAACTTATGAGCACAACTGTACATGTATAATATATATATATATATATATATATATATATATATATATATATATATATATATATATATATATAGGCTCAAATCGCACTGCAAAGGTATCCGTAATTGGTATCTGCGAGTACTTGAGTACAAGTATCAGTACTCATACTCGCTGGTAAAAAAAAAAGCATTGGTGCATATTTATATAAATCTCTATCTCTATCTCCTGTTCTTCTCAGAGTGTATTAGGTATTTTGTTTGCTAACCATAGAACTGGTTATTTATATTTACCACTGCATAGAGATATTTAAGAATAAATTGACTTTTTTAAACTTTACATATTAACTAAATTATACACCACACTTTTTTTTTTAGGTTTTTATCCGATTAAATTGAAATCATAAATCTACCAACTAATCGATTATGAAAATAATCATTAGTTGCAGCCCTAAATAACAGCACACACCCCCCTAAATATGAGTATAACACACCAAAAGGTGAACTTAGCATTTAAGGATTCCAGGTTAATGGTAAATATCTGACCACTGTTTATGTTTTAAATCCATTTGGGGAGAAATTTTGGTAAAAGAAAAAAAAAAAAAAGGAATTCCGTGAATGGGTCCTTTTAGGGCTTTTGCACACGGCCATTTGAGCCCCTTTAGCGTCATAACAGCCATACGTTATCTGCCCAAGCAGCTTATGTATATAGCGTTCAGCCTATCACTGACATTAAGGGCTGTGCGCTGATGTCCTTGTGTATATGGCTTTGCCGTCGTAAACATGAGTACAGCACATGGGCATGTGCAAAAATATAGAACATTTTAGGCTACATTTTAAAACACAATTTAAAAAGAACCTAATAAAAATGCAAGCCAGTTTTATCTAACCTTGAGAATTGCGGAATGCTCAGCAGCTGCACTCTAGGCAGGGCTGCAGGTCTGACATTTAACAGCGAGAGCACTGACTGATCAGTTGTGTGCAGTTCTCACTTCACTGTGGGTTTTCTTTTATAAAAATGATAAGATTCTTTATGATGAAAGGTTATCTCTAGGACAGAGACAGGCTTCTCATAGCCAAATATGAGGCAGCCTTGTTTTCTGTCAGATTTCGACAAGGTTATCTTCATGTTAAGGCCACAATGCAATTGAAGTCCTATTTTCAGCAAGAAATTCAGAATATCATTTATTGCAGCTTTTAAAATAATGTATGTAAGTACATCGGGTTTGCTAAGCCCCCGAACAGAGAAACTTATATAACAAACCGGCCAACCTGAAAAGTGCCAACCACTTCATCCCTGGACGCCTGGAGACAATGAAGTTAAAATTGCACGTTCCCTACAACAATAATGCTGGTAACAGCCTGTCAGCCACGTCGCTTATTTTCTGAATTACTTTGTCCTACTAAAGCTAACCAGGTCATAACTTGAACTGCGAAATGAGGAAGATGAATACTGAAGGAGGAACAAGAGCCAAGCTGGAAGTGTGAGGAGGGAGCGAGGAGAATTGGAGCCATTGATCACTTTCTGACACTTATTTTCCCATCGTAAGTGAAGCTAATGTGCAGACGTTCCAATGAGAAGCGGGGTGGGGGTGGAGGGAGTTAAAATGAAACTTTTAAGTTAATTGCGACTCTGGTTACCAGCCGCAACTTCAAAGTGATAAGTATAGCTAAGAAGACACAGATAAGAGGTAAATGAAAGTGAGAACTTCATCACACAACATTAGGGCGGATGGAAATTGGAACAGCCTGGTGATGTGCTGTTGGAGGTAATGCAAACTTATTTAAGCGTTTTCAGCAGATGTGAACAAAGAAAAAGGAAGGCTGGATCAGAGGACTTTGTGCAACTTCAATAACATTTCCAACAGTAGACTACACAGAACTGTATAATGAATAGCCATTCACACGTGCAAAGAAATGTTTGATGTAGACCCAGACATTCAACAAATATTCAGAGTAAATTTAATCACATCTGTCGCATAAGGCTTCATTTGAATTGTAAGAGTGTGTAGACTGCTCAGGTGAATCAGTGATCAGCCATCCAATGTGGGTGCCGGCCTTGGCTCGCCACCGTGCAATACAGGTATAGAAGAAAATAGGACGCACACCACCGGGAGCTTGAGTAAAATAAGATCCTTTATTCACATATGCCAAAAGTAGACAGGCTACAACGATTTTCTTCTATACCTTTATTTGAATTGTATTGGAAACAAAGAAGATTCCAGCACAGTATGTTTTAGGGCCACATTTTGTCCGTATATAAACCATTCTACTCTTGCCCCCAAAGATAATACGCAGCTTCCTTCTGAACCATAAGACTCTTTCCCTAAATTCAGACAGATCATATTTTAAAAGTTAGCAATCCTTCTCAAACAGACTATCTTTGGAAAAGACAACTGTGATCAATTGGTTGGAGGGACCCTCAAGGGCAACAAAGGTGGCTTACTACCATTCAGATAGGCAGGCAGTGGCGGCCCATGCACTGTGGGAGCAGTGGGGAGGGGGGTGGTACTTTTTGAAGCACCTGATTAGAGCCAGAGGCTCTAATAGGCTTCAAAATAGGGTGGGCTCGGGGCGCAGAGAGTGAGCCCTGATCCCACCCAATTGTGTGACGATAGCGAATTACTTTTCGCTTTTTTCACACTAACCTTCCTCCCTGCTAATCAGGAGGCAGGGCATCAGACCTGTTTGCCAATTGGCCAAAGCGCCAGGCCACACTACTGGATGCCCGGCACTTAGGAAGAGGAGCGGAGGACTCGGAGACACACACTGGAGCGGAGGTATCGGTAAGTGCCATGTCAGAGCCGTGCGGGGGAGGGGTGTTGGGGGTGCTGCCAGAGCTGCGAGCCCTGCAAGTAGGGGGGAGTGGTCGGTGGGCACAGTGGCTGCATATGACGGGCACACGTGGCTGCAATTGATGGGCACACGTGGCTGCAATTGACGGGCACAGTGAGGCTGCAATTGATAGAGGGGGTTCAGTATTTTTCAGTTTGTTTGCTCCCCCCAAAAAATTTTGAGTACCAGCCGTCACTGTAGGCAGGGCTGTTTTTATTGCATAAGCAAAACCATGTTAATGCCTAAAAGTCACCCAAATAAAAAGGGCTCAGTAGGATTGTCGCACCAAAACTTTAGGTAGCACAAGATGAGGTGAAATGAACCAGGCCAATAAAGAAGCTCTGGAGTGGACCGGAACAAAACAACCTAAAGTGCCTATACCTAACAAGTGTATGTAAACCCTAACAGTAAACTGATCCTTTTGGTCTGTTAAATATACAGTTTAAAGTGTTTTTTTTTTTTTTTTTCGCTTTGTTTTATTTTAACAGCCGTTAGGCAGGCCATAGACAATGCGATTTTCTTTCCTGCAACCACAGGTTACAAGAAAGAAGATCGCTTGATTTCCCCATCAACACTAATGTTGATGGGAAAACCCTCATGTAGAGCTATTGTGTTCCCCCAGCAAAGATCAACTTGGGTACAATCAGCCTGCCCAAACATGGATCAAATCTCATCCAGTCCCTGCTGAACAAGCCAAGATTCAAACCATGTACGGCTGGCTTTAGATGCCAAAAAAAAATACACATTGATCCTGTCAGAAATGAAGAGCTGTCCTTTCTCCTGTACACACTTCCTAGGTTATCTAAAGGAGCCTTATTAGTGCTCCTGGTACTCATCTTGGAATACAGAACAACAAAAGCCGGCACACACGGGTCGAATGTCAGGAGATATTTGCCAGTTCAAAAAAAACAGAAACAAAAAAAATAAATAAATAACAGCCAACATTCAGCCCGTGTGAAGCTACTGTCGGACAAACACGCTGGAAAGCCAGAAGTCAACCGACTGCCAAGAGATCGCTGATCGGAGTGTTCTGGCGGGGAGATCGCTCTACTTACTTCGCATAGAGAGTACAGCGGCTCTGACCGGAGCTGGGTTGAATAAAAAAAAAAACCTATAGTATGTACCAGGCTTAAAACATAGAATTCCTATGTTGTGGAGATGAAAAGGCAGAGGATGATTCAGTAGTTTAGCAATAGACAAGTGGGCAGGGCTGACACTATTCAGTCCACAAAAGTAATTAGGAACAAAGATATACTCCTGTTTCTATTTTTTTTTTTTTTTGCCATGATAAGCATGGTAATGCGGTGAGTGACACACACAGTATTGCATTGACCATGCAAGCAGCTCAGAAATTAATGTGCATGTGTGATAGAGGAGGATTGCTCTCAGGAATAATGTTTAAAGTTGAAGGCAGGTCACGGGGTGGATCACTTCAGGCAATTCCAGTCTTCACTGATGGGTAACTGCCAATAGCACGTTCACTTGCCATACTTATAGAAAGTCCACAGAGGTCCTAATTATGGTCTCATATTTGTTTTTAACACAACATTCTGTCTGCTACATGCTTCATTTTACCAAGGATTTTAAAGAGGTATGGCAGAATCTGGCATAGTCACCACCCTCCTGAGTTGCACTTGGCAGGCATTGGTGTGCTGTGCTGCCCACCAGCTTACAAAACTGAATTGTATTCAGACAGATTATTGTGAATCATTTATAGCATGATTGATTATCGGCATCATTCTAAATCCCTATAATAAAAATGTAATTATGGAATAAAACAATTTAGGTGAAAACATAGTTGCTGTAAGTGTAATAGAAATGTAAGTTTTAAAAAATGTACTTTGAAATAAATTGGTCAGGAATTAACATATGTATCATTCAAATAAATGGCATTGTTTGATCTAGTACACTTGCAGCAAGATATTTGTTTTGCCATAATTTCTATAATGAAAATTCAAAAATATAATAAATCATACTAAAGCTGACTGCAAGGCAACAATTGTTTTACTAGGAATTTTACTGCCTTAATGTGATTCCATTTTGTTGCCTGCTGGACATCACAGCATATCTTCTGAGAATTAATGCCTCTTGTTACATTCTGTATATCATTGTTGTACATCCGAGTTCATATGACCTAGCTAAAAAAACTTTGCAAAACTTTGCTAAATATACCTATAGTTTGTTGTAGTGCAAAACAGACTTAGAATAGCCTACATTGTAGATTTATAATGTGTACCTGCATTCTTTTTTAAAGGGGTTGTAAAGTCAGAAGGTTTTTTTCTTTAACTTAAAGCATTCTATGCCTAAAGATAAAAAGCCTTCTGTTTGCAGCAGCCCCCCTCAGCCGGTCTAATACTTACCCGAGTCCCCTCTCTGTCCAGCAATGTTCACGAGTCCCTTGGCCGTTGGGGACTCTCCCTCCTGATTGGCTGAGACAGCAGTGGTGCCATTGGCTCCCACTGTTGTCAAAGTAAGTCAGCCAATCAGGAGAGAGGGGGCGGAGCCAAACAGCAACTCCGTGTCTGAATGGACACATGGAGCTGCAGCTCGGCTAAGCTGCTTGCTGTGGGGGCACTCGACCGGAGGGAGGGGCCAGGAGCAGCGAAGAGGGACCCGAAAAGAGGAAGATCTGAGCTGCCCTGTGTAAATCCACTGCAACAAAGCAGGTAAGTATAACATGTTTGTTATTAAAAAAAAAAAAAAAAGACTTTAGAATCACTTTAACATGTAATGTTTCATCAGCTACATACAGTATGTAACAATCTCTAATTTGCATTAAAAAGTACTCAGCTGTTTTCCCACTGTCTCATTAGGCAGACACCTGTATATGGGACCCCTTTTATCTGTAGCTGGTAGACAATCCAACACTCTAACATGCACTCTTCCTCCCTGCCAAGTAGAAACTGGACTTCAGGTGCTTGAGCGCGTCCCTGCTTATTGCACACACTCATTCAAAAACGGACGGGCTACACGCCAGATAGGTCACCACAATGAAAATTTATAAATGACTTTATTAACTTGCTAGCTGGCATATCATTCACTTTGCCCTAATGCGTGTCATCCAAAAAACGGGCTTAGCGTAGGCATCCCCCTTTACTGGTGGTTTGGGAGACCCTCTTGCTAAACTGCTTGTAATGTAGAAAAGTTATTCCCAAGCGCACCCACTGGAGGCTCGAAGGCTCCTTGTGTACCAAACCATCACTGTTAAAGGATAAGCTCACCTTTAAGAACATGTTTTTAGGGTGGAACATGTTCCCACTCCTGTGTCGTCTACCCGATCCACTGCATCTAGTGACAGCAAACGGGGGATCTTCTCCGCCTGCTTGCTGTCACCATTTTAAAAAAGATGCGGCCGCATGGGATACTGCCCACCATTGCGGCTGTCGGAACTATGGTGCTGTTGATCGCTCTGGGAGTTCATTCTCTCTTCCTGCCCATACGAGCAGACAGATACACTGACAAGTCTGCAGGAGTTCAGCATGGCACCAGTGATCTGCTGTTCGCGGGTGCAATGCTTCACAAGCTCCAAGTAAGGAAAAAAAAAATTGCGCATTTTTTACCTGCAAAAATTTTTTTTTTTTTTTTTTTTTTTTTTAAGGTGAACTTATCTTTTAAGGATGATCATACTATTAGGTATGATCTTGTACATTAACACACACAAAAAACTAGTCAACCTATTATTTTTATGCATTTTGGCAAAGAGGAAGAAGGTGACCAGCACTGACAGATTTCTCTAAATGTTCTCCCTTACAAAGGCTGTCTGGGAGGGGTTAGGGATTTGCCATAGATGTGAACTTATGCCAATGGGTATCCAAAGACATCTCTCCCTCTAAACTGATGGCACATTCAATATAATATACTCCCATTAATCATGTTTGGTGCTGCTTAGATTGAGGCTGCAGGGGATTACAGACAAATCAGATTAAGGTAATCCAAGTGATTTATTTTGACTAAACAGGATTGCAGTGTTTGCTGGACAGCAGAAGCAGTTCATCAATTTGAATGGCTCTTTAATGGGATTCCTTCCTGCAAGTGTACAATCATCAGTGGACCTGTTTACCCCTTGTTAAGATGTTCAATGCTGCAAAAACACTTAGGCCTCCATCTGATAGATATGTGCATTTTGTGAAAGGGTACACAGATCCTGCTGGCTGAAAAATGCATCAGCTTACACGTGTTATATCCATTGTGTTTACATGTATTTAAACGTGTTTACGTACATTTGCATGCGTACATATGGTAAAAACACAGAATCTGTGTGGCCACGAACACAAACCTGCTCTATTTTTTTTTATGCTGCTCCAAATGCACTTGTCTGAAATACCAATTCACTTCAATTATGCTGAATACAGATGTTGCAGAAGTATACCCTGCATGCATCTGTACGCAGCATGTTTTTTTAATGTCCTGTCTGAATGAGGCCTTAAGGCCTATTGACGCTAGTGCACATATTCATGGGTCCATTTTTTAGGGGGAAATCATGTAAGCTCATACGTTGTCAGTAAAGTTTTTTTTTTCTGGCCTTTTTTCCAGCACATGGACAAAGCATTGCATGTTCATGAAAAGAAGCGTTGCTGTAAACTGAGGGACAGCTGTGTTTGCTTAGGTTGTGAATGCACATTGGGGTAACATTCAAAATGAGAGGCAATGCACAACTGTGAATCCTGCCTTAAATGGTTCAGCTTTCCAAAAAGGATCAATCCTATCAATGAGAGTGCCCCAAAACCTAACCGTGACAAGGTCCAAAACGCGACTGCACATTTGCATTGTCATAATCACAGCAATGGTATTTCTTCTGATCTACCGTTATGATTGACGAGAATCTGCCTGTCATATACTGGCAGACTTTGCCAAATGAATAGTCCACTTTAGCTATAGGTGGCCAATTACAACTAAATCTCTTACAAAGAGATGAACTGAACAATTTCCATTTTTGCTGAACATGGGTCAACAAGTCCTAGATCTACAATAGTCTCCCCCTGCTCACACAGGAAACACATCTTGTGCAGTGAGAGGTCCATTCCTTTCTTTCCAGAGAAAAATAAAATATGGATACGAAGGGTCACACAGATTTTACACCACACTGTAAAATGTATACCTTCATTAGGCAGTACTTGTTTAATCACCCTCATGGTAAAAATTTGAGTTTAAACTATAACCTGCATTTTGGAAAATCCCTGTGGCTCATAATATGGGTCTTTCTTCACCTTCCCCTTTTTATTTGGACACACAAGAGTGGCAAGCATTTGCTGAGTTAGTTTCCATCTGGACTGGTTATTGCTAAACCACCAAAAGAATTCTGGTGCCAGCTAAAGTGACAAAACCCCTTCTGGAGATCTCAGCCTTTAACAAGATTGTTTATCAATTGCCTGTAGCAGACACCAGTGATCACCGCTCTGAGCCAAGATCCACTGTGCCAAACCTTCACATAATGCTTTGCAGATACTTGGAGAAGTCGTCACATGAAAATAGGAGTGAAAAATATTTTAATAATTGAGCACAAAAATCCTAGTCTTTAAAAATAAAATTATGCACAATAAAATGTTATCCTAGATTTACACTTTATTGTAAAACATCTAGATTTGCTTATTTCTGTCTCCAGCTTCCTAAGCCAAACTTAGACAACAGAAAATCTTATGAATTGACAACATTTAGTAATCAGTATATTTAATTTTTTTTAATCAAAAAAGTTTTTATCAAACATATATATACACCACTTCCCAAGTACATACATTGCAATTGCACAAGTCTACATTTACATACCAGTTTCAACACAGTTCCATCAAAAGTATTATACACACTAACCAAGGTCTCATACCATCACAATTTGTTCATAAAATTATTATAACGGTTGCATTGTGTCATATACATGACAGTTATCCTGTAGGGCATTGTAGAAGCCTGGACATTACCAATTCCCTGGGTCTCAATCCTTGTGTATCCAGCCATGGTGACCAAATACATTCAAATCTACCCGGGATCCCCCTGTGTTGATAGATATATTTTTCCATAACAAGGGTGTTCCCCCTGTGTGCTATCCATAAGGCGACAGTGGGCGGTGAGGTTGATTTCCAACCCATCAGAATAAGTTTTTGGGCCTGAAACAGCACCCTGGATAATGCAGTTCTCGCCATCTCCTCTGGGACCACCTCTTCTAGAACTCTCAGTATACAGTGAATGGGGCTTAGAGGTACAGCAGTTTGGAACAATTGATTGAGTGTTCCAAGTACCTGATTCCAGTAACGGTGCAGCTTTGGGCATTGTCAGAGGAGATGGATAAGGTCCCCACTGTGCTGCCTACACCTGCCACACAAAGGGGTCTGCCAGCCTGCCCATATGGTGGAGCTTTTGCGGGGTGTAAAGCACACTGAGTACAATGTATAATTATGATACGTTTTGTGCAACGTTTAAAGAGCAGATATTTATTGGTTGCAATGCTTCATCCCACTGGTCTCCCACGAGTGGTCCTAGATCCCTTCACACATGGATACTGCCTTGATGGGGTGTGCCCTCAGAAAGTGTGTCAGCAACATCTGGTAACACTGATATAATGCCCTTAGTTTTGGTGCTAGACTGCAATAGGTGAAATATAGGGGTAGACGACACAACCCAGCCCCCTGCATGCCTGAGCTGAAAGTATGAATAGAACATGGAAGGTGGTAGATTGAACTGACTTTGTAGTTCACGGAAGGACTTCAGCTTACCATTACGGAATATGTGAGACAAAGGAGACACCCCAAAGGCTCTCCACCTAGGCCCCTGGAGCAGCTTAGCCAGTTCAACATAGGAGAGGTTATTCCAGATTGGGCACACCCTACATCTGTTTGCCCTTGTTCCATATTTTTTGAATCAGTGAAAGAGTAGGCATCAGTTTGTTGGATTTGTGGAACACCTGCACCCCCAAGCCCATGGGAACAGATTCCGCTCCAGTGCCCACCAGCATCAACCGCGCCGATGAGCTCACCGACTCATGGGCCATGGAGCCAGTCAGATGCTGCAGCTGGGCTGCCAGATAGTACAGCCAAGGGTTGGGCAGTGCCAGGCCTCCGCTGTCCTTCAGGGATTGTAGCTGCTCCAACTTAATCCTGGGGGGACCCATATTCCACAGTAAGCGTCGAATAAGGGAGTTAACCACTCTGAACATTTTTAGATGGATAACTACAGGGGAGTTGTACAACAAATAGAGCAGCTGTTGCATTAATATCATTTTTGTCAGGTTTGCCTTGCCCACCAACGATAGTTTAAAGTTATTCCAAGTGTTAATTTTGTCCCAGAAGCGTGAAAATAGAGGCTATACATTCAGTGGACGGTAATCCGTGAGCCTAAGCGGTATTTGTATCCCTAAGTACTTAAATGAGGTTACTATTTGGATAGGGGAGGTCCCTGGCAGGTCTACCTCCTGATCATCAAGCAGCATTTAAGCTGATTTAGACTAGTTTATGTTCAGGCCAGAGTAATATCCAAAACTGGAAATCATGTCCATCACAGCCTTTAAAAAGTGGCACCAGAGGGGGGGATCAGATGAGCAGAAGTTCCACTTTTGGGTGAAACTCCGCTTTAAGCACATTTACACGCGTTTAGGTGCATTGGGCTTTGTTTGTGGCAAAATGTTCCTCTCCTGAACGTACTGGCCTTGGTTGTTTTCTGTCTCTAAACATCAATGTGTTCATAGAAACAAAGGCCAACACAGATGGGCAGGAAAAAAAAAGTCAAACACCCTAAGAAAGTGGTGTTTTTGATGCCTAATGTGCACAAAGCCTTATTTAAAGTGGTTGTAGAGCCTTTTTTGTATTAAAATATCAAACATGTTGTACTTAATACACTTAAAAGCATCGCACAGAGCAGCCCTGATCCTCTTCTTCTAGGGTCCCCCACCGACGCTCCAGGCTCCTCCTCTTCATCGGTTGCCCCCATGGAAAGCTCACTCCCGAGTTCCAATACTGCGTCCATTGACACAGACAGTGGGACTCAGCCCCACCGCCCGCTCCCGTGTCACAGGATTGGATTGACAGCAGCGGGAGCTGCATGAAGGTGAAAAACCTTAAGGCTTTACAACCACTTTAAGTGACACAAACAAAATGAAGATATCAAATTTAAAAGAGAATAAGGCCAGACCTAAAAGGAAAAAAAATTCTATGCTGCCCACAAAGGGCTCTACAGGGACATAGGGAATAATTTTACAGCCATCACAGATCCTTGCAGGTACCACAGGATGCCCGCTTTTTAGGTTGTACATTTATTCTATTTCAGTAATTAAGTAGTGACATGGGATAAAAAAGGCAAACTCAGATATTGATTCTTCACAAATAAACAGAGGGAGCCCCAAAACCGGTTTCAGCCAACCATGGAGTATTCTGAAATCTTTCCCTTTTAATTAAAAAAAAAAAATTACATCCAAGCTTTGACAAAATCTTCTTAGGCACAACCAATTGTGTTATTGTTCACAATTTACTGTTGTGTATCTTATTTTATCCTTTATAACAGACATATGTTTTGCAGGAGGCATAACAATCTATATATTCTGAACATAACCATTCAGAAAAAAACATGGCTGAAAAACACCCCATTTTGTTGGCACAGTTTAAAATCTTGGCACTGCCCACAATTCTGCTATATGTGATAAGAATGGTAGCAATTTTTAATCTACATTATGTTCGGCGAAGCCAGGGACATTTGTATTCACTTTGTGTCGTCTCAAAAGATTGTGTTTCATCACATCTCTGCTTTGTAAATGTATGCAATGTGTTTCTAAACAGATTTTATCCCAGGAGACTCAATTGGAATAAATAAGAGAAATATGAAAAGGAAGACATTGAAGATTGTCTAGTTTTACAAGGTTCAGCTGAGAAAAAAAAGGGTGTAAAAGCTGTATTTACTTATTTTTTTTAATTTTAGGAAAGTCCCCAGATTCATTCCTAATGCTTGATTGAGCAGACTGGGCTTCCGTCTCTGCCTGACATCTCATTTGATCTGCCAAATTGCTCATTAGGTTTGGCAATTTTCACCTAGGCCTCATGTTTGCATTTCAGAAGGGAATGAACATCAGTTTGGCTTTAACAGTCATCAAGCTGCAAACTTCCTATCTATACCCAAGGCTAGAAAACCCACAATATTAACATTTAGTTAGTGGTGAAACATTACAGCACTTTCACAGTCTGCACGGTGTAGCAGTAACACTTATTACATGAAGCACAATAAAGACTAGTGCAAGAGACCACATTTTGGACAAACCTGGTTACCCATAAGGCCCCATTCACACCTTAGCATTTTGTAGCTTGAAGCTCAAAGCTCCAAAACACAGGAGGAGGGAAAAAAAAATCAATTATTCTCTATGGAGTTGCTTCACATCTCAACTACAAGTCATTTAAAGCCAAATGCACGAAGTTCAAAAAAGTTCTGGAGCTGTTATTGTAGCTCAAATCTGGCAGATGCGTTATTGAAGCCTCTTGTTTCATAGAAATGAATTAAAAAAGGCTTGATGCTAGTGTGTTTTGTTATACGTTTTTCTGCGCAAATGCAATAAACGAAAATAAACAATAAAGTAAATACAGTAAAACCTTGGATTGCGTGCATAATTCATTCCGGAAACATGCTTGTAATCCAAAGCAGTCGCATATCAAAGCAAATTTTCCCATAAGACATAATGGAAAAATCAGATGATATGTTCCACAACCATTTATTCATAAGTATTTAAGTTTAAAGTCCACATAAATAGATTATAGCAATGTGACCAGGTTGTGTAACCATAAAATTCACCATCCACAAATGGAAGCCTTCACAAGGGGATTAGAAGCAAGAGCCAGAAGAGCTACAGTGTATAAAAGAGAACAGAGGCGCCTCTAAGTGTAGCAATATGATTACATTTAAGGGCGGTACAACATTTAGCAACTCACATGGTTGATGATTAAGAGAGGCACATCTAAAAAGTCATCAAAAGTATGCAGGCATCCGGGGTAAAGCTGTTCACATAGACCATCCTCCACACTGCCGCCTCTCACTGCTGTCAGTCTGCAATCGTGACCGGGAAGTCAACCCTGCAGTAGAACAATCTGAAAGCGAGGCTTGAAGCGCTCGTGGAGCGCAGCATGGATGGGACGACGTTGATGGCGGTGCAGAGGACGGTCTACGTGGACAGCTTTACCCCGGATTCCTGCATATTTAGATGTGACTGTTTTATTCATCAACCATGTGACTTGCTAAATGTTGTACCTTCATTAAATGTAACCATATTGCTACACTTAGAGGTGCCTCTATTCTTTTAAAGACATTGCTCGTTTATCAAGTGAAAATTTATTTTTAAAAATGCGCTGGTCTTTACTCTCAAGCCAAGGTTTTACTGTAAACAAATTAAATAAAAAACCCTTAATCCTAATATTAACCCTTAATCCTATTAACCCCAACTCTCATATTAACCCCTAAGCTAACAGAACAAACTAAGTACATAGAAAAACAATAAACAAATCCCTTACAAAAATCTAAAAGTAATCAAAAGAAGTTTGGGGCTGTATTAGCCCAAAACTGTTACTACTATAACTGCCTGTATATTTCAGGTGTTTTAATTTTATTCATTAAAACACTTTTTTGTGCAGCAATCCCTCTTGATATTTTCTATAAGCCCTTGGGAAGGCTTGATTGCTTTTGCACATACTACTGTGACCGATGTGCACCTCACCCTTTGATTGATATATAGAGATAGATAGACACGTGCAGCTACAGAGGTCAGTGTTTAAAGAGGTTCACTTTATAGTGGCCAACTACAAGAAGGGCTTTTTTTTAACGGAAATGAAAACTCGAAATTAAATACTATACCCTTTGAATATAAAAAAAAAAAAAAAGGACTAGTGACTAGACCCAATAGTAAAATAAGTGTGTATACAAATCATCCATTTAGTACAGTCAACTTTGCATTTTTTTGTTTTATAATCATTATGTATTAAATAATAATTTGACTTTTTATGTACTTGTCTATTTATAATTACCATCACAATCCTGGGCGCAGATAGCCATGTTAAAAACTTTCTGTCCTCCTGTTCCAACAATCCTCACTGTGCAGAACAGGACAGCTTTTCTCCTGAAAACATCCCCACTAGCACAGGTTAGCCATATTCTACAGCAGAGGTCTCCAATCTGCAGCCGTTTATTTGCCCTTATCCGGCCCTTGAGCCATTATTCCTGCCACAAACAATGCAGCACTATTCCTTCCACTGACACCAACGATGGGGCATAATTCCTTCCACTGACAACAAAAATGGGGCACTATTAGGCCACTGACACCAACTATTTCTCCCCCTAATACCAAAGATCGGGCATGGTTTACTCCCACTGGGCACAGTCTGGCCCCCCTAAAGTCTGAAGGACAGTAAACTGCCCATTCTTTTGGAAAGTTTGGAGACCCCTGTTGTACAGGATGGCTGGAAAACAGCTCACCGACAAGAATAAGTGGGACTGCCACACATATGCACAAAAGGAAAAGCTGGGGAGGATGTTTTCAGGAGAAAGGCGACATCAGGCAGGGCTGCACAGGTAAGACTTCTGGAAAAGGGAGGAAGGCAAGTACAGTATTTAACAAGGCACGCACACTCAGGGGGGTTGAAGAATTAACTAAAAGTGAATTTGTCCTTTAAAAGAAAAACAATACAGTTGTCTTAACAGTCACTGCTTTATTACAGGTATTTAATTGACAAAACGGTGCTTAGTGAACACTATATTTCAGTGGACCAAAATACCATAGGAAAAGTTTGGCGTGTAAGCCATACTACATTTATCAATGGCTAACCTGGCTGGCACAAGAGTACTGCAGTAAAATACTATGAAAAAAATAAATAAAATTTCCCTAAATGATCCTTTTAAAATTCAACTCAGTTACAGCCACTGATCAGAAGTGCTAGGGTCTGGTCTGGATCTAAAAAATGCCCCTTTTACGCAAGATGCATTCTACAGCCTGTTCTTTCAAACTAAAATTATGCAGGTTGCGTAAAAGCCTTTATTATAATCTCTTTAAAATACTCTTGCTTTTGTACCATGCTAAATTAACCAATAGTCTTTGAACGGAGGAAAAAAACAGTCAAGGTTGTGTACAGCTATACTATTCTCATATGAATTGCTAAAACATCCAAGAGTACACATCTCCAGCCAATGTGGCCTGATTTGCCTGATCAGAGCGAAGAGATAAGTGCTCAGGTGCTTTATTGTCTGGATAATCCGTCCTCAAATCTATAATTACAAAATTAATTTAGCTAAGCCTGAATCCCATCATTTTGATGATCAAACACAATATACTCTGAATATCTTCTGGGTTAACCAACCTTACATGTGCTGGTGTCCAAGGATACAAAAACAGCATTCTAGCATTAGAATGCCCCATCGCAATCCCAAATGGCATGCAGACAGTCGTAAAATGATTTAAATTGCATTTTCTACTTTCCATTAAAAATAGGCTCAACACCTTTGAGCCCGGGTTCACACTGAGCTATGGGAATGAATTTTATTCCCACATGTCAGTCCCGATTTTGGACGATTTTTGAGACATCTGGGCAGGTTTCTGCACAGATTTCAATGTAAATCACAGCCCAAAATCGCAAAAAGTAGTACAGAAAATGCTTTTTCAAATCGGTGCAGTGCCGCAGATGTGGCATCGCACCAATTAGGACAGTGCCATTGACGGCAATTACCGCCGATTTGTCAAAACGCTCCAGTGTGAACCAGGGCTCAAGGAAATCTTTACCTGGGAAAAAAAAAAATGCTAGAAAGAAGGATTGATGCAAAAAAAGACATACTATGTCTCTTCTGCAATAAAAGCTTCTTGCAAACTTCTTTGGCATGTAAACTGGGCTTCACATGAGCAGCTCAGTGTACACACATGGAGCGCCCTAGTGGCACGATGAATAAACATGGAAGGAAGTTTCGCAATTCCAAGTCTGCCAGTCAAGATGGCCGAAGATGCGGAAACACATCTTGCTAAGATGTCAGGGGTGAAGAGGGTACCCACACATGTTACACTGGGGGGAGTATAGGAGACTTTAGTTCGACATTAAGACAAAACTGTCAGAGCAGAAATGTGGGGGCTTACAATGTGGATCTCTTCAGCAAAATGTGTTCCGCCTGGCTGTTACATTAACGTGTTGACTTTAATATGTCCTCCGTTATTAAGTAAGAACAATTACACAGACCAGGAAAAGGCAGACAAATGTCCTAGGTCTCCAAATGCATATTTGTTTTCAGTCCACGACTCAATATATGATCACGCAATCTAAATATTGGCCAGTTCAGCAGGAACCAGCCAACATTCAGATAGTTACCTGTCTGTGTGTACAGCTGCCCGTCTGACAGAAGCTGGTCTCACATACGGCTTCTGTTGAATGGACATGCTGGAAAACCAGCAGCCAATCAGCGCTGGTAGCCAATAGCTGTTAGTGCCGACCAGTGTGTTCTGGCCATTGGGGGCAGGGGCTACAGCCCTTCTGTCAGAACTCAATAGCTCAGTGGAAGTGTTTGCCACACTAAAGTCGTATAGTTAGTTTGGCCACATCGCTCTGGGTTGAACTTTAAAAAAAAAAAAAAAAAAAAATGAACATGTGCATTAGGCTGAAATCAGCGTTTCAACTCCAGTCCTCAAGGCACCCCAACAGGTCATGTTTTCAGGCTACCCATTATTTTGCACAGGTCACAGGTGATTTGATCAGTTTCACTGCCTTATTAATTACCACGGGCATTTTATCTGAGGGAAATCCTGAAAACATGACCTGTTGGGGTGCCTTGAGGACTGGAGTTGAGAAACACTGGCTTAAAGAGACTGCAGTCTGCTCACATAATTTGTAATAAAAACATCTTTGCTATTCTGAAGCTTCCCTCCAACCACTTTGGATATATATATAGATATATATATATATATATATATATATATCTATATAGATATATATAGATATATATAGATAGATATATATAGATATATCTATATAGATATCTATATATATCTATATAGATAGATCTGTACTTGCCAAATATGCTGCAGAAATCTCCCTCCACAGAGTCTGGCTGCCACCATCTTAACTGTGGGCAGCTGAAGCCTGTTCACTTCCTGGATTTACACACACACACCTCCAGCTCTGCAGCTCTCATTGGCCCTCTTATGACTTACCCCCTTCCCTTCCTGGCAAACTCTCAGGAGAGAGAGTGCTGTGCATGATGTCATAAGCCTAGGCTAATGACCAAACAAGAAACAGGAAGTGGGCTGTACAAGGTATTTACTGGCAGAAAAAAAAGTTTTACTATTCAAAGTTAAAAAAGCAAGGGCAGAAGATTTAATAGATGGAAAGATGAAAAAAATGACTGAAGTTCCGCTTTAAGTTATTGAGTTCTGTACTAACTAGGCCACTACTATGTTTTAGAAGGTGATTCCAACAAAGGCAGCCTCACATGAAAGGTTTCCTTTAAGCATAATGACAGTTTAATTTAAGGCCCCTTTCACACATATGGACCGTTTGTCCGTTTTTCATCCATCCATTGACGGATGAAAAACGGACATCAATGCATTCCTATGGAAAAAGGGATGACAATGGATGATCATTGATTTTCATCCGCTTCCGTAAGCATCCGTCTTTTTAAATGGATGAAAGCCCTATTTTTCATCCGTCAAAAAAACAGATCGGACGAAAAACGGATGTAAACTGACAAACGGTCAGTTTTTCATCCGTCTTTGCATCGGTAGTAGATGTAAAAAAAACTGATGAGAAACGGATGAACTGAACTGATGAAATGAATGGTCCGTATGTGTGAAAGGACCCTTGAGGGCCTTTCACACATACCGACCGTTCATTTCATTAGTTCAGTTTATCCAGTTTTCATCAGTTCAGTTACCACCTCCCCAAAACCCATAAAGGGCTCACCCCCTTACAAGGTAGACCTATAATAGTGGGCATAGGGTCTTCTCAATGAAAGGTTGGGCCAATAGCTGGATGGTGAGGTTTGTGCTATCATCAACAAATACCTACCTACCCTCTGTGTTGATGATGTATGTGTGAACATCTTGCATAACGGCATCAACATAGTACCCAGAAAGGGCACTAACACTAGGACACTCCCCGTCACCCAGTTTTTATGATAAGACTGGCAACCAGTCATTTACTTGGCTCTATTTCAAAGGAAATTTCAAATGTGGGTCGTCAGGATGTGCCTGCTCTGGCCATGTTCTGGGGAGAAATATGTTTAGGGCGTCACCCAACCAGATGGAATATGAAATCAGGTCCTTTTATAATTGTAACACAAGTTATGTTATATATCTAGTTACTTGTGACATTTGCTATATGCAATATGTTGGTAGGACTACGATACGTCTGCAAGACCATTTCTAAGAACATATACAGTGTAGTCAAAAATAAGGGAGCCAACATAGCCAAACACTATAAAGAGAGCCATGATGGTAACATCAAGGCTTTGAAAGTGCAGGTTATAGAAAAAGTGTGTGCAGCAAAAAAAAAAAAAAAAAAGGTGGGAGGTGATATCTTCTGGATGTTATGTCGAAGGGAGGTGTTCTGGATACACCGGCTCCAGACTTGCATCCCTTCAGGTGTCAACTTTGAGTGGGATGTTAGCCACTATCATGATTAGATACCTTCCATATTGTTGTGGACCCACTTTGGCTAGAGATGTTATGATTCTCGCCATTTGTTGATCCATACGATGTTCCCCACTCTTCCTTCGCCCGTAAATGTTCAAAATTGGTTATTATATACAATTAACTGACCATTTATAACAGCGGGTTAATGGGACTGTGGACATTGTTTGTATTTAGTATTTAGGGGATGTCTTTTGTGGAGTATTTTTCTATGGCTATAGGTTGGGGTCACCATGTGGTGTGCCAGGGGAAATGTTGCCTTTTAGTCTTATCGGTTTTAACATAGTAGTTTCGATTAGCACCACATACTCCACATCTTCCCATTTAGAGATCTTTTTTGTTCTTGTGCGTCCACAATATCAAACGGATTTATTTATTTTATGATATTGGGATGTGTTTTTTTCTTTTTTGTCTTTCCTTCTTATTTTTATATACAAATTGCTAGATAATATATATATATATAATGGAATCTTATATTTTATCAATATAGGACACTATTTCTCTAGTAATTTATTTATACTTCTCATTCATATATTTGGGTTAGTTTCTATTATTCTCAATATTATGCTATTTGTCATTTACATTTTTCTCCATTACACTTTAACAAATTTATACTTATATTTATACTTATATTGTATGACTATTATAACAATCTTTGGCGGTGTTATTTTTTATATTATTATATATTTTTTTGTATGAAATGTACATGTTATGCCATGTTGTCATATGGTAACACAGAGGTATGGTTATGCAGTTGTATTAGGATTGCCTTGTCAGACATTCGGCACAGCTGATTGCATTATCCCGCACCTGTGTGTGGGGGGGTGGAGCATTTATATGCTCGGTGCTTCAATTAAGCTGTAGGTTTGAAGTACTGAGGTCAGTGTGAAACGCACGCGTCACCTCCTGGGTTCGGACACTCTGTCTTTATTGGCTGTTTATTGCTAGTTTTTTGGAGTAAAATGGTTGGAACGTTCCTGTGGTGTGCCTAGCAGAAAGTGGATTTTCCCACTGGGTTGAATACCGCTTTAATGTTAAAGGGTAACTCCACTTTCGTGTGGATAAAAAATTACAATAAAGAAAAAATAATATAGCATATACAATTACGACAAAAGATATATTATGATTGAATGTTATTAAAAATTATCTTTCCTTTTTAAACTGCATCTGTAATTTCCTGAAAATGCAATGCAATATGGCTACCTGGAGGTGTTCTGTACAAAGAATGTGTACAGAACGTCCCCCAGAAACAATGTCCTGCTTGTGTGATTGGCTCACCAATTTTCCCAGAATTATGCCCTAAGATACAAGTCAGATTTCAGGCATCCCCTGCAACAAAAACTTCATTTTTGATGAGCTACTTCCAATAGGAAATCACATCTAAAAGGGATACAGGCTCAGCAACTTTCCTCATTCGAGCCCTGCAGGTGCATAGCTGATTGATAATTAGGAAACCACTCCCATTAGATGTATTTTCCCACATGGACACAGAAAAACACAGGGATTTCTTCAATATAACAAAAAGGTAGGAATCTGCAACAAAGCTTGTTAAAATCCTTGCAATGTACATAGATCACCCAACAAGGAAATGTTTTTTTCTCAACAAAAGTGGGGTTATGCTATAAATGCTGTCAATTCCACTAATATTTCTATGTAAATCTTCACCTAAATAACGCCCCCCCCATCGCCTCAGTCAAGAAGATGTGAATAAAAGCACAACTAATGAGGACTCCTCCCTCTCCCAGTCTCAGTGCTACTGTAGAGTGGTTAAAAAAGATAAAATTAATTCAAATCCAAAAATTTATACAAGGTGCATTTACTTTAATAAATACAAAACAGAATATATTGTGGTTTTAGCTGATATCTGGAGTTCTGCGTTATAGAAAAATCAAGTCTTAACCTACTTTAGCTCCAGCCACAAAACCTGAAATGTACTACCCAAAAAAGAAAATGGTCTTCACACTAAATTTTATTCATATGTACAGTTATGTCATGTCAATGTTTTCCAAAACTCAAATAGTTATATCTTACTAGTAATAGGTCTATGTTTATGGAGATGTATGCTACTAGAGACCAATCTCCAGCAGAAAACAGCAATAAAAAAATACTTCTGTATTGGGATTGCTGTTCTATTTTTCATAAAACTGCTTTCTTTTTAAAGAAGAGATGTGCTGAGAGAACTATTATGAGGAGCAACTTAAGGTAGATGTCAGGCAAAAAAAAAATATTTTTTTTAACCTTTGTACAGAGTCGGAACTTGAACCTCTAATCGGGTATATATTGCTACCTATGTCATTGCTGGGAACATTCACCTTTTGTATTTGTCTTGGTGGTTGTAGTAACCAAGACACAAGGTGGTAATAGGAAATCCAAAATTATAAAATGGTTACTAGAACAGAATGTAAGGGGAAATCTTCCAAATGGGACATCTGTTCCGGTGACAGTTGTCTAACAGGGGGTTTCCCCTCAACTGAGACAGACTGCCTCTCAATTATTATTTTTTTGGGACAATTCCTACTTTGATTTTAAAAATATTTAGTAATGTTTATTTATCGTTTAGGTATCTAACTCCAGATTCCATTGAGCAAACCTGAAGAACACTTACTTGTTCGCAGGACTGAGGGGGTAACCTCGATTTCACTTGTTGCCTGGTAAGGTTGGAAGGCAGACATGCTGTTCGTTCCAAGCTCGCTGCCAAATATCTCGGGGCTCTGAGTGCCAGTGGAACTGGCACTTGTGCCATCTCCCCCATGATGTGGATCTTGTTCTTCATAAATCGCTACAAGCTGTTGTCGGAAGAAAATACAACCTGTCATTTTTATGAAGTAGAAAGCGCAGTCCAAGAACAATGAAAACAGACACTTTGCAATTAAAGCTACTAAACAGGGAGACCGCTAACAGATTATTGATTATTAAAAACAATATACTCATCATCATCTTCAAAGTGGAATACCATAGAAATATTCTACAACTGCTTCTGTATATATCAATGTATTCAATAAACCTGACTTACATCTCAACTTGAAATGTAAAATACCATTCTGAGCATGTAGGGTCCCAGATTTTTTTTTTTTTGTAAAATCCTTGGCAGTATGCTCCTTTTCTTTAAATGCCCATGTACGTTAAAAGGCATGAGGTCTTGAATATAGTTCCATGTCTTACTTCTAGTATCCATGCTCAGAACAGCAGCCATGTTGATATCTGATAAATGTTCATTTTATTCAAAAATCAAGAAAGTTTACAGAGTATGAGGTCACTGAACTAAATGAGCAGTTAAACAACCTTCATTTTCATAGTCGTAACATCACTTTTCCCTTACTGCATTTGCACAGGGAATCTTATTGTTTCTGTGCAGTCCAATCGGCATCAGGGTTAGATCCTGTGCACTTAGTATTAGAACTGGTCTGACACACTGCTTTCTCATGTCTGTAATAGAAGCCTATGTGAAGACACTTGTGCTGAATGGTGAGGCTTTTACTTAGCTCTGCCAACGTAGAGCAATGAAGTAGGAAGGTAGGAAAGCATTACCCAACAAAATAGTCACATGTGGCAGTAAAGGACAAAATAAAAGAAAAAAAATGAGTAACACTTCCTATTGGAGCTTAATAAGATAAACAAAAAGGTTAGGGTTGTCCCGATACCGATACTAGTATCAGTATCGGCACCGATACCGAGCATTTGCCCAAGTACTTGTACTCGGGCAAATGCTCCCGATGCTTCCCCGATACCTAGAGGACAGCTGTGATCGGCGCGTGGGGGAGTTACAAGATTCTCCCCCAGCGGCTTTCACCAGCTTTAGTGACATACAGCGGTGATCTCTCACCGCTGACTGTCACTGCATCCTCCTCCGTGCCCCCTCCTTTCCTCTGTGCCTCTCCGCTGTCCCCTGCATTCCTCTCTCCTTATCTGTCCCCCTCCATTCTCCCCCTCCGTTCCTCTCTCCTTATCTGTCCCCCTCCATTCTCCCCCTCTGTTCCTCTCTCCTTATCTGTCCCCCTCCATTCTCCCCCTCCGTTCCTCTCTCCTTATCTGTCCCCCTCCGTTCTCCCCCTCCGTTCCTCTCTCCTTATCTGTTCCCCTCCGTTCTCCCCCTCCGTTCCTCTCTCCTTATCTGTCCCCCTCCATTCTCCCCCTCCGTTCCTCTCTCCTTATCTGTCCCCCTCCGTTCTCCCCCTCCGTTCCTCCGTCCTCCCCCTCCTTCCTTTGTGTATGGATAGAGTCAGCTGACTCTGTCCATTCACATAACTGAAACATTGTAATCACCTGTGATTAGGTTGTGTCAGTTTATGAATGGAGAGAAGCCGCTGTCTTCTCTCCATTCATTCTCAGTGCAGCTGACGCTGCAGAGAAAGGGACTGGGGAATCTCTATCCTCTGTCTCTTTCTCTGTCTCAAGGGGGAGATATCAGAGGTCTGTTAAGACCCCTGATATCTCACCAAAGCCCCCCAAAAGGGCTTATTAAAAAACAAAAAAACAAATAAAACAATAAAGAATAAAAAAATATTATTGTAAAAAATACCATTCACCACCCCCCCACCCCCCAAAAAAATAGCAAAAAAAAAAAGTCACGTGACATTAAAAAAAAAGTATCGGTAATCGGTATCGGCGAGTACTTGAAAAAAAGTATCGATACTTGTACTCGGTCCTAAAAAAGTGGTATCGGGACAACCCTAAAAAAGGTAATAAAAACGTAAAATAATCAAAGCTGACCATAAACAATCCAAACTTCTCCCAAACAGATGGTCACTGATCCACTGTTCAGGCTATCATTGGCCTGCTTATTATTAAACAAGATTTATATAGCGCCAACAGTTTGCGCAGAGCTTTACAATGTAAAGGGGAGACGGTACAATTACAATACAGTTCAATACAAAAGGAATAAGAGGGTCCTGCTTAGAAGTCTCTTAGATGGCAATAAAAAGTCATAAAAAAAAAATGGATTTACACTTTTGGCACATTCATTTTTAATGATCCATATAACGAAGCTGTCATGGATGTGTGTGTACTTCCTCAAGCTAAAAAGTGTCACTCTTTTTCATGTTACAAAGTTAGTTGGTATGCAGCAAGAAGTGGAACTGAAGGTGTTAAAATGTGTTTGCACATCTTCAGTCAATAATGTAAGTTGCACTAGAAAGAATGAGGGTCTCTGCACTACCAGAGACATGGAGTGGCATTGGCCTATCTATATAGAAAACATTAAGCCGGCCATGGATGGTGCAAATGTCTTTCCTGCAACCATGGGTTGCAAGGCAATATCATAATGTGCTAGTATGCACTACATACTAGCACATTATGAGAGACTTCCCTTAAAACAAAGCCCTCCAGTGGCGGGATGTCACCGCTGCAGAGGCTTCCATCTTCATCTGGTCTTCCTTCCAGGTTCTTGGTCTATTGGAGAGGACAGTGATTAGATCTAGCAGCTATAGCAGCGACAAGCGATAATCGCAAGTGAATCTGACAGGCTGGTTGTACCCAAGTTGATCGATCAATGTGGTACATTCAACCTGCCCATACATGATTTGAATATCGGCCATTCCTGCTGAACCGGCTGAAATTGGAATCATCTATGGCCGGCCTTAAACATACACGTCTCAGTACAGGCTTTTTATTACTCAGTTCATGCATGATATTTATTTTGTATTTACATTCTGTAATTAGGTACCTAAATGCAGTAATTGAAGACCATCACAATTAGCATGCTAAGAGTCCTGGAATGTTCCCATTGATTACTCCCTGTCCAATCATCCTGAGAAGTAATAGACTTTACAAGGATCACTGCAATCTGCCTCACTCAAATCATTCCACTGTCACATATGCTACAATGGAAAATGAGATGAAGCAGCTGGACAGCCAAACTAGTCAAAATTGCTCTAATGTGATCATTTTTTTTTGTAAGAAGAAAATTATGGAAAGACAGAGACCAGACCAGAAAAAACAACGTGAAATTTGTCATACACAGTATTACACTTGGGTATACAACATTCCAGGACAGGATATACACTGTCAGGAAGATTGCCCAGACTAGGAACACATATTGCTTCGGAGGAAGACTGAGGAAAAGATCAAAGCTTGTATGAGAAGGAAAAAAAAATAAAAAATCAAGGAGAACATGTTACCTGTATCAAGCCCTGTGAGTGGGCATTAAAGTCATGGTAATGGTTATATCATTTATGTTCTGCCAACAGATAGACTTCAGGTGTTGCACAGTTTCAAAAAGAATGATCACATAACAATAATCCAAAGACTAACATTCAAAACGAAGCAGCACTTAACATTTTGAAAAATGCATAGGGCAGGTATCACTAAATGGCAGACCGCGGTCCAGATGCGGATTAAAGTCACTGACCGGAACCGGACTGTTCTTCCCCGCACCCTCGCCATTGTCATTTTCACAGTAGTGCAAAAGGTGGGAAGCACAGCAGCAATGAACAAAGTGTGGGTGTGGGAGCTGCCCATTATGTGTCACTTACCTGAAACCGAAGCCTGCGATGTAACCGCTGTCCCCACTAGCAGCGGGTGTCCATCTTCACCCCTCTTCCTTCAGAGGCCGCGAGTTGCGTGAAGTCACTCCTGCGCATGAACGCGGAAGCCACCAGCCATGGCATGACCCCTTTAGAAACAGCACGATCTGCCCTTTCTACAGTCCGCATGCCCCATAGACATCGGCGCACAGCTTTATTGTAACCATCCCCTAGACTGTGGAGATTTAGGAGATATTTCCAGCACCTACAGGTAAGCCTTAATATACGCTTACCTGTAGGTAAAAGTGGTTGTACACGGGTGTACAACCACTTTAACTTTAAAAGTTAACCATCAGGTCATTGATTGCTGGGACGTAGGATGTCCTAGCAACCAATCGCCAGCAAGTTAACATTTAAGTGATCTCCAGCAACTCCCGCCACCCACCGTCTAGTACTGCTATGTCTCCCACCCTCCGCTTTGTTTGCCTGTGTGAGGTAGGAGAGTGAAGGGGCTATGACAAGGCTATGAGATTTTTTTTTTGGGGGGGGGTTGTTGGATTGGTGATGTAAAGGGGCAAAGGAGGACACTGCTGTGGGGGGTGATGGGGGGGTGGAGGGGTGATGTGAACAGGGGTAGGACGACACCACTGTGGGGGGGGGGCATCTTTGTTGTGAAAGCAGGGGCTGTGAATGAAGCAAGTTAGGGAGATGTGATGGCGGTTTAGAAGACTACAGTGAAGGAGATGATGTAAATGGGGAACTGTAGTGTGAAGAAAGGGGGTGTTATGTAAAGGGAAGATAGTGATATGCAGGGGGGCTGAGGACGCTAATGTAAAAATGTGATTGAGATATAGGAGGAGAGCTACTGTGATGTGAAGGATCTAAGTCATTGCACAAATGTGATTCAGACTTTTGCTGTAAGAAAATTTTTCTGACAGGGCTTTGGTGAATTTTAATTGAATACCCCTTGCATAAGGCATTAATGACATACTGCATATCTGTCCAAAGAGTGAAAGAATGTTCATTATCACTGTATGAATCTGTAAGGACAACAAGCCATAAGCTGGCATACTTGCCCGATGCAAATATCTTTAAACGTTTCTCATCAATCCTAAACAGGTAAGTATATGTTTATTTAAAAAAAAAAAAAAACACGAGGGTTTACAACCCCTTTATTGTCAGAATCACAGTAAAATGCACTAACAAACAGCCATAAACAGGCTGACCTATTGCCATCCCCAACAGTTTGTGTTAGTTAAAAGTGGCATTCTAGGAAAAACTTTTTTTTAACTTTTGGATAAATGGGGAGTGGAGGCAAGCCTAGTCATATGCAGAAATATAAGCCCTTTGGTGGCACCTTTGTGACAGATATGGGTGGAAACCTAGACCACAAAAGGTATACCAACATTTGCCAGCTATGCATCTACAGTGATCAGGCTGCGTTGTGGCTAACTTTTAATGGCCAGTCCGCCAAAATGAGACTTCCCAACGACTTGGCAGTTTTGGGCGTTCCTGCCTACTTTTCTATGTTGCAGCTCACCCTGTTGCTATCTCCTACTTAGTCTGCCTTTAGGTGATCACTGAAAACGTATCTCTTCAGGTAAGCCTATCCGGCCTCACTCAAAAAAAATGGAATTTCTTCCTCCAGATATTACCTTTTTTATCACTTCCCAAGCTGTGATCTGTGTGTCTATGGACACAAGCCCGCACAAGTTCCCCCATAGCAAGCGGCTTGCAATGGGGGGCACTAGGTTGGGCGAGGAGTCAGGAGCCTTGGTGAGGGACCCCAGAAGAGGAAGATCAGGTCTGCTCTGTGCAAAACCATTGCACAGAGTAGGTAAGTATAACATTTGTTTTTTTTGTTTTTTTTTTTAAATAAGTTTACAATCACTTTAAGAACATTTCCACAGCAGGTGCAAAGTAAAACCTGAATATACTAAATTTAACATTTCTTTCCTTTCATTTTTTTTTTTTTATAAAATTGGCAGCAGTGATTGACAGAATGGCATAAGATGCAGGGTAAATATGGATTCTAATCTATAAAGCTGATCAGTCAAGCTTATCCTTCACTGCTTGTGCTTTAGCCAGCTTCTAAAAGGAAAACATCACTACCATGTTGGAATCCATTCATAGCCCCCTTATGTAGCTCATGCACAATGCTGAACAGGGCTAAAGAAATACACAGACTTTGTAAAATGTAACCACATGCTTTTTTTCATCTGTGCTGTTTGAGTGAAACTGCCAATGAGACATGTTTTATGGTTCACAGCCAAAATGAAAATTCTGTCATAAGAATATTGAAGAAAAGACCCAGTAGACAGCAAAGAAATCTTAGAACAACATACTAAATATAAAACGAATCCACATTAGCCTCAACAGAACACAAAGGAGTATATTTCCTAAAGCCGGAGAGTGCAAAATCAGGCTCACTGCTACATAGAAACCAACCAGCTTCTAACCTCACCTTGTTTAATTAAGCTTTGGCAATAAAACCTGGAAGCCGATTGGTTTTTATGCAGAAAAGAGCCCGATTATGCACTCTCTAGCCTTAGTAAATAACCCTCAAAGGTTTACATATACATAATACATGTTACAATTATCCTTTATTTGGCAAAGACTACCTGAAGTGTAGCACAGTTTTACATATTTATAAAGCAGAAATTTATACATTTTACAAGTTTACAAATATTCATTGTTGGATGGTTCCAAGAAACCTCAACATTTGGATAAGAGTTTACTAAATATGGTGCAATAGGTAATGTAAGTGAGCCAATTGGCTGCTACGGAACACCAATATCCTACACTTCCGGCCACATCTCATTTGTCCTAAAGGCTATTTGCTTCAGAACTGCTTTTTTCCTCATGCAGGTTAATATAAATGTAAAAGCAGCTTGAGGCAGCTTAGGAGGTCGTCAGACTTAAGCCTGATACACACTATTAATCTTTATCCATTCAACCCAGCAGGCTGAAGGAAAAGAAACTGAAGCGATTGGGTGGAGATACAGTACTATCTGATGTTAGTACAGCGATCTCCCCTGCCAGAACACGCCGGTCAGTGCTCCAAGCCATTGGCTGAGAGCGCTGATCAGATGCTGATTGGCAGAGCTTTTTCCGTCATGCCCCTTCGACAGAAGCTGGACCGGCTGCCATACACACGGGCCAAACATCAGCCAGTTTCTATTGAACCGGTTGATGCCGCCAAATATTCGGTCTGTGTGTAAAGCCCTTTACCTGTGAAGAAACACAGAAGCATCTCAAACTGATCTTAAAGAGTTGGTTCAACTTTATAAAAAAATAAATAAAAATAAACCACCTACGCAGGTAAGGTGCACCTGTAGATACAAACTGTGCAGCTTTGACCAAAGTTGAATAATGCCCTCTCTACAAGCATAGGCAGGTCATGTTTTGGGAATATCCCTTGGATAAAATAGTGGTCATAAATGCCACTGAAATTAATCCATCTGCTTAAGGTGAAGAAAATCTTGAAATCATGACCTTTCTATAGACAAGATATGGTGGTTAAATAACTCAAATTAGCTAAAGGTTTGTGACACATACACTATATTACCAAAAGTATTGGGACACCTGCCTTTATACACACGTTTTGTTTTTGTTTTTTTATGGCATCTCAGTCTTAGTCCGTAGGGTTCAATATTGAGTTGGCCCACCCTTTTCAGTTATAACAGCTTCAAATCTTCTGGGAAGGCTGTCCACAAGGTTTAGGAGTGTGTCTATGGGAATGTTTGACCATTCTTCCAGAAGCACATTTGTAAGGTCAGGCACTGATGTTGGACAAGAAGGCCTGGCTCGCAGTCTCCACTCTAATTAATCCCAAAGGTGTTCTATCGGGTTGAGGTCAGGACTCTGTGCAGGCCAGTCAAGTTCATCCACCCCAAACTCGCTTGCTTTGTGCACTGGTCCAAATCATTTGGTGGAGGGGGTATCTGGTGCAGGGTTGTTTGTCAGGGGTTGGGTTTGGCCCCTTAGTTCCAGTGAAGGGAACTCTTAAGGCGTCAGCATACCAAGTCATTTCGGACAATTTCATGCTCCCAACTTTGTGGGAATGGTTTTCAGGATGACCCCATCCGGTTCCAACACGACTGCACACCAGTGCACAAAGTAAGGTCTATAAAGACATGGATGAGCGAGTTTGGGGTGGAGGAATTTGACTGACCCGCACAGTCCTGATCTCAACCCAATAGAACACCTTTGGGATGAATTAGAGACTAAGCCAGGCCTTCTCGTCCAACATTAGTGCCTTACCTCACAAATACACTTCTAAAAGAATGGTCAAACATTCCCATAGACACACTCCTAAACCTTGTAGACAACCTTCCAAGAAGAGTTGAAGCTGTTATAGCTGCAAAGGGTGGGCCAAATCAATATGGAACCCTACAGACTAAGACGCCATTAAAGTTCATGTGCGTGTAAAGGCAGGTGTCACAATACTTTTGGTATTAAAGTGTATATACCACCAACATTGGCCTTACATCAGTTAAACAATTGACTGAGAAAATCCAGTTCAATTTTCCAACGGAGATGGGCCAGAGCATATCCGCCAATACAGAAGTATGCGCAGAGAGTGGGGTTTTGATTTGACCATTAGCCAGCCCACCTCACATTTGCAGATTCTTAGAAATTATTTAACTTTGGAATATCTGCTACCAGGGTTTGGAGATTTGTCCATCTCTGAGTTCAGACACAGAGAGGAACTAACCTATATTTATATGCACATATATAGGTATATTGGTTCTTTACATTTATATATATCTATATATATATATATATATATATATATATATATATATATCTATATATATATCTATATCTATATATATATATATATCTATATCTATATATATATATATATATAGATATAGATATATATATATATAGAGATATATCTCTATATATATAGAGATATATCTATATATATATCGATATATCTCTATATATAGATATATCTCTATATATAGATATATCTCTATATATAGAGATTATATATATATATATATATATATATATATATATATATATCTCTATATAGATATATATATACACACATACATATACACTTTTCTTTATATACTATATATAGATTCTTATGATATGAGTTATTACATTTCACAAATATTTATAGAACTGAAGACCACAAAAATAACATCAGATCATAAACCAGACCCTGGGCTTTGGACTAGCAGCAAAGTCAAACCATCTGTAGAAAAAAAGTGAGTAACATCTTAAACATTTTCAGTCCACCAGATGGCATAAAACAGCTTTGTTCCTCTGACAGTAAACGCTGAGGGATGGGGCACACTTTTCATGGCTTTCCAGAAAAAAAAGCATGAAAGTGTTTTTCTGTGTAAGGGGGCTGAGGGTATTTCAAAAGATTCACATTTGGCCCCTTCTGTCGAAAAAATCTGCTCGACAGTAATTAACCTCATGTGGACTGAAAGACTTGGCAACAATCATAACGGTTCCTTAAAAAAAATCCCTAAAAAAAATAAAGCCTTCAAAACGAACACAGAAAAGACAAACTACACTGAGACATTAAAAACCAAACAAAGAAAAAAATAAAAAGTTTAACCATGTTGTAACTTTGCAATCTTTATTAATCAATGTATTGCCATATATTTTATTGGAAACTAAAAGAAATGTCAGTTTCCAATAATTTTTTTTTTTTTCCATCACAGCAGGTTGCAACACAAACTACCACATCACAACTACCCTGTGGTGAGTAGATTAAATGAAATGTCACTTTGTGACATTTCAATAAAGTTCTAACAATAAGTAGTGTGATGTACTGGGATCGATCGGCAGAGTTTTTACAAGGAACTCCCAGGTGTCTTTGTTTATTTCATTAAATTTGAACTCCAGGAATGATCTGTATTGCATACCTATATGAGTCCAGCTTGGCACAAAGTAAGTATACATATCTCATATCTGATGGGCCACTGGGGAAGAAGACATTCGTTCTAGCAGTCAAAGCTGCTACATTGATACTTGCTATCTTTCAGGTCCTCCTGGAGTTCTGTGCAAGCAGCTTTCCCTCTCCACACAAAATATAGAGGGGAAGGAAGAGGGGGTCGCTCACTCAACACAACTGCCATTCATATAATGTCTTGTACTTTTTCTGTGAAAACAGGGCATTCTCTGAGTGGACAGGATAGAGCAGTGATGGCAAACCTTGGCACCCCAGATGTTTTGGAACTACATTTCTCATGATGCTCAGCACACTCTGCAGTGTAGAGGAGCATCGTGGGAAATGTAGTTCCAAAACATCTGGGGTGTCAAGTTTCGCCATCACTGGGTTAGAGTGTAAGGGTGGCAACATCATGATTCCCCACCTTGTCCAATCAGTTAAAGTGGTTGTACACCCTGTACAACCACTTTTACCTACAGGTAAGCCTATATTAAGGCTTACCTGTAGGTTCTAGAAATCTCTCCTAAATCTCTCCTAAACCTCCACGGTTTAGGAGATATTTACAATAAAGCCACACACCGATGTTTACGGCGCATGCGCACTTTAGAAAGGGCAGATCGTGCCGCTTCTAAAAGGGTCATGCCGTAATGTCACACGTCTCCGGCCAGTCACAGAGCCGGAGTTAGCGGCCCCGGAAGGAAGAGTGGTGAAGATGGACGCTCCCTGCTAGTGGGGACAGTGTGACATCGCCGGCTTCGGTTTCAGGCAAGCGACACATAATGGGCTACTATGTGACCCATAGTAGCCCGTTATGCTTTACTTTTGCAGGGAAATAAAAAGGAAGTTAAAACCATCAGGATTTACTTCCTCTTTAAAGCCATGTATTCACAGAAAAGAAGGCGCACAGAGGAAGCTGTCACACAGAACGATAGAAAGACCCAGAAGTTTGCAGGTTTACCTGTTGTAGTACCAAATGATTTTCAGCTTCCCCAGCGGTCCATTAGGTATAAGATATGCACACTTACATTGTGCCAATGTTGAACAAAGTATGCAACATAGATCATTTCCGGAGTCCAGCTTTAAGGATTAAACCTAAGGAGCTTTAGCTTGAGCATTTGTCCTGGTGACTTTCATCATCAGAACAGACAACATTTTACAGTTGTCATCAAGTAGCAAGTGATAGTTTGCTAAAAGAGGAATTCCCTTTACGTTGGTAAGATTTAAAAGTGACACTAAAGTCTCTTTTTTCTTTAAAAATAAACATGTCATGCATACCTGCGCTGTGAAATGATTTTGCACAAAGCAGTCCAGATCCTCCTCTTCCCGAGTCTCTCAATGGCGCTTTCATGGCCCGCCCTCCCTCCCATTCAGTGCGCCTACAGCAAGCAACTTGCTATGGGGGGCACCCAAGCCGAGCCACTGCTCCGTGTGTCCATTCAGACACGGAGCTGTGGTACAGCCCTGCCCCCTCCCTCTCCTGATTGGCTAACTGACTTTGATTGACAGCAGCAGGAGCCCATGGTGCCGCTGCTGTGTCTCAGTTAATCAGGAGAGAGTCCTGGACGTTTGAGGCACTTGTGTACATCGCTGGATGTGGGGGGCTCAAGTAAGTATTGAGGGGCCGCTACACACAGAAGGTTTTTTTATCTTAATGCATAGATGCATTAAGATATAAAACCTTCTGCCTTTACAAGCACTTTAAAGGCTAAGTTCAGCTTTTTTTTCTTCTAAATTCCAGCTCCCCTATGCACCAATATAGCATTCATGTACTTTTTTTGCAAAAATATGAAAGCTTTCCTTAAAATCTACAGACACGTACCTTACTGTCCTCCATCTATGATTCCAAACATATCTATTGCTTCTGTCTTACGTCCTTACAGCCTGTAGGTCATGACACAGGAAGGGATTGACCAGCTGATCTCATTAGCATACACCCTGCATCATCCACCCTCCCACTCCCAGCTGCACATTTTTTAAATGAAATGCAATCAGTGATGACCTTTCTCACTAAATAAACAATCAGATTGCATAGTGTATGGCCATCTTTATACAAGTACATAGAAGGGAGTGGACAGAAACTCTCAGTTTCATGGAAAGCTTTGATATTTTTTCCAAAAAAGTACACGCATACTATATTGGTGCATAGGGGAGCTGGAATTTAGGGGAAAAAAAAAAAGGGGGAGAACTTAGCCTTTAAGCTCCCCATAGATAGAGTTTCGGCCAGTTTGGCAAGGACCGCTGTCATTAAACAATGGCACAGCAGGGAGGATTCCTCCATCCCCCTAATCCAACTGGCTGACTGAAAAAATTAACAGTCTATGGCAAGCCTTAAGCCACATGGCCCAAAAATCTGCAGGTGTCGGCCGGCTCAACAGAAACCGGCTGACATTCTGCCCAAGTGTGTACATCAGAAAGGCCGGCTTCTGTCAAACGGGCATGCTGGAAAACCAGCAGCCAGAATCCCATCAGTGCTGGTAGCCAATGGCTATGATCACTGACCTGTGTGTTCTGGCAGGGGGGGGGGGGGGGCCTGTCAGAACACAATAGCGCAGCGGAGAGATCGCTGTACTAACATTGCATAGTTAGTACAGCGACCACCTCTGTTTTTTTTTTCCTCTTGTGCACCAGGCTTTCCTTCCTAGACCTCCAGGAGGCACATTAGGAAGTTGGAGTAAAGGGAAAACTTAACTAAAGGACAGACAGCAAAAAAAAAAAAAATCCCTTCGGGGTTGTAACCATTTCCTACTCTACATTAGACAGGCAGTTGTGTTCAATCAGACAGAGCCTGTCCAATGGACTTAGGGCAAGAAGATCAGCAAAAACACAACACTGTTCCCTACTATAAAAAGCAGAGCCTGTATACTGTTTGTAATCCATCCAATCCCTCCCCACCCATTATACATACTTTATATAAAAACAAATTATGCTTAGATTAAAAAAGAAAAAAAAAACCCTAACATGCACCAGTATTATTTTTTCAATTGAGCGCTTTCACATGAATATTTAAAAAACAAAAAAAAAAAACATTAAAACGATTATAGTTCCAGCGTAAGCGCTGCATTTCAGAGAGTTGGAGGTAAGCTGAGAAGATTTTCCAGCATTTTGTTTTGCAACGCAAGAGATAAATAGCAACTTTTGAAATCCATGCACTATCTTTGTAGAAGGTGATTAGGTTTTCTTCCAGTTTGTAGAGATAAGGGCATTTAACTGTGGAGAAGACATGAGTATAAATTTGGTGGAATGACATAAAAGGAGATAGGAGACAGGTCTGCTCAGGGAGATAAACTAGGAACCATTGGGGACTGTGTTGTCTTCCTGTTGAGTTATTAATGATATCATATAAAGCAATAATCTTTAGTATGTGTGTAGATGTAAGAATTATTGGCCTTTTTCGGCACCCTGTGGCACACCAAACGCACATTACTTCACACAACCCCTGTATTAAACAATGGCAAAAAAAAAAAAAATATGCTGAAAGGGAAGTTATGACATTTTCATTAGAGTACGGTATGTAATTATTGTAATTTACTTGAAAATCAGTCATATTTAAAATTTAAAAAGCTGTGCTTGCAAAAAGACAGTATACTGTATGTCTCCTGCCGCCCCCCATTGCCAAACTTTACTCCACTGAAAACTCATTCCACCAGAAGTCTTATTGAAAATCAAAACATCCAGAAGTACCAATCCCGTGTCCTTGCAGCACCCAGTGCCCCCCACCCCCTGCTGATCTCTACATCACTGTTGACATGTTTGTCTGACAGAAGTCCGATTGTGCATGCATGTCCCAACCGCCTTAGGAAGCCTATGGCCAGAACTAGGTTCCAGAACTTCTTTTGGGTGACAGACATCACACGATTCTGTTTGTGTGATTTTGCCACAATTTGTCGGGCGACAATGGCGCCACGATTGGGGTGCAATTGAAAGTAACAGGAACACAAGAGCATCAAGTGATTTGTTGCGATTCAGGAATTGCTGGCAGAATCGCTGCGATTCTGTCCCCAATCAAGAACGCCAAGGTGTGAATGAAGCCTTAAGATTGGACAAAGTTTTTTTTTTTTGATCAGCCAGGGGGCTGATGGAAAAAAACAAATGTGTTCTCCCTTCCACAGAAGTGAGGAGGATGGGGGAATCCTCCCCGCTGTGCCATTGTATTCCGACGCCAGAGTCACCTCCACTGTTAGAATGCACTGGTCAGCAGCTGGAGACTTTAATTGCAATGTTTTAATATGTTGGTGTCTTTTTGTATTATGTGTAATATAAAAATTATATATATAATTTTATGATTGGTGCCTATAAAGTCCATTTTTTCCACCCCTTTCTTTGTTAAAATATACTTCTGTGATACAAAAAAGTACTGAAGCCATTCAGTCAGCATTTTTAGGCTGAGCAATGGCCGCCCTCATACGTTTCTCATGACAGAATCACCTTCAAGCCAATGTTTTCTAATTTTAGCCAAAGGGAATTTTGGGCTTGTGCACATCTGATTGACAACGAAGAGTACATAGATCTTTTTTCTCTCCAATTATAACAGACCGATAACACAGAAATGTTCATCTGACTATTCTTCGCTGTATGTAAAATAAATGCAGTATACAGGCGGTCCCCTAGTTACAAACATCCAACTTACAAACGAAGGGAGACAACAGGAAAGGAAATCTAGGAAGGGAAATTAATTCCTGTAAGAGTTATTATGGGAAAAAGGTGTCTCCACTGAAGCTTTATCACCAATCCTTGTTTCCACAATAACCCAAAATGTTCAAAATCCAATTGTCATTGGGACAGTAAGTGAGGTGAAATCTTCTGAACAGGTACATAGACAGAGAAACAAAACATTACAGGGGTGATAACCCTTCCCTATGCTATCCAAAAAGCTTAAAAATAGTTTTTTGGCTGGAGCTACACTTAAAAAAATGTACCTTTTCTGACTTACAAACAAATTCAACTTAAGAACAAACCTACAGACCGGATCTTGTTTGTAACCCGGGGACCGCCTCATGTCATTTTAGAGGAATGTTTTTTCCCCGTCAAAACCAAAGATGATTAAAAAGTATATTATAAGCATCCAGGAATTTATGTATATCAGGTGTGCTATTAGGAAGCGTTACCACCTTTCCAACTACTGTCTGTCAGCTTCAAAGTTCAACTGGAAGGATATTACAGACATAAAGTCTGATTTCAGGGTGTGTTGCTCTACTTGGTAATTTACATACCAAAGCAAGGAGAATGTGATTTCCAATATTGAAATAAAATCCATCTAGAGACACATGAAAAACTTCAAACATTCACCGATTCCCCAATGTTCCAGTCATCATTTCAAACCTTGACTACAACAAAGGCACAGATAACACTTGTCCTTGACATTAGCCGGATCTTTCTGACACAAACGACTTCCTAGTACATTCTGCTAACTGCATCAACTGGTAAGGCTGATTAAAATAAAATGTATATCCGTCTGTTACATGAGAATGAAATTTTACCATGCATAACTTCCATACATTTTTGAAATATACTCAGTCTATTAATAATGGTCTGAAAGAGTTAGTTGGTCCCATGTTTTCCATTGCATATAGCTATCTATACATTGAAGCTTGTTTGAAAGTCAAATTCACCATTTTAACCTGCTATATACAGGTGCGTCTCCCAAAATTAGAATATTAACAAAAAGTTAACTGCCGCTATTATACTGCGGCAAGGTGGCACGATCCCGTGAATCTCCGTAGCTGTACGTCAGCTTAGGAACTCGCTATTGTGGGCTCCCATTGGCCAGCAGGGGAGCCAATCAGTGACAGTACAGGGATCTGCCTGTGTAAAACAAGGCAGATCTCCGTTCTGACAGGGAAGATCACACAGATACTGTCTTACTGCTAAGCAGCAAGATGGAACACCTTGATCACCCCTGATGTTAACCCCTTCCCTGCCAGTGTCATTAGTTCAATACCAGTGCATATTTTTAGCACTGATCACTGTAAAAATGTCACCGGTTCTCAAAAAAGTGTAAAAAATGTCAGTTAGGTGTCCAATCTGTCTGCCGCAACGTCGCAGTCCCGCTAAAAATCGCTGATCGCCGTCATTACTAGTAAAAAATAATAAAAATGCCATAAATCTATCCCCTATTTTGTAGATGCTATAACTTTTGCACAAACTAATCAATATATACTTATTGCGATTTTTTTACCAAAAATATGTAGCAGAATACATATCGACCTAACCTGATTAATAAATTTGTTTAACTTTTTTTTTTTTATGTATTAAAACGTAATAAAAGGGGGGGGGGGGGACACGACACCAATTTTGTTCGGGTACAACGTTGCACGACCACCCAATTGTCAGTTAAAGCAACGCAGTGCCGTATCGCAAAAAAATGGCCTGGTCAGAAAGTGGGTAAATCCTTCCGGAAGTAATTCATTAAAAAAGTGAAACTCCTATTTTATAGATTCATTATACACAGAGCGATGTATTTAAAAAAATATATTTTAATTTTGAGGTTTATGGCTTACAGATACTGAAAACCCAAAATTCAGTATCTCAGAAAATCAGATTACAACATAAGACCAATAAAAAAATAAAAATGGATTTTCAATACAGAAATGTTGGCTTACTGAAAATTATGTCCATGTATAGTATGTACTCAATAGTAGTTGTTTTTTTTGCATGAATTACTGCATCACTGTTATGGCGTTATAGAAGCCCAGGTTACTTTGATAGTGGCCTTTAGCTCGTCTGCATTGTTGGGTCTGGTGTCTCATCTTCCTCTTGACAATAACCCACAGATTCTCTACGGGGTTTAGATCAAGAGAGAGTTTGGTGGCCAATCAAGCACAGAGATACCTGGACCGGCACCTGACTCAGTCTCTCAGCAAGCTGCTGAAATCGTGAGCTGGCCGCTCCGACCCCCTACACAGCCCAGTGCTCCAGTGAGTGCTTGGGAATGGGGGGGGGGGAGCAGAGATCGTGAATGGCAGCTCTCTACTCAGGGAGCTCGGAGCTGGCGGGGGACCAATGCTTTTATTCTACAAAAAAAAAAAATACCCATACTTCTTTTTTAAGAAGCAGTAAAAGAGCTTGGAAAACGGCTTGTACTGTGAATAAATTCATTCTCAAAGACCACAAGAGACTCTAAAGTCATGTTTGAGCTTTTTTTGACATTTTAGGAATACCTGCTGATTATTTACATTAGAGAGTTGGGGGCTGACGAGATTCTGCTCTCCACAGAAAATAGCAAAGTTTTCTGTCCATCTGTTGTGAACTTTAAACAGTTGCGACCCATGCATTGAGGGCGCACGGGCGCCACCCGATCCTTGCCGCCGCCTATCCATGCATGAATTCCTATGGCAGGGGTGTTTTTTTTATTGAAGCAACCGATTAGAGCCAGAGGCTCTAATAGGTTTCCAAAAAAAAAAAAAAGTGTGGTGCTCGGGAATGCAGAGAGTGCGCCCCAACGCCACCCAATTGTGTGACGATAGCAAATACATTTTCCCTATTTTCACACTAAATTTCCTCCCTGACAATCAGAAGGCAGGTCGTAAAACCTGTTCCCTGATAGGATCGCCAGGCACTGTGGAAGAGGAAACACACATCCAGAGGAGACGCGCGCTGGAGCAACGGACACCTCCGCCCGCACTCTGGAGAAGACACAGGACTTAGAGGAGAGGACAGGCCGTTAAGTGCCAGACCTCCCATGAGGGGTGGCCCCAGAGTGGCACGAGCCTGGCTCTGGGGTTGGTGGGGGGGAGCTGTCAGTATACCCCGATTTGTGTCAGGTCGAGCTGTATACCCAGTCCTGTGATGCTGGGGCCGTTTACTCAGTCCTGTGATGCTGGGGCCGTTTACTCAGTCCTGTGATGCTGGGGCCGTTTACTCAGTCCTGTGATGCTGGGGCCGTTTACTCAGTCCTGTGATGCTGGGGCCGTTTACTCAGTCCTGTGATGCTGGGATTGTATACTCCTGACACTATGGGTGGAAGCAAGTGGAATACAAGGGATGGAGTGGGTGGATTCTATAAGGGGTGGGCTCATGAGAAGTGGGAGAGGTCAAAAAGGAAGGGCGGGGTCTGGCACCCCTCCATCCTAAAACTTCACCAGCCGCCACTGACTTGAAAGATTCTTTTTTACACAGTGCTTATGGATACAGATATAAATGGGGGCTTGTTTCAAACCGCTTTTACTGCTTGTTCAGAATATGTACATAATTTAGTGTTTATGGCCTGGGCACAGGTTCTCAAACCTGCTAAATTTTGAGGAAACAAAGGCCTGGATTAAAACATTACTTACAGTGACACAAAGTATCACTATATATTAGATTCTGCTGTTCTGTCCCCAATATAAAATCAATTTTTTAAAGGGATACTACTTCCTATGGTAGAACAGTAATCACAATGTCCATGGCATTTGTGTGCCCCCCAAAAAACAACAGGTAAAGACTATTTTATGCAACCATATCTGCTCTGAAGCCCAAATCGTTTTAGTAAGGATTATTTTCTCCTGTCTGGGCACAGTCTAAATCTATTATGGACGCAGTAACAATAAAAAAAGATACGTTTCCATTATGTAATGGAATCTTTCATACTCAAGCTCATATGTTATGTGTTGTCAATAGTCAGGACATAAGAAAGGAACTGGACTGGTACATTATTTAAGGGTATTTCTTGACATAAGAGAACAGTCTTCCTAGTGTGCTGGGCAAGACAGACTTCTGTGGGTGGGGTGTTAAGTGGCAGAGCAATGTTATATTATTGTTCTTAAACGTAACTGTGTTGTACTTGGTCATAGGAAGGATTTCCAACAAGCTGCATTAAAAAGCTCTTTTGACAGCCTACAGGGCTTGCTATGACCCTCAAGCAAATCAGAAGTGGCTTAAAGATTGAACCAATTCTCAAAACAGAGCATCACTCGATTATCAAACCATTTATAGACCCCTATAGTCAGGCAGTTTCCTCCTTTCATAGATGGCAGTAATGCTTCCTATGATAATTTGGCATGTACTCATCAAGCAATCTTGTTATTCACTACATTGTTTGAAAGAGAACACCAGGGTTTCCTAGTAAACTCAAACACCAAGAACTCTGGTCATCAATGTCATCACTCTCTCAGACATTGGAGGCACCGCTCCTCCAAATGTGCAAGAAGGAAAAATAAATTTAAATGTTTAAACATTAAAAATTTAAACTGACCAAAAAAAAAAAATACATAAAAAATTATATTTTAACAAAAAAAAAAAATTAAGAGCCAATTGTGTAAGCAAGGTCACATAGCATAAAGACACAGCATGTAAAATATAACTTTAAAAGCCTATGATAAAACACAATAAAAATAAACTGTACTATACTTGTCTCCTGTAATATATAACCTAATTAAACTGTGATCTGAAAAACGAATGAAGAACAATTTTAAGTTTAAGGGTCACTTACAAGCAACTCATAATTAATGTAAGTGGGGGCGAGGGGCCTAGTGGAATATGCAATTCCCAGAAAAACGTGTTAATGGTTTTGCTGTTGTGACTAATCTTAAGAGGTAGGCAAGAAAATACAGCGGAAAGTTGAAAGGGGAAAAAAAAACAGAATGAATCATCTGATTCCATTTCCCGTATCAATGAATACAGTATGGAAAATGTACTGAGAAAGTTTAAAGGCAATGTCCTTATATATATATATATATATATATATATATATATATATACACCGTATATACACACACAAATACATACTATAAAGCTGCTCCCTCAACATAATTGAATCAGATAAGGGGCCAAAGCACAGCTATGTTATCTGTGAGAAACAGACCTACCTGATTCCAGCTGACACAAAACAATATTCTCCCACAAAGAAGAAGAATTTATAAGAAGATCAATTACCCTAAGGGAAACCTAAACTACAGTTAACGTCCATGCTAAATAGTTGGGAAGAACAGAGGTCACCAAATGAATGTATACTTGCAAAACAGGTATGATGTTGTAAATTTTTTATTTAATTTTTATACCCTTTGATTCTTTAGGACATTAACAGTCAACAATAAGAGACAAGCAACGGAGACCAAATTCACAGAATAATTTGGTTTGTTCTCAATGTTTAGAACAACTTAACTGTTGACTTAACCCCTTGGCACTGCCACCTCCCATCGTTTCTAAATGCCAGGAGGAGGTGGCGGGCATTCCGATCATGTGACTAGTGCGATTGGCTGTCACATGATCGGAAAGCTCCCGATTGCAAGTAGGCATTGGGAGCTTTCCGGTACCCACCAGTAACAGTAGTGTGCAGGAAACACGCTCTTAGTACAGAAATGTTTACATTTGGGATGTATATATGTGGCCTCTCTGCGTTAAAGCCCACCAACCGATAGGCAGCCTATATGCATATCACCGGGAAGAGGTTAACAGCAGGGTAAGTGCCAAAAACCTTTTACACATTAAGGCCCCTTTCACACTGTAGCGCCTGCAAACTGACCCGAAACAGCCGCTGCTGTTTCTCCAGTGTGAAAGCTCCGAGGGCTTTCACACTGGAGCGGTGCGCTAGCAGGACGGGAAAAAAAGTCCTGCTAGCAGCATTTTTGGAGCAGGGAAGGAGCGGTGTATACACCAATCCTGCCCATTGAAATCAATGGGACAGCGCGGCCATACCACCGGCAAAGCGCGCGTGGTTTTTAACCCTTTCTCGGCCGCTAGCGGGTGGTAAAACCGCCCCACTAGTGGCCGAATACCGACGGTAAAGCGCCGCTAACAATGGTGGCGCTTCACCGCTGACCCTGCCCCAGTGCTAAAGGGGCCTATATATATATATATATATATATATATATATATATATATATATATATATATATATATATATATATATATAAAATCACATATACTCCTATACACAACCACATATCATATACTTCATTGGCAGTGTTGGGGCTTACAGAATGCTAGACCATTGACTAAAAGATGGGCAGAAGTCTTTCCAATACAGGGCATTAATAAACATTACATGACTGGCCATTAAGGTCATCGCTAAAGTACAACTAGACAGCTTAAAGTGGTTGTAAAGCTCAGACATGAAATATGAACAAATCATATCCCTCTATAGTGTGTACTTGTCTCAATTAAAAACATTGAGGGCTCATGCACACCGGACATTATAAAAATGCCAGTAGCATTAGCTGTAGAATGAGTTTTGCATTGTTTTTACAGTAGCATTTTACAACTTTTTTTAGCTGTAGCTTTTTTTGGGGGTTATTTTAGCTTTTTTTAGCAAAACTTTACTCCTGCAAAAGCTTATGGCTCAAAAATGCTGATAAATGCAGAATTGCCACATTTTTAAGCTTTTATCAGAATTAGAGCGTTTTTACAGCTGAAAAACTCCTCTTAAAACCAACTAGTTCTGGGGTTTTTTTCCAACAAGAAAACGCCCCTGCCAAAAAAGGGCTGATAACAGCCTGTGTGTGCATGGACACATAGGAGAACATCCTCGGGAGTTTACTGGCTGCAGAAAAAAAAATGCCTGAAGCCAAAAAGAGCAGCTGTAAAATTATCCAGTGTGTAATTTCAGCTTGCCACCCCTTTTTCTGACAGCTCAGACAAGCTTTATAAATTCTGGACTTTGAATGGCTGTAGAATAGACTGCAGAAAGACCGGTAAACTTATGTTTTTTCATCTCTGTATCACACCTGAAGCCAGTCCCTGGGTATACTTAAGTTTACAACCCTTTTAAATATCCCTTCCAATTTACAAAAAGACTTCCAACAGAACTTTTGTAGTTTGTACAAAATTAAAAAAATTCCAATTGGACCTTTCGATTTATACATTTTCTAAAAGCAAATAAATGGAGAGGCTGTGAGATAGAAAAGGTTAAGCAGCCAGCATTGGCACATTATTTGCAGTAAATCTGAACAGTACATATTCTCTAGTCGTACGGCCAACATTACCATGAGAGGATTGAATGGAGAAGAAAATATGCAGACAGAACAGTTCTATTTTATACTCTGCATGGGGGCAAGTACATGCTTCTCCCAGGCACAGCGATAAGCAAATACACAGCAAAACATTGCAGATTAAGAGCAAACCACCTGGAGAATGGCTCTTTATATAACAACAAACAATGGGAAAACAAGCTGTACAGAATCATCAATGGCCTTCTGAAGCAGCAGCCCACCACCTAATCCTACTGGGAGCAGAAAGATTGCTTTTCACCTCCAGTGAAATCAATTGAGCTTTTTCAATGCATTGTATTTTTTTATTTTTTAAACTATTACTTTAGACAGGTCTAGTACTTTTTAAAACTAAATCCAAAAAAAGCAAGCAAGCTGTCGCATAAAATACAGTTCATAGTATAGAAAATATTATGGAATTTTTTTTGGAAAATCAATAATTGTCAATTTTCAAAAAAAATATTATGGTAACATGCCAAAAAAAAGCCACCTAGCACCTGAAATATAACATTTATACAGAGGTCACATGACTGCACCAACTTTTTGTATTGCTCTTCTGCTGGGTGGGGGATCCAACCTTCCACTAGCAGGCTGTGGTTTGTTACCGATTCACCCCATCTGTACCTTACCTGCAGCTGCTGGGGAAAGTGACAGCAAAGTGGTAGTAAGGCGACACCCCCCCCCCCCCCCCCCCCCCCGTTCCTGTGATATGTATATTCTCACACCCACCTAACTCGCTGGGGGAGATTTACTAAAACTGGAGCACTCAGAATCTGGTGCAGCTGTGCATGGTAGCCAATCAGCTTGTAATTTCAGCTTGTTTAATTAGGCTTTGACAATAAAACCTGGGCGCCGATTGGTTTCAATGCAGAGCTGCACCAGATTTTGCAGTCTCCAGTTTTAGTAAATATCCCCCATCGTGTCCACTCCCCAGATCACACAAAATTGCAGCTGTTTTGACAGACCCTTCTAGGTCAGTACTTAGCAGAGACCTTTAATTGGTACGGCCAAAGTATTTTGGCTGAACTTCTCCTATAGATCACAGGAGTGTGACCTGTGATCCGTTTTCAGCCTACAGCGGGTTAAAGCCCACTGTCGGCTGATGTCACTCAGCTAGTCCAGGCTCTGGAAAGATCCCAACCATTTGGTCAGCATCCACCCAGAAGCCTGAGCCTGCCTCTAAGGAAACATAGGAGAGAGAAGGACGCGCCTAGTATCCCTATAGGTTTAATGGATAAAAGCCGGATTATGGACACTTACAAGATGTACATAGATAATGGGCTCATCTGTGTGTAGATCTCTGTGCTGTCATCATGGTGCGTGCGGTTGGTTGGTAGGAAATTCCAGATGCTCAATGTGGAGGGAGAGAGGCCGTTCCTGGAACCTCTAAGAATCAGGAAGTCGCGCTGTGACAGCGTTGAACACCCCATGGATATGACGTCACCAGAACGCCCTTACCACACTTAGTGCTCTCCTATGCTTCCTTTTGGTCTATGCAGAGCCGTCACAATTCTGGAGGACAGCAGCCGCAGGTGGTCCCCCATATATACACCATTCCAGCATAGGATTCCACAGCCCAGTGATTTCTATGGACTTCCTATAAACTTTTATATCAGCCTGCATTATTGTATTGTTTCTTTGGAGACATTGTTTTTTGGCTGGCTGGATTGCTTTAAACATCACTCTATGCGCCAGTAATTTTATTCCCTCTGAGCTTGCCCCCCCACCCCCCCTATAGCCCAGCATTTCAGTGAGTGCTGGAGGGGAGAGCAGAGAGCCACTGACTGACAGTCACAGTTCTCTGCTCAGGGTGGAGGGGAGAACTGAGTGATCAGTGATGTTTGATTGCTCAGTTCTCAATGAAGAGCCGGCAGGGGACAGATGCAGCACTGAATCGATGCTGCATCCACCTGAGTATTGTTTTTTTTGTTTTGTTTTTTTTTTAATTTCCAACTTCTTTTTTCGATATGGGACTGGCAGGATCACCAGGTATTTTACAGTGCAGGGAACTTCTATGCATAAAAAAGGCACACAAATTCCAAGTCCTTAACATATACACCGATCAGTCTCTTTATTTATTTATTTCAGGTACTTATATAGCGCCGTCAATTTACGCAGCGCTTTACATATACATTGTACATTCACATCAGTCCCTACCCTTAAGGAGCTTACACTCTAAGGTCCCTAACTCACATTCATACATACTAGGGACAATTTAGACTGGATCCAATTAACCTACCAGCATGTCTTTGGAGTTTGAGAGGAAACCGGAGTACCCGGAGGAAACCCACACAGGCACAGGGAGAACATGCAAACTCCAGGCAGGTAGTGTCGTGGTTGGGATTCAACCAGCAACCCTTCTTACTGCTAGGCGAAAGTGCTATCCACTACACCACTGTGCCACTGTGAGAGGTTAAATGAACAACATTGATTGAAAGTCAGCAAGTGAACATGTTGTATCAGAATATACACTGCACTGTAGTTTGTGGTGTATGGGGCTGCATAGCCACAGACCAGTCAAAGTGTCCTGACCCATGTCCACAGCCAAAAGCACCTACAATGGGCATTTGAGCATCAGAACTGAACCACAAAACAATAGAAGACTTGATCTGATTTATTACATTTTCTTTTACATCACATGGATAGCCGGGTGTATGTGCATCATTCACCTGGGGAAAAGATGGCGCCAGGATGCAGTGTGGGAAAAAGGCAAGTAAAGCGGATGCAGTGTGATGCTGTTGGCAATGTTCTTGCTGGGAAACCTTGGGTCCTGCCATTCATGTGGATGTTACTTTGATACGTACCACCTACCCTAAACATTGTTGCTGGCCAAGTACAACCCTTCATGGAAACTGTATTCTCTGATGGTAGTGGTCTCTTTCAGCAGGATAAGGCACACTGCAAAAACAGTTCAAGAATGGTTTGAAGAACATAACAATGAGACCGAAGTGTTGACTTGGCCTCCAAATTCTCCACATATTACTCCAATAGAACATCTGTGGGATGGGCTGGAAAAACAAGTTGATCCATGGAGCTGATCAACAGCCCAACTTACAGGACTCAAAGGATCTGTTACTGACTGCTTAGTACCAGGTACCACAACATACCTTCAGAGGTCTAGCAGCCAGGGCTGGTACAAGGGGTGGGGGGAAGGGGCGGGTGCCCTGGGCGGAGCAATTTATTGTAGGAAGGGGGCACAGCGCTGGCAGGCAGTATGATATTAAACTTTCTGGGCAAGTGACTATCACAGGCCGCCCCTACAACATTGCAGATCTGCGCTTTCTTGCAAAGATGTGCAGAGGCATACTAAGTGCGGGGCGGGCCGCCCCAAGTACCACACAACTCACTGGGAGGGGTGCCAGGCTGCCCCCCCACCTCCGCGATTGAAGTGGTGGCAGCACTGCGGGTTTAGGCAGCGGCGCAGTGACAGGCAGGGAGAGGCGATCTACATTGTGATGCGGGGGGGCGTGCGGGGGTGCAGGATGACACCGCTACAACCACCATCCCCTCCTCTCGCGGCCGTGGGCTGTGTGTCTGTGCGATCCCGGACGTCACACAGGCACAGCCAAGCAGAGTGAAGCCACCTCCCGCTCCTCTCTGTTTATGGGTAAACAGGGGGAGGGGATCTGCTGAGCATGTGCTGCCGTGCTGATCTGAGGTGCTGAATGGGGAAAGTCTGCACACTACACTGAACGGGGGGCTACACTAAAAGGGGGCATCTGCACTGAACGGGGGCTACACTGGAGGAGGCGTCTGCACTGAACAGGGGGCTACACTGAAGGGGGGTCTGTGTAACATGCAGGGGGTCCAGAGCTGATGTGTAATGTAAAGGGGCCCGGAGCTGCAGGGTGCTATGCAATGTAAAGGGGCCCAGAGGTGCAGGGTGCTATGCAATGTAAAGGGGCTCAGAGGCACAGGGGGCTGTGTAATGTAAAGGGGTGCAGGGGGCTGTGTAATGTAAAGGGGTGCAGGGGGCTGTGTAATGTAAAGGGGTGCAGGGGGCTGTGTAATGTAAAGGGGTGCAGGGGGCTGTGTAATGTAAAGGGGTGCAGGGGGCTGTGTAATGTAAAGGGGTGCAGGGGGCTGTGTAACGTAAAGGGGTGCAGGGGGCTGTGTAACGTAAAGGGGTGCAGGGGGCTGTGTAACGTAAAGTAGTGCAGGGGGCTGTGTAATGTAAAGGGGTCAGTGCGGGGGATCGCTGGACTCCAGGTTAGCAGGACTGGGAGGGGGTCCAATGTAAGTTCACCTTAAAGTGAACTTACAATTTAACCATTTGCCGACCCGCCGCAGTACATATACTGCAACGGGGCTGCAGCTACAGTATTGTATTGTTTTAAGTGTTTTCTAGTTTTGAAAGGACACCGACTCTTTCTTTATACCCGGGGGGTGCCACAAAAATACCACTGGAGAATCTCCATTTACCAGTAGAGTGTTTTGCACCTTTTCCCACACACACACACACACACACACACACACACACACACACACACACACACACACACACACCAATCCTCTGGAATAGAACAGTCTCAACAATATAAAGCAAAGCTATCACATGGACTAGATACACAGAGAGCAGCAGATTTGACTTGCTCTGTACACAGGGAAAAGGGTGTGCTGCTGAATGCAGAATATCTACTAAACAACATCGCGGAATGTGACAAGATGGAGATATATCACCTGTCGTTCTCCAGAGCTCAGCCTCATTATTACTAATCTGTTATGTTTCTGGTGCCTGTTTGGCTGCTGCTAATAGATTTACTTCTGTGTATTTTTCTGGTAATTTTGCCTCGAACTTTCCAGCTGTTCTGATCTCCCGTGTGAATGATGAAAATGATCAGTGAGCCTCTGCACACTGGGAGAGGTACAGTGGTGGTACTCTTCTAAAATACTGGCAACACGGCAGCGGTCCTGATTTACCAAGAAAGGAGCAGAGGTTTGGAAAAGTTACTCATAGCTAGGGTTGTCCCGATACCACTTTTTCAGGACCGAGTACAAGTACCGATACTTTTTTTCAAATACTCGCCGATACCGAATACCGATACTTTTTTTTATGTCACGTGACAGTGTTTTTTTTTTTAACAGTGCTTTTTTTTTTTTTTTTTTTTTTTTTTTTTTTGGGGGGGGGGGGGGGGGGGGTGAACGGTGTGTGTGTGTGTGTGTGTGTGTGTGTGTGTGTGTGTGTGTGTGTGTGTGTTTTTTTTTTTTTTTTTAATTTACAACTTTTATTTTTTACAATAATTTTTTTTTATTCTTTATTGCAATATGTGTTTTTTTGTTTTTGTTTTTTTTTTTAATCAGCCCTGTTGGGGGGCTTTGGTGAGATATCAGGGGTCTTAACAGACCTCTGATATCTCCCCCTTTAGACAGAGAAAGAGACAGAGGATAGAGATTCCCCAGTCCCTTTCTCTGCAGCCTCAGCTGCACTGAGAATGAATGGAGAGAAGACAGCGGCTCCTCTCCATTCATAAACTGACACATAGTAATCACAGAGATTACAATGTTTCAGTTATGTGAATGGACAGAGTCAGCTGACTCTGTCTATTCACAAAGGAAGGAGGAGGAGGACGGCGGAATGGAGGGGGAGAACGGAGGGGGACAGAGAAGGAGAGGGGAACGGAGGGGACAGCGGAGAGGCACGGGGAAGGAAAGAGGAACGGAGGGGACAGTGGAGGGGGACAGAAAAGGAGAGAGGAACAGAGGGGGACAGCGGAGAGGCACAGAGGAACGGAGGGGGCATGGAGGAGGATGCAGTGACAGTCAGCGGTGAGCGATCACCGCTGTATGTCACTAAAGCAGCTGAAAGCCGCTGGGGAGAAGCTTGTATCTCCCCCATGCGCCGATCACAGCTGACTTTTAGGTATCGGGGGAAGCATCGGGAGCATTTGCCCGAGTACAAGTACTTGGGCAAATGCTCGGTATCGGTGCCGATACCGATACTAGTATCGGTATCGGGACAACCCTACTCATAGCATATTGGAGGAAGAAAAAGCCTAAATGATGGTTATGGGCAAATGCTCCATCTTTACTTCTTTAATTTTGGTTTGTTTTGTGTATACCTGCCCCAATAGGTTACAATCAGCAGGAAATCTTAGGTCAAATTTACATAACATTGTGGCTGAAAATCTCTCATGCACAAGCATCCTTGTAAAAATACATAAGCACAAGTTCCATTCAGCAAAAACTCATAATACCAACAATAAGGTTTTAAAATTACATATAAAGTCCCTTCAGCCATAAAACTACATTATGCATTCTTACTTTCCCTAAATCCAGCCAATTAAAAAAAAAAAAAATTAAATGAATAGCCGATTGAAATTAACATTGAGAAAAAAAAAAAAAAAAAAAGAGCCCTCACCTGCAATACCTAATTTCCACCGCAGCATTCAGTCCACCTGCTCTAATCTCAGTCTGTCATAGTTCAGCCACCACTTGTCACTGCTGGACAGTGAAAAGGAGTCTTTCTCTTCCTAACATGCTTCTTGCCAGCACATGAACTGCCCAGATAGCAAGGCTAACGTGCCACAAATTTGTGGCAGCGTTGAATTTTAAGTCTGTTAACGTGCTGCACATTTTCACCGGCAAGTTGTACATTTGCAGAGCACTTAAAGCACAAGTTCTAGGTGACACTTTACCAATTTGCAGCAAATTTGCGTGGCAAGTCTCTAGCAGAAGCAAAGTTGCAGTGGTGAGTCTACAGCAAGAGCTCTGCGAGTCACAGTAATGTGATGATCCTGTGGTGGGATGACTATTGCACAACAAAACTGAACCTGAACTTGCAGCAGACTTGAAGAATGTTTGCAAAGAAAGTTGATCTGGAGTCATGCAATGTAGACTTGCTGCAATTGTGCAACAAACTTGTAAGGGCCGGAAAGTCTAGCAAGTCCAGCAATAGTTTAGCAAGTCCTTTTCAAACTTGAAGCACAATTGCTTGCTATCTGGGTGACGGGCTTCTTGTAATACTACTTTCCCCAACACTTACGCTCTGCTGTACAGGATTATAAAAGGCTAATACCAAGTGAAACTCAGGTACCAATTTTTACACTGCTTGCATTTCAAAAAATACTGATTGCACCAATTACAAAGCTACATGATTTGTGCCTAGAGTTCAGCTTTACATACAGTTCCACTTTATCTTGATGCAAAGCACAAATGAAGAGACAACCTAAGATTACTATTTGAAGAAAAAAGGAAAACTTCAATAAGCGAAAATTAGAGGCTGCCAATACTGACCTTTAGACGTGCTCTGTGCCATCAGAAATGGACTAAGGCCCATATCACATTTGCAACAGATTTGCTTTAAAGGGCAGAGGAAACCTGTTACTCCTCAACTGTTCAGAAAAATGAGATGTCGTTCTATGTTCTCAAGGGTTTTCAATTGAGAGGAAATAACACAAAAATTGAAGGACAACTAAAAGTTTTCCCCCAGAATGACAATGATACTCAGGACAACAAGTGAATCTCCCCAAAGGGGACCAAGACAGCAGTAAAATTCACATGGGGGCTCTAACCCAAAAAAACTTATCAAATTATTGTTTTGCATCCTTTTTTTTATAAATAGTTTTTTTAGTAAATTTGCTATATATCAATGTTAACTCCCCAGTTTGCTTTAAAAGCAAATTTTGGGATAAAGGAAAAAAAAAAACATTCATACTCACTTAGGTGGATGCAACACTGGTCCATTGCTGTATCTGTCCCCCACCGGCTCTAAGACAGAGGACCGAGTGATCAAACACCGCTGATCGTTCAGTTCTTGGTCATCAATGAGCAGAGAGCCACGATGGTCAGTCACTGTTCAGTGCTCATTAGAACATCGAGCTGTGGAGGGGGCAGGAGCAGCTGGCTCAGGAGCCCTCCAGAGTCTGGACCGGCTGAGTCAGAGTCTGGAGCAGAACTAAGTAGAAATACAGGAGAAATATGGCCAAAAGAGCTTTAGTCCTACTTCTCCTTTAACTACGTTAGGCTTGAATGAAGAAGTTTGGTCTTTGGTAAATAAGTGTTCCAAACATAATGGACGATGTATAGGTTTTATTCTGCAATGACACGTTTGTGTCTAAATTCTGGTGCTTTCATTTGGTATTAAGAGTTAAGATCCGAAGATACTCGCTAGAGACCTGGAAACTATTATTAGGAATAGAACTGAGCCTGATTCTGCTTATAAGAGTGGAGAGCTCCTTGACATCTCCATTAAAAGTATATTAATTGCTTGAGTTAATGCGTTCTCATAGATTTAACAGACTCAAGTATATTCCATCAACAAAGCTCTTTACTGATATAAAATACTGCTGGTCAGGCACCCTGCTCAGATTACTTCCCAGAGAAGAGTTTGTATTAGCTGACTGATAGCTGGCTGCAGTACTTGCTGCTCATAGATCAGATCTCACTGAGAAATGACGGCAGTGAGAAATCCTGGGAGCCATTTCCTAATCACACACCCATAGACTGACTTAAAATAAATATTTTTAACTAGACAAGTAGCCCTGCTGGCTCTGCAGTGAGAACTGAACAATCAAACACTAATGATTGCTCAGTTCTCCTCCTCCGCTCTGAGCCGTGACCATCAGCAGCCCACTGTTTTTGCCCCTCCAGCACTCACTGAAGCACTGGGCTGTCGGGGGGCTGGGGGAGGAAGGGGCTGGCTCAGGATCTTTCTCAAACCTGGAACCTCTGTGAAAGTAGTTGACAACAGGCTTTAGCCTGCTGTCATCTGAAATTGGTTCACAGGAGTGCAGAATGCACTCTTGTGATCCAAAGTAGTATGGCCAAAAAAGCTTCGCCCATATTTCTCCTTTAAGTATTTTGCTAGTCATTGGCCAAGTATAGGAATCTGGTGTCATGTCTTTACTCTTATTCTAGGACAGTGACTCAAATTGTTGAAGCAAGAGACAAAATGGCACACAAAACTGGATCACCTCCTAGGGAGCCTAGACCCGGGTGGGTGTTCAGGAGTCCCAGCTACAACCTTCATGCTTCAGCAGTAAACAAGGAGAATAGCCAAACTGGTTAAGCTGTGTATCTGACATGCTACAAGGCAGAGTGAACTTGTAGAACTTTTTGACCCTTATCTACACTGCACAAAACCAACAGACTTTAAGCAAATATCCTGTATACCTCTCAGTGGTGCAGTTATCTGAGAAGCTGGGAATTCACCTCCAATTTACCTCCAAATGTGCTGCTGTGTTGGTAAAAGACACATGCCCAGAGCACTGAGCAATTTCAGGGTATAAACAGACGTTATTAAACTTAAATTAGTCCTGATTGTGACCAGTACTGGAACTGGGAATGTAAGAGAGCAGTGGCATGAAATGAAGGCAGGACATGACCTTTGTCACAGCAAGAACATGCAAACTTTCACACATCATGGAAATGCATTTATTTTATACATATTGAGCACTATGAGTTAGAAAAATTAAACACATTGGTCTCTGATTCTGTTTGTATCTTCATAGACCTTCTGATGGCAGATAGCTAGAACTAGAATAATCAAAGAGTAATCTCACTACCGTAGTCACCAGACAGTGGCAGAAATACAGCTATTAAAATTCTGAACCAAACATTTTGTTGGCTCCACCCAGCTCTCCTTTTACATGCCAAGCCCTGCCAGGTACCACCCAGAATGCCATCACGCGTGGTCTGTTATACACCCCAAGTTTAAATTATGACATGACCCGCTTTACAGAAACCCACATTCTATAACTGGCCAAAATGATCAAATAATGACAATAGAAAAAAAGATGAACAGTGTAGACCTAATTCTAACACCATAAAGCATTTCATGATGTCCACGCTGAATAGGACCTCAAACAACCCAATAGTATCAAGTTAATGTCAATATTACATATTGTAAACGTTCTAATAAGGTATTGGAAAGGTATACCAGGATAAGGAAAATAAAAAAATTCCCATAAACAAGGCCATCAATGTATTTATTCATTATCCCAATTACTTTCATTATCAAGTATGCAGTATTTCGCCAAAATGCATTGTTACCAATTATTTCTGCAACCTTTTGAATGGCTTATCTTCCTCGTGCAGAAAGAACTTGTGCCCTCTGTTTAAGCATGTCTTTTATTACCAGCAATCTAGGAGAGGTGCGGGGTGTAAAAATTTGTGGTGTGCTTTAGGTTCATTTGCTTTACAACTCTTCATCGCTGATCAGCCGCTCTAGCACTAATTAGCACTTTGAGAATTGTGTAAATATTTCAAAAACATGTTTGCAATTAAGGAAAAGAAATATGCCACATTAAAAAGAATGGATGAAATTAAGTTATTAAGGTGGAAGAAAATGTAGCAAATTAACAGTTGTGACACAGTTGCTGAAAAAAAAAAAAAAAAAAACAGGAAATGTTTTGCCTGGGAAGTTACAGGTGATTAAGTAGCCTGTAAGGCAGGCATGTGAAATGGGATTTCTGGAATGATTTCTGTCCTCTAGATTCTATTAGCCTTTCAGTCCACCCAAAACCCCTCATTTTGTGCTTTTTTTTTTTTTTTTTTTAGCCAATGCTGGAAACATAAAAAAATTCCAGGTACATCAAAACAACTTGCTCTCTGGACCTCTGCAGAGAGACCAGTGCTTTGTACAAATATACCTTAATGGGTCAGAGCTAGATATCTCCAATTATCACAGAACATGATCTTTACGGTTTTGAGAGCTCTAGCGCTGACCTATCAGGGGGCATGTCTAACTCCTGTAGATAGACAACCGCTTCCACACAGAAGGCTGACAAGGGACAGGCTACACAACTAAAGCTGTGACTGTTTTGTAAAGAAAGCAAACTTTAAAGTGGTGGGCCAGCTGAAAAAAAAAAAAAAAAAAATTTTAAAAGTCAGCAGCTACAAACACTGTAGCTGCTGACTTTTAATAAGCACACTTACCTGTCCAGGGTGCCCACGATGTCAGCCACCCGAGGCCAACCCCTCCCTCGGCTCTCGGGTCCCGGCGCCGCCATTCAAACTAAGGAAGACAGGCAGTGGAGCCTTGCGGCTTCACTGCCAGTTCCCTACTGCGCATGCAGTAGAAAAATCTGCACCAACAGTGCACACTGTACACATTAAAAATTAAGTGGTACATGGCCCCTTCAGCCATTGCTTCTTCTGAGGGGCAGCATGTAAATATGAACAATGTGCAGCCAGCAGAGTCACTGCTTGTTACAGACTATTGACTGAATTGGATATTCATGCAGCAGCACAGAGTGACCTTGGCCTTCAATCATTCAGAATTAGTTGAAGATATCCCGTTGCAGTATGAAGGGCTCGTTCAAGGAGGGGGGTGTAAACATTGATAGCATGTATTCAGCAGTGGTGGAATTATTAGCTACACATTGGTGACATTTACATGTTGACCCAGAGCAGGAGCAACCAATAGGGCCCATGTACGCATATAAACATTAGTACAGTGCACAGGCAACTTTTTATGCAGGCTCTTGCTGTCAGCAAGATCCGGCATAAAAGTAATACACCTGTGTGCAATAAAGTTCACAACCCGGCATTGAAATGTAAGTTTTTCCTCTAAGAGTACATCTTGGCAGGCTACCAACATTCTAATGTAAAAAAAAAAAAAAACTAGAGGGGATTTCTAAGCCGTTAGAAATGACTGAAACCCAACTCTAGAGTATATGCTGTGATCTTTGAGGATTTTTGGGAAGGCATAATTTCAAGAAAATATGCAAGAAAATTAATGTATATAAATAAGCCTAGCTTACACCACTGTGGTACATTTACGAGTTAAACATTTTTCCAACCGGAAAGCATGTGTATGCACTTTTAAATGCATGTAAAATAATGCAAAACAAGCACCACAAGCCCTAAAATGAGCTACAGAGGGTCAGGGATGGTTTGCTTTATTTCTTTCAATGCTTGTTACTATGTAAATGGTTTAATGTTCATTTTATTTAAAATTTTGCATTCTAAACACTCTTGCACTTATAGTTCTTGGGCTCTGTAAGTGCTTCGTACATATAATCAGACTCACTGTATTTACTCAAATTCTCGATGTCTTCCCATTTCCAAGAAAAAAAAGTTACAAGATAATCTTTGTGGTATAGGACCCTGGAACGTTCTGCATTGTATATACCTCTCTACCTCTGACAATTGTTGGTGATGCTTGGAGAAAGTATGCACCTACCTTCACATACGGCAGCATTGCCAGTCACTATCACAGTTCTGGGAGAGAGAGTTTATTATATAAAAATCGAGGTGTTTTTAAGATTTACCGGCCACTCCTGAAACTGCTCTTTTGTCCATGATACCTGGGCTCATATAGAAAATTATTAAAGGTATTTGCAAGTCGCGACACTGTCTTTTGGCGACCAGAGTTGCCATCCCTCATCATTAGAAGATTACGTCTACTCATTCGCTCCTGGACTGAGCCCAGGTTCTTAATGACATAATGGTGAAAGCGATGTTGGTGGCAGAGGATAGTGCGGACCCTGAAAAAGTCTACACTACCTGGACTTGTTGGTAGGTAAATAGTGATACTACAAACTTTAGAACCCTCTTTAATAACTCAATGCCTGAAGTGGTTACCTTATTTGCCAGCTCCTCAACCCCAGAGAGATGCGCAGACCTGATGTCATATTATATTACATACCTATTGCAAGCTTGAACCTACCACTGTATGCGATAATTATCGCATGACATCACATCTGAGCATCGTGATCGGGCGTACAGACATCTTTTCTTTTACTATATGTGTTAATGTTACATGTCCTTGTCTGTTGCCTTATGTAGATGCACTTTATCCTAAAGCTGGTATACCTCAATGGTACCGCAAAGCTTAAATTCTAATCAGAAGCATTATACTTCTCAGTTTAACATCAATAAAATATTCACTTTGATTGACTCTGCTCTAGTATTGCCCTTTGTTACCATTAGTAGCCCCTTGTTTCCCCATGACTGTCAAAGGGTTACATGTTTTCGCTATAGTTCCCAGGTTACGATGACAATATCTCATATGGTAAGTGGTTAAAGAGCTCTTTCTAAACTTTATAGTGGACCTTTTCATATCCCGTTATTTTTGTTTCGGTTAATAACTCGGCCTGCCTTTTGCTATTGGTGTGTCCTTGGATGCTTTTATAAATGTTACCAATAGAGCAATCCTCGGAACCCCTATTATCTAAAACTGGACGTGTCTGGTCTTCCCCGGTTTAAACCAAGATATCCTCACAAATCATTCTACTTTCCCTGATGCTGATATTGTTTTGTTTTTTGATGTGCTTGTTAGGTTTTTAACTCAAGGCCTCTCTGTCTGTTCTCAAGGACCAACCTTCACCTGTTCAGATGTACTGATTGTACTCATGTCTGGCTTCCAACCTTCTCTAGTTAAATAATGCATTAAAAATATAATATATATATATATATATATATATATATATATATATATATATATATATATCTATATATATAGATATATATATATATATATATATATCTATATAAAATAATAAGTTGGTATCATTTATTTACCCTACTATGTAATTTGGCATTGTACATACTATGCATCTGTAAATTGCTTTAATAAATAGTTATGTGAAAAAAATAAAAATAAAAACACACAAACATAATGACAAACTCAAAACTGCTAAAAATACAAATTTTTTTTTTAAGTTTTTAATTGAATGTGGAAGTGTTACCCAGGTCAAGTTTTTATTGTTGACTGTGTCCCCATGGGAAGATTTATCCTCATCGTCCTGGTGAACATTTTCACTGAGATAAAAAGTACAAGGAAACCAAACATTTTGGACTGATCACTAGAACAGAAATATTCCAGTGGAAGCACCTCTTTCCAGTGAAAGCTAAAGAGATTGTACCTAGTTTTGGGGAGCTCTAATCAGTTGTGCTGTTAGGTCGCGGAGTGAATGAAGGAAAATCTCCCTAACAAAACAAAGCTAAAAAAGCCAGGAAAGGGCAAATGGTAATGGCCATTTAGAATTGATTTTGGATTTTCCAATACATAATTTTCCTCCTATTTCTCACTTACAAACTAAACAATATGTAAATTAAATTCTCATGCTTAAGCTTCTAATGAGATATCCGGCAACAAAAAATGATTCAACTTGTCTCAGTACCCCTCTTAAGAGCCCTCTGTCCTGATGCAAGGAGTATGCAAAAGTTCCTTATGGGTGGATGCCAGTGTGTGGGAGTTTCTTGGCAGACTGCATTTGCATGCAACCCACCCTGTGTAAAGCCCACGTGTGATGTTGAGCCTACAAGGTTGAAAACTGAAATTCAATGAATGAAAGGGGTGGGCCAAAGTCAGTCAAGGCTGTAGAAGAAAGATCTAGATGCTGATCGCTCTCTGGTCACCAAACGAGGCAGAAGCTCACAATTGCAAGACTGTAAAAGGTAAAACTGAAGTTCAGCTTTAAAATGATGTGCACATTGGCACACACCTAAAACTATCTTTATCCATTTTTTTTTTAACATAAGGGTTTCTAGATTGGTTGAAATCAGTCTGCCTAAAATAACCTAGGATTTCCATAAAGCTAGGTTTGATTGCTGCCTGCCTCAATGAGCTTGTCTTCTTAACAATGCCATGATTACAATAAACCTCTGGCAAATGGTGAGAGATTAACAGAACACAAAGAATGTAATCTGAAAATTAAAATGTAAATAGTGTTTCTACATAAAATCCTTAATCTATGCAGAAACTAAATATGCATGACTGCAACGGATTTCTTCTCATCTCGTTGACTATATAAAGATAATGAGATTAAGTATTTAGTATGCATTATATGGGACACTTTATTAAATTCATTTAATAAATGCTAATAACAATAAGATCGGAAAAGCGTCCTGTGATGGAAATAATAAAACATGCGAGACACACACTCCAAACATTTATGAAGCTGGTTGCCATTCTTGCAAATAGTGGTTTAATTAAAGCTATTCTTTAAACTCATGCAGTAAAGTCACAAACTGGAAAAAAAAAGGAAATGCTTACTTCAAAAGCATTACTCCCAATGGTCTCTTTCCCTCTTTTCTCTTCACGGGTCTCTTCTAGTAATGAAGTATAGACTTGTAAATAAATATTTTCTTTAAAGTCAAAAATAGGATTTTTTCGTCATACTTACCTGTAAAATCCTTTGAGTACATCATGGGACACAGAGTCAGGCTACTATTATCTGCTGGGTTATACGCCATCTACAGGTGAATGGACACTGGTGGACCAAAGGTCTTTAGACAGGAAGTGATACTCAAAATGATGTACTCAAAGAAAAGGATTTTACAGGCCAGTAAGACAAAAAAAAAATCCTATTTTCTTTTTCATACATCATGGGACACAGAGTCAGGCTAATATTTATATATATTTACCTGCTGGGACGTCCCAGAGCAATAGCTTTGAGGGGAGGGAGACACCCTGCCAAGCAATAACCATCAGAACGTATCCCAAGTGTTGTATCCCTAGTGTTGTGATGACCTCTGAAGGACCAGAGGCTTCCGGGCAATCTGAGCCGCTGCACCTATCTGGTATACGATAGCACGCAATACACAGCGGCCGAAAGACGGATCCTCGGCTGCTCGAACATCCACTTCATAAAATTTTGTGAACGTATACACTGAAGACCAGGTAGCAGCCTTACAAATCTGAGCCATACAGATACCTGATGGTGAAAAGCCCAGGAGGTTCCTACACCCCTGGCAGAATATTCTCTCACCCTAAAGGGAGGAGCTTTATGTTTCAGACCGTAGGCCTGAATGATGAATTGACGGAACCAATTGGCAATGGAAGCCTTGGAAGCTGCCTGCCCCTTCTTGGGTCCTTTTGGTAAAACAAAAAAAGGAGTCTGATCCTCGGATCTCCACAGATCTAGGCAAATAAACCTTGACTGCCCGGACAACGTCCAATGAATGGGGTCGTCTCTCTTCCGCCGAGCGAGGCCGAGAGAAAGAAGGCAAAATGTCCCGATTTAAATCAAAGGCAGACACCACTTTTGGCAAAAAGGATGGAACAGATCGTAACACGACCCTGTCATGAGGAAGGATCAAGTATGGTTCTCTGCATGAAAGGGTCGCCAAATCCGACAACCTACCAGCCGAGGTGATGGCCATCAGGAAGGGTAGCTTGCGTGACAGCAAGTCTAATGGAATTTCCCTCGTAGGTTCAAATGGTTGTTTCTGTAACACAGACAGCACCAAGATCAAGTCCCAAGGACACATAGGTGACCTAATGGGGGGAAGTAAACGAGTCGCCCCCCCTGCATAAAGGTTCGGACTAACGAATGGGATGCTAAAGGCCTTTGGAAGAATACTGACAAGGCAGAAATCTGACCTCTGATTGTACCCAAAGCCAATCTGATTTCAACAGCCTACTGTAGAAAAGGGAATTCTCCCAGTCATGTATTTCCAAGGAAGCAATTTTCTGGCTTCACACCAAGCAATATAAAAGTCTTCCAGACCTTATGATAAATCTTCCTAGTGACAGCTTTTCTAGCATTCACTAGGGTAGACACTACTGGTCCCGAGATGCCACGGTCCTTTAACACCCTGGCTTCAATGGTCATGCCGTCAAATTTAGAGACTGTAAATTGGGGTGGAATTGAAGACCTTGAGACAGTAGATCTGGGCGACGAGGAAGCGTCCATGGCCCGTCTATTGTCAGTCTCACAATCTCCAGGAACTAGGGCCTTCTGGGCCAGGCTGGCTGAGCAACTCCGAATCCAACAAATGTGGAAGGAGAGGGATTGGAGGGACAGCATAAACCAGGGAGTATTGGCTCCATGGAACTATCAGAGCATCTGCTCCAATTGCCAGAGGATTACTTGTTCGGGACACAAATTGCTGTAGCTTGTCGTTGAACCTGGATGCCAATAGGTCGACCTCTGGCCATCCCCAACGCTGGCAAATTTTCTGGAACACACCTGAGTGTAGGGACCATTCCCCCGGGCAGATCTGCTGGCGGCTGAGATAATCTGCCTTCCAGTTCTCTACTCTGGGAGATGGACTGCCCATAGAATCGGCACATGTCCCTCTGCCCAGTCTAGCATGTGGTTCACTTCCTTCAGAGCTGAACGACTCCTGGTAACGCCTTGGTGGTTTATATAGGCCACTGCAGTGGCATTGTCGGACTGAACCCTGATAGGGCAGTCCTGAAGCTCCACCGGCCAGGACCGTAGGGCCAGACATACTGCCTGTACTTCCAGGATGTCGATGGGCAGGATCTGTTCTGTCCCTGACCATTTCCCCCGAGCTGAGAGCCCTTCTAGGGTCGCTCCCCAGCCTGAGAGACTGACATCTGTAGTCTGTACTCTCCAAGTTATCAGGAGAAAGGATTTTCCCTTCCGCAGACTTTAATCCTGCAACCACCAGTTTAGGCTTAAGCGTGCCCGAGGAGATAAGCACATTGGATAATCCAGGGCTAGTCCTCTTCTGTTTCAAGCCAACAAGATGTCTTGTTGTAAAGGCCTGGAATGGAACTGGGCATAGGGCACTGCCTCGAAGGAGGATACCATCCTTCCTAGAAGACTCATACAGAGCTGAATGGAGGGTTGTCTGGTGCCCCTTATCTGATGCACCGTAACCTTCAGGGCACAGATCCTTACAAGCGGCAAGAATACTTTTGCTAGAACCATATCTAGGATCAGACCTAAATACTTTAGACTTTGAGCTGGTTTCAAGGCTGACTTTTCGGTATTTATGTTCCAACCTAAGCTTTTCAAATGCCACACTATGCATATTATGCTCTGTTCTAGTGCCTGTAATGAGTGATCTCTGAGCAGGAGGTCGTCCAGGTACACAATCACCAGGATCCCTTTGGGCCCTTAAAAGACCCAGTACTGGTGCTAGGACCTTTGTGAACACCCGGGGAGCTGTAGCAAGCCTGAAGGGTAGAGCGACAAACTGAAAAGGATGTTCCTCTACTGCAAAACGTAGGAACCTCTGATGAGGCTGAAAGATAGGTATGTGTAAATACACGCCTTTTATATCTATGGAGGCTAAAAAGTATCCCCTCTGGAGTGAGGCTACTACTGAGCGGACAGACTCCATCCGAAAGGACTATATCAGTAGATACTTGTTAAGGGATCTTAGGTCCAAAATGGGCCTTGTGTCCCAGTTTGGTTTTTGAACTGTAAACAGGTTTGAGTAAAACCCTGTGTCCCTTTTGGATACAGGAACCTCTACAATCACTCCTTGATGCACTAGATGATGTAGTGCCTGAAGCAATAAGTTTTTTGGAGGATCCAAGAGAATGCTGGATTTTAAAAACCTGAGGGGGAACCCCTGCAACTCCAGCTTGTAACCGCGAGATATAATTGAGGTGACCCACTCATCCTGAATTATTGTTATCCAAATGTCTACAAAGTGCAGCAGCCTCTCCCCCCCCCCACTCGAAGTGGGGGCGTCCCCTCAAAAGGAGGGACTTGGTGCTGGGTTTAGAAGAGTTTTGGACCCAGGGCTTCTTCTGGCCCTACGGCTTGCCCCTGGCCCTAGCGCCTTGTTGGCTGCGGAACCGCCTTGACGCTGAGACATTTGAGGAAGCAGTCCCTGAGGTTTTAAACGATGGACGTCTGATGCTTTTCTTCACAGGAAGTAGAGAACTCTTCCCTCTGGAAATCGTTTGGCTATATTTGTCCAAATGATCACCAAACATTCCCCATGAAACGGGAAACCTGGTAATAACTTTTTACAAGGAAGCTCGGCTGACCATTCCCTAAGCCATAAAAGTCTGCGCATATGTACAGACAAGAGAACCAGATGAGAAACCTGCTGTATTGAATCGTTTAAGGTGTCAACAGCAAAAAACACAGCGCTCGAGGAATATCTGTCTTACTTTCAGGCAGATCAGCCTCCTGGTAAGGCCTATCAGGCCGTTTGACATGATTCCTTATGGACTGGCAGATACCAAATTGCTGCAACAGCTGGCTGAACAGCTGAACGGGCCAAAGAAAAGGAAGCCTTTAATGATGACTCCAATTTCTTGTCAACCGGGTCTTTCATGTCCTGTGCGTTATCTACCGGACAAGTTAAGTTCTTGTTTAAGGAAGAGACTGCTGCATCTACGGCTGGTATGCGCAATTTTTTAACAAACTTTTCATCCATAGGATATAAAAGGGAAAACCTCTTTGGGAACATCCTGACAGGATTTTTGCTCCTATCAGCATCAGTGTAGGGGGAAAGCCTGTGCGGCCTGAAGAGGCCTCAGGGATCCCGAAGAGGACCAGGGGGCTCAATAACCTGTGCAAAAGGCAACTTAAAAGCAGAACGAACCATTTTGGTCAGAGTCAGGATCAAAAGCCTCTGCGACTAAGAAACAGACATTAACTGGATATCTTCTTGTCCAGATTGCTCGGAAGCAGACCGAACAATCTGCCGGGCCCTCCACAGAATCATGAGCTTTAAGCTCTTCCCCATCCTCAACCCATTCCTGTTCCAGACTAGGAGGCTCCGGGGAGAGGGATCTGTCACGCTTCTTGCCACCCTGCGGGATGGAGGCAATCATGCCAGCAATCCTGTGCTCTAACCCGGCTAGGGCCAAGGACAGTTCATCCTTGGTGATAAAGGGTTAAGCAGCTGCATTGACTGTAGGCACAATACCAGATAGGTGCAGCGGCTCAGATTGCCTGGAAGCCTGTGGTCCTTCAGGGGATACAACACTAGAAATATGACTAGATTCATCAGGAACATAGGTGTGCCCTTCCCTGTAGTGTTAGTCCCGTTCCTCTTTTTTGAAGACATTTACCAGCCACAAAGAGAGAGTACTTAGGTGTAGTATTAAAACACCTCAGAAGGGAGACCCTTTAATAGGGCTCACCAAGCCCCTATGTAACAATCCTGCTAAGCACCTTTAGCCTGCCAAGCAACACTTGGTGACTCATGTGACCTGTGTAAGGAGAAATGAACCTCTGCAAGTGTCTGTTCAGAGCCTGCTGTGTGTCCCACAGCTGACTTCTGAAAGCACAGCATGCTTGGCCTACACAGCTTAAATAAGCTGGGTGTGTGTGTGCCAGAATGTTCTGTGCGTGCATGGTCCCGGTGAACGGGCATAGCTGTATTCGAATACGACGCAAAGCTTCGTGCGCCCAGATAAAGGCTATTGCGCATGTGCAGCGAAGCCGCATGCGCCATGGCCGCCAAACAATTGCTGAGCACAGCGGCACTCTTGCGAATGCACGTGCGCCATGGTGAACCAAGGCGAAATGGCACACCGTCGTGCGCCATCATACAGGTAAAAAACAAGCCAGACAAGCAAAAATAGGTACACTTTGCAAACACCTACAGCTATCCCTAAACTCCTTGTATGGTCACCGAACTCAGCCTCTAGCTAGCTTGACTGATTGTTACAATCACTGGGACACCCCACAATAAAAAGTAAAGAAGTTTCACTTACGCATCCAGGTGCAGGGCAGCTTAGAAACTAAGAGCCCAAACTTCACCCATCACGGCGGGTTCCTGTCACTTGAGGACCTTCAAGGAATGGATACCCTTTTCGTGTTTAGGGTCTACTCCTTTGGACCTGTACAGCACCTTGCAGGAATGCCTTAGCACTGTGGTGTCCAGGATTCCACTTTGCAGGGACTAGCGCCCGGAGGCCGCATTACAAGCAAAACCTCGCAGGAACTTGAGTTTTCTTTGCGAGACTCGGGTACCATTTATCTAAGCATATAAAGCCTGTGTTAAATGGATCCACCAACCAGTCAATCCCTTGATTCATTTAAGTACCGTTTGTGGGACTAGAGACCTGGAGCTCAGAGAGCTCAGACAAACTGTGCCATCCACCTTGCAGACACTGGTAAAAACACTGAAGTACTTCCTGTATGGGAGGGGTTATATAAGGGATCACGTCCTGTCTAAAGACCTTTGGTTTACAAGTTCCACCCCTTGACAGGTTTGTATTGTTGTCTCTTTGTCTCTGCTGAAGAGATTCATCATCTTTGATGTCTTGACCATCGAATCCAGACCGTAATAAGAAAGATAAATTGCTACAGTTGTAAAAAAAAAAAAAAAAAGTGACGAGAGGAAATCCATCAATGAGGACAACTGTTCTGGTGACAGCTTTCTAAAAAGAGGCCCACCATCACTTTAGAGCAGTGGTCCCCAACCATTCGGACCACACCAAATTTTGAATCGCGCGGACCACTAACATGAATTTTACATGACTTGTATACACAATGCTCCGGCTCTCTGACCCCCTCTGCATCACACAGCTCATCATTTGATCTCGCCTCCTTACCCAGCCATGTGCTCGAGCTCCATGGTCCCTCCCAGTCTGTGATCAACGCTGCCATTGAAAGTCCCCTCCCTTCACCTCCCGCTCTTTGCACTCGGCACCTCCCTTTGAGTTCAAAGGAGTCGGAACTATAGAGGAGGCATCGGGTATCAACGCGCGTAGACAATATTAGCTGTCAACGTGCACTGAGAACAATGGAAACAACATAGGCGGTATACATCTGCCACATTGTTGATTTGCGGCAGAAACCCTGGGGACCAACATCATTTTCTTGTGGACCTTCAGTGGTCCACGGACCGCTGGTTGGGGACTTGTTAGTAATTTCAGGATCACACTGCTAGCCCTGTAACATGCACCTTTAGAAACAAGTCATCAATGTGAGTGCTTTTATTTATACCTGGTGATCCTGCCAGTAACCCAAGTCCTGCCTGTGAGTGACCATGCTCATGCACTGTACTGTATCTATGGCAGTTGCTCTCAACCAGGGTTTCCGTGGAACCCTAGCGTTCCTCCAGAAGTTGCTAGGGGTTCCTTGAGCTTGATCCTAGAAGGTTGATTGACCTCCCATTTGCTGGTGCCTGCATAGTTCCTGAGCCAACACCACTTGACAAGGCTAACAGCATGACACATCATCTTTTAAGCTGTCTGTAAGGGTGGCATTCTGACCACCACTGTAAGGGTTGCGTTCTTCCTACTGACTACCAATATAAACAACTTAGACCCCGATGAATTTGTTTTAGCAAGGGGTTTCTCTAGGGTGAAAAGGGTGAGAAAGGCTGATCTATGGAGCAGCAGCATAGAGGACAACTCCCCCTCCCCTTTCCTCATCTCTATAAGAAGTAGGAGGGGGGATCTGTAGTCTACAGAGAGGAACTGGGCATGGATAATATTACTGCCTAAGAATTTAGTACAGCAGAGTGCAATGGAAGTTCCGAGCACAAAACACTTTTAATGAAATATTTAACAGACCAAAAGGGCACTAATATAACAAATTCATTATTTAAATACACTTATTGATCAAACAAGTGTTCTGCTTCCAGCGCAATGGCAACATTTCATGGATGGCACTGCCACTTCTCTGATTGGTTTTACTTGCTAGCTGGAGTTGCTCTTAAAATCTCAGTGGGCTACATTAAAAGATATAACAATAACAAAAGCATAGAGGGGAAATCTGAAAGGCGGCCAGATGGAAATCTCCTGAATAACGATGCACAGGCAGCTGCAAGAGAACAGATATAGCTTGTTTTTCATGTTTAATTAGCATTGTATCTAGTGGCTGCCAATTCAATCATTCTGCAGATTTCATATTCAATGAAAAACAAAACACTTATGTTGGCTAGACATGAGCAGGTACTCGCTCCATGCTGAACCGGTGAGGGGAATACAATGCTGCATGTGTGTATGCATGCCTTTTCACTGTGGCTCCTTTTTAAGGATGGCGAGTGCCCTTTTTTTTTTTCACAAAACATTCCCAAAACAAGTGGTTAGAAGACAGACCAGTGACTGATTTAGTGACCTTTTGGAATAAAAAAAAAAAAAAAATTCAGCCCGAGTAAGAAAATGGGGGGGGGGGGGGGCTAGGCTGGATACATAGACATTTAAATATTGCTTTTGGTACAATGAGATTTCGAACCACAGAGGAGAGTGGCTGCATCCAAGCAAATTCCCCACAAAACAACCACAGACAGATAAATGTGTATAAACAGACCAGCAGGATAATAAAGAGGATGTGTAATGGTAAGGGGAAAGGATTACCGCTACTCCTGACAAGCCAAGGTGAATAAATTATAAGGAGCAGCCTCAGCCTTCATCTCTCCAACAAATCACACACCTTGATGCATTTCGCCCCACCCACTGGGGCAAAATGCATCAGAATGTGTAGTTTGGTGGAGACGTAGGCCGCTCCTGATCATTTATTCAGCTGGGCTTGAAGAGAGTAATAGCGATCATTTCCTCGTCACATTTACTAACCCCCTAGATTAGAATGCGGACAAGCCTGCACCTCATGCTCTGTGACACAGGAATATTCTTTTCACCTCTACTTTGAGTAGGGCCAAAAGCAATATAACAGGATGTGTAATGAGTTTATTTTTCGTGTTTTACTTGTTTTATTTTGTTCAATAATAAAAAAAACATTTTACAATATTTTTCTTCTTTTTAAATAGGTATATATATCACATTTACCTCTTGTTGGCAGCGTGTGATAAGCTTCAAGCAAGATCAACCGGTTTCGCCAAGCTACTTTTTTAAAGTGATATTAAAGTCTTGTGCTTTTTTGTTTTGTTCGTTAAAAATAACAAAAATGTTATACTTACCTGCTCTGTGCAGTGGTTTTGCACAGAGCAGCCCAGATCCTTCTCTTCTCGGGTGTCTCTCTGGTGCTCCTGGCCCCTCCCCTTCTTTAGAGTGCCCTCAGAGCAAGCAGCTTGCTATGGGGAAACCCAAGACAAGCCGAGGCTCCCTGTGTCCATTCAGATACGGAGCCACAGCCTGGCCGCACCCCCTTACTCTCCTCATTGGCTCACAGACTGATTGACAGCAGCAGGAGCCAATGGCTCAGCGCTGCTGTCTCAGACAATGAGGAGAGGTGTCCCGGACAGCCAAGCCTCTTGTGCATCATCACTGAATCTAGATGGAGCTCAGGTAAGTATTAGGGGGCTGCTGCACACAGAAGGCTTTTTAACTTAATGCATAGAATAGATTAAGATAAAAGAAAAAAAAAACTTCTGCCCTTACAACCACTTTAAGGATACACTGTGAAACATACCTATAGCTGTAAGCCTGGCTGGTTGAACATTCAACCAGTGGTTCCTGGGTATGTTGTCCTCCCATCAACCTCTCCCATCAAGCCCGTTCAGCCTTCCACTGCTCACTCTTAGGCCCTGTACACACGTATATGAGAATATTATGTGACTGATCATCTGTTTTTTTTGGGTTTTTTTTCTTCTTTCGTTTTTGCATGCTAGTTTCATATCGAAAATGAAGAGGTTACTAGACGTACGAAAATTCTTGTACGTTACAATACAACTTCAGGGGTGATGTATTGTAATGTATTTTTGCGTTTCCAAGCATGTGTGTTCTTGCTCTTCTGATTTTTTTCAGACGAATACTGTACTGAATAAAAGAAAATCGTATGATCCGGTATCATACAAGAAAAACGTTCACGTTTGTCCCGGATAATTTCGGTTGAACTGTCATGATCGGCTCTCGAAAGCTGTGAACGAACGATCAGATTAGCATTTAATCGCTTCAAAAGCAATATTTTTTGTCCAATTTTCTGATTGTGTGTACTAGACTTTACCCTTACTTTACCTACATGAAGTGTAGACAGGAAAGCACTGAGGGAGGAGGATAAGGAGGATGAGATGACTCATGTGTCTGAGCAAAGCCTGGACCATGTGAAAGCAGTATAAAATATGCTTTAAGGAGTAAAGTTTAATGTGCAGATTGCAAACCGTGTGTAACGTGTAATGTCAGTGTATGGTAGAATGTGTGAGGAGGTCTGTGAGATGCCCTGTGCTATTTTAAATATGGGGGTGCAGCAGGTTTTCGTGTTGGTTGCATCGTATAGTTGATAATATGGGTATATGTCTGTGCATAGTAATAAAGCTAAAAAAGTATAGTAAATAAAAATATATAGTAAAAATTGCTTTGGTTTGTTGAGTTGCATAGACAAATTGATAGGGTTGTGCCACAGGCACAGGTTTGAGGTAGGTCTACAAAACATATACCAAGGTAGATCAATAAAACCAGACCACATGGAGCCCACTATGCCAATGTCACTAATGTTATCAAATAAAATGCAACGATCAAAAGGGACTCCAGTGACAGTGCGCAATTATGTACTCAAGGAAACAGGACTGCTGCCCAATCCAGCTGATTTTAGCAAAATCATAAGAAGATACCCGCCAACAAATGCCCATAGCCATCTCCAGCAGGCAGGGCAGAGAATAAAGAGCCATGTGGTGTGTTGGATTTCTGGTACAATGCTATGGATTTTCCAGAAAGGTATCCGAAGGCCAGGGATACCTACCCACTCTCACCCACTCTCTCCAACAGGTAGTCAGAGATTTCAGTTATAAATATGAAGACAGATGGATGTGGGATAATTAAAAGATACTTTAGTCCATGCCTGCCTGTCAAAAAACATTCATGACTGCATGCACATCCTACCACCACCATAGGTCAACTTGTGTAATCATTAACCCCTAAAATCTCTTAAAAATCTTATTTTTTCCTGCTTAAAAGCTCCAAAAGCAATTTAAGAAAAACTCCTTTGTTTACACCTAAAAAGTTAAAGCCACCTTGGCCTCCTAGACATGCTCAGTGCAATTCCAGAAGCCAAATTCATTTACTCTTTAGTGAAGATAAATGGCTCTGCTGCATGGCGCTAGCTCAGAAAGAAATACTAGTGCAGAAACTCCCAAGCCTTTACTCTTGACTAAAAATGAAACATATCACTCATTTGATTTCTCTCACTTCATCTTGATAGATGGAAGTTTATTTCTAAGTAGAACCCGCAGTAATTCCTTCTGCGCGCTGAAGAAAGATCCAATCACTGAAACAGTAAAAATATGAAACTTATAGGAGGTTGCCAAGACTTTCCGAAGAGATTTAGCCTTATTTAAATGCATCTAGAGCTGCAACTCAGCATCCAATCCGCAAACGTCCCACTTCTGACTGTTGTAAAAAAAAGAAAAAAAAGAAATCCAATTGCTGTTTTTTAAAGGCTGTACATAACTGACTTTGTCACTATCATTTTCATAAGATTTATAAATGACTAAGGCTACTTTCATACTTGGGCCTTCTGAGCGTTAGCGCTACTCGTTTTAGCAGTGCTTTAGCGCTGTTTAAGCGGCGCTTTTCGGCCTCTAGCAGGGCAAATTTAACCCCCGCTAGTGGCCGAAAGGGTTTTTTGACCTGTATTGTGGCACTTCCGAAGTACTTTTCAGGCGCTTCGGAAGCCCTGCCCATTCATTTCAATGGGCAGGGCGTTTTGGGAGCGATGTATACACCACTCCCAAACTGCCCCAAAGACGCTGCTTGCAGGACTTTTTCCAGCAATGCCTGAATTAAAATTCAGCTGGCATAGGCAAATATATTGAAAGCCAAGTAAGCAACGCAAGGATTATTTTTTTTTTATTTATACTTCTATATCTTAATAGAAAAAAATTAGAATGTTATTTTTTAAAATAAAAGTTAAATTAAAAAAAAGACCAGTGTAAATAATGTATTTTTTTAACCCTAATTTCTAAGTATATTTTGTATATGCACATGAAAGAAAACGTATATATTCATTAGATATGCGGGCTTTGCTTCCATAGCAGAATTACAGTATTGTTTGCATCGAAAGCTGGCCAAAAATGGATCTAAATTTGATTGCTTCAGCAGGGACTGGGTGAATTTGGATCCATATGTCATGGTACCTGTTCAGAAGTGGACCCATTTCTGTCAGACAGGAATGTCTGAAAACTTTTGTCGATCAGCAGATGATCAGTGTATTCTGACAACGCAGAGTCTTGCTGTCAGAATACAAAGTCTCAGTGGGGGAAAGTGGGGATTCCTCCATCCACCTAGTTTGTATGAATGGAGGAATCTTTGGCCAGCTTTACCCCTTCTCACAATGCAGGTGTTGACCAATTTATTTAAAAAAGTGTAATTCCTATGTGTCAGATAACGTATCTCAAGTGTCAGTAAAGGTCAACTCCAGGCAAGTCTATAAAAACTAGGAAAGCAAAGCACAAAGACAGCGCTCACAACAGGGAACATGCCTCAAAGATTAAGGGTGGAGTCATTCACTGGGTGCTCTGGCTCAAATGGCCTCCAGCTATTTTCTGCTGTATGCCGAAATGCGTCAGTTTCGGGACTTTATGTAGCACAAAGATTTTAATGGGATTCTGGAGTTGCTGGCTACATCTTTCTTGAAGCTAAAGTCTATAAAAAGTCTACACACCCCTGTTAAAATGTCACGTTTCTGTGATGTAAAAAAAAAAAAAAAAAAAAAAAAAAAAAGACACAAAGAAAAATTTTCTGAACTTTTTCCACCTTTAACATGACCTATGAACTGTACAACTCAATTAATAAAAACGGAATCTTTTAGCGGGGGGGGGGGAGCTAAAATAATGTGGTTGCATAAGTGTGCACACCCTCCTATAACTGAGGATGTAGCTGTGTTCAGCATTAAGCAATCACATTCAAACTCATGGTAAATAGGAGTCAGTACACCCCTGCCATCATTTAAAGTGCCTCTGATTTACCCCAAAGTTCAGCTGTTCTAGGATGTCTTTCCTGACATTTTCTTAGTCGCATCCTATAGCAAAAGTCATGGTCCACAGAGAGCTTCCAAAGCATCAGTGGCATCTCATTGTTGAAAGGTATCGCTCAGGAAAAGGGTACAAAAGAATTTCTAAGGCATTAGATATACCATGGAACACAGTGAAGACAGACATCAAGTGGAGAAAATATGGCACAATCGTGACGTTACTAAGAACTGGACGTCCCTCCAAAATTGATGAAAAGACGAGAAGAAAACTGGTCAGGGAGGCTGCCAAGAGGCCTACAGCAACATTAAAGAAGCTGCAGGAATATCTGGCAAGTACTGGCTGTGTGATATATGTGACAACAATCTCCCATATTCTTCATATGTCTGGGGTAGAGTGGCAAGACAGAAGCCTTTTCTTACGAAGAAAAACATCCAAGGCAAACATTTGCAAAAACACACCTGAAGTCTACCAAAAGCATGTGGGAAAATATGTTATGGTCTGATGAAACCAAGGTTAAAATTTTTGGCCATAATTCCAAAAGATATTGTTGGCACAAAAACACCATTGCACATCACTAAAAGAACACCATACCCACAGTGAAGCAAGGTGTTGGCAGCATCATGCTTTTGGGTTGTTTTTCTTCAGCTGGAACAGGGGTCTTAGTCAAGGTAGAGGGAATTATGAACAGTTTCAAATACCAGTCAATATTGGCACAAAACCTTCAGGCTTCTGCTAGAAAGCTGAACATGAAGAGGAACTTCATCCTTCAGCATGACAATGACCCAAAACATACATCCAAATCAACAAAGGAATGGCTTCACAAGAAGACTATTAAAGTTTTGGAATGACCCAGCCAGAGCCCAGACCTGAATCCCATTGAAAGTCTGTGGAGTGATCTGAAGAGGGCTGTGCACAGGAGATGCCCTCACAATCTGACAGGTTTGGAGCATTTTTGCAAAGAAGAGTGGGCAAATATTGCCAAGTCAAGATGTGGCAGGCTGATAGACTCATACCTAAAAAGACTGAGCGCTGTAATAAAATCAAAAGGTGCTTCAACAAAGTGCTAGTTGAAGGCCCCTTTTAAACGGGGCGGATCCACTTAGTGGGAGATCGCTCAGTTGATCTCCGCTGAGTCGTGGATGCAAGGTCCGTCTCTGCTCACTGAGCAGGGAGGGACCTGTCAGAGCCCCGCTGATTTCTATGGGGAGAAACAGCATGTCCGTTTTCATCAGATCCCATCCACCAGACAGATGGCGAACGTATCGCTATACGTCTGTTTTGAGCGGAACAGATGGCAGACGGGTGTCAGCAGGCACATCTCCGCTGACATCCGCCTACCCATGGGAGTCATGGGGTGGCCCGCTCGGATCCGCCTGAAAAACGGACAGGCGGATCCAAGTGGGCTTATCGTGTGAAAGGGGCCTTAAAGAGTGTGCACACCTATGTAACCATATTATTTTAGCTTTTTATTTCTACTTCCCTCTACCTAAAAGATTTCAGTTTCTTGTTCAGCGGAGTTGTACAGTTTATAGGTCAAATTAAAAAGGGGGGGGGGGGGGGGAGTTCTGAACTGATATATCTTTGTCCCTTTTTTTTACATCACAGAAACCTGACAATTTAACAGGGGTGTGTAGACTTTTTATATCCACTGTAGACCGGTAAATTGCAGAAAAGGAAGTTATTTTACCTGCCTAAGGATTTGCATTTGCATTTCTGTCCATCCAGATCTAAGATACAATGGTTGCTGTGAGACAGTGAACAGCCTTGTTGCCTTTAGTAAAACAACCCCTGGGTCTTTAATCCACAGACAAAAAAAATGCTGTCTGAATATTTATCTGTTCTGTCAGGGAAAAATTCAACATCCAGATCAGGTCAGAGCTTCCTACCATGACCAGCTCCCTCACTATAATGATCTGGCTTACTGGCTAATAGAAATGCACAATATACAGGAAGGGATGGGGCAAGCTTTGGCACTCTAAAGAAGAATGACCAGAATGTATGCAAGCTTTTGAAGCCGCTCTACAGGCATGACCAGGTACTTCAAGGGGCAGTTTATGTACGCAACAGTTTTTATTTTTCTAGAGACAGAGTCTCAGTCTATAAGGTGGTACATCAAAATTACATTTAGGTAAAGATTACATTGATAGCAAGTGTTCCTGCTGAAAATACGTTTCCCACTATGTTAAAAATAACAGATAAGACCAAGCATAAATAAATACCTATGAAATAGAAGTCCATATTTAGAACAATAGCACACTACCGGTAGCCCCACTAGTGCCGAACTTTGCATGGCTGTTTAATATGCCAATTACTATGCTCCCATTTGAAGGGTTCCTGTCTGACAGATTTCTGCAGCTACAAGTGGAAGTCGGGTTTGTTACAGAAAGGTGGCAGATCATTTTAAAATTCATCTGGCTGGCTCAAAGGGGCTTACTCGCTTCCACTGACACTTTTGGGATAGGATTTTGAAAGACTGGCTTCAATTAAGGCCTCGATGCCCAAGGCAGAGAAATAGTGAGAGCTCGGTAAGAACTTGTCGACAGCCTGTTTGTCCTTTAATCTGTGCAGCTGGGAAATTCAGAGAAAGAGCAAAAAATGATGAGAAGAAAAGAATAAAATGTTTTACTGAATTTCATAACAAAACTATTTTTTTTTTTTTTTTAACAGCCTGTAAAATAGAAATCTCTGCACATTTATATATTGTAGTGAATGTGCATTAACAAATGCTAAATAGGTCTGTTAAAGAAAAAAATTCTTCCTCTAATAATAGAACTCAATTCAACTTCACTGATCTTTCTTACTGCTATGGTAAACAGTGTCTTAAAGAGGAACTGCAGTCTGCTCACATAATCTGTATTAAAAACATCTTTGCCATTCTGAAGCTTCCCTCCAACCACTTTGCATACTATTTAATATATACTGTGATTCTGTAATTGCCAAATATGCTGCAGAAATCTCCCTCCACTAAGGCCTCATGTACACTGCTGCTGGTAAAACGGATGTCTAGGAGCAGTTGGGAGTTTTTTCCACTGCCCTCCTCTATGTTATCTTATCAGTACACGTACACAGGGTCATTTACTGTCACTTCAAGGCAGTTGAGTTTAGAGGCATTTTTTGGAACGCAAAAAAATGCGTCCAGAAGCGGAGTTTACAGGCATTTCAAGTGCCAAACGCTTCTAAACACAGCTAAACGTGGAAATTCACGTTTAGTTTACAGGCGTTTTTAGCTAATATATATATATATACACACGCTTCTAGATGCAAACGTGGCATGTAAATGCGGCAAAATGGACGTTTTAAACGTGGGTTACTATCTGTCAAGTTAAATCTGTCAGGAGAGGTTGCAACAACCCGTGTACATAAAGCCTAAGGCCCCTTTCACACGATCGGACCGTTCAGGTCCACCTCTCAGTTTTGACGGCGGACCTGAACGGGCGCTCCATGTTAGTCTATGGAGCGTCGGATGTCAGCGGAGACATGTCCGCTGACATCCGACCCGGTCCGATCCGCTGAAAAGCAGACGGATGGCCCTACGTCCAGATCCGTCGCTGGCGGATTGGATCGGGGAAGATCTGTCGAAAACAGACACGCTGTCCGATCCCTCCATAGGCGGCAGCGGCGCCTGACAAGCCCCTCCCCGCTCAGTGAGCAGAGAGGGACCTGTCATCCGCCGGCTCAGCGGAGATCAACGGACTGATCTCCCGCTGAGCCGGCGGACCGAGGCGGGCTCCGTGTGAAAGGGGCCTAAGTCTGGCTGCATCCATTTTAACTGTGGGCAGCTGAAGCTGCTGCCTGTTCACTTTCTAGATTTACAGACACACAGAGGCACACCTCCAGCCCTGCAGCTCTCATTGGCCCTCTTATGACTCGTCCCCCCTCCCTTCCTGGCAAACTCTCACGAGAGCGAGAGAGAGAGTTGTGCATGTCATAAGCCTAAGCCTTTTTACCAGACAGGAAGTGGGCTGTAACAGGGTATTCACTGGCAGAAAAAAAAAAGTTTTACTATCCAAAGTTAAAACAAGGGCAGAGGATTTAATAGATGGAAAGATGAATAAAATGACTGAAGTTCCGCTTTAAATGAGTAAAATAGATGTGTGCTCCTTCGCAAGCAAAGATGCCAACATATTAACCTGGGCTAAACGCCCAGTGTGCACAAGCAGAAAAACCAACTTACTTTAATTATTCTGATGGAAATTTTTGCACCTGCTTGTCATGCTAGCCACCTTGAACCTGTGAAATTCAGGGCAGTATCTTCCCTGGATTAGACACTACTGTAAATAGACAATTTGACTTTACCACACTTAGAAGATTTCCCATATAGAACCATAAATTGTATGCTTAAATCTGCTTCTTAACCGGAGATACACCTTAAAAGTACAAATTAGAACTATGGTCTTCCACAAAAAACAAAAGGGGGCAAATTTTATACAGCGGTGGCCAAATGTTTTGAGAATGACACAAATATTTTTCACAAAGTCTGCTGCCTCGGTTCCTATGATGGCAATTTGCATATACTCCAGAATGTTATGAAGAGTGTTCAGAGTAATTGCAAAGTCCCTCTTTGCCATGAAAATTAACTTGATCCCATGAAAAACATTTCCATTGCATTTGTGAAGAAGGCTTCAGGGAGTCCAAGAAAGTCCAGCAAGCACCAGGACCATCTCCTACCATCAGCCAAGGGATGGTACAAAATGGTACAAAAACCATCCTCAGAGCAACTTCTCCCAACCATAACAATGCCCTTTCCAGCATGATGAAGCCCCTTCCCATAAGGCAAATGTGATAACTGAGTGGCTTGGGGAACACAATATCAAAATTTTGGGTCCCTGGCTATGAAACTCCCCAGACCTTAATCTCATTGAGAATTTGGGGTCAATCCTCAGGAGGAGAATGAACAAAAAACCCCCCACAAATTCTGACAAACTCCCAGCATTGATTATGTAAGAATGGGCTGCCATTAATCAGGATGTGGCCCAGACGTTGAATGACAGCATGCCAGGGTGAATTGCAGAGGTCTTGAAAAAGAAGGGTCAACACTGCAAATACTGACTCTTCGCATAAACTTAATGTAATTGTCAAAAAAAGCTTTTGACACTTATGAAATGCTTGCAATTATCCTTCAGTATACCATAGTACCATCTGACAAAAAGATCTAACAAACACTGAAGCAGCATACTTTGTGAAAATTAATATTTGTGTAATTTTCAAAACTTTTGGCCACGGCTGTACAAGTACAGCTGAAGCAAAGCTGGCCATACATTATATAATTTTATTATTCAATTTCCTTTACATTTATTTAAAATGATGTAGTGCAAGGGCCTGCCAGATTGCATACAAAATGAAAGTGTTTAGGTTTGACCTCGTATTATATGATTTTGCTAAATCTAAAGGATGTATGGCCAGCCTTCGTTTTCTTTTGGCTGCCCCCCTGTAAAGTCCTTCAAATACCCATCAATGAAGTCCACATAATGCAGTTGTGGCATCACAGGTAAAATGACCCTGTCCCAAATTGTTTTGAGACAGGTTGCTGCCATGAATATGAAAATTACCTTTTTTTATTACCGTATATACTCGAGTATAAGTCGAGGCCCTAATTTACCACAAAAAAATGGGAAAAACGTATTGCCCCGAGTATAAGACGAGGGTGAGAAATGCAGCATCTACTGTAAGTGGAAAAAGAGGGTCAACAGTGCCCATCTGCAGCTGTATACCTCCCTGTGTCATGTGCCTGTGTCCTGTGTATATGTGCATGTGTCATGTACCTGTGTCCTGTGTATATGTGTCATGTACCTGTGTCCTGTGTATATGTGCATGTGTCATGTACATGTGTCCTGTGTATATGTGCATGTGTCATGTACCTGTGTCCTGTGTATATGTGTATGTGTCATGTACCTGTGTCCTGTGCATGTGTCATGTACCTGTGTCCTGTGTATGTGTCATGTACCTGTGTCCTGTGTATGTGTCATGTACCTGTGTCCTGTGTATGTGTCATGTACCTGTGTCCTGTGTATGTGTCATGTACCTGTGTCCTGTGTATGTGTCATGTATCTGTGTCCTGTACCTGTGTCCTGTGTCATGTACCTGTGTCCTGTGTATGTGTCATGTACCTGTGTCCTGTGTATGTGTCATGTACCTGTGTCCTGTACCTATGTCCTGTGTATATGTGCATGTGTCCTGTACCTGTGTCATGTGTATATGTACCTGTGTGCATGTGTCTGTGTGCATCCTACCTGTGTCCTGTGCATGCCTCAGTGTGCCGCTCTGCACCAATCAGCGTGTGCTATTACTATTCGGCGGCCATTCACTGTTCAAAAGCCGCGCCTCCTCCTCGTCCATGATAGGTAGAAAACTCCATTCCCCAGCAGTCAGCGGTCAGCCTATCACGGACATTCTCTCATCCTCATACCACGGACGATGATGAGAGAATGTCCGTGATAGGCTGTACACTGACTGCCTATCACAGACGAGGAGGAGGAGCGACTTTGGAACAGTGAGAGGCTGCCGAGTGGTATGTAGCACACGCTGGCCGCCGTCTGCCTGCATGACACGCTGATCATGTAGGCAGACGGCAGTGACTCGAGTATAAGTCGAGGGGGGCACTTTCAGCCCCAAAAAAGGGGCTGAAAATTTCGACTTATACTCGAGTATATTCGGTAAATTGTACATTTTCTCAGTTTAAACACTTGAAAACCAGGTCTTTTCAGACACTTTTTGTTTATAAGTAAAAATCTGTATTTTGTGCCTGGAAAAACTCAGCTAAAAGATGACTCGGGGGAGTGGCACCTCTACCCTCCTGCTATGTCTGCTCTCTTCAAATTGTATGCACTTTCAATCAGAGAGAGACATTCTAAATGCAAACAACTTCCTTTGTACTCTTTAAATATCACATATCGTTCTGTGATATGTTGGTGGTGTGTCTCATAATAGATGTTATTTCAAAATAATAAAAGTAAACAGTAAAACATGTCATAAAGTATAGGTTTAAGTGTAGAGCTAAACAGGAAACTGTCAAGTACACAGATAATATGCATATAAGGGAGCTGTTCTACATGCCAAAGGATTTTTATTTCTGTCCATCCAGTTCTGAGATTTACACAGCAACACAGCATAGCCCTCTCTGGCAAGACAGGAGATGTATTTTGTCTTGCTGAAGTTAAAGCATTTGTTACCCCAACATTTCATATTTCTGATATGTGCCTGCCATACCATATACTTGTAAGAAAAAGTATCCTGTTCTCTTTTATTACTTCCTTTCTTTGAAATCCCTTGTGTTCCTGTCAGTCCCTCTGCTTTCCTATTAAAAAATGACCACACTAAGCAGGAGAACAAACCATGGTCAGTTCTCTGGCTGTGCTGCTCTCCTCCAATGATTAGACTTGTCCTGACACGCCTCCCCTGCATAGCCTTTCATTAGTAAGCTCAGTATAGTGTTGTTTCTCCTCCCCCAGCTCTTATGCAGCTGAAAACAGAGGGAATCTGAGGAATCTGATCACTTTTTTTTTATAAAAAGGGGGGGGGGGGGGATTGTTTATTAAAAATCTATACACAGATGTTTTGCCTTTCATTTCTATTTCAAACTGAATGGGTTGTTTCTACAAGGTGATTGTTTACAACTAGAGATGGGCGCGGGTGTGTTCGAAGTCCCACGTGCCCGATCCTGCCAGGAAGCTGACACTGCTAATCACAGGTAGTAAGACATTTCCTGATCTGTGCAGCTGCAAACCTGGAAATGTCTCACTGCCTGCGATTAGCAGTGTTGGCTTCCTGGCAGGATCGGGCAGGTAGGATTTCAAACATACCCAAGATCATCTCTATTTACAACCACCAAGTAACACAGCTAGACATTTCCCCTGATCCCAGCCTGTAACTCCACAGTGAAAGTAGATAACACACACATAACCTTACCTCAGTCATTTTGCTGCCTCTCTCCTATCAATACAGAAGTGAAAGCGACAATTTTTAATGTTAAAAATATGCAACGTACATGGACACTTCAACACAGAAGACAAGCATTCAAGCTATTGTAAAGGCAGAAGGTTTTTTTAATCTTAATGCATTAGGATAAGTTTAAGATTAAAAAACCTTGTGTGTAGCAGCCCCCCTCAGCCTCCTAATATTTACCTGAGCCCCATCTCTATCCAGAGATGTGCACGAGTTCGTCAACCATCCGGGACTCTCCCTCCTGATTGACAGACACAGCAGCGGCACCATTGGCTCCCGCTGCTGTCAGTTAGCCCATCATGAAAGAGAGGGGGCGGGGCCAGGCTGCGGCTCCATGTCTGAATGGACACTGTGATACAGCTCGGGTGCCCCCATAGCAGGCTGCTTGCTGTGGAGCCACTAGACAGGAGGGAGGGGCCAGGATCACAGAAGATAGACCCAAGAAGAGGAGGATCTGGGCTGCTCCGTGCAAAACCATTTCACAGGGCAGGTAAGTAGAACATGTTTGTTTTTAAAGAAAACAAAAAAACAAGACTTTAGCATCGCCTTAAGAAAAAAAAAAAAGAGCCTATAACATAATAATATCACACCGTTAAAAAACCCCCAGAATATCCTACCACAAGGCCTGCAATTACCGGAAATAATGTTTGAGATGCCATGGGTCTGCAAAGACAACTCGCAATCAATTAAAGTTGTCAGCAGTGAAACTCAATTTTCTCCGCTCCATGTGGAGGTGAATATACAGAACAGATTGATAATTCCTGTCGCGAATGTGCCTGAGTGTTTCTAGGCAACATCCCTTCATCATCTTCTGTGACAAATACAAGTAGAAGAGTTTAAACTGCAGACTGATGGAGTTGTGAATACTAATGACTACCCAAAGAAGGGCATTATAGTGCTGACTTCCAAAGTGTTTGTGACAGACGCTCAGAAAGTTGCATCCATTTATTCAATATGAAACAATCTGAGAGAAAGGACTGCATAATTAGCAATGGATCATAAACAGAACTCTCCTGTACTTTTTCTATCAAGGACAAATCGAAAAGTTCCAGGAATGAAGGACAATGGAAAAGTCAACTAAATGTGAAAAATCAATCCTGCAGCAAAAAACAAACAATTCACTAAGAAGAAAACCGTAAAAGTGTCAATTTTCCCAGGAAAGGTATGATTCCACGTCACATTGCAGCCTACAGTATGCCCTACAGCTTGTATGCAATAATACCATATCTAGTATTATCACCTGTATAATGAAATGAAATCTTTAAAAAAAAAATTAAAAAAAAAAAAAGCCATATTCTGCTTTCTTCTATAATTTGTGGAGTGCAAAAAAGTCCTGGCTTGCACCAGCTTTCTTGTTAAGCCAATGGAAAAAGGCCTGAGCAGAGAAACCTTGCAATATATTTGGGGACGTGAGCTGCTACCTGCATACTACGTAAGCTGAGACAACAGTAGAGACACCTGCAAATAAAAAAAAAAGAAAACAGGTCCAGGAAACTAAATTCTAAATCTTAGCACATCTACTCATTTTTTGGGGGTTCAAACAAAATACTAAGTAAACATAATCTGAAATTTAAAGTGGCATTGGTAAAGTTTTCGTTCACTTCATTAGAGCCATCTACAGGCAAGTGTTCAATATGGACATCTGTCTGTATAACTAGTCAATTATGCAACCTAAGTAGTAGTAGATCATGGGCCAACTATGGTACCATGCAGTCTAAGGGGGAGACACATTTTCATGTGTAATATATTATATATATATATATATATATATATATATATATATATATATATATATATATATATATATATATATATACACACACACACACATAGATATGTACATACACACACACTTACATACACACTCTGACCTGGAACCATATTCAGATCACTTTCTAATTTGCATGTCATCTTCAGAGACTGTGGACCCTTCCAACCGCAATCCATCAATACTCAACTTGCCAGCAATCCATGTTGCTTCTGGGTATGGGGAAGAATGTGGCCTTCTCCCCTGTGACAGTACTCCGGTCTACAAGCCAATGGCTTGACTCCAGCATTGCCACATGACCAAGAGACTGGCATTACTGCTCCCGTTTGCTTCTAACACTAATGCTATGGGCCTTTTAGTGTGGGCTTCAGAAAAAGAGTAGTGGGGGTGCACTTAAATGGTGAGTATGGGGGTTTGGGGGGGACCTTTACAAAGGCACTGTCACCTACCCAGAATGGGCAGGGTGACTTTTTTTTAATTTCTCAAGTATAATATTAACCCAACACATGCCAAATGATGATACTTTAGGCCTCGTTCACACTTGAGTTGTGTAGCTTATAGCGCGAAGGCCAAAAATGCTCAAGCGAAAACCTATTGTTTTCAATAGCCCTTGTTACCATCTGAGCGTTCTGCTGCTTGTAGCAAAACATTTGTCGCTCAGGAAAAAAAATTACATGAGCTACTTTTCAGGCAGAATTGAGCCTCTTTGTCCCCATAGAATTTAATGTAAACGCCTGAAAAATGCAACATGAGATTTTTTCAAGCATTTTGTCACACATTTTCTGCTCAAACAGCTCTCTGTCCCTTTTTCAGCAGAACTCCACCTTTTAGTTGAAAAATGCCTGAAAAAAACTACTGACAAAAGCTGCAAAAACGTGCAATTCTGCTCCAAAACGTCAAAAACGGTTAAAAACGTGATGCTTTGGTGTGAATGTAGCCTTAGGCTCGATTCACATCTATGCATGTTGCTTTTGAGCGTTTCTGCAGTGTTTTTTGTGGTGCTTGCCACGTTTTTGAGCAGCGTTTTTGCAGCGTTTTGCATTTTTTTTTTTTTACAGTTTTTTTTTTTTTTAGACTGTATACAGTCTAAAAAAAAAAAATGCCAAAAAACGCAAAACGCTTCAAAAACGCTGCAAAAACGCTGTACAAACACTGCAAAAATGCTGTACTTGCGTTTTTGATGCTGGTCCATTGCATTCTATTACATGCAAAACGCTGCATTTTGCATAAAAAAAAGTCCCTGACCCTTTCCAAAAACGCAGAGGTACAAAAATGCATTGATGTGAACATGTTCCATAGGAACCCATGTTAAAAAATTCCCATGCATTTCTGCAAAATGCATCAAAAAACGCGTTAGTGTGAATGGAGCCTTAGAGGCCATCACCAATATTGACATTTCAGCAGCTGCTTGCTTTTTTTTTTTTTTGGCAAGATTTCCTTGCAGTGGTTGCGTCTCCATCCAACAAGGACATAGTAAAGGTGTCACTCTCACAACTGAACCAACCAATAGTAGTGATTCTACCACTATTCGTAGTAGTGGCCACAGTTCTCAGAGAGACCTGAAAATTCCAGATTACAGATAATCTTTGCTCTTAGTAGTATAAAACATGTTTCCCTATAATTATAACTGCTCAGCCTGAGGCTGTGCTAATTGCTTAATGTTAACACTGTAATTATAACACTGTGTAGTCAACAAACATGTCAAGTGGTCAGAGGAATCCAGATACCTCATCAGGCAAAAGCAAAGATAACAAAAATACATTATTCTAAGAATATCTTTTCTACAAATACATTAAAAAATATTTATTAAATGAATGGATTTTACTGCAATGTGTCGCCAATGGAGCATCAGAGAATAAGACCTTAAAACAAGACAAACATTTAAGTCATATTAAACCCCAAAACAACAATGTAATTTATTGTAGCTTACCAAACCATAAATGCTGACGAGATGAATTGACATCTTTATATTTAAGGTAAGAACCCCCGAAAAAATTAAGGTAATCTGGTTCTCCACAGTAAAACTGCCCATAGTACTCAACTACAGAATAGAAAAAAATCTGTTTAGGCCCATTTACACCCATGCATGTACAATACATCTGGCTGTATACTACAAACGTTCCTTCAAATATCGGTATGAACATTCGCACACAAGTTAATAATATGATTTGCTGGAGGTTGGTTAGTCAAAGGCTCAACATCCCTATATATACATACATATAATAGGAAAGGAGAAATGGGACTTTAGTAATGGGAAATGAAAAATGGGAACATCCAAGTGAAAGATATAACACCAACAATTTAGAAAAACAAAACAAAAAAAAATCAAAAACAGAAGCACTGGGTTGGAAAAAGGATCACCCCCTTGTGTCAGTATTTTGTTGAACCATCTTTTGCTGTAAAATTATTACAGCCTTTAGTCTGTTGGGATATGGCTCTACTAACTTTGTAATAGTTGCCCACTTTTCTTTGCAGAACTGCTTAAGTTAAAGTGTTACTAAACCCAGGACCCTGCATTCACTATATCTGGTCTTCCACGAAACAGAACATGGAAATGCAATCATTTTAGTAAATGTAAACTGCTAAATACCTTTTCTCATCAGTAGTTTATAGCAGTCTTGTGACTTCTATCAGTGTCTTTTTAAAGCTTGTAGAAGTTTTGATTCTCCTCTGATTGTCCTATGAAGCTGCAGGACCCCTGACCCTCTGTCTGGACAGTGCTGATTGTCCCTGTAATGATCACATGCACACTCTCAAGAAAAAAAAAAAAAAAACCTCTAGCAATACACACCAAAATGAGCATGTGCAGAATGCCCCCAAGTCTCTGTACTGTCAAGAGATGGATTGGGGACTCTGGAAGAAGGGGAGGATCAGAGAAGACAGGATCAAACAGCCTTTTTACACAATGCACAGGATTAACCCCTTAGGTTCCACAGTGAGTATAACAAACATGCTTTACGGCATATACAGACTAATTTTACTGTTGTGGGTTTAGTAACACTGCAGTTTCCCAAACAAAACACACATTCACTGTTAGAAATTAGTTAATTCCAGAAACATTCTGCTCCTTTGAATTTCTTGTCAATGTGATCGAGAACGAACTTTGATTTGACTCACTAATGATTAGATTGAAAACATTTCAAACAAAATTCAACTAGTGTACGGCCAGCTTAATGTGTTAGTTACAGGTTGCACCATGATTTGCACAGCAACGTGCTTGTGCGCTCCCCTGCGAACCACATGCGATTCAACTGCGGTTTCAGCCCATTCATTTGAATGGGCTGAAATTGTGCCGGACTTCACCAAAAGTAGAGCATGCACTACTTTCTAAAATGTGCTGCAACCGGATTGCTTGGTGCTGCTTTACCATGTCATCCAGTGTAGGCAAATGCACTGTGTTTGCAACTTGCATTTCGGGTGTCATTGCTGCAAATGGCAATTGCAGTGCATTCTGAATGTGGTTCGGTAAAACCTGCACAGAATGTGGGTTACCTGCACTGCGTTCTGGTGTGAACTGGCCCTAAAAGCATAAGATTTAACACAACACATTTGTGCGTGTGTTAACAAGCCGTCTTGAGTAATCTGATTCAAGGTGGGTTTTAATGATGATATATTAACTGCACAGACCATGTAAAACTGGGTAAAGTTCCACTTCAACTGTCAACACCAAAAATACAAAGTAAGTGTTTATATATGTATTACACATATAAACTAAAAAAAAACACATATAATAAACAAAACGGCTGCCTGTTTGCGTAACTAACTGAACTCAAACTCGTGTCTGTTCACGACTAATTTGTTCACCCAAAACAATCTGGCAGCACTTGTACATTTTTAGTTTTCTGTCAGGAGTCAGGCTTTCCACCGAGCAGCATGCTGCCACAACAGAGAGCCCTGAGCATGAGACAGCTGAGGCCCGTACAGAGGTCTGGCTACCAGGTAGGACATGAACCGAGGAATGATGGGCTTTATCCCACCCACAGCTTAACAATGCTCCTGGGCCACAGGACCCAAGAACCAGTTGAAGGACCTTGGGCGTGCTACACACACACACCAGAAAAAAAAACAAAACAAAGAAACACATAAGTGAAGTACAAAGGGCATGTGTAGTACTCCATGTCCTTCTGCCCTGTAGGACCAACACAATGTTTTTAAACATTCAGATGTAGGATAGAAAGGTACAAAGAAAATGTTACTTTCATATCTACTTGATTTGTTCATCTGCAGATCAATGGGGTAAATTAAAGGACTTTTAATCTTACATAATGACAAAGTTATTGCCAAAAAAAAAAAAAACAGATAACCTATAAAAAAATTGTAAGGGAATGATGGACAATAATAGGCAAAGGCTTAGCACTTTAAAGATAATGAAATGTTTTAAAGTTGAACTGAAATTTTATTAAAAGCGGTATAAACCTGAATGTTTTGCAAAAATATAGGTGGGGCGAATACAATCCCAAAGCAGAATTAACAGTTTTCAAAAAAGTTTTTAAATGGGTTTTAATTTGCTGCTTTTTCTCACTGGTCACATGACCTTCTTGCTTTTCTGTACTTCACTCAGGAAGTGGGCAGAACCAAGCTGCAGCATGGTAAAGGGTGGGCATAGTATAATGAAACCAAAACAGTCCGCCCAGCTATGGTCGATACTCTTATCTGTCCTAGCAGATGGTGATGTGGGCATCTGGGATACTGAAGAGCACAGTTTCTTTTTTTTTTTTGTTTTATAGTTTTTTTTTAATGATCACACAAGTGATGTCAATGTAGCAGGATCAACAGGTATTTTCATCAAAATTCAATACATGGGGGAAAAAAACAGCCACACAATTTTATAAAAATTTGTTGTAAAGACTGTAAATCAGTTACATTAGCATGGCTTGTATATACTTTAAACCCCTCCAGGTCAACTATAAGGACATTTCAAGAATTCTGCTAACTTTAATGCACATCCTTACCTGTAGATACTGAAATAGCTGATGACAGGGCATTCGTGGAACACTTTCAAAATCAGTGCTAAGAATACCTAGCTTGTTGAATGGATACAGCAGCACACTGATGAAATCATACCACTAATCACTGACAACTCTTCCTTTTTGCACGTGTACTGCAGTGGAGTCCAGCTGGCTTTGGATGCTGGAACTCTGTCTTAGTGCAGGGTAGACAACCTATCACTGGAGCTGTGGTGAAACCACAAATCTCATCATGCCGCAGACGTCTGTGGTGGCTGTCGGAATGTGTCATGGGGTTTGCAGTTTTATCATAGCTGGAGTGCCTACTCCTTGGCATTAGTGTGAGTGCTGACGTACAAGAATTACAAGAGGACAATATTGCTGAAATACACAACATATTGTCACTTCCAGCAGCTCAGAGATCTGCCATAGTTCAACTAGACCATAGCTAAAAACAGATGAAGATCTATCAGGAATGCTTGGCCTATGCAGCCCCTCCTCAGACCGAGGGGTCCAGTATACAACTATAAAAAAAAAACAAAAAAACACACACACAGGTGGGCGCAAGCGCCTAGTGCATTGCTACAAATTTAATTTATAAAAATGTGGGAGATAACTAATTGGGAACTCCCAAAGGTGGAAGGTAAAAAAAGCATTAAAAAAAAAAAATCGGGTTATGCGATTCCTGCACTGCATGGTGTCTCATGGTTTTAATTTCTTTTGTACCAACTACCTTAGTGAATACCCATTTTGTTATCTCTCATTTTTTTTACATTAAATTGCTGGTAGTGCATTAGGCAATTGCACCCTCCTGTGTGTTTTTTGTTTTTTTAAGAGGACAACATTGTTAGAATCACAGTGGCTGCACTTTATATACAATAAAAACCTACTGAACTTTCAGTTTAAACCAGCTAATACATTTAGAGTGCATCAAAATATAAGGAGGGGGTTGTGTAAAAAAAAGCAGTAAACAGTCTATAGAATTCCCTCACACCTCCACACCAAAATTATCAGTATCTGACAGATTCATGTACATAAATCTGTCTTAGGAGGTGGCAGCACTCAGGGCAGTGTTTCCATAACAGACACTGAGCTCTTTCCCTAGCCACTCCACCTGACACACAGATACATGCATGGCCAAGGAGTTTAGTTGTGGGCAGAACACGATGGGGTGCCAAGAGACTAGCTTTCTATTCTCCTGGCCTGTGATTGTCAGCGCATGGCAGTGGGTTGGTGTGAAGATTGGTAAGTAGAGCCTGATGGAAAACTCTAAAACAAGTTGCTCATCAGGTTGGCCTCCCATGAGACTTGTCATTGCCTAAATATGGGCATTGACATATTTGGTGATATTAGCCAGCATACCCAGCCCCTTTGCTTACATTCAGGTGTCATTCAGGTTCTGGTGGGAAATCTCCCGGGCAGCAAATATATGGGGCTGAAAAGTCATCGGTTGCTAGGATGCCAAAGGTTGCTGGTGTCCTAGCATCCATAAGCCCTGTGCAGAAAGCAATCAAATTTATGGCAGCTACCCAGTACAGACATGCTCCACTCTGAAAACTGGCATCTCTCTGTACACCATCTCAAAGTTGGTCTTAATTATCACCATTTTCTAATCTGAGAACTGATCATAATTCTTTAAAGAACCTGCCACAGTTATAGCAAAAGGTTCTTAAAGTGGTGGTAGCAAAAACTATATAAATTTGTCATGTGTCAGTACTGCTACCAAAACTGTTCCAAATGCTTGCCTGAATTAGACACTGGTAGCTTAACGCACACCGACTGCATTCAGGGCCAAGCCACCACTCCTACATGGCTGTCAACTTCTGATATACAGCTCTATCCTTTTAGCCACTGCATTTGCAGCCAACTATATAGGCTACCTACATGCTGCTCAAGGCAGAATCAGTCACCAAAACAAAGTGAGCATGCAGGTCAGATACCAGCGCCTGACTGAACCAAGTCCTAATCCTGGTACAAACAATGAGATTATCGGACGAATGATCATTAGTTTTCTTTTGTTTTTTTTGCATGCTAGGCTCCATATCGAAAATGAAGGTTATTAAAGTTACGTAAATTCTCTTATGATAGAATAAATGTTTGTCCTAAAAATATCTCAATTTCCCTTTGGGATTAAAAAAGTATTCTGTAAACATTCGGAAGTGATGTAATGTATTGTATTTGTGTTATATTTTCGGAAGAAAACTGTACGGATTAAGCGAAAAATTATCTAGTGTCATATGAGAAAAGGTATAATTTTTTTTGAACGATTTTCTGATCCTGTGCACTAGGTTTTAGAGAGACCTACAGCCAGAAAAATACTGTAGATGCTCTACTGAATTCTACAGAAGATATTTAAAATCTTAGACTTTAAAAAAAAAAACCCCAGTTCCTTGCCAGCATGCTGCAGAGAAGGACCCTAGTTCTGTATGAAAGCAATGGCTTCTCTGCAGAGGTCTAACACGTAACCTTCTAAATCTGCCATATAGCTCTCCAATCAGCAAGGAGCATACACTTATCCCAACTGCAGAGCTATAGGACTCAACTTTGCACATTTGTATTGTTACACCTGAAATGTGTTTAGCTAATTTAAAGTGAAAGTCAGTTAGATTTTAAGAAATAAAAAAATGTTTTGTTTTTTTTTTGGCATTTTTACATATATGACCAACTAAGTTTTAAGGGGGGTAAAAAAAAACAAAAAAAACGAATATTAAATGATTTTAATGGCATTTAAAAGCAATCTGACTGGAGCAGTGAAAAAGACTGAAATGCTAACATAAAATTACAGGTGCAATCGCACTTACAGGGCAACAAACATGTCAGCAGGAAATACAGCATAAAATACTTACAAGCAGAAGCACCGTATTAGCGACCATGCCTATTACTTGTTATAATGTGGCGCCATAATGCTCATAGTGTTGTCATATTTCCAGAGATAAAGTATAACACAGTAACCATCTCTCCGATGTGGAAACAGTATTAGAGCGAGCTGTAAAAGCTAATCAAGGCCTTCATTCATAGGCACGTCATGCAAGGTCTAATGGATTTATTCAAATGGAATGCCTTGATTGTCAACATTAAACTGGATTGCCGATCATATCATTTCTGTGCTTTAGCCAGTAAAGTAATTAAATTCAGTTCTGCAATATAAACAGGATTGGTTATCCTTGATTTCAGATACATTTATCAAGTCTGCTCTATTTACATGAGATTTATTGCTGAGTCGGAGCATTAACATCGCCTTCTGTGGTCCAGTCAGATAAAAATGCTTCACTTTAAAGTCAATCTGTGCTTTGCCTAAGCAGTCAGAGCACAAGACAGGAAAACAGCTGCAGAAACCATTGCTCAGAGATCCCGTGGTGACCACACATGGATGGGAGGATCAATTATTAGGTCATGTGAACAAAAGTCAAGGTTAGTGATCTTGTGATCAGCTGCTGTGGGGTCCCAAAGCAGTGGTATCTCCAACCAAATTAGGCATTTAAGAGCTCTTGCCACTGTTTAAGGCTTCATTCACACGTGTACAACTCCAAAGTACTGTAGCTCAACTTTGGGAGTGCAACTTTAATGCAAATTTGGATGGGTATGACTTGGATGCAACTTTGGCTTTGACCAAAGATAATGGACAACTGATGCACAACTGCTGCATGTAAAAAATTCAGGTAGGACTTTCATGCAAATTTTGAGAATTAACATTTTAGTCTATGGCCCTCAAGTTGCATGAAAGTCAGAATTAGTGCATGAGCTACTTTGAAGTGGCTGCAATTTTAAGTCGCACATATATATGAACGTTATCATTGGAAAATATGGGGTAGGACATGGGGGTATCAAGTCGGATGACAAGTCCTTCAAGTGTGAATGGACACTAAAGCTCACTTTTTAGGACACAGTGGGGAAGTGTTAGCAAATCAAATGGGTTTCATGGCAGTCTATGACCCCATTGAAGAAATTATTTATTGCCTTCAGGACAGCAAACAAATGAAATTGGCATCACCACAATAAGGTAGAAAGAGGGAAAAAAAAATGCTGTTAGATTCTAACCCTACCCTATTCTACTAAAATGTGGCTTGTAGCAAAAAATTCAAATGGGGCTGAAAAGACAGATATGCTCTAATGGTATGCAGAAATAACAGGTCTGAATAAAAGTTCATGAATATGTGTGGCTACGCAACCTCAGTGGCAGCTACACATGTGTATTAGAAGCACAATTCCTTAATGATTACATTTTTATTTAATTACAGACCACTTTGCACTGCAGCTCAACTTACGATTAATCCTAATTAGCGAAGGGCGCTGTCTAGTTCTGTATTCCATAATGAGGTCCACTGTTGAGTTCTGAGCTGGTTGTTTTTACATTGTTTAGGTTTGCTTTGGTCACAGATATTCTGATAACCTGCTCTTAACATGAATGAGCAACTGGGAAAAAACAGATTTTCTATCAAAATTACAGGTTTTATCTTTTCACTTGGTAAAGAAGTTCTGACAAATGTAGAGTTAGATTTAACAATACAGACTGCTGAGGAAGCTCAGCAAATAGTGGTCAATGGCTTTGTTGGTAAAGCCAAATATAATCCCATTGCTAACCCTAGCCCTTTGTTTTCTAACTAAACCAAATGATCGCTATGTCAGCATTGATATAGTGAACAAAGACTTTGCTGACAAACAATGCCATGCCATGTCAGTGACAAATGCCAATGTATTTGTTCCTAGATGCACTTGACAACCATCAAATGAATTAATGTATGTATATTATCTACATAATTACATTGGTCCAGCTTGGATGGTATATAGTATACCATATCTGACCGATGTTCCTGGAAGCTGGACATCACTAAAGTGGACACCACGACTCCAGAGATCTTCGCTTGCTTCCGGGTCCTGTGCTGAGCGGCTGGCTCTATGCATTCTGTACAACGGAGGACGGCCACTCAGCACAGGTGTCCTTCAGAGAATGCTTCGCATTTTCTGAATGAATGAAAATTGATCTCTGATTGGAGAAGGTGGGGAAGTGACATAACACTCTCCACCTCATTCAATCAGAGAACACGTTGTAACCCACAGAAGCAATTTATAAACCCCCCCCCCCCCCCCGAAAAAAAAATAAAAATAAAAAAAAAACACTAATTTAAGCTTTCCCATTAATTCAAATGCATTTTGGCCAATTTTTAGTGAAGCCAAAAATCAGATCTGAAAGGGTCTACATTCATATCAACAGTTTCATTCTGACAATCCTAAAATCAGATAAGATAGTTTTTTTTTTTTTTTTTTTAAAGAAGGTTTATTTGGTGTTTTTTTTTTCAGTAAAAATAATACAATATTCAGTATGATTTCAGTGAAATTAAATGATGCAATAGACAACTTGACCTGTGAATAAATGATACAGATCATCATAATGGGAAAGTGAGGGTCTACATGAAAAGGTATGGGGGGGGGGGGGGGGAAGGAGGGTAAATAGTGTTTTTTATTGTCTAGGTTTCTACCCATATACCACACACACACTGCTTCAAACCAAACTACCACTGGAACATTTTTATGTGATTAACTGCTGTAGGGACGTTAGGACTGTAAGCTTCTCTCAGAGAGGGATTGACGTGAATGGTGTCATGTTGTCTGTAAAGTTATTCATATTATGGCACCAAAAAATGTAGGGAACAAAAAAAAAAAAAATATTATATATTATGGTACATATTTTGTTTATGCTTTACTAGGATTTGTGTGGCTTAACACTGTATAGCCACACGTATTTTGGTCTGGGCCTATTTCCTGATATCCAAATAATTAGATTAAAATGTGCAAGAATGTGTCTAGACAAATGTAAGTAGATATCCAATGATCCTATACTTAAAGAGGAAATGTTTACATAGAATAAGGATGAATGGGTCTACTTACTGTGCACACTAAAAGCAGACATTCAGTATTTTTTTTCAACTTTCCCTTCTTTCTTCTGCCCTTGTTGTTTTAACTTTGGATAGTAAAAAAAAAAAAAAAAAAAAAAATTCTGCCAGTTAATACCTTATACAGCCCACTTTCTTTCTTGTCTGGTCATTAGCCTAGGCTTATAACATCATGCAGAGCTCTCTCTCTCTCTCGTGAGAGTTTGCCAGGAAGGGAGGGGGGGAGTCATAAGAGGGCCAATGAGAGCTGCAGGGCTGCAGAGTTGGAGGTGTGCCTGTGTGTGTCTGTGTAAATCCATGAAGTGAACAGGCAGCAGCATCAGCTGCCCACAGTTAAAATGGCTGCAGCCAGACTCAGTGGAGGGAGATTTCTGCAGCATATTTGGCAGTACAGAATCACAGTATATATAAAATAGTATGCAAAGTGGTTGGAAGAAAGCTTCAAAATGGCAAAAATGTTTTTATTACAAAATTATGTGAGCAGACTGCAGTCCCTCTTTAAGCAGGGTATAAATAAAAATGCCATAAAACTATCCCCTATTTTGTAGACGCTATAAATTTTGCGTAAACCAATCAATATACGCTTATTGCGATTTTTTTTTTACCAAAAATATGTATAATACATATCGGCCTAAACTGAGGAAAAAAATTGTTTTTATATATATTTGGGGGATATTTATTATAGCAAAAAGTAAAAAATATTGTGTTTTTTTTTCAAAATGGTCGCTTTTTTGTTTATAGCGCAAAAAATAAAAACCGCAGAGGTGATCAAATACCACCAAAAGAAAGCTCTATTTGTGGGGGGAAAAAAAAAAAAAAAAAAGGACATCGATTTTGTTTGGGTACAATGTCGCACAACCGCGCAATTGTCAGTTAAAGCGACGCAATGCCGAATCGTAAAAAGTGCTCTGGTCAGGAAGGGGGTAAAATCTTCCGGGGCTGAAGTGGTTAAAGTGCATGAGCTTCTTTTGCATGACAAACATGCATATGAATGGGCTGTCCTATGCACAAGTGGAATGTGAAAATGATGCACACAAAATTGCAAGCGGGACTGCTTGTTCCCGATACGTAAAAGGACCAAAGGGTGTAATCGCACCTGTGAAGGCACCCTGTCAGTGGTCACATGCAAGAACCCAAGAAGACGGCTCCCACAGCTAATCACGCTCACTTGCATGTAATCTCTTAAGCTGCGATCGCATAAGAGTGATCAGCCCTGGATGCAGACTGATTGCGTCCGGGGCCGATCACTCGCATGTGATCGCAGCACGAAAATTAGGATTAACAAAATTAGACCAAAACCAGACAGGAACATGAGATTTTTTTGGATAATAGCAGTCATAGACATTTTGTAATGTCTGCTCTTTGGAAAACCTTTTGGTTTCAACTGTGGTACTATTTAGATGCTTAGAAGGTATTCTCTCTTGACTGTGGTGTACAAAGATTTCTCATTTGAAATGGACTGATTCTTTAAATCTATTGATCACCATTTATTAAAAACTTACAAACGCATTTTGCCGTACACCGTGAACTTACACACCGAATACACGAGTAATCAAGAAGGAAATTCATGCAGCTCATTTCGCTATATTCCAAATAATCACTGGACTGCTTGATAGCCAGCTGTGTAAATTAAATGAAGATTGAAAATCAAGTTTTTAAAAAGGCGGAAAAAAAAGTTTTCATTTGCACCAAAATTACCAATTAATAATAGAAAGACAAAACTCATAAAAACGTTGGGAAGTGCAATGGAAGAGATAAAACTGTTGAGAAAAAAAAAAAATGGAGTGCTAAACACAAGTGGAAGTTGGAGATAATCGCAACAGAGCCATAAAAATGTAATTTGAAATTGTAAAAGAATGTACTGAATGTGAAATTAAAAACCCTGTGAGACACATTAATGATCCTTACAAAATCCAAAAATAGAAAAACGATAACTAAAAGCATTTCAGCACTTTATCTAGTGACAGGAGCCACTCACACACACTGCCATAATGCTTCACAAAAATAAAGTTCTCTAGATCCAGAACAAAAAAAAAAAACACATCACCTTATAAGTAACCAGATGAAAGGTTTATGTATTGGTGAGATTACATGAATGCAGTCAGAAATCTTATACTGCAGGTTTATACATCTTCCACTCCCTAATGCTCCTGCCACACACATATCCACGTTAATGTGAATTGTAGTAGTCCATGTTGTCATTAATACCTGGATAGGAATCTTTAACCTGCTAAATGCAGTTTGTCAGTGTGCCAAATTAGGAGCTACACTCAAATGTTAAAGTACAACTCCAGACAATACTTTTTTGGTTACCAGTTTAAGGCCCCTTTCACACTTATACGACTTTTCCCACGATTTTGTACTGCAAAATCGCATGATAAGTCATTCTCCATGATTTTCAATGTCTACCATTCATATTGGCACGACTTGTACTCGTGCCGACTTCAAAGTAGTCCCTGCACTACTTTGGTCCAACTTCCATGCCAGTTGATGTTCATAGACCTCAATGTTAAACCCTCAAGTAGCATGCAAATCGTACCTGAATAATATAGACATGATTTCAGTACAACTTTGTAAGCACAAGCTGAGGGTCAAAGTATTTGTAAACCCCAACCCTGTAAAGTCGTACAAAGTAGTGCTGATCCAAATCACGGCAAAATCGCACAAAATCGCTGTAAAAATCGCGTGACTTTGAAGCCGCGCACGATTTTTCTGCGTTTTGGGATCAGTACTACTTTGTACGACTTTACAGGGTTGGGGTTTACAAATGCTTTGACCCTCAGCTTGTGCTTACAAAGTCGTACTGAAATTGTGTCTATATTATTCAGGTACGACTTGCATGCTACATGAGGGTTTAACATTGAGGTCTATGAACATCAACTCGCATAGAAGTTGGCCCAAAGTAGTGCAGGGACTACTTTGAAGTCGGCACGACTTAAAGTCGTGCCAATATGAATGGTAGTCATTGAAAATCATGGCGAATGACTTGTCATGCGATTTTGCAGTACAAAATCATGGGACAAGTCAAATAAGTGTGAAAGGGGCCTAAGTTAGAGTCTGGGAACATTAGAACCTCAGTCAGGTTTTTAAAGCTAAATTCTATTTTTTTTTATACACACTTTACATAGTTCATGTGGGCCAAGCTGGCCCACATGAACTATGTCCCTTACTATCGGTAACATGTGAGGCTGATGGATGTGCGGTATATAACACTGTATGTAGCTGAGGCTACATATAGCATATTGCAATGTCTTTGGGGTTCGAACCAATACTTCCAGTCTCATACCAGGAACACAGTAAAGTCCTATCATAACGGCGCTCAGCCATTCATAGAAAGGGATGTATTCTAGCATTGAATACAAAGCTTCCTCTGAATGGCAGTCAGAGAGGTAGGCTGATGATGTCACAAACTCAGACTCAGCCAATTAGAGGAAGCTTTGTATTCATTGCTAGAATACATTGTTATCTCTGAATGGCTGCTGTCATAGAATCTATTGTGTTCTGGGTATAAGAAAGGAAGTCTCGGCTCAAACCCAGAACACAGTGCGGTGTGCTGTATGTAGCCTCAACTACATACAGTTTATACCGCACATCATTGAGGGACATAGTTCATTTGGGCAAAGCTGGCCCAAACAACTATGTAAAGCGGGGTGGATAAAAATCCAGAATTAATTTTTTTTTTTTTTAAATCTAAAGAAAAAAAATAAAAAAAAAAAAATCAGATTTTTTTTCAATTTAAATCTGATTTTATTATACTTAAAGTGGCTTTTTTCGATTTCTATCAAATTTATTTTAATAAAATGCTTTCCGAGTAAAAATCTAAAGATATTCTTCTATTTAAGATACATTAATAACTTAGTTTATTCAGCATGAAATGGAGCCTAGTTATGTAGCATGAGGCTGTATATTTTGCAATATTAAAATTTTTTGTAAACTCATTCAATGAATCAAAGCTCTGCAAGCTGAGATAGCATGCACTGCATTGATGCATTCACACAATTTCACAGTAACCATGAGATAAAAACCAAGTTCATGAATATTCCTTTATCCCATTGTTTTGCAGATCTATGTACACCTCAAACAGTGTGACTGAATCAGTTCTGATATCGCTGTTTTACTAACCTGACAGCTTATTATTCTAAATAGGAAACCCTGATTTTGTTTTAAATATATTTAAGATTCTAACTACCAGCAAGAATGAGTCCTTACATTTAAAGAGCACCTGTCATTTCAGATCTATCATGGCAGCGCCTGTTAGCATCCACTCACCTGCTGCCGCCACATCCCTCACCTTGTTGTGTCACTGCCGCATCACCACCTGTCCCATTAAAGTGAATGGGACTGTCGGTAAGTCAACAGCGGGTCAGAGGAGGAGCCGCTGCGGGACAGAGATGACAGTCGCTCTTTAAAAATTATGATTTAAATCAAGCCTTTTTACTAGTGATTTAAGTTGACTTGATTTAAATCAAATCCACCTTGATGTAAAGTGCATGAAAAGATGGAGTTCAGCTTTAATGCTGAGGTGTTGGTGGATAGACGTTCTCGGTACAGCGTCAAAGTTAAATGTTTTGGTCCATTTCCCTTCACTGTCAAGAGGACAGATAAAATAGAGACACACTTTATTGTTCATGTATGCAAGAGCAAAGGCCCGTATATAGCTAGAGTCATTTTGTTTATGCGTCTGAGGCACTGTGGAGCTGCGTGCAGTCAGCCTATGCTAGTCAATGGCGACAATGTGGCTATATCGACTCGCTGGCACATCCCAGTTTGACAGGTACGCAGGGAAGGTTACACAGTCTGAACACAGGCCATGTGCATTCGGAGGACCATGCATCCATCCCTATATGCCTGACAAACTCAGACACATGGGCGAGTCTGTACAGCCGCTATGTCTAAACCACCTATAACAGGCTTCCTTTGCACGCAGCTTCAGGGACAAACTGTTTTGCAGCCATGTGAAAGAGCCTATAATACAAAGCTATGGATAAACCAAAAAAAACTAATAGAAGAGCTGAAATACCTTCTCAGGAGAAAAGGCCGCACTAGGTTCCTTCAAGTGCCACCAACGCAAGCAAAATAAAGGCCAATCATTTGGTCAGCAGGTCCTATGTTCTCATTATCTACTTGATGCAGCTCCTCTTGACACCTCTTTGGGGTTTAATATGTTTTCACACAAGATCAAAACACCTTTCACATCCAGTCAACCCTAATTTGACAAATCAGAGTCATGTGACTGCAGGCTTTGCTTCTCTTATCGGACACACAAACTGCATTCTTCATCAGGTGAACTGTGACAGCTGGAGGCATCCATTGGACACTATGTTCGGTGGCTGTTAAAATTTCTCCAACAAGCATCTATGTCAATAGCAACCTATATTTGTCTGAGGAAATCGATGGTCTTTGATATGTAAATGTACAATGGCTCAGGAAACATATTTTGGACTACTTGGAATGGGATATGGCACTTCTCAAACTATGGTGATAAATAAACCCTCCATTCCAAGTCTGCTCATCTGCGTATTAAAATAAAGAATTTGTTGAAGTGAAAAAGAAGAACAATTATTTTCCTGCAGTGCTATTGCTAAAGCCTTCATACTAAAAATAATGCATCCCGCTGGGTCCTATCTTTGCTATGCTAATCAGCTGAAGCCAATTAAAAATTTCTTTTTAAACTTTGGCTAATGGAACTATTAAGAAACACAAGTATAATCGTATCCAAGAGTTTCTTTTCTTCTAAATACGGGGTATTAGATTTCCCCACTGAGTGCTGGGGAGGCTGCCCCATCTAAAAAGGAACACTGAGGGTTGCCTTCTTTTAACAAACATTTGGGCATCAGAGGGATAAACAGGATTGTAGGATGTTCATACCATTCTTCAGCAAGATCAGGAAGGTGCCTTATAAATGTAATCACTGCTTATATTCTGGCAGTAAGGTCTCGTTCACATGGTCTGCTCTGTGTGTACACCCATGCAAAGGGCCATCTTCACCTGCATGGGAAGCATCAGTGTCCCATGCAAGCCTATTGGGATGCAACAGCTGCCCATACAGAGCCTTTGATCCTAATTTAACAGCCGTGCAGGTGTGAGTGCATGCCAAAGCACACGGTCACATCTTGGCATCTTGTGCGGGCAGATTCCCTTCACTCAGGTGTACGCACAGATACGCCCCTGTGAATGAGGCCTAAACAATCTTGTTGTCTCAGTATGGCAACTTCAGAACGGCAATCTATGTACATTTTCCTACATTCTGACAGTTTTTATACTATGAGGTCTACTAGGCATCAGCAAACCACATCCTTCGAATCATATTCTATGGTGGTCTCAGCCATACAATTCAACATTTTAAAGGAAAAGTAAGGTAAAGTATTTACATTTCCTTACTGACAAAGCTGACCAAAAACCAATGAAATACAACTTATGAAGATTTAAAGCGTGTCTCCTGAAAATAATATTAGCTAAACAGGTTCCCAACTGCAGAAACATTTTACGAGATGTGTTTTAACCATCCAAAATGAACGACAAAACGGCCAAACTGCATTATATATGCTAGACCGCTGAAACAGATTTCATTAGTAAAAGACATAAAAACATAACATTGGCAAGGTATTTCCATACGAAGAAGTCAATGCCAATTTTCTTATTTAACCCATACAATTAACATGTTACAGTGACCAGTAGAACAGCAAGAGGTGCTGACCTTAAAATTGCCTAGAAAAATCCAGCACGATTGTTTGCCCGCTCTCCTGAGAATAATCAGATGGGTGTGTTGCTTGGTATTCACATGCTAGCCGAACCAACTGCACATACCTTACACTTCACATCCCTGCAGATCCATTTGGCCATTGAGAGCAAGAAGAATTACCTACAACTTGGAGCTTACACCGTAATCTCACCATACAATGTCACAATGCTGGGTGCCCGAGAGGCCAATCACAAGTGTCAATATAAAAAGAGTATTTACACTTCCAATTCAGGTATTTCCCTTCTCTCTGGCTGTCCAAATGAAATGATTGGGTAATATAAGCATATATAGGAGGCAGTGCAAGTGTTGCTTTGTTTTGGGCAAAGCACAGGTGTGCTTTATTTATTTATTTAAGGTACTTATATAGCGCCGTCAATTTACACAGCGCTTTACATATACATTGTACATTCACATCAGTCCCTACCCTCAAGGAGCTTACAATCTAAGGTCCCTAACTCACATTCATACATACTAGGGACAATTTTAGACAGGATCCAATTAACCTACCGGCATGTCTTTGGAGTGTGGGAGGAAACCGGAGTACCCGGAGGAAACCCACGCAGGCACAGGGAGAACATGCAAACTCCAAGCAGGTAGTGTCATGGTTGGGATTCGAACCAGTGACCCTTCTTACTGCTAGGCGAGAGTGCTACCACTACACCACTGTGCTGCCCGTGTGTATACATTTTATTTACATCTGAATTTATTTTAAATCCTTTAAGTTGCAAATGAAGAAATAAACATGTCAATCTGGTCATCAGACTTTTACAGCATGGCAGAAAATTTCAGTAGATACAATAAGCTACAGGTGTTACCAGGGACCCCTAGATAGATGATATGCAGACTACCACAGAAGACACGCATACACATGTCTAGAAAAAGAAACATGTATTAGCAATAAAAAATATAATGGAATGGCTAATACACCAACTACCAACCTTTTCTGGAGAAAAAATTCTGGCTTGGGCTCTCATGTGTGCAAGTAATCTGACCTGCAGACTAGACATTTTGACTAAAGCAGCATTTTCTATAGGTATTAAGCCGGCCATAGACACAGAAATGGAAGGAAAATGGCTCCATTTCCCCATCAACACTAATCCCTCCAGCAGAGCTATTGTGTTCTCCCAGCGGGGAAAGCCACCTCCACCGAGAGAATACAGCGATTACTGCTAGTGTCTATAATAGTCTCCATCAATAATAATCGCATGTAAAAGTGGACATGCTGGTTGTACCCAAGTAGCTCATCAACTTGGGTACATTCAGCCTGCCCATACATGGTTGGAATCTTGTCCGGTTCAAAAGAGATTTGAATTGTCTATGACAGGCTTTAGTCTTCATTTATCCACCTCTAAAAGTCAAGCAACTTTGCTTTCAGCTAGAATTTGAGCATCAGACTGCTTTAATTACATTTTGCCCTCTTGCTTAGGCCAGCCATACATTGTTCAAATTTCGGCCGGTTCAGCAGGAACTCGAACTATTAATGGGCACATTCAATGTACCAAGTTAATTGATCAACTTGGGTACAACCAGCCTGCTGGATTCGCTGGGGGGACGGCTACCTCTGCCCGCCCCCACGGAGATAAGGCAATTGCTCGGCAGGAACGATTCTCCTGTCAACACAATGTTGATGGGAGAATCGTGCAAATTTCTTTCCTGCAACTTGTGGTTGTAGGAAAGAAATCCGCACCATCTATAAGCTGCCTTAGAAAGGAGAGAAAAAAAAAGTACCAATGTATTCTCCTTTTTTTGCTGCAGTCTCTTTAAACTCATATTGAAAGTGGTTTTATCTTAAAATTGGCCAGGTTTATTTTTTGCGGTTTTATTTTATTTATTTTTTGGGGGGGGACAGGATCACCACAAGTGTTTCGTCCCGTTTTATAAATGAGGTCCAAACCTGACATGCACTTGCTCTATTCAAATAGAAGAATCAGACATCGTTGTTAATCCTAATGTGGTCACCAGCTCTATGGGAAATAGAAGCTGACTGAGCATCATGGGGAGATGTAGTCCAGCAATCGCTCAGTTATCCAAACCGACAGTCTGAGCACATCGTATTGTTCGGCAGTTACTCCCTCACTTTCGCTTTATGGCCGCTTTTAAAACAGCTCTCTTTCTCAAATAAAAGTTTCAAGATGTAAGAATATTTGAATAAAAAGTGTTATCAGGAGAATTACATCTAGAATGAGCCAATTCTTTTTAGGAGAACATGTCTAAACTCCATGATTCAGAGACAGCTTGGCAGCTTATTTGAGGGAGAAAGAAGCAGAAAATAAAATGATTGCAGCAATAAAACTTTGGCCGGGAAGCACTGGACTCTAGGTGAGATGTTCCAGCCGCAGCAACGGGGTGGTCTGGGAGGGTAATAGATTATAGTACAGCAGTAATAAAACACTCTGGACTTCATTTATCAAAATGTTTTAAAAGGAAAAAGTAAGGCCCCATTCACACTTGAGCTCAGCATCTGTGGTTGTTATAGTTCTTTTTTGTACAGGCATTTTTGCATGTGTTTTTACACTTCAGCAAGTTTTTCTTTAGCTTATGGAAAGCTAGTTACTAGGTATTTTACTGGCCATTTTAAGCACTTTTTTCCCCAAGTGCTTGCATTAAAGTCAATTGGAGCCAAATCATGCAACTATGCCCCCAAAAGCAGCTCAATCACTTTTTCTATCACACATCAATGTGACATTATTTCTTCCACATACTGGCACATTATCACAGACTTACCTGTACACAGAGCCTTCCTACGCATTTCTGGCACAACTCTCCGGCGCTGCCACCTTCACCTGATCTTCCTTCCAGGTTCGCGTGCTCCGGCTTTATGAATGGCTGGGGCCGCTAAGACATCACTCCTGCATTTGTGCACGGGATGCCTCGGCTCCGGCACAGAGCTGAGGCTAGATTCACACCACTGATGGATGCGGCTTGCAGCAGGAGTCCGATGCGTCCCTGTTCTCCATTTCAAGGACGAATCCGGGCCGAATTTGTGCCTGAATTCGGCCCTGAAACAGAGCTAAGGACGCACGTTCCTGTGCAAGCCGCTCGGTAGCCGCAAGGCTCCATAGAGAGTCAGTCACAATCTCCTGTCATGTGAATTGGATGCAGGGGAAACCCACATCCAATTTGCATAGGTGTGAACCCAGCCTGAAGGTCCAGCACGATATGCTGTCCCTCAGAGTGTATGCTCCGGTGACATTACCGGCTGCATGCTGTGTGAATATTTCCTAAACAGTGCAAATTTAGGAGATATTGACTGTACCTAAAAGAGGAGCTTGATTCCACCTTAACAAGCAAATGCATAGATTATGGTAAAAAAAAAAATAATAATAATAATAATAATAATAATATGAAAGGACTACCACTGGTGCCTTGCAGCAGTGCAAAAGTCATAGCTTGTTGGATCCTCAGATTATATAATACCTTTAAATGTGTCTGCAGCTGTCATTCAGAATTCCACAGAGAAATAAAAAATATGGGGTTGCTGCAGCACGTCAATAAAAACAATTTTGCTTTATTAAAAAGAACAAAAAAAATATTAAAAACAGCAGAAATTGCTGAAAAGATTTTTTTCAGGTATAGAGTATGAACTAAAAAAAATCAGCTGTCTGTGGCTGTATGTAATCCCACACCAATTGTGTCAACTATCCACGTGACATTCAACTTGCAGCTACAGGCCACCAACATAATCACTCGTTTTCTTAAAAATAACTGCACTCAAGATACAAAATAAAGCAAATATATACATATTTTTCTCTACTATAAGGCCAGGTTCACATAGGTCGCGGTTCACAGCATGGGGTCCGGTGCGTTTTTTATACACCAGTTCAGATCCAAATTTTTGATTGAATTTGCACCTGAACCGGACCCAGATATATACAGGACCCTTCAGCAATCCAGACCATGGCCACCCAAGACCTGTGTGAAGCGGCTCTATTCGGAGCCAGTCACACTCGCCTGTCAAGCGAATTGGATGCAAGGAAACCCGCATCCAATAAGCATATATGTGAACCCAGCATCAAAGTCAATTTTCCTGGAATCTACACACCAAGTAGCCATTACCAACAATTCAAAATCAATCAGGTGTGGATTCTGCCTATCCATATACACAGTGTTGGAAACTCCTCACTAAATCCTCTAGGAAAAAAAAAAGTAAAAAAAAAAAAAAAAAACATAATTCGACAATAGATAAGCAATAGAAGACTTTCATCTGGATTGTAACTTTAACTGTAAAAGTTCAAATTGAAAGTGAATTTCTCCCTATACCATGCTGTTTACGTTATGTCTTTAGTTGTTCTAAATCTTTATTGATAAACATAGATAATCAATACTGATTTATTACTCACGCAAGATAAAACATACTAATTGTTGTAGTAGTTCTCCCATTAAACTCTCAGAAAATAGCAGTTACCTCCAGTGAACGTACAGTAGATCTATAGACACAGGCAGTGGATATCAAAAGAAAATCCTGAACATTCAAGTAAACATGGAGCTTGGCACACCACTTAACACTACACAAGCCTCCCTATTGGGCAGGGAGAATTACCATCACATTTAGCCCACGTTCACATGGACCTGATTTGGCATCCAAATCAGCAGCTATTGCTGGCAATAGCACCGTCCGAATCGGTGCACCGCTGACTTTGCACCACCGCACTGATTCCCAAAATACAATGTAGGTTATCTATGTTCTAACTGACAATACCTGCCATGCCAATTGTTTGCACAATAATAATGAACTTGTAATACTGATGTTTGTTATTTGATACTAATTTTGTATACTCGCTTTGTAGAGACTTTATACCCATGTGAATCTATAACAAAACCTCTGAAGAAGGACTCTCAGTCCACAACATGTAAGGTATTATATGCTGTATTGACCACCACTAGTCCACTTTGCTATAGGACAGTGACCAGTTCATACAACTGTATCATTCTGGGTACTGGTATAATGTTCTTATGTTCAATGTAAATGTTTTATATCCAGACTTTTATCAAAGTTTAATAAATAAAATCATTTTTACTCTTTATATTCCTTGCTTTTGGCCTATTAAAGACCCTAAGGGGTTCCTCTCACCGTGCCGTTGGCACTATGTGCTTTTTTACCCATAAGTAGTTCCTGCACTACTTCTGACAACTTCGGGGGGCAATTTCAATAGACCCCTGTGCAGGAACCCACACAGATATCGGTCAAATCACCCCCGAAGTCGGACTGACATGCGGGTATGAAATCATGCTTCATTTGTCCAGTTGAACTCGCACAATTTCTAACCCGCAGTCAGTGTGAACCTGGACTAAAGGACCTGTAGGGAGGTTTGAGAGGTGAGAAAAAGGGTCACACTAAACTTTTACAGCAAAAAAGTTCCAGACTTGCCTATAAATCCAGTTAGCTATATAACTAAAGTTCCAGAAGTGCCATGCTGCATGGCCAACGACAGAGGTACATCCATACTTGCCCTCATACCTGATGTCTCAACAAGCACATAAAAGGTAAGGAAACACAAAGACTAGAAGACTTTGCATGGGATTATTAAAATAATAGCATCCTAAGGTAGGCATTCATTGAACAGGTATAGAAGTCTGGTACTGGAAGGTGCCTACAACAAACATTGTAAATGCACAAAAAAAAAAAAAAATAATAAAATAAAATTTAAAAAGAAAAAACAAAAAAACAAAAAAAAAGGAAATAAAGGGACCTGACAGAAACTGGCAGCTAAAAATGATCTTGAACACAGTCACATGAGACAAAATTTGATTATAGTTTCCTATAAGCTGTCCTTTAAGGGTATGTAAATCCACTGATTGAACATCTCTAATGTGGTCCCATTTGGTCTATTAATAATTGAAAGCATTTTGTTATATCTGTTTAAGACGTTCAAAAATATTTCTGTTGACCTTGCCGGAAATTTCTGAGCTGATAACTTTTCCTGACTATGTCTCTGCTTGTGCCGACTGTAATCAGTACATTGTTTTCTGACTCTACAAACCCCACCCTCTATGCTATGGACAATAGGAGAGGGGTGCGGTTTCATAGTGCTATCATCTGGTTTCTGTTGTTCCTTGTACAGCACAATGAATCAGTGTAGTCCATTCTAGGACAAAAGTGTGTTATTGGCAGAAACGCCAGGTGAAAATGAAGGCAGAAAAAAGCTTGAAAAAAAACGAATGCAGCCATCACATCTAAGAACTGGTAAATTCCACATTTGTTTTTAAGTTTAGATATGCTTTCATTTTTTTCTGTTATGCGTTTTCTTTTTTTCCATGATCACAAGATGGAAAGAATTGTAGTAGCACTCTACCTGTTTATTATTGCAGCACATATTGTTTATTCTATGAAGACTGCAGCAATGTCTAATGACACCCAGTGCCAACTACTAGGCAAGTGTTACTGTAGGATGACAGCAAAGTAACAATAATGCTGAAATTGTTTATAGAAGTATTCTTTAGTGTTTTTTCCTGTGCCTGAAATATTTTGGACAATGTGACGCTTTCCACTAGAAGTCATCATTAGGCAAAAGCATCAGATCTACTTCCTGCTCTTCCCAAAGATGATGGCTTTACTTTATGGGGGGGGGGGGGGGGGGACCTTGTCTATTTTTACATATTTCCCAGAAAACAAACATACTGAACGTGGTAGCAAAGGCAGAAGTTTTTTTTTTTTTTACCTTAATGCATAATTAATGTAAGGTAAAAGACCTTACAAAAGAAGCTCCCCCAGTCACCCCTTAAACAATTACTTGAGTTCTGTATCGACTCAGTGCTGTGCCCGGCTTCAGTTCTTCTTTCTCTCACAAGCTTCAATGAGAGCAGAGGGAGCCATTGGCTCCTGCTACTGTCAGTCATATCATGCGAGGAGAGAATGGGGGGGCGGGGCTGAGCCACACTGTATGTGTGTCTCTATGGACACACACAGCCCGGCTCAAGATCGCACCCACATGTCTGCCCCCCTAGCAAGCTGCTTGCTAGGGGGGCAGACACAGAAGTGGAGGAGCCAAGATGGCCAGAAGGGGATCACAGAAGGAGAAGTTCAGGGCCACTCTGTACAAAACCAATGCATAGAGCAGGTATATATAACATGTTTTTTTTCCCTTGAAATAACAACCAACCTTTACAGGCAATGAAAATGTAAAATTGACATGCTCTGCCATTTCTGATGACCTCTGAAAAATCTCTGTGCCTGTCAGTAATATGGATCCTCTGCCTACAATACATCGAGTCCCTGAAAAAAACCCTGGAAAAAGCATGCAGCAAATTAAAGTGATTGTAAAAGCAAAAGGTTTTTTTATCTTTATGCATTCTATGCATGAAGATAAAAAAAAAAAAAAAAAAAAAAAAAAAAAAAAACTTTGTGTGTAGCAGCCCCCCAATCACTTACCTGAGCCCCATCTCTCTCCAGCAACCTCCACGAATGTCTAAGCTGCCTGGGACATTCCTCCTGATTGCTTGACACAGCAGCAGCGCCATTGGCTAGCGTGGCTGTCAAAGTCAGCTAGCCAATCAGGGGAGAGAGGGGGAGGGGCCAGGCCGTGGTAGCTCCATGTCTGAATGAAGACATTGAGCTCAGGCTTGGCTCAGGTGCCCCCATAGCAAGCTGCTTGCTGCGAGGGGACTCAAAAAGAAGGAGAGGCCAGGAGCTCTGAAAAGGGACCTGAGGAGAGGAGGATCCAGGCTGCTCTGTGCAAATCCACTGCACAGGTCAGGTATGTATGTTTGTTATCTTTATCTTAAAAAAAAAAAATGAATCTTTACAATCACTTTAAGTCAAAAGAGAAGCCAGAGGTCCCAATCTGCATGCTTACATTAGGTCAGTGACTAAAACAAATTCAAGCACATAAAGCCCAACTCTTGCCAAAACTTCTGGGAGTCACCCAGAGGAAGGACCGATCCAGAGAGTAAAAACGGAAAAGGACCTGAAGCAAATAAAAGCAGTTGTATAGGGGTTTTTTTTTACTACTATAATAAACATGGTATACTTACCTGCTCTGTGCAATGGGAGGGTGGCAAAACCACAGCTCTGCCACCTATTTTTATCGCCCACCTGCTCCACCATGTGAAAGACCCCATCCTGCCTAAGAGGACAGCAGCAGGACAGGAATGGGTTCTAACCTTTCCTTTATCCTATCCCAAACTTGAAAAAAGAAAAAAAAGTTTTAGCTTGACGTCTACTTTAAAAATGGACTCCTGGAAACTTCTGATTATCACCTTAGACAATTCCATTATTCTATCAGGTAAGACAAAGGCCATCTTAAAATTTCATCAGTGGCACCTCTGCAGGTAATATAGTCTGCTCTTCATCTCTTTATTTCCCATATTATACTATTAAAAGAGGAGTACAGGCAAAGCTTGTTTGTACTTCTCCTGTGGATTCGTTCTCCACTTCTGTGACCCATTTTCAGCTGACAGCAAGCTTAAGCCCGCCATCAGCTGAAGTCACAGAGCCGGTCCAGGCTTGGGCAAGAGCGCAACAATGAAGTTGGGATGCGCTCACATGCCTGGACTGACACCCGGCTCAGCCTTTGGTGCCAGGTGCGAGCCGCTGAGATCCTGAGCCGGCCACTCCCGCCCCCTCCACAACACAGCACTCCAGTAAGTGAGTGAACAGAGCAGACAGCGGTGACTGGCAGACAACGCTCCCTGCTCAAGGAGCTCTGAGAACTGAGCGATCAGCGGTGTCTGATCACTCCATTCTCAGTGTTCGAGCTGGCAGGGGACAGATGCAGCATTGGTCCAATGCTGTATCAACCTAGGCAAGTAAGATTCTGCAAAAAAAAAAAAAAAAAAGTCCATACCTCTCTTTTAATGTTACTGCTTTTTTTATGGACTCCTTCACTGCCTCCACTGTATGTAGGTATGTATGACAGGTACAGATTCCCTGGATATACACACAAAATCAGACACATCTCAAATCAGGTATACACAGAAGAAAACTGTAATTTTCTATATACCTGTAAGCATGATGTTCTGTGTTATTTACAGCTGACTGGATAACAATGGCAGTGTTTACATATCTAATTATCACTGGATCCCAGAACAACAGGCACCTGCATTCACTACGCCCTCCCATCCAGTCAGTAAATACACACTTAAATCAGTTGTGTAAGTATGATAATTAACAATTGCTGCTGCTTAAAGTGCATCTCTAGGCAAAATCTTTTTTTTTTTTTTCTTTTACATTTGGATATGAGGAAGGGTTAGGTCTTAGGCATTCATTTTTATGATGCATGTCTGTGTTCCCATCTGGAAGATTCACCCCCATACCTCCCAACTGTGCCTGATTTGGAGGGACTGTTCCCGATTTGGAGCAATGTCCCTCTTTCCTCATTTGTCCATCATTTTGATCTGATCTATAGAGTTGTACATAAAATGTGCTACTTCTCTTTTAAATATTATTTCCCAGTGCTAAACCTTTCATCCAATTTCTAAATTGCTGTATTTGTAAATTTCAAAAGCCAATATAAAAGGAATAGTAGCGGTAAAAAAAGCACTTATGGGTTTACCTAATCATTGTTTATATGTAATTCTCCTTTAAGAGGGAGTGTCCTATGACTAACTACCTAGTTTTAATAATAGGTGCCCTTTGTTCCCATCTCAAAAAGTTGGGAGGTATGCACCCCTCGATTTGTAATGGTCACCATTGTCCCTAAGGAGGAAAAGGTTGGGACAAAATCCAAAATATTAGATTTGTCTCCAGAACAAGAGATGAGGGGACCTCGCACCAAAGCTGTATGTGGATTTAGAGCCTACATAAAGCAGAATAGGGTGCACTCCAACCAAATGATAGGAGCAGAGTGGTTTTTTTTTTTTCCGGTCCAGTCCTGCTCAGTAATGGCTTTATAACGGCAGTATTAAAGCGGAGTTGCACCCAAAAATGGAACGTCCGCTTATACGCTTCCTCCCCCCTCTGGTGCCCCATTTGGCACCTTTCAGGGGGGAGGGGGAACAAGGGCCTGCTTTTGATAGGTCCCCTTTCCCACTTCCGGAGACAGGGCTGCAGGCCCAATCTCCTGGAAGTTCGGCCCCCCTCCTCCTTCCCCCCCCCCCCCCGCCACCGGATCAATTAGAAAGCGCAGCGTGCTTTGCGCATGCGCAGTAGGGAACCAGCTGTGAAGCCGAAAGGCTTCACTGCTGGGTTCCTTTACCAGGAATGGCGCTCGGGAGTCCATCCAATGATCGGCTGGGGTGCCGACATCCCGGGCTCCCTGGACAAGTAAGTGCCCTAATATTAAAAGTCAGCAGCTATAGTATTTGTAGCTGCTGACGTTTACATTTTTTTCACCCAGGCTGGACCTCCTCTTTAACCACACATGACTGACTCTTAGAAGCATGAGTACTCAAACCTAGAACAAAGATGTTGTTTTGCAGATTCTTGTCTCAATAAAGTGTTACTCCAGAATGTAATATTTCTAATATGTGCATGTTGTACCACGTACTTGTAATAAAAGAATTTTAAAAAAAAATTTAGCACTTAAATAAAAAAAAATAACAGAATAAAAAATACTCATTGGTAATCCTGCAATGAAGAACCTTGCTTCAGGCACTTCCTATTATAGAGTGAACATGCTTTGTCCGTCTTCTAATTGTGTTTCTATGCTGTCACCTTGTCACACATGTGGCCATATTAATGCAGATCATGCAGACAAGGTCCATGTAGACAGGAGGAAGGGAGGGGCTGCAAGAGACCAACAGAGCTGAGATGCAATACAGAGAGGGAAAAAAATGGGAGAACAAGCATTATATGAAAGAAATTTTAACTGATGACAAAGCACAGAGCTTTAACAACTAAATTCAGTTTGTTAAAGCTTTACCATCTTCTTTTTTGGGGGTGAGTTAATGTGCAGAACTTACACTTTGATCGCATTAATCCCACCAAGAGCAAATACTGGAAAGGTTTGACAGACAACCGCTTCACTTCTGCATCTTGTGCAATAACTAGGCCGTCCAGAAGTTAACGGGACCATGATAGGAAGCACATTAGAAGGGCTTATCACATGTGGGGATTTTCTGACATTTTGGAATCTCTCTTGTGACTGATTACCAATTTTTTCCTATGGTGAAAATGAGTACAGACCTCTCACTGCATATGCACTATATCTATCAGGCTGTGTTATTTTCCCTTGCTGGCTTCTATGTCCCAGTGTTCTGACAAAATACTAAACTCAGCAGAAAAGCGAACCACGTCACTTCGGGTTTCTTTAAAGCCACAGTAATTGGACATTTGGACAAATTTGTGTTTGGACACAACAGCGGCAACCGAGTGCAGTCCGGTATTGCAACATTTTGGTGTTTTCACAGCACAGCGGCTAACGGGGACAAAGTTGTCACAGCTTCGGAGGCGGCCATTTTGGTAGTTATTGTTGGAGCGGAGTGACAATCTCGGCTCCTAATGGTGTGCACCGGACTGTATTCGGTTGCCGCTCGAGTCCAAACACCTATTCCTGAAAATGTGAAATTACTGCTCAAAAATCTGCAATTAATGGTTTAAAGAAACCGGAAGTGGCGTGGTTCGAGATTCCGCCAAGTTGTGTATTTTGTCAGAACACCGGCGAGTACATAGCAGGTACACATAGCATTCTACACACCTGAATGTACACTGTACAACAGAGCCCACTGCTCTTCAAAAAAAAAAAAGTCTTTACTTAATGCAGGATGGAAAGGTTTCAGTATCACACCGCTTTGTTACAGGATGCTACCAATTTCATTGTAGAGGCAGGATCACTTTATAGCGGACCTATCAGTAACATCACAACTCTGCATAAATAAATAAAAAGCACAGCAAAATATACAGCAACAGTTGAACGTTATAACGGAAAGTTTTTTTTATAGTAGAACTCCAGTTTTAAAGGACAACTCTACCTTTGCTACAAGTTGTTCTGCATAATTCCATCCCTCATTAAGCATTTTTCATCCTCCCCCAAACTCCTATCTCCTCTACTACTCACGACCTCTGCTGTTGCAATAAGTATGACGTCTCCTCCCTTCCCATTCTTGAAGTCTCCTGGGAAACTCGTTTCACCCATCCTAGTAGGCTTAGGGGCAATCTCAGGCACACTAGGCATACGCTGGGCAAATTTGGGCACATTGCACCAGGCAAGCTTAGGCACACCATGCATGTGCAGACAAACAGCACCCCGATGATGTAAGAGAATGCAACAAAGGACCTGGCATGCACCAACAGAGCAGTCCATTAGACAAGAGGACACTAGATTTGATGGCCAAGCAAGTGTGTTTTTCAAGGACAACCCCACAGTCAAATGAATGCGGAACTTTAACCCAGTTAAGAACAATGAATGTTCTTTAACAATAGAACATAAAATCCACATTTATAATTATGCTACCAAAATGTAAATTGCTTCTAGTATTGCTCTTGTTTCTTCAGGCCACCATTTTGTTGAAGCCCAGAGCCAGCATTTCCTTATTGGAGACAATCTCTCCCCATCTCATTGGTCTCAAAAACTATTTTCTGTCATTTTCTTCCATTAAAATATGTGCATTTCCAGCCTTGATTGTATGTCTTTTCTCAACTAGCGAGATAAACTGACAGAAGTGTAAGGTCCCATGCACACTAGCTTATTTTTAATATGGTTGTTGCTTTTACAAATTAAATCACTGCCAGACCCTCTATTTTATGCAGCCATAATGCAGTTAGAGCTGCACGATTAATCGTTAAAGAATCATGATCTTGATTCAACCCCCCTCACAATCTTAATCCAGCATTTCCACGATTCATACAGAGCAGAGCCGTTCTCTGCTCACTCACAGCTGTCAAATAAGAAAAAATAAAAAAAAATAAAAAAAGAGCCAATGTATAGTAGTGAGTGTACATCTTGTATAACAGTGTAAATTTGCTGTCCCCTCAAAATAACTCGAAACACAGCCATTAATGTCTAAACCGCTGGCAACAAAAGTGAGTACACCCCTAAGTGAAAAATGTCCAAATTGAACCAAATTAGCCATTTTCCCTTCTCGGTGTCATGTGACTCGTTGGTGTTACAAGGTTTCAGGTGTAAATGTGGAGCAGGTGTGTTAAATTTGGTGTTTCTGTTCTCACTCTCTCATACTGGTCACTGGAGGTTCAGCATGGCATCTCATGGCAAAGAACTGAGGATCTGAAAAAAAAGAATTGTTGTTCTACATAAAGATGGCCTAGGCTATAAGAATATTGCCAAGACCCTGAAACTGAGCTGCAGCATGGTGGTCAAGACCACACAGAGGTTTAACAGGACAGGTTCCACTCAGAAAAGGCCTCGCCGTGGTCGACCAAAGGAGTGGAGTGCACGTGCTCAGCGTCATAGCCAGAGCTTATCTTTGGGAAATAGCCGTATGAGTGCTGCCAGCATGTACTGTGAAATACTGAAGCAGAGTATGATCCCCTCCCTTAGGAGACTGGGCCGCAGGGCAGTATTCCAACATAAAGACCCCAAACACACCTCCAAGACGACCACTGCCTTACTTAAAAAGCTGAGGGTAAAGGTGATGGACTGGCCAAGCATCTCTCCAGACCTAAACCCTATTGAGCATCTGTGGGACATCCTCAAATGGAAGGTAGAGGAGCGCAAGGTCTCTAACATCCACCAGCTCCATGATGTCATCATGGAGGAGAGGAAGAGGACTCCAGTGGAAACCTGTGATCTGGTGAAATCTGGTGAACTCCATGCCCAAGAGGGTTAAGGCAGTGCTGGAAAATAATTGTGGCCACACAAAATAGACACTTTGGTTCCAATTTGGACATTTTCACTTAGGGGTGTACTCACTTTTGTTGCCAGCGGTTTAGACAACAATGGCTGTGTGTTGAGTTATTTTGAGGGGACAGCAAATTTACAATGTTATACAAGCTGTACACTCACTACTTTACATTTTTTTGCAAAGTGTCATTTCTTCAGTGTTGTCACATGAAAAGATATAATAAAATATGTACAAAAGTGTGAGGAGTGTACTCACTTTTGTGAGAAAATACACATATATACACACACACACACACACACACACACACACACACATTTTATATACGGTATATATATATATTATATTATATATATAGTCTTTTTTTTTTTTTTTGCAGAGACCCTAGAGAATAAAATGGAGGTCGTTGCAGGTCTTTCAAATGCTTTTTTGGGGAAAAAGATTACACTTATTATTTGTTTAAAAAAAGGAAACAGTAAAGTTAGCCCAATTTTTTTATATAATGTGAAAGATGATGTTACGCCCAGAATCGTGAGAGAATTGTGATCTTTATTCTAAGCATAAAAATTATGATTCTCATTTTATCCAGAATCATGCAGCTCTATGCACAGTGTGTTTTTTTAAAACAATGCCTCTAAATACCTTTTTTTCCCCAGATATCTTCAGGCCAGTCATGTGACTCCTGGCCGCTCTCCTACTCCTACCCAAGGCTGGAGATCTCCCTCTGACATCAGCCAGGTGGTCACGTCTAATCTACTAGGTCTACTTTAATCTACTGATCTATGCACAGGCAGAAATGTCAAGAAATAATGACACCCATGCATTGAGATTACAAAAGTATGTCTAAAACAAACAAAAATCGTCATCTGAGATTCAAAACAGATCCTCTAAAACACAGGCGATACATGCACACAAAACAGCAACCTAGAACAATAAGTTCGGGCCCCCAGAAGACTAAACGCTAATTTAAAGGTAACTGATTAAAAAAAAAAAAAATAATAATAATATCTGACTAATTTACATAAAAAGTCATTTAAGGAAGCCAATCATTGCTAATTCATAGTCAGCCACAGGATGAAGATTAAACTGCAAAAAAAGGAGACATCTGTTACTTTGCATTTTTACATTATCAGTCTTATTTATGACTCAGCTTACATGTATAAAAAATAAAAATTAAAAAAAAAAGGTTTTATTGATAAATCGGGTTAGAAAAAATAAGCTTGGATTTAGGATTCAGAGTCTATAAAGCAGTCATTTTCACAAGTGCAATACGAATTTAGGAGGAATGTATTAGCAAAGTTGAAAAACAAAAATTAGCTAACTGAATTTGTCTGACATCTCAAAATGCATTTAGAGGAGTAATCTGGATCCATTTCAGAAGCAGCCGAGAAAAATGCCTGTTCATTTGTGGAGTCACAGTGACCTCTGCTGCATGGTGTGAATAATGCAAAAGAAAAGCAAAAATTAAAACTTGTTACTTTAACTGTGCAACTATTTCATTTGAGAATTTCAGCTTTGTGAAACATGCCTGGAGTGAACTGCTCTTCACCAATGCAAAATGCTGGTCTTGAACCTGAGCTGCCTGAATAACTAGTACATCATAAGTATTTGAAAGAAGCTTTACTCTCTAATCACAGGTGAATGGTAGTTCTGGATTGGTTAATGTTAAACCATTCTGGGAGTTGGAGAGAAAATGCATCATGCAAAAGGTATCCTAGAGATACAGATCTACCATTAATGTGACAACCTCCATGCATCTCTGGTCACTGTATGGCCAATACATACTATTCTTCGAGTCCCCCTTGCCGGCATCTTTAGCGTGGGAAGCTGGCTGTGACAGCTTGCGGCTTCACAGCCAGCTTCCTACTGTGCATGCGAAAGCCGCACTGCACTTTGTGATTGGTCCCGCAGCCTACTGGCACTGGTGATGTGTCCCAGAAAGCTGCGGGTGAAGAGAAGGGAAGATGAACTTCCTAAGCAATCCGGAAGCAGGAGAGGGTATCTGTCAACACTAGGTACCCGCTTTCCACCCCCCAAAAATAATATGCCATGACCATATGACTTAAAGAAGAATTTCCTTTGAGTGATGTTCCTCTTTAACCTGAACCATGTGATCAGCTATGACACCTGCCAGTTGAGAGGTAATATAAGCATACTAGTAACTGTACTAACTGCAGCAGTTATCATTCAAGGCATTCCACAATTTGGTCTTTTATAGGCATTTTCTACGTCTACCATAACTTCCTGGTGCTTCCCTGAGCCAGGGAGCCACACCTGCAATAAAAATGAATGGCCGTGCATAGCCGTTCTCTTGCAAATGCAGATACTTCATTGCATAAGCATTTACCAGCACATTCGCGTCTGTCGTACTTTAAAAAATACATTAGACGCAGATGCATACAGATGGGACAGTAATGCAGAGAAGCATTAGCGTTTACAACAACATGGATGAAAGGTTAGGTTAGGCACCCATCTTATGGAGACTTACAGCCATTCGCTTGTATGGTGGGCTGTGCAAGACAGGTTTGGCTACCCAGGATCAAATAACACTAGCAAGGAAAATGCCTGTAAGGGCTCATGCACACTGCAGTTCAAAAGGAGCTCAAAGAAGTGGCTCCTACAGGCTTTTGAGCTATTTTATCTGCCTGGAAACTCCCCTCCATGTTAGCCAATGTGTCCATATACACTATGGCTTTTTCAGGCATATGCTCCCACAGACAGCAAACAAAAACAAAAAAAAACACACCAAACTCACGTTTTAGAGAAGAGCTAGTGCCCCAAAGTGCTCAAAAAAACTTAAAGAAGCTTGAAAGCATTTGCTCCAGATTTTTGTTTTGTTTATATAGTGGTTAAGAAAATGCTTATGCTCAAAAAAGCTCAAAAGGAGCTCAAATAAGCTTGAAGCAGCTCAAGAAAAATGTGCACAAGAGCACAAAAAAGCACAAACTTGTTCAAGCTGAAATAAAAGCCCAAATGCCTGCTTGAGCTGCAGTGTGCATGAGCCCTAAAAGTCCTGTGAGCATGAACTCTAAAAAGTGTATGTAAACCTCAACAATGAACTTCACTTATATGCTACACTTTGGTCTACTAAATATACAACTGAATGAGTTTTGTTACATCTATTTAATAAGTGCAAAGAATGCAACCTGTTGATCCTGCCAGAAATGGTGCGCGCTTCCTGTTTGTGCAAAAGGAGAGTTTATGGAGATAAGGAGAGGTAAAACGATAAGAACGCTAATCTTTGTAATCCATAAGAAAATAAGTAGGTGTGGCTATTACATGCTACGGAACTTGGGGGGTGGGGGGGGGGGTCAGGTATAGCAAAAGAATACTATAATTCTGGCACATCAATAGTCTTTTTCTGTACTTGCAGCATATATGGCCACCAGCATAACTACTACACCAATGGCAAAATCAGCATGCAAACAATCTAATTTCTGCAATAAAGCTATTTGTTTGCCTTTGCAGAGCAGATTGCGATCTATACAAATGCTCAATCACTTTTATGTCTGTCACTCCATCTTTCCTGTCAAGTGTGAATCCAAAATGCTCGGTTTTTAGCACTTCCGGGTTCAAAGCCATCAGTCCCCATTAGGTGAGCCAGGAGAAACAGCTGACCAAAGACGCTGGTGCCTTGGGTCAGAGTTGGGCAGGTGCAGGAGAGCCAATAGGGACTTCTTTCCTTTTCTCTCTCCTTCTCCATTCAACAAACCCCACGTATTGTTGCACAGAACACAAAGTGTTCTAAGAATGTGATCATGAACATCAATCAGCGATAAAATGGAAATTTAATAAGTGTGTGCACAGGAGAGCTTGCTAGCATGTGAACAGGCATTATAGTAAATGGAAATGTGATTAGACCTTTATGGGTATTAATGCACACTACAATACAAATGGACAACATGTTTGAATTGTAAAAAAAAAAAAAAAAAAAAAAAAGTAATAAGATTAAAAAAAAAAAAATTAACAAAAACAAAAGGAAAGTGTGCACATATTTCAGAGACGTATTAAATAGGTTTGGTAATTATTTTGCCTTGTCATACACTTTAGGTGGTCTTCTCTCTGATTAAATTATTCTTTTCAATTTACAAAATGGCAGACAATGGAAGAATCTAGTTGTTATGGGTAACAGATAATTTGTTATAGTTTTTTTTATCAATCATTTTACACACAGAAAACACAGATTGTTTATGATGGTCCTTCCTCAAACATTTTGGTAAATGAGACCCTTTATCTGCAGCAGAATACGAATTCTACCCTTTACTGTCCCTCATTTATGAGTTCTACAAATACAATCAATCAGTGTGGGGACTCACCTGGAACGTCATGTACCAATATCAGGGCTGTAATACAAGATCTATAAGATGAGTACCCAGTCTAAAGAGACATTTTCCCTTTTAAACATATGTGTATTTACATCCTCCTGACGGTAGTTTTTCATTATAAGTGTCCCTTTCTCATCCCAGCAAAGCACTTGAACCTTGATACCTGCATTTTTCACAGATCTAATCTAAAGCGGAGGCTGCTCTATCTCTATTCTGCAAAGTGATGCTTAAATGAACGACAGGATATAATAATGTGATCATGAACATCAATCAGCGATAAAATGGAAATTTAATAAGTGTGTGCACAGGAGAGCTCGCTAGCATGTAAACCGGCACTTCCAACATGCATTATAGTAAATGGAAATGTGATTGGACCTTTATGGGCATTAATGAAATACACTGCAATACGAGGCAGGCTCTCTACTCCTCACTAATGAGACTTTGTACGGCCGCCTGATAAGATAATGGACCTTTAGTGGATAAAACCCACTGCAATGGCAACTACTAGTCAAATGAATAGAACCTGACTGGTCACTTATTTAGGACATTATTTGTTTTCTGGACTGTTTAAGTTTATAATTCTCTTCTATGCCTCCAGCTAGGACATGGTAATGCGAGTATGAAGGGGACAAGACACATAGTCCACAAGTGCTATATAGGCAAATATTTAAAAAAAAACATACACCAAAAAGGGGCTTAGCTTAGAGCTGCTGCCACCAGTGGCTAAAACAAAAGTAAACCTATGCAGGCAGTTTTCTATAGAATTATTTCAGGTACTTCTATAGTGCCGTCAATTTATGCAGTGCTTATATTATCTGTGAAACACTGGAAAACCAACTACTAGTTTACGTAATGAAGAAAACCAAGGAGGAAAGAAATATGAATGCTAGTGCTGCAAAGTGTTCTCAAATTGGACAAGCTAGAGAGGTGGGGTAGCGATGTTACTATCGCCACTAGGTCCAATCAGAGTGCATTGAATTCATTGAGAAAAAAAAAAAAAAACACAAGGCTTTCACTAAATGGTGCCAGTGCCAAGAGAGTGACCCCCCCTCTGGTTACTTATGCAGCAGGGCAGCTGCTTGGCACAGGATCTGAAAAATACAGTGAGGATCACTGCAGTCGTGGCGGGTACTACAGGGAGTCTTCACTTCCATGGGGATCAGTCAGCTATGGAATCTGTATACATACATTGGTTCAGCTATGCAAAAATTTTCACACTTTTTTTTTTTCTGAAAAGGGACACTGTACATCCTTCCCCATCCCCTGCAGTACTACTTCAAGCGTTTCTAAAGGGAGAAGATTTTTTTACCTTAATGCATTCTATGCATTAGGGTAAAAGAAACCTTCTGGGTGCAGCTCCCCCCACCCTCCTTATAATTCCTGAGCCCCATCTCAATCCAGCGATGTGCATGAGAGCAGTGGCTCTCCGTGGTCTCTTTCCTCATTAGCTCACCCTGCAGCGAGAGCCATTAGCTCCTGCTACTGTCAATCACAGCCAGTGAGCCAATGAGGAGAGAGCGGGGGGCAGGGCCGAGCCACGCTCAGAGTAAATGGACAATTCCTGCAGCGCTTCCAAGACAGATTAGAATGATTCTGATTGGTCAACGTCAGTACAGAGAATCTCTAACCTGTCCTGGAAACACTGCAGAAAGAAGAGGGAGTACAGCGGAGATTTCACATCCTAAGAAGAGGGAGTACAGCGGAGATTTCACATCCTAAGAAGAGGGAGTACAGTGGAGATTTCATATCCTAAGAAGAGGGAGTACAGCGGAGATTTCACATCCTAAGAAGAGGGAGTACAGCGGAGATTTCACATCCTAAGAAGAGGGAGTACAGCGGAGATTTCACATCCTAAGAAGAGGGAGTACAGCGGAGATTTCACATCCCAAGAAGAGGGAGTACAGCGGAGATTTCACATCCCAAGAAGAGGGAGTACAGCGGAGATTTCACATCCTAAGAAGAGGGAGTACAGCGGAGATTTCACATCCTAAGAAGAGGGAGTACAGCGGAGATTTCACATCCTAAGAAGAGGGAGTACAGCGGAGATTTCACATCCTAAAAAGAGGGAGTACAGCGGAGATTTCACATCCTAAAAAGAGGGAGTACAGCGGAGATTTCACATCCTAAAAAGAGGGAGTACAGCGGAGATTTCACATCCTAAAAAGAGGGAGTACAGCGGAGATTTCACATCCTAAGAAGAGGGAGTACAGCGGAGATTTCACATCCTAAGAAGAGGGAGTACAGCGGAGATTTCACATCCTAAGAAAAGGGAGTACAGCGGAGATTTCACATCCTAAGAAGAGGGAGTACAGCGGAGATTTCACATCCTAAGAAGAGGGAGTACAGAGGAGATTTCACATCCTTGGACCACTGCAATGGCTAAGTGGGCACCGACAGCTCATCGCGGGGGGGGGGGGGTTATTTCACCATTTCTTTTTCTATCTGAAAACTAACCCTTTATGCCAAAAGTTGTTTTTTTTTGTTTTTTTTTTGTTTTTTTTTTTTAAAGGGGCTAAAATGTGAGATGCAAAGGTAATGTGTGGTTGCCTTCTAACGATGCTGACAGGCCCAGCTCTAGTCCCTCAGCTGTGGCAGAATCACTAGTCTGTTGGTACCTAAAAGAGGGCACCTCGGGTTGACAGGCATCACTGGAAAAAGTGATGTATAAATAAGGGTAAGGGTTCAAGCTCCCATAACAATGAATTCGTTTCCGTGACGTGGACGGGTTAATGTGGGAAAAAAGCAATAGCCTTTAGCACTTTTCATAGGTCAGGCAAGAAAACCATTTCGTTTTTTTTTTTTTTTCTCTCAAAATTAAATAAAGGTCATGTTTATTACCAGTCAGGATGGAAATATTAATTCTTTAATAATGCTCATTTTGTTACCAAAATAAAATTTTCTACAGTTTAATGTTGACAGGTACGCAGATTTGCACACAAAAGAAACATCATTATAAGTTATTACGTTAATGCCACCACTGAACAAAGAAAAGATCTCTCCTGTGCAGAACTACTAAATACCTGAACACTTCATCCATCTACCTACCTGGGAGCTCAGCAGTGCTGACACCTCACTGTGGGCAAGAACCTCGAGCTGATTACTCACCACCTTTCAAGCACTTTCTATTGTATGATGAATCAAAACGGAGGTGTGTGACTTTCACACATGGATGACAGATCTTCTCTTGAAAGCTTTTATTTTGCCAATGTATCCAGAATCCTGGCATACTTAACGAGGAGGTGGGCGACCAGGTCCTGCATAATTCACCTTTAAGTGCTCATTTTAGACTATTTCAAAAAGCTGCGTCGTCTCCCTGTCACTGCGTTTTGTGCTTTCACAGCCCTTTACTACATCAGCACATCCTTCAATTTCATGGCAAGGTTCACAAGACGAGAACGTGGAGCAAACAGCGGTGGCATTCACATTTGCTCCCTTCATCTGGTAAATAGAACTTCGAAAAAGTTTTATTATATCTTTTTGAAAAAAATGCAAAAAATATATGTTAAACCGGACAGAAATCTAGGGAGCTTTAAAACTTGTTCTGCTTTCACTTGCTGCACTCTTATCAGTTACAATGTTCCCAGCCATCTCTATGGACTACAAAACACCTCCTCCTACCTGTCCTAGGGTGACAACATTTCCCCCTTTCATAAGATCTAGTACAGTCTTGTCACCCTAGGACAGAAAAAAATGCATCACTGGCAGAATCTTCAGGTGAAAATGGGGGGGGTCTGAAAAAATTTAATAAATAAAAACCACAACAAATGCAGCCACCACATTTATAGGACTGGTAAACTGCACTATATTACAGTGAGATAGATTTTAAGGAGCTTATCACCAAGGTTTTAAACTTAAAAGAAACAATACAAACAACAAATGAAATCAGAAAACTAGAAGGCCCCATTCACACTATGACAACGCCAGACATATGCATTTGCAGGCTGATGCGCTACACGCATAGGAGGTCCATTTATATCAATAAGCAGCTGGACATGAAATAAATGCAGAATAACTCATACACATTTCTGAGCTTGGAGCGTCACACATTTTTAACTGCAAATTTTGCTGTGTGAATGTGGAACATGCATTTTTTTTTTTTACACATTTCGTAATTGTGAATTTAACATGTGCAGTAAACACTACAGTGTAAATGTAACCTTACTGCTGTCCAAGGTCAACTTTATGTGCCAACAATGTAAAATGCACTCAGTTTACCTTTTAATCTGAGCCGAATAGAATAGTTAGTAGCAAATTACTAAACTTGTCACAGCGCTTCTGGATTGGACTGTCACAGGTGGTTTGTTATTACTGCTGTCTTGCGCCTTCGGGTCTTTTCACAAGAGCGTTCCATTTGTTTCATTAGTTCAGTCAGGTTTTTTGGCCCCTTTCACACAGGTTGGCCGATCAGTTTTTCAGGCGGACCTTATCGGTCCCTCCATTCACCCCTATAGAGCAGCGGATGTCAGCGGTGACTTGTCCACTGACATCTGGCGTCAAATGGAATAAAATAGACAGGTGGTCAGTTTTCACCTGATTTCCCCATAGAGGAGAGCGGGACTGTGTCAGAGCGGAGACGGACCTGTCATCTGCATGCTCAATAGAGCGATCCTCCTCTGGGCAATCGAATTCATTCCCACAGAGGCGCCCGTGTGAAAGGGGCCTTTCAAAGAAAAAGCAGATCAGGTTCGTTTATCAGTTCATGCATCCACTACCAATGTAAAAAAAGGACTATTTGTCCCTTTACATTCCTTTTTCTTCAGTTCCATTTTTTTTTTTACCGGAAAAAATATAGGGCATTGATCTGTTCCAAAAAATGGATGTCGACAGAAGCAGATGTAAACGGATGTAAATAGACGATCATCGTTTGCATCCGTTTTTCAATAGAGATTTATTGACGTCTGTTCTTCACCCATCAACGGATGGATTAAAGTGGGGTTCCACTCAAATTTTTAACTTATTCTTACCCCCTTCAGTTAATTGCATAGATGTTCAAATGCCGCACGAAAAAAAAATTTATCGCTGTAATTACCTTTATATTGTACTTTATTGTAGCACTTCCTGTCTCTCCTCCCATGGGAGTAGGCGTGTTTATTGCCTTTCCCCGGCGCCGCACTGTCTCCTGCGAGCTTAGTGTCAGGCTTCCCAAGATTCAGTGCGGAAACAATGATCATGCGTGTGAAAAAGCTGTGAATGAACAGCATTTACCGCATCCAGGAAATCAATGCTTGTGGGCTTCACATGCCCACAAGCAAGATGGAAGCAGCCAGCATCACATTTTTTAAGTTATTCTTCAGTACGAAAACAGACAGAGGTGGAAATATTACACCCAAATTGTGAGTATTATTTTGGGGTTAGCAAAGTGTCTCAATGACCAAAAAAAAAAAAAAAAAGGATTGGTCGCCAGACTCCCGCTTTAAAAAAAAAACAGACAAACGGAATGCCCGTGTGAAAGGGGCCTTCCTCTGTCCAGAGGATCACACCCCTGGTTTTGAGTATCACTGGGGCAGTTAGCCAAAATCTCCCTAATGAGGTTGCACAGACATATCAGAAATGTTAACTCTTCCCCACTCTATCCCAAACTGAAAAGGCTGGTAGACTCTCAGGCCTCTTTCACATGGGCCGGATCTATTTTTTTCCTCAGTAGGGGATCCATCCGCTGATCCCCCCCCGCTGAGTGGAGCGGCTGGACACAGACACAGCCCGCTCTGCTCTATGGGCAGTCGCATGTAAATGGCCTGGCTGACCATTTACACCCAACTGCCCTCCGACCCAGCCAGATGGAGGGAAACTAATCCCCTTCCATTTGTTTTTGCCGGATTGGATCAGCCCCGGAGGTAGCCGGGTGTTAACAGACACAAGTATGTTTACATCCGACTGCTTATAGAGGAGAATGAAGGGTCAGATCGGGTCCGTCCGAAAAACGAACAGGCAGAACCGATCAAACCGCACATGTGACAGGCGCCTAATGCTTGCCCTATATTTACAGGTACATTTCAGAGATATGAAGAATGCTATAAACACACTTTCATAATTTAGCTGATCATTTTCCTATGTATTATTGAAATCGTAATAAAAAGCCCCCTGATCATTTTACTAGTCTAGGTAGATGTTAACAGCATCAATTTTACAGTTCGGCACTAGCAGTCTTTCCCAAAACTTGGTCTCGTCTCCGATGATGAATAACAGACAATTTCCCTTTCTCAGTTTCATGCAAATGAGGCCTTGTTCATGCGCTCTCTGGCAAGCTCCCAAACAATGCATTTCTTGGCAAAGGGCTCTAGATGACCCCATCTTCCAGCTCCATGGCAGTTGCACAATGCACAGCTCCTCATCACATGACCCTGGTTTTCAGCTAGTTTGCAGGTGATGAATTTTCTGTCTGGATCGCAGACAATATTGTTGCTGAAGATGTGATTATAGATTCATAAGTTGTTAGGCCATTTAGGTAGTTTAATTAAAACTTGGCACGCGTACAGAAAATAAAATTTAACGTGAACAGGAAGAATACGTGCGAATCATAGAAAGTGCGGGCTAATTGTTCCCGCTCCTTGATTGATACTTAGGGGCAGAGAGGTCACGGTTCTCACTGACAGAAACTAAACGTAATCCTGAGAATTTGCACCACCGTGCCAGATCCTCCGGAGGCCGTGCGGGCTGGGAGCTAGTACATGCAGCTTGATATATTTTACAGGGTCACCGCTAAGCCCACAGCTGGCTATATATTTAAATATATATCCGCTACGCCAATTCTATGTCTTGAATACAAGAAAAAAATAACTATATTCTACAATATAGCAAAGCCCTAGAGGAAAAAATTGCTGGTATATAGCCCTTACCCAATATTTCAAGGAGCAACTCCCAGAATGAAATACAATCAAAGCAAAACTTCAATTTTGTTAAGAAATAACAGCCCATTCACTCAAAGTTTAGTAAATTTCATTGCAGATTCTTAAACCGGCCATAAATGGAACAATTTTTTTTTTCTACACCACCAGTTGCAGTAAAGAAAATCTCTCGATTGACTGTGTTGATGGGGGAATCCCTCTCGCACAGCCATTGTGTTCTCCCGGCAGGATCCCTCCAGCAGCACCCTGCCAACGCTAACAGGGTTTTCATCTTCACCGGGTCTTCTTCGGGGTTCATAAGCTCCGGCCGTCTGATAGGCCGGAGGCACGATGACATCACTCCCGTGCATGATTGCGGGGGCCCTGGGCACGGCACAGAGCTCTGTAGGATGGCACAGGTTCTGTTCCTTCAGAGCACATGCGCCGATGATGTCATTAGTTGCTGATCACTGGAATATCTCCTAAACAGTGCACGTTTATGAGATATTTAAGCTTACATGTAGGTGAAAATGGCACAAAAGGGTTTACTACCACTTTAAGGCCGAATACAATAAACCAAAAGTCAGAGCTCAGGATCACTGAATATGTAACACAAGCTATCTACAGACATGTGGAACATAATCAATATATACAAACAAGGGATAAGAAGAAATCTACAGACACCATGTACATTTGCCATGGTTACAACATAAATTTTAAAAAAAAGTATGAATCTGAAAAAGACGTCCCAAAGCGGAAATTAGTATCCAGGTTAAATTTATTCCAATATAAATTAGGGGCTTGAGGAGCCAGAAAACAGTCTCATCATCAGAGCTTAAAAGGTGGAGAAATATTTATGTCAGACAGAATAAAGGTGCGAATTATACACCCCGATTATTGCTAGGAGCTGTAACAGCTGTTAGTAATCGCATTTAGAATTCAGTAGGCCGATTGTACCTCAGCTGATTGATTAACTTGGATGCAGTCATCCTGCCCATACATGGTTCGAATTTCGGTCGGCCCTGCTGAACCGGCCAAGATTCGAACAGGCTATGGTCAGCTTAAAGTGGAGTTCCACCCAAAAATGGAACTTCCGCTGTGCGGAAGTTCCATGTGACTCGCGCATGCGCCATAGAAAAGCAGGCTGTGAAGCCGCAAGGCTTCACCTCCTAATTCCCTTACTTAAGATGCCTCCACCCGGAGCTGAGGGACGGGTCGGCTTCGGGTGAGGACACAAATATAAAGCTTCCTGTACATGTTAACAATCTCAATAAAATCATCCTCAGTACTAGAGATCAGAAGTGAAGCAATAAAACAGTAATCCAGAATCCTCCAGGGAAGCTCACAGTGCCATATTTTTATATTGTTTCTCAAAGGTATCTCCTAATGTGTCTTAATGATAACAATTATACATCTGCTGCTGATGACCTATCCCTGGTTGGGAAACACCCCCGCCTCTCGCCTTTCATTAATTATGCACACTGCGAGAATGGGGAGACAATTCTCACTGTATGTGTGAGGAGTTGGAAATCTGTTGGATGAATGAGGAGAAGGACCTAGGTAACTCCCTGCTGTAGGATCTGCTAGGCCATATTAGGGGCCTTGTTAACGCTCTCAGTATAGTGAACAGATGCTCAATGAAAACTATACGAGCTACGAGCCCGAGCACGTGTGCACGCTTCATAGAAACACGCAGCAAAAAGAAGCAGACGCACATTAATCATTTAAGCTGTGCTTGAGATGGAGGTAGAAGGAAGGAGACAGGCTGTCAGTATTTTTGCAGAGTACTGCTGATAATGTGTATAAATCCTGCTGACCCTCCACTAACAAATGCACATCCTATGGTGACTTGGACACAGATCAAGGACAGCTCGGTTCTTATAGTGAGACCTGCAGCTTCTTCCAGCATGAATACATTTTGTTATCCAAAAAATGTACACACAGGTCCTACCGCCTGCAACGTATCCATACAAATACATCCCAGCAGATCTTTTAAATACTCCCAGGTAAAGATGGCCATAACACTGATTGTTTTGAACGGATTCCGCCATCCACACAAGCAAAGTGAATGGGGGAATCCCCCCTGCTGCTGGGATTCCTCTGCTGTCAGAATAAACCCATCCATACTACAGCCAATTGGCTTCAACGTGGATCAACCAAGCTCATTCGAATGATCGACTTCTCTCTTACAGTTACAGGGATGAGACCGACCATTTAAAACTGGCAGGGATGTTTAATGTGATCAGCTTTTATTTATTTGATGTAAAACCTTTATCCCAGAAGGAAAAAGAAAAAGTTGTTGCTGTAAGACCCCTTTCACACCAAGGGCGTTTTGCAGGCGCTATAGCGTTAAAAATAGAGCCTGCAATCCGCCCTCAAACAGCTGCAGCATTGTCTCCAGTGTGAAAGCCCGAGGGACGTTAAGAAAAGTCCTGCTAGCAGCTTCTCTGGAGCGGTGAAAGAGCGGTGTGTTTACCGCTCCTCCACCGCTGCTCCCCATTGAAATCAATGGGGCAGCGCTGGGATACCGCCGGCAAAACGCCGCTATTGCGGCGCATTGCAGGCGGTTTTAACCCTTTCTCGGCCGCTAGCAGGGGGTAAAAGCACCCCACTAGCGGCCGAAATGCGCCGCAAATCCAATGGTAAAACGCCGCTATAAACAGCGACGTTTTACCGCCGACGCTATAGGCGGTTCGGTGTGAAAGGGGTCTAAGTGATTATAAAGTATTAGCTAGAGTTGAGCTTCAGATTGTTAGTGTATTTTAACCTGCTAGTACTTCTAACACCACCCTCCCCTCAGACTGACAAATATGCCACCTTTGCTTCTTCATCCAGAGCGTGGGCACTTTAATACAGAAGGAGTGTTACTGGCCAGATCACCAGGTAAAAACCGGGGAAAGGCCTAAGGGCCAGTTCACATCACATGCAGTCCAGTGTGGTTTTTTTTCTGCATCAAAAAGGCATTGAGAGTAAGTTATATGATTGTCATTGGCATAGTTCACACCAGTGCCTGCAGTTTCAATGCGTTCCAGTAAAAAAAAAAAAAGTAGAACATGTTGCATTTTTGCTGCACTGGACTGTACTGGAACGCTGTAAAACGCATCAAAAAAACGCACAGGAGCGCACACAAAAAAATGCACTGGAACACACGTCCTTATTTAAGGTTAAGGGAAAAAAAGGGGGAAATGTACAGGACCGCATCAAAAACGCACCAAAAATGCATCAAAAAAGCACTGGAATGCATTAAAATGGCGACAAAACTGCGCATGCAGAAAAGCTTCTGGAACATATCTGGACTGTGTTTCTATGGTGTGAACTGGCTCCTAAAAGAAGTAAACAAATGCAGCCACCACATCTGATTAGTAAGCTGCAATATGATACATTTTTGGTTATAAATGTAATACCGGTTTAAAACTCTTCACATTCGAAAATGGTAATGCCAGCGTTCTATCAGATTAGTGCTACCTCCGTGTAACTTAAGTGACATTCCGACCAAAAAATACTTACTGCGCATGTGCTATGCGTTCCAAACACAGGTAGCGGTAATCTGATAGAACACCCATGCGGACATCTTACTACACCCAGCTAGGTCTTGAATTTGAGAGTAATTTTAGCAATAAACTGAGCGTATATAAATATAGTATATTGATATCTGTGATGCTGTTTTGATGCTAAATTTTGAAAGAAGCTGGACGCCAGCAGTAGGAAGGTGGCGGAGGCCATGTTGGTAAACCCCGCACTGCTCAGCACTAAACCTTTAGGCTTTCAAAATTAAACATCCAAGCCGCATCACAGATATCAATATACTATATTTATTTATATACACTCACTTTATTGCTAAAATTCCTCAGAAATTCAAGACGTAGCTGGGTGTAGTAAGATGTCCGCATGGGTGTTCCATCAGATTCTTGCTACCCGTCAGATCATGAAGTGTTTGGAACGCATAGCGCCATGGAATGCATGTTGGAACGCATGCGCAGTATTTTTTGGTCGGAACGTCACTTCCGTTACACGATCTGATGGGTAGCAGTAATCTGATAGAACAGCAGGGACCTGCCTGATCGGTCCCATGGCAGTGCTGGGGGGCACCGTTTGAAAGGCAAGTCTGTCATAATGTACAAATTTGCTGTGCTTACTAGCACATTATGGCATAACCCACCTGGGGGGCCCCAAAATAAAATTTTATAAGGGAGTTAACTACTGCTTTAACTTAAACATCTGCAGGACAACTTGTTCTGTTGAAAAACAGGCTTACTGGCAGGATCACCAGGTGAAAAAAGAAAGCCTAAAAAAGAAAAAACAAATGCAGCCATCACATCTAGGACTTGGTAAGTTGCAAAATAACAAAGGTTTGCTTTTGGGTAGAATACTGCTTTAAGTCTGAATTGTCCAAAAGCACACTTGTCATGGATCACATAAAAAGGTTGGGAGCATTGTTACTTTTTCTTGACTTGGAATTTAGGAATGGATCTATATACTCTGCCAAATATTGCAAAAACAGGTGTTCTAAAAAGGACAGAAAAAAATATAACTAATGGCAAAAAAAGTCATTTGGGAGAGATTATCTTTTAGTATTATCACAGTTCGGAGAAGGTAAAATCAGGAACACACGCTCACTAATATCTTTTTGCACAAAGTCAGTTCTATCTAAAAGCACATTTACTGTAAGGGGTGAAGCTTTAGAGGGTTCTCCAAAGAACATTAGAGCAATTATTGCCTTAACTGCTTTGTTAAGCATCCCTCTGTGAAAAACAGCTGTTAAAATCATCAAGCATATTTTTAATGCCAGACGTGGCATTATGAAGATGTAAATGCCGAGTTGGAGAGAGGTCGTCTCAGCTGAACGTTGCAGAACAATTGCAAGCTGAGAAAACGTAACCTCTGTCATTTGTCTTACATCTTTTCTGCTCTGAGAAGTTCCTATTGAACAAAAAAAAAACAAAAAAAAAAAAAAACACTAAAAGTCAGACAAGGAAGAGAAAAAAATAAAATAAAAGACTGATCCTGGTACAGCCTGTGCCTGTTCTGAAGCCAAAAATACAGAGCAGCATGCTTTGTGACTGACTCCTTGTGTAAAGCAGAATACCTTTGTGACCACAACATCCTCCCACACTCTGTACTCTACAAATCGCTAAGTCTGAGGTCACCACCTACTCAGAGCAGCCAAAACCCACTTCCAAACTTTGGTTACTGCTTTTCACCTTGCTCTACATAAACCCACTGCGGTAATTGCCGGGGCGATAGTACTTCGGAATGTAAAGCATTTCCTTAAAAAAAAGTAACCATTTACCAAGTACATGCGTGGGACGAACTCCTTTAGTCATCTCTGCCGTTACAGTGAAGACCACAGGAGTTCTGAAAATGGTTCGTGGAAGAGAATCTACCAGCCCAAAACATCTGTGGGTCATCCATATAGAGAAGGCGGGCACCAGACTTCACAGGTGGCAAAAAGCACCTTGCTGCAAATAATCTGGCCTGCCGAGAACACCAACTGCTGATCCATCTGAGTGTGCAGGTCTGATATTCTAACCCAACTAAAAGAGGGGGGGGGGGGGGGGGGGGGCGCTACACTGCAAAGCAAGGATCGGCCAATATTCACTTTTTCTTTTAAAGTATCGGTCACAAACTTACCCGATATTACAGATATTGGGTTTGACCAGGGTGATGCATGCAGCAGCATGCATCACCCCGGTACCGTCGTTTAGAGCAGACAGTCGGCTTTATTGTATTAACAACCGATGCGGCTCAGCAGCCGCGTGGCTGTTACTATTATTATTATTATACAGGATTTATATAGGGCCGACAGTTTACGCAGCGCTTTACAACATTAGGGCAGACAGTACAAGTACAATACAATTCAATACAGGAGGAATCAGAGGGCCCTGCTCGTTAGAGCTTACAATCTAGGAGGGATGGTCCAGTTATACATAAGGGTAATAGCTGTGGGGGATGAGCTAATGGAGAAAATAGTGCAGTTGTTAGATGGAGGCAGGATAGGCTTCTCTGAAGAGTAAAGTTTTCAGGGATCGCCTAAAAGTGGATAAATTTGGAGACAGTCTGACAGATTGGGGTAGGGAATTCCAGAGGATGGGCGAGGCTCAGGAGAAGTCCTGGAGGCGGATATGGGAGGAGGTGATGAGGGAGCTAGAGAGCAGGAGGTCTTGGGAGGAACAGAGAGGGCGATTAGGTTGGTATTTTGAGACTAGGTTAGTGATGTAGCTGGGGGGCACAGTTGTGGATGGCTTTGTAACTTATTGTTAGTATTTTGAATTGAATTCGTTGGGTGAGTGGCAGCCAATGGAGGGATTGGCAGAGAGGGGTAGCAGACACTGAGCGGTTTGTAAAGTGGATGAGTCTGGCAAAAGCATTCATGATGGACTGAAGGGGGGATAGTCTATTTAAAGGTAAGCCAATGAGGAGTGAGTTGCAGTAGTCAAGGCGAGAGATAACCAGGGAGTGAATCAGGAGCTTTGTGGTTTCACTGCTTAGAAAGGGACGTAGTTTAGAGATGTTGCGGAGGTTGAGGCGGCAAGCGAGAGGGGACGCCCCCCACCCCCATGCTGCTCATCTGGGCTCTCCCAACCCACCGGGTGGCCCGAGCAACCACTTCCGCCGGCTGGCCAAAGACCCGAACAAAGCCGATGTTTCCTTTAAGTTTTGGATCTAGTAACCAGGAAGCGATGTCATGACCTCACTTCCAGATTATTGGCATCTTAAAGGCACCAGTGTTAAAAAATATAAAGTATTCAAAAACTCTGATCTGGACATTTTGAATACTTTCAAGTGCAGAGGAGGGGTTTGGGGTCTTATAGATCCCTGGTTCCTCCATAAAGAATATCTGTCACTGCCTATTACTGTCACAAGGGATGTTTATATTCCTTGTCACAGCAATAAAACAGTGATGGGGGAAAAAAAAAAAGTGTAAAAAAAAAAAAAAAGTACACAAAATCAGCACACCATATCAGCTATAGACCTGCGAGGTGGCCGAAATATCGTTTTTCGGTGCCGATACAATACAGATATCGGTTGATCCCTACAGGCAAAGTAACACAATAAGAAGGTGCCACCTTCACCGGCATACATGTTAGGATCTGGCAGGGTCAAGACACCAAATCAGTGTTCCCACCACTAAGAAACGTTTGTCAGGGAATACGCTGTTTTTGTAACAGCCAAGGTTATGCCAAGGCTCACCTTGCAGGTCAAGGGGATTCAAGACAAAGGGTGTTCTACTCATTGTGGAACCTAAGGGGTTAATCCTTTGCATTGTGTATAAAGGCTGTTTGAACCTGTCTCTCTGATCCTCCTCCTCTTCCACTGTCTCAAAAAAAAAAAAAAAAACCCTGATATTTACAGAGCCAGGGCACGGGCTGCACGTGCTCAGTTTGGTGTGTATTGCTAGAGAGTTTTTCCTTTTCTTGGGACAGTGCATGTCATCAGCACAGGGCCAATCAGCACTGTCAAGACAGAGGATCAGTGCAGTATGAATAGTCTTCCCACAAGGTTTACTAGGAACTGATAGAAGTCACAAGACAAAGGTTTAATAACACTTTAAGGCCTTACGCACTTTGAACATTTTTGCAGCAGTTTCTAGGGACGTCAGGCGGTTTGTTGGTTATTTTTCCTGCCTTTAAACTCTCCTGCATGTTGTATCCCTGCACACATGGGTTTTGACAGAATTTAGTGGCAGAAGCTTTTAGCCTAGGTTCACATTGTTACAATTTGGCATGCGATTTGACGGGCGATTTGTATAGACATCTGTGCAGGAACCCGCACAGATGTCTGTCAAATCACCCCCAAAGTCGGACTGCTAAACTCAGCTAAACTCGCACGATTTTTTCTAACCCACAGCAATGTGAACCTAGGCTGAGAGGCAGAATAAAAAACCCCACTGCCAGTGTGTCCAGGACCAGCAGAGGTCTGTCAGGAAAAAAAAACACTTGACGCTTGTCAACGCGTCTAAACGTGTGTAAATGCCAGGCGCCTTTAGCGCTTGAGCGTTAAAGTGGTTGTAAACCCCAGTCATGGAATTTGAGCAAAGCACATATATCTGTAGTGTTCAATTGTCGCTCTCCAAAGCTCTAAGTGTTGTTTTCTCTGGTGCTTCGTTCCTGTGTTATAAGCATGAGTTACTTTTTCCCCAACACATGAGACAATAGCTTGTCTATTCAGAACACAGTTCTGCTTTGTGGGAGGTGTGTATGTCTTTCCTCCAATCAGCTCTCACATACTAACTGCAGCCTCTCAGCCCCCTCTGTGCTCCTGACAAGAAAGATTTTTAACACAATCTGCACTTTGGAAGGGGTGTAGAAAGCAGAAGATTGCAGATAAATAAAAACTTATATATGAGGATTTGTTTCATCTCCGTGTATCATCTGAGGCTGTTCACTTCACTGGGTATATGTGAGGGTTTACATCCACTTTAACTCCAGTGGTTAAGCCAGAATAAATTATTCCAGTTAAATGAACGCCAAAACTCTTGACGCCTCTAAATGCACCTATAAGCATCAGGCGTTGTTTCTGCCAGAAACGCTGCTGTCAGGAGGAAAAGCTTCAAGGAGAGTTTGAAAAACATTTGTATTTTATCCATTTAGATGCCTGTCTAGCACTTAAGGTTTAATGTTGCAAACAATATAAGAACATATAAGCCCAGTGGGACAGTTGTGTTAGGGACCATTGAGTTCAGCTTGCTTTTCTGAAATAAGGAACCTTGCAGTTGAAGCATGTATGCATCAGACAAGTGAGGGGCGTTTATTTTGTTGAAATGTTAGCCAATGAAAGACCCCCATCTGCCCATCTTTGGCCACATATGATAACTCATCCCTACTAAATTACTCTCTACTGTGTGTATAAACTTCAATACTGCCATACAGTTGGCTTTTGTTTTGTTTTTTTCCCCAAATACACTAACCCACAAAAATTAAAAGGAGAACACATTATATTCAAAACAAAATGCTTAATATTTAAAAATGCAAATGATTGGCAAAATAATTGCTGCAAAGTGCTCCATATCATGCTTCCATCGCCATCTAGTGGAACTACTAAAAATTGCAAATTGCATAGAGAGATATATATATATATATATATATATATATATATATATATACATACATATACATACACACATATACACACATATACATACACACATATACATATATACACACACACACACGTACGTCTGTGGCACAAAACTAGGTCTCGCAAAACCAATACAAATCTGCCCTCTGAAAATACTATTCTTTCCTCCACACTGCCAAGCAGACCTATTTTACAACTCTTATTAACACTTTCTCATCCAGTCCCCGTAAACTCTTCTCTACCTTCAACGCTCTACTTTGTTTGCCACCCACTGACTCACTCACTACCCAGAAGATTGTCAATCACTTCAAAAACAAGATTGATACAATCTGAGATGATACAATCCCCCAGTTAAGACCCCATGTCAACAGGTACAACTGACACTCACCTTATTCAAATCTGCTACTACAGATAAGATTGCTAAACTCCTTTCTATCGCCCACCTAACCACCTGTCCTCTGGACACTATTCCCTCTCAAACACTACGGTCACCCTCTGACTCTATCCTACACTCTCTAAATCACATCTTCAATCTCTCCCTCACTTCTGGCATATTCCCCAATGCTCTAACACATGCATTGGTTACCCCCATACTTAAAAAGCCATCCTTGGACCCTACCAATATTAAAGCGGAGAGGCCACCCTAAAATAAAAAATTTCATTAATATTCATAAAAAATTTTTAAAAAAAATATTTGAAAAATGTTTTAACTTACCTGAAACCCCTGTTGCTAGGCAGTCTTCCCAATCTGCCTCTTCCTATTCTTCGGCACTTCCTACTCTTCAGCGAGCAGCCCCGTTGCCTTCTGGGACATGTGTGTCCCAGAAAACAACGGAGTCATTCACAAAGCGCTGCGCGACACGCGCAGGCACAGTAGGAAACGGGCAGCGAAGCCGCAAGGCTCCACTGCCCGTTTCCCTTCGTTAAGATGGAGGCACCGGCAGCCGATCTGATGGTCGGACATCGTGGGCTCCCTAGACAGGTAAGTGTCCTTATTAAAAGTCAGCAGCTACAGTGTTTGTAGCTGCTGACTTTAAAAAAAAAAAATTGCGTCCGGAACACCCCTTTAACAATCTGCGCCCTATCTCCTTGCTCCCCTTTTCCTCTAAACTCCTTGAACGCCTGGTTTACAGCTGAGTGACCACCTCATTAAGAATAGCCTTCTTGATCCCCTTCAATCTGGATTTCGCCCTCAACACTCCACAGAAACTGCTTTTTAAAACTCACAAATGACCTACTAACTGCAAAAACCAACGGACACTATTTTGTTAAAAGAGAAATCTTGCGCGCCACAAACGGATCAATGCCTATAGAATAAATGATGATAATAACCAGCTGCAAACGCAGATCCCGTTTCATAACCGTGCAGTGGTGAAATCAATAAATAAATGCGTTGCGCTAGAAAAAATAAAATAAATATGTATCCAAAGTGTATGATTTAAGCCTAAATCTAAGAGTGACAAATATAAAAATAAACATCAATAAATATTAAACAATAATTCATAAGTGACAATCCGTGATGCAAAACTAATTATTAAAGTGCAGCATGCATAGATAATAACGCTGGAACCAAAGTGTATACATATACTGCAAAGAGTGCACAATATTTCCAAAAAAAATGGATAAATGAAAGTTCATATGTGATTGATGTAAAATATCAAATATATAACATAGTGTCCATTAGTGGTGTCATCCAGCATGCTCATCCAATGTGTGTAACTGCAAAACCATGCTTCGGTGCACTCCAGTGACCCCCCCCCCCAAAGCTTATGCGCTCACCTCAGAGCGTGTGACACCGTAACTAAACTATGTCTAATCGCGCTTTGGAGCCACCCCTGGGCTCTCTAATGAAGTGCAGGTGCCGATCTTAAGCTGGTTCAGTCAGTACCGCTCCAAACTGTAATGAAGGGTGTCCCACATCTGTCAGGCAGCTGGATCCTGTAGAAACCTTCTGTGCAGGAATGACAACAGGTCCTCTTTCTGCTGCTGCTGAACTTCTGGCCCAGCCAAAGTGGTTCTGTGAATGAAGGTGTATGGTCCCCAACATAGACCTGTTCCTTGTCTCCGCTCCGCCGTCCGCACACAGCTCCCCTCACCTGAATTACGCCATTACCTCTTCCCTGTGTAAGCTGATAGCCTCTCATGGCTTTCAATATCATTTCTAAGCTGACGACACCCAAATCTATCTCTCCACCCCTCAACTCACTCCATCAGTCTCCTCACACATCACAAACTAACAGACATATCTGTATGGATGTCACACCACTTCCTCAACTCAACTAGTCCAAAACCGAGCTCATAATATTTCCTCCCCCACGTGCCTCTTCCCCTGACTTCTCTGTCAAGAGCAATGGCAAAACCATCCACCCGTCCCCACATGTCAGGGTGCTAGGTGTTATCCTAGATTCTGAACTCTCCTTTCGGCCCCACCTCAACCACCGCAACATCTCTAAACTACGTCCCTTTCTAACCAATGAAACCACAAAGCTCCTGATTCACTCCCTGGTGATCTCTCGCCTTGACTACTGCAACTCGCTCCTCATTGGGTCACCTTTAAATAGACTATTCAGCCCCCCCCCCCCTTCATTCCATCATGAATGCTGCTGCCAGACTCAACTCATCTTCGTTACTCCCAAGACCTCCTGCTCTCTAGCTCCCTCATCACCTCCTCCCATATTCGCCTCCAGGACTTCTCCCAACCCTCGCCCATCCTCTGGAACACCCTACCCCAATCTGTCAGACTGTCTGCAAATGTATCCACTTTTAGCCGATCCCTGAAAACTTTCCTCTTCAGAGAAGAACTGCACTATTTTCCCCATTAGCTCATCCCCCACAGTTATTACCCTTTTGTATAACTTGACCCTCCCTTCTAGATTGTAAGCTCTAAAAGCAGGGCTCTCTGATTCCCCATGTATTGAAATTGTACTGTCTGCCCTAATGTTGTAAAGCGCTGCGCAAATTGTTTGCGCTATATAAATCCTGAATAATAATGTGTGTGTGTATGTATGTTTATTTGTGTTTGTGTATATATTTATGTGTGTGTGTGTGTGTGTGTGTGTGTGTGTGTGTGTGCGTGTGCGTGTGTGTGTGTGTGTGTGTGTGTGCGTGTGTGTGTGTGTGTGTGCGTGTGTATGTAAATTAACAAGCCAATAAATCCTCTATTTTCAGATATGGGTCTATATTTAAATAAGCCAATATTAGGAAACAATCTCTACAAAATGTAAACTTAAAGTGGTTGTAAATCCTTTTTAGAACCTAGAATAAGGCTTACCTATAGGTACTGTAAATCTCTCCTAAACGATACCTGTAGTAAATAAATCCTGTATAATAATATAATAATAATAATAATAATAGTATGCCGAGGATGTCATCGGCAAATGCGCTGTGAAGAAACGGTCCTCCGTGTCGTATCTTTCTGAGCAAGGGGCGTGACTAGCGGCTCCGGTGCGCATGCGCAGAAGTGACGTCATGCGGCTTCAGTTAGTCACAAAGCCGGAGTAAGTGGCCCCGGAAGAAAGAGGGGCAAAGATGGATGTGGCCTCCAGCAGGGACAGCATGGGCTTCGTTTGCAGGTAAGTGCCAAATAATAGGCTAGTATGCGATGCATACCAGCCCATTATGCTTTTATATTGCAGGGAACAAAAGAGGAAGTAAAACACATCAGGGTATACTTCCTCTTTAAAGGGAGCTGAATTTATAGCCCATAGCAGATTCTTTGGTTTTCAAAGTGACTGCTTGCCTTATGAGATGCCTCGTTCCCACTAGTGTGACTTGTCACGTGACTTTGGACACAAAGTTGCATGACAAGTCACAGCCCATTGATTTTGCTGGCCCCCTTTCCAATCTATGCAACTCAAAGTTGCAGCAACTGTAACTACTTTGATGCGAAATACTAGCAACCAGAGTGCCAGAGCGTGTAAAGTGGCATCAAGGTCGCACTCAAAATTGTGAGAGTGGTAAGGGAGCCTAAAAGTTTTACATGGCTGCAATAAGCTGAAATTCCACTAGATGGCAGCATTGGCCATCAATTTTCTGTCAATCTCAAAACCATAAAAATCTATCTGGTACTAGTCTACACAGACAGTGCCACCGGAAATATACTGTATTATGATCTATTCTATTTGGGAAGCATAGGTTATATATTATTATTTGAAGATAATATACCTGAAGATGCAGGATTCACATTGAACAAGAAAAAAAAAAAAGAAAAATACAAAAAGTGGCCACAAGGGGGCATGTACGGACCATGTCCTATATGGCAAATGAAAAACGAACACCTCACCTGTCCAAGCCCTATATATGCAAATTAGCATAAAATTAGGGCAGATTTGATATGCTGCATACAAAATTGCAGTTTATTAAAAAAAAAAAATCTAACAAACAGAAGCATAATAATGTATGCATAACAAACTGAGACCTTTGAAAACTTAACAGTCATGGCAGAGCTTGTGCAGAGTGTATGATTAAATGACACCGCAGTGACCCCTGACATTAATTTCCACTAGACAGTGAAGAGAGAAGATTACAGCTGACATTTCCAATCAAAAGTTATGCCTGCCAATATTCAAGTATTATTTCATCACTTGCATAGGAGCTGGCAGATCTCTGCCCAGAGTGTTCCATTTTTTTTTTTTTTTTTTTTTAAATAAGTGAAAAACAGTATTTTCCCACATGCCTCTGACATAACCTATCCCTTAACCTCAATCCCATCAGAATATTACCAGGTAAAGTGTATGTAATCACTAACCACAAGCGTCTCTTATTTCCTCCCTTTTGGTATGTTTTACCATTGAAAATATTTTGTTTTATGTTATTAAAGAGTAATTCCCCTCTGGGTGATCTATGTACACTGTAGGGATTTTAACAAACTTTGTAGCAGATTCCTACCTCTTTTGTTATTGTAAAGGAATAGCTGTTTCTCTCAACCGAGCAGGGCTGACACCACTTAGTTCACAAAAATGTGTGCGTTGTCTGCCAACAAAAAGAATTCGGAGCAAAGTGCATTTCTAGCAGGTGAAGAATTATTGTGTACTTATAGTCTTAAATTCTTGTTTTATTTTTCCTCAGCATAAATTTTACAGTGCCAAGATTTTCAGGCATAAAGCATACATGGACCCTCCTGGCGGCTACTGCTGAAGACTGACAGCATGTAGTCAAAATGGCCACTGTTCCAAGTTACACACTGTTGATGTTTACATCTCCTCCTGTGAGTCAGTCATGCAGTGACCGCGCATGCGCAGAATGACCTTGGCTTTCAGTCATTCCTGCACTGCTGTCCAGACATTGATATTTACATGTCACTCCTGAGTAAGGATGGGCTCAGGCGTGTTCGCACACTCCACGTGCAGAGCCCGCCAGGAAGTCGGCACGGCGCGGCGCTAATCACAGGCAGTGAGACATTTTCCCGATGAGCGGCTGCAGAGATGGTGAAATGTCTCACTGCCTGTGATTAGCGCAGCGTCGTGCCAATTTCCTGGCGGGCTCTGCACGTGGAGTGTGCGAACACGCCGGAGCTCATCCTTACTCCTGAGCAGAAACCAAAAGGGTCCTTCAAGCATATAAACATTAGTACAAATATCACATGCACACCTTTTTACACAAGATTTTACAGCAAAATCTGTAGGCCCGTATTCATGAACCGCAATGGGAAGCTTTATTACTGAAAAGGAACAGCTTAATCTGGAACTATACATGTCAGCTGTCTGGCTGTGCACTGTGCAAAATTGTGTAAAACCGGACAGAATCACAAATCTTTATATGTATTTCAACTGTGAATTGAGCTGCTTGCTAAGATTGTCGCTTTCACAAACAAAAACATGAACCTAACACCTAACCCTTATACCTGGCTTTAACATGATCCTTTACAAAGTTATCTTTGAAGTAGACCTGTCATGAGATAAACATGTAAGCTGCTATTTCTGCCAAGCAGACCTCCTACATGCTTCAATACGTTTGAGTTACTGACCTGGAACAGGTATGTAGATAAACACGCCTGACTTCACTCTGACCTTCCGGATCTGTGTAGCAGTTACATGTCACTGGGGCCGATTTACTAACACTGGTGAGTGCAAAATCTGGTGCAGCTCTGCAAAGAAACCAATCAGCTTCCAGGTTTTATTGCCAAAGCTTCATTGAACAAGCTGAAGTTAGAAGCGGATTGGCCATCATACACAGCTAAACCAGATTTAGCACTCTCTGGTTTTAGTAAATCAACCCCACAACTGATCAATGAAGCGATCCATCAAAGGATGGATTGATAGTGAGCCACATAGAAAACAGGAAGGTGGTGCAGAGCAACAGCTGAGCACTAAAGAAGCTATTGGTACATTAGACGCCCCCTGACTTTAGGGCTTATCAGCACTACAGATTATCTTGCCATGAGTGCAGGAACCTCTAGCTGCTCAATATGTATACCTGCCTGCTGTTTAGGGGTTTTAATGTAAGCACAGGCTCACTTTAAGGCCCCTTTCACACTTGTGCGACTTCAAAGTCGCGCGATTTTGCTGCGATTTCACAACCTGTGATTTGGGATCAGTACTACTTTGTACGACTTTACAGGGTTGGGGTTTACAAAAGCTGCTTGTGCTTACAAAGTCATACTGAAATCGTGTCTATATTATTCAGGTACGATTTGCATGCTACTTGAGGGTTTAACATTGAGGTCTATGGACATCAACTCGCATGGAAGTTGGACCAAAGTAGTGCAGGGACTACTTTGAAGTCGGCACGACTTAAAGTCGTGCCAATATGAATGGTAGTCATTGAAAATCATGGAGAATGACTTATCATGCGATTTTGCAGTACAAAATCATGGGACAAGTCAAATAAGTGTGAAAGGGGCCTAAGCTGGACAGAAGGAGGGAGACACAATCCAATAACCCTCAGGAGACACCTCTAACAAAAGCAGTGTTCATTTTTACATCAAATTTCCATTTCGTCTTATTCATAGTCTTTAAGAAAATGTCATTTTAGTTTTAGTCGTATTTTAGTTACGTGAATTGTTTTAGTTTTATTTTAGTCTATAACTATAACCTCCAGTACATTTAAGTTGACTAAAATAATCAGCCAGCTAAAATCTAATGGGTTTATTAAATTGTAATGCATTATTTAAGCATTTCTCTAGAATTGCCAAACTGATTATTTACTCCTGGAGTAAAGATCTAACATAATGTTATTATTTATGGTATTAAGGTTTGAACATGCACTAGAGAGACACAGATTTAGCCGTCTTGACTAAAATGTCATTTTAGTTTTAGTCATATTTTATTCATCTGAATTGTTTTAGTTGTATTTTAGTCTACTAAAATAGTGTTAACTTAAATTAACACTGAACAAACAGTTTATCTATGGGAAAGCCACAGCGATTGGACAAAGTTTTCAAAACTCTGCAATCTCTACTTTCTCAGATAAGCCCGGCCCAAAAAGTCGACACGTGGTTTACAAACATTGGAAAACTACATAAGACAATCGAAGGGACACATAGCATTACTGTTATCCACTGCATATGGGCACCTTTGTGATGCTCAAAAAATGTAATTGGAATGTCAGTTGCCTCATTTACTATACGCATAGAAACATCTATAGAGATCTGTGAAAGCGAAAGACCTGCAATCAGTCACAAACAGCTGGCCGAGTCTTCTGATTGTTCTGTGAGCTGCTGAAACCTTCAAATGCCATTTCCACTTTCACCCGCACAAATGACAATCTACTCTTTCCACTTGGCTGCCTGTACAAGGCTCAGATGACTATCAGCTGCAGACACACTATTCCTGGCCGCGGCATTCCACTTCTTACACACGACCTACAGTAGCTGGAAGCTGGCGGAAGATTCTAGAGACACACAATCCTCTGGACAGATCTGAAGTATTGTACAAACACTGATCATTCCTCTGCCGAGGAACCACAAGATACAGAATTCCCTATTATTTACTACCCCACCATTCCATTAAAGAGGTGTACCGCCTGAAAGGTATTGCTCTACTCCTCTAAAGTTGGTCCTCGGGGGAATCTCCCAAGTGGGGAGGGTATCCTTAATCTCAACATCTTGTGCTTCAACCACTTTTTGAGTTTGATTTCTACATATATGCTCCCCCTTACATGGGTTGCCAGCAGGTCTTATTTTTGAACTTTGTGTTTTGTGCATTTTTATATAAAAAAAAAAAAAAAAAAAGTCGTCAATAAAAGACTTTTACAATAAAATAAGAAAATGCATTGCCAACCTAAAAATTATTTTGTGATTTTTCTCTTTTTTTTTTTTTATAGTCCGTTTTTTTTTTCTTTAATTTAGATACATTAACTTTATTGTAAATATACACAAATACCGTATATATTTAATCAAGTTGTATTGTCAGGTGCAGAAAGTTTAAAAAAAAGAAAAAAAAAAAAAAAAAAGATTCCTTTATATTATAGGGGGGGGGGGGGGAATAAAATACTAACTGAACTGGCTGTAGGCTGGATACCCGAGACACAGCCTGGCAGACATGAGAGAGGAGCAGTTTGTTGACTACCAAAATTCCACAGCCTACTACGTCCTGATCGGACTTCGGCACTGTCACACGTCCAAGTTCAGACACTAAAGTTAGAAAAGCGCGTTCTGAATGCCTTGGAAGCACCGAATGGAGTGGATTAATAACGGAGGACACAACTGCTTGTCAGTTAAACTTGCAGCCAGGAAAGAGAACTATTCTACAACTGCCGTAGAAATAACACATTACACCCCACTAGGAGATTTTTGAAATGGCAGAAAAAATTTATGAAAACTGATGGCAAATAAAATAAAAAATCTTCAATATAAAATGTCTCTACAGAGACTAAGCAATACAGATTACACTTGTGCAATCACCATGTAAAGAAACATTCCCATCAACAAGTGATAAAGCCATAAAAGTTATTTTATCACAGACAATGACACTTCCAGTAGATGTAATCAGAGGTGTCTTATTATTGCTTTATACTGACACTTAATGGGGTATTTTCTTCCAAGACACATCCTGCCGTTTATGGCCTTCCTGTTTAAAGTAAGCTTGACCCAAAGCAGAGCCAAACTCTGTTCAAAAAGACAACATATCATAAAATCGAGGTAAACCTGAGTGAGAACTTTACATCAAAACAGTTTTTTCTCTCTCATATTATATATATATCTATAGATAAATATATATACATATATAGAGATATATATAGATATATATAATATATACACACATATATATATATAGTTTTACATATATCTATCTCTCTCTCTCTCTCTCTCTATATTATATATATATATACACACACACACACACAGAGATGTGGCCGGGCAGCTGAATTTATATACGTTTGACTTTTCCTGTGAAAGTCACATTTCCCCATCTTCCGTCACCTTCCTACCCCCCACCCCTCAATGGTCAGCAAAGTCAGCTGCCATATTAAAGCACCAATATGTCCCTGAATGACAGATGTTTGTAACAGACTAACTATATAGCAGTATGCAGGACAAAGTAGACTTTCCTTTAAAATAAGTAGGGACAGTGCCACTTTAAATGGGTTTACTACTATAAGCTAAAATTTCCCATAAAACGTGTTACCTGTAAAGAAACAAGTAAATACAACCGGTACTTCTCCTCCTGACTATCCGATGGAGAAAAACTGCTCTGATCAAGAGAAAAATTCTAGGATTAAAGCTGGCCATACACCTATAGATTATCTGCAGATTTTCTATGGTTAGATGGAAAAAGTGCAACAGATTTCTCCATGTTCGCTAAACTGTGTGGATGGAGGAATCTCCCAGTTTTTCCATCTAACCATAGCAAATCTGCAGATAATCTATAGGTGTATGGCCAGCTTAAGTCTCGCAGAAACTGACCGTTCTGGAAGTGTCAATCTTCTGGTCCCCCTGCAGAACTCGGTGGTTTCTTCTTCCATCTTTCATATTACTATTATGTCCTGTAGTGACTTAGAGCTCAACAGAAGGAATTACTGAGAGCTGCAGGGGGACAGAAGATCGGCACTCCCGGAAGTGCCCATTTCTGCAAAAGACTAAACGCTCATTTAAATCACAATCCCCGTGTTAATTTTTCAGAGTGTTTTTTTTTTTTTTTTTCATGTGTTTTTAATGTGATTGTGGTGTTTTTGGCTTTTTTTTTTTTTTTTTAAAGGATAAGTTTACCTTTTAACAAAAATAAAATGCTAGGATGCACCATTACCGATATTGGTGCCGATACAAAGTATCTGCATGAGTACTTGTATTCGTGCAAATACTCTGATACCTAAAAACCGATACCTTTGTGGTTGATTTGAGACCAAACAAAATGAATGGGCTCAAATTGCACTGCAAAGAATTGCATGTGATTTGAACAGGAATGCTGTGTGATTACTGTCTGAATCACATGCGGTTTCCTGCACCACTCCTGTGTGAACCCAGACTTGTCCAGCCAGGGTTCACATAGGAACGGTGCAGGAAACCGCATGTAATTTGGACAGGAATCGCACCACATTCCTCTTAAAATCACGCAACTCTTTGCAGTGCACTTTGAGCCCATTCATTTTGTATGGGCTCGAACCACACCGCATCAAGTAATGGGCAAGTACTTGAGCACAAGTATCGGTGCATCACTAATAATTCATACAAATCATGTATAATAATAAATGCACTTTTTTTGCAGGTAAAACAATACTCATTTACTAATTTTTGTTTTAGAACCTGGAAAGCATTGCACCAGTGATCAGCAAAGTGTCAGTGTAAGCCGTCTACCCGTACATCATATAGGCAAGCCATTTTACACTGACAGGAAGAATTAATAAACTACCACAGTGCTCAACAGTGCCCTGGTAGTTCACCGAGAACCACAAGCCAACACCTGCAAAGGTTGTTGGTAGTTGTAGTCCATTCATTCACAGAACTATGTGAATGAATGATGTGTCCGGGGGGGGGGGGGGGGGGGGACACACAAAAGTTCAGCAGGGGTGATTGCTGTACTAACATCAGATTGTTGGTACAGCAGGTCCTCCCAAGCTCTTTTTTGTTTTTCAGCCTGCTGGGGGTGCGGTGGCCAGTACATTTGTAACATGTTACATCCTGAATGTAGGTGTAACATGTTACAAAAGGTGAACTTACCCTTTAACTGTTGCAAGTAAATCTCTTTATGAAGTGTTCATGTGTGTTTCCATGCAAACAGTGCAGTATGTTGAATTTTTTGTAAACCCACAAAAATGTAAATGAGGCTCATTGAAATTATTGTCTTTGTTACATTTGCATTCGTCCTGCGTTTAAATGCGTTCAAACTAATATGGCACAAATGAGCCTTTTTACGATTTCTCTGCATCAAAGCTACTGTCAGTAGCGAGAAATCTTTCCAAAGAGACAGCTGTAAAAAAAAAAAAATATGACACATAATATAATTATAGCACCAATTTAAAAAGTTTAGTAAATTTTACAAAAACATTTCAAGACAAAAAAAAAAAAAAAAAAAGAATAAGTAAACAAATGATATTTCTGGAAGCAGAAAAAAAGGTAAGGCAGCTTTCACACTGCCAACAATTATTGTTGTCTTTTTATTTTTTTTTATTTTTTTTTTATTGTCTTGAAATGTTTTTGTAAAATTTACTAAACTTTTTAAATTGGTGCCATAATTATATTATGTATCATCTGTGTTTTTTTTTTAATGAGGTCTCTTTGGAAAGATTTTTGGAAAGATTTCTCACCACTGACAGTACCTTTGATGCAGAGAAATCCTGAAAAGGCTTATTTGTGCCATATTAATTTGAACGCATTTAAACGCAGGACAAATGCAAATGTAACAGAGACAATCATTTCAATGAGCCTCGTTTACAAAAAATTCAACATACTGCATTTTTTGCACAGGAATGCACATGAACATTTCATAAAAGAGATGTACTTGCAACAATTAAAGGATAAGTTCACCTTTTGTAACATGTTACACCTACATAGGGTGTAACATGTTACAAATGTACTGGCCCCTGCATCCCCAGCAGGCTTAAAAAAAAAAAAGAGCTCAGGAGGACCCGTTGTACTAACAATCTGATGTTAGTACAGCGATCTCCTCTGCGAACTATTGCGTCCACCCCTCCCCTCCAGAACAGCACTTTCTGCCATTGGCTGCTGAATGGAAGACTTTTTTCGGTCATGCCCCTTTCGACAGAAGCTGGCCAAATGACCGACTGCTGTAAACACAGGCTGAATGTCGACCAGTTTCTATCAAACCAGGTAATGCCACCCGATATTTGGCCCATGTATATGGCCCTCAAAAGAAAACGCAACTACGTGGGGCTCCACAAAACATGGAAATGGCTCCTTCCATAATGAGACTTGTTTGAGGTTAGTGGTCCAGTCAATGAATGATGACAGTAATTTCTACCATATCAATAGAGCAATTCTCCTAAGATTTAACGAGCCGGTTCACACATCACAATGAGGGTAAACGGTATCTATTGTGTCTGTTTGAAGAGACATTACAGGAAGAGGCCAATACCTCAGACGCTTTGCACAGTCATTTGTCTTAAAAATCCCGAATTTCAGGTCTAGCCGGGTACAATAATAAAACTGCATATTTTTTGCCTCATTTCAAGTTTGTCAGGAAGCAGGAAAACTATGCAATGCTCCAATGATACAGCATTATTTCATGTTCACTACTCGAGAACAAAATCTGCCACTCAATGTGCTTTCCAGCCGAATGAATGCCATTCCATTTAGAAAATCTCCTTGTCAGGGTTCCCCGATGACTTAAAAAAAAAAAAGCTAGTCAACAATTTACACTACCTACATCACCCCAGGGCCAAAATATCAGTTCCGGGTGGACTAAACAATGTTAAAGTGCATTATGCTAAGGAAGTACATTCACTCTGAATAGGCCGACAACCTACAACGCCGCACATTTTATAGACAAGCAGCATTTTTTACACTTCCAAAACCATCAAAAACTCGTCCCCCAGCTATGTCACTAACCTAGTCTCAAAATTCCAGCCAAATTGTTCTTTGTTTCTCTCAAGACCTCCTGCTCTCTAGCACCCTTGTCCCGTCCGCCACCGCCAGGACCTCTCTCGAGCCTCTCCCATCCTCTGGAACTCCCAACCCCAATCTGTTCAACTATCTCCTACTCTGTCAACACTGAAATCCTTTATAATAGGAGCAGCCTATCCTGCCCTCACATAACTGTACCTTTATTTTCTCCATCAGCTCATCCGCCACAGTTGTTCCCTTTTGTATCACTTGATCTTCCCTCTTAGGTTGTAAGCTCTAATGGACAGGGCCCTCAGATTCCTCCTGTATCAAATTATATTGTAACTGTACTGTCTGCCCTCATGTTGTAAAGAGTGCTGTGCAAGCTGTTGGCACTATATAAATCCTGTATAATAATAATTTTGCCCGGCGTAGGGCAGTGCCGGGAGGGGGGGCACATGGATTTTTGACATACACACACAGGCAGGCCAGTAAGCTCAGTGACATAGATCCAGTTAAAACTGCAGGTTCAGCATCATTGGGTAAAAGTCTCCACTCCACCATTGCACCAATTACATAGGCGGGTGTAGTGGCCAGCAACGCTGAACCTGCAATTGCATTAAACCTACCGTGGTCCGGCAGGGAACTCAATAACAGGGAGAACGTGATTAAATCAAGCTTAGCAATAATGAGCTGCAACTGTGGAAGGAGCGTCCAAAATGGCCCTCATCGTGCCTGGAGTGGCCACCTCAGTTGGCCTCTTTGGTGACAAAGCCCTGAACAGGCATAGCCACAATGCAATAGTGTGAATGGGCCTTAAAACTTCCCATCAGAGAAAAGGGGTCAGTGTCCGTGGAGCTGTAGTGCAACTACAAACACTCAGCTACAAGCGGAGACAATTATGGATTACAAGGAGTACCCCTTGTTGAACAATATCTCATTTGCGATACACATTAATAAATAGCAAAAAAAAGTAACCGACAAGCAGTGTAGCTCACGTTACAAAGAAATAAAAAAGGGCATGTGTCAGTTGAACCTTGCAATATGGAGGGGGACCCCACTACAAGGGGAATTTTCTCCAGGTTGGACGTTAGCTTTATCTCTCTGTTTATTACATATTTTACAGAAACGTTGCAATTCCCTCAACTGCTACTGTAGTTTTATTACAAATCGAGTGGCCATGGCTTACCAGAAGTAATTTTAGAAGAAATCACACTACTAATGAAAGACAGCAGACACTCATTTTCTGCTGTGAAGGTATGGGGATGGCATGCTTTAGCTAAGCGTTTGTCACGTGATGACTCCTGAACATCCTCGCTGAGGTTATGTACATGCTGGAGAGTCTACATATGGAATGGATGGAGGTTTCACCAGTAAATCTGGATCTCATTACACAGAGAGAAGCTCACAGCAAGACAAATAATAAAAGGGGATTGCTGGAAGGTCTAAAACCGCTGCCTACTATTATTACCAAACCACTTTCTTCTTTTAAGAGAAAATGTGCAAATCAGAATTGTGCAGAGTGTGGATTGACAGCGTCCTCTGAACTACAAGTCTATGTTCCCAATAAGAATCGGGGGCAGACCACAGCTCCACATCATTCTGGTCAAAAGCTCATGAAGTGGAGCAATTCTTCTTTTACTCTTTCCTTCAGAGGAAAATACTGTCCAAGTGGTGCTGGGACTTCAAGTACCGTATTTATCGGCATATAACATGAACCTTTTCCCCCTGAAAACAGAGGGTAACCAGTGCCTGCGTGTTATACGCCGATAATATGTTTTACCAACAGGGGGAGGGGATCGGGCGGTGCGCCCCGGGAGCCACCCATTGGGGGGGGGGGTGTCAGGCCTGCAGCCCCGCCTCTCCTGGCCCTGGGACAGCGCTGCCAGCCCCTTCTACATCGCTCCTCCTGTGTCAGTGTCATAAAATGAAGCTTGTAAATATCTCAATAGCGCCTTTTTTTCTGGCTGCTCTCCTCCTCCTGCTCCTCCTTTCCCAAGTGTTGCTTTAGATTGAAGGAGGAGAGTGATCACATCTATGTAATGTCAGAGGAGAGCAGTCATGTGACCAGGTTCCTGAAAAAAAACAGAGCTATTGAGGTATGTGGAAGCTTCATTTTACAATAGGAGTGACACAGGAGGAGCAGTTTGTCACTCCTATTGTAGAGAATGCTAGTAGCGCTGTCCCAGGAGACGGCGAGTCTCCTGGGAGTGCAGGGGGCTGTGTACTGTGCAGGGGGTGGGGGCTGTATACTGGATGGGGGGGCTGTATACTGGATGGGGGCTGTATACTGTGCAGGGGGTGGGGGCTGTATACTGGATGGGGGGCTGTGTACTGTGCAGGGGGTGGGGGCTGTATACTGGATGGGGGGCTGTATAATGTACAGGGAGAGGGGGCTGTATACTGGATGGGGGGGGCTGTATACTGGATGGGGGGCTGTGTACTGTGCAGGGGGTGGGGGCTGTATACTGGATGGGGGGCTGTATACTGGATGGGGGGCTGTGTACTGTGCAGGGGGTGGGGGCTGTATACTGGATGGGGGGCTGTGTACTGTGCAGGGAGAGGGGGCTGTATACTGGATGGGGGGCTGTATAATGTACAGGGAGAGGGGGCTGTATACTGGATGGGGGGGGGGCTGTATACTGGATGGGGGGGCTGTATACTGTGCAGGGGGTGGGGGCTGTATACTGGATGGGGGGCTGTGTACTGTGCAGGGGTGGGGGCTGTATACTGGATGGGGGGCTGTGTACTGTGCAGGGGGTGGGGGCTGTATACTGGATGGGGGGCTGTGTACTGTGCAGGGGGTGGGGGCTGTATACTGGATGGGGGGCTGTGTACTGTGCAGGGGGTGGGGGCTGTATACTGGATGGGGGGCTGTGTACTGTGCAGGGAGAGGGGGCTGTATACTGGATGGGGGGCTGTATAATGTACAGGGAGAGGGGGCTGTATACTGGATGGGGGGGGCTGTATACTGGATGGGGGGCTGTGTACTGTGCAGGGGGTGGGGGCTGTATACTGGATGGGGGGGATATGTACTGTGCAGGGGGTGTGGGCTGTGTACTGTGCAGGGGGTGTGGGCTGTGTACTGTGCAGGGAGAGGGGGCTGTATACTGTGCAGGGAGAGGGGGCTGTATACTGTGCAGGGAGAGGGGGCTGTATACTGTGCAGGGAGAGGGGGCTGTATACTGTGCAGGGAGAGGGGGCTGTATACTGTGCAGGGAGAGGGGGCTGTATACTGTGCAGGGAGAGGGGGCTGTATACTGTGCAGGGAGAGGGGGCTGTATACCTCGCAGGGAGAGGGGGCTGTATACCTCGCAGGGAGAGGGGGCTGTATACTGTGCAGGGAGAGGAGGCTGTATACTGGATGGGGGGCTGCATACTTTGCAGGGAGAGGGGGCTGTATACTGTGCAGGGAGAGGGGGCTGTATACTGTGCAGGGAGAGGGGGCTGTATACTGGATGGGGGTCTGTGTACTGTGCAGGGGGAGGGGTCTGTATACTGGATGGGGGGCTGTATACTGTGCAGGGGGAGGGGTCTGTATACTGGATGGGGGGGCTGTATACTGTGCAGGGGGAGGGGTCTGTATACTGGATGGGGGTATGTGTACTGTGCAGGGAGAGGGGGGCCTGTATACTGTGCAGGGAGAAGGGGGCTGTGCACTGTTCAGGGAGAGGGGGGCTGTATACTGGATAGGGGGCTGTGTACTGTGCGGGGAGAGGGGGGCCTGTATACTGGACGGGGGCTGTGTACTGTGCAGGGAGAAGGGGGCTGTGCACTGTGCAGGGAGAGGGGGGCTGTATACTGGATAGGGGGCTGTGTACTGTGCAGGGAGAGGGGGGCTGTATACTGGATAGGGGGCTGTGTACTGTGCGGGGAGAGGGGGGCCTGTATACTGGACGGGGGCTGTGTACTGTGCAGGGAGAAGGGGGCTGTGCACTGTGCAGGGAGAGGGGGGCTGTATACTGGATAGGGGGCTGTGTACTGTGCAGGGAGAGGGGGGCTGTGTACTGGATGGGGGCTATGAAAACATTTTTTCCTTAAACTTCCCTCTTAAAGCAGCTCAAAGCACAAGAATACCAGTCCCAGATCCCATCATATACTGTGTCACTCCTACAAAACAGATCTGATCAACTCATCCCCCTGCCTACTTGGGGAGATGGGAAGACAAGCTGGGTGTCATCTTATTGTCCAAAAAACTGATCCTATCCTGAGATTAGCCCCCGCATTTATCTCGAAACCTTACAAAGAAGAAGGGAAAATAAAAAAATGGGGGAAAATAGATTTTTTAGGCACCAATAACTCGATATTAGTTAAAAAAAATATTAAAAAAAGATTAAAAAAAGATATTAAAAAAATGTATATATTTTATTCAATGACAGTATTTAAAAAGCATACTTAACATAAATATTGTTAAAAATATAACAAACACCAAGCTACCGGTTAGTGTATAAGCATGAGCCGGGTAGACCCTGATGTAACAGCATGCAAACGGTGAGTATTTGGAGGACCGGACCACCACCTAGCTTGATGAACAGTCACATTAGCTTGATGTAGCTCAACATGTTTCGCGACTAAACACAAAAACTCAGACCTAGACCTAGGAATCAACCTCCAGGCCTACCTGTTCCATGAAAGTACTCTCTCTCTCTCTCTCTCTCTCTCTCTCTCTCTCTCTCTCTCTCAAACAATGCAGAAAAATCAATGTTGATTTTTTTAATTAAATGTGATCGGGGCATGCACCTAAGGCGGCAGGCATGTCCCGCGTTCAGGTTTTGAACGGCCCGCCTGGTTATTTGGACTTGTATATCTTTTGTGGCCCCCAACGATCTTCCAGCGCCAGGGCCACAAAAGATACATATGCTGGCTGCCTTGGAGGGGGCAGGGAGGAGTTGGGACGAGTGCCGTACACACAGGAGTATTTCCGGTTTACACAGCAGCCTCTGTAATAGGAAGTCCCGTCTCCTGCGCTGCCATTGGATGAATTTTCTGTCCATCATAGGAGGCGGGACTTTGTATTAAAGAGGGCAACGAGAAAACAGGAGTTTTTCCTGTATGTAATCTTTTGGCACTCGTCCTGCCCCCTCCAAGGCTGCAGATGGATGGGCATCAAACAGGCTGCACTGGGGGGGGGGGGCGCTGCATTCGTGGCAATGGGATGGAGGCTGCATTCGTGGCAATGGGATGGAGGCTGCATTCGTGGCAATGGGATGGAGGCTGCATTCGTGGCAATGGGATGGAGGCTGCATTCGTGGCAATGGGATGGAGGCTGCATTCGTGGCAATGGGATGGAGGCTGCATTCGTGGCAATGGGATGGAGGCTGCATTCGTGGCAATGGGATGGAGGCTGCATTCGTGGCAATGGGATGGAGGCTGCATTCGTGGCAATGGGATGGAGGCTGCATTCGTGGCAATGGGATGGAGGCTGCATTCGTGGCAATGGGATGGAGGCTGCATTCGTGGCAATGGGATGGAGGCTGCATTCGTGGCAATGGGATGGAGGCTGCATTCGTGGCAATGGTGGGGGCTGCAAATGGGCACTGACTCTTATTTTGCTTCACAGTTCTTTATTTAAAATTTAATTTTTTTGCTGAAACTTCCCTTTTAAAGTGAAGGTGCGTGTTATACGCTAATAAATATGGAACATTCAAATAACACGCCCGAGCTTATCTCTTTACTCACACACAGCCACAAAGGCAAAAGAATTCTAGTTGGGCAGTGTATTAGTGCTCGAAAGAACACACTTAGACTGAATTTTAATGGTTCAAAGAATGTAAGGCAAAATGGTTGGCCCTCATGCATGTTCACTTCATCAAATCTGGCCCTCTTTGAAAAAAATTTGGACACCTCTGATCTAAGCCCTCTGAAAGCAAACCTCACCCCCAAATAAAAGCCAAAAGGTTAGCACAATTATCTAATACAAATGGAGGACCTCACCCTACTCCTTCACCACCAAGAGAAGAAATTTAGAAATACCTGGCACTATTTTATCGTGTTCAAAACATACTCTAAAATACCAGCCCTACCAAATCCAGTCTACCAGCTAAACCTAGCTATCATTTGCTAAAAAAAAGTGCCTGAACTCTTAAGCCCCCAAGGCCCCAAGACTTCCTTCCCTCCGCAACCTATTCTTCCTTTTAAACCCTTCAACCCCTCATACCCACGTCTGCTCTTTCCTATGGCCTACATACTTCTAGTTTTCTTTCTGCATTATGTTTTTTTTATATATAATAAAAATGGAATTGTGAGGGCCACAGGATGTTGCGGACTTACACTCATACATGTATTCTTCACTGTTATTCATCTCAGGAATTATGGCCTTGAAATGGTTTCAAAGATGTACTCATTTATGTTGACGATAATGTGTTGCTTTATACATTAATTACTGCTTACGATGTATACATATCCGGTATTCAACACAACTTCAAGGCAAATGGCAAAGAGTTCAAATGTTTTTTTACCAGAAAAACAAAAATAAAAAATGTTCCAACCTGTTTCCAGGTTCACAAGCTCCCCCTTCATCAGAGCTTAAAGATTAGGTAACATAAGCTTACATGGACTCAAAGGACCTCTTCAAAATTTGCATTGTTTTGTATTGTATCGAGCTATGAAATCATTTTGGACACTTTAATTTGGCTTGGCACTCATGCTTTGGGTTTTTGTTCTCCCTTATCCATTTTGAAAATGCCTTAAGCCTCGTACACACAATGAGATTATCGGACGAATGATCGTCCGAGTTTTTTTTTTGCATGCTAATCTCAGATCGAATCGGATGAGTTTATTAAAGTCATGAAAATTCCCGTACGACAGAAAAAAAATTCGGAAGTGATGTCATGTGTTGTAATGCATTTGTATTGCATTTTCGAACGATAGGTGTACTGATTAACCGAAAATCGTACGATCTGGCATCGTACGAAATAAAACTTACGTGCTTGTCCGAATAATATTGGATGAAGTGTCATGATTGGCTCTCGAAAGCTCTTTACTAACGATCTGATTATCGTAGGATCGTTTCGAAAGCGGTATTTTTCTGATCGTGTGTACGGGGCATTATAGACTGCTCACGGAATACAAGGTGCTCTGTTAAAGGACAAGAGGAGTGAAGAGGATGAGAAGAAGGGTAAACAGGATCCCTTCTCTGTACGAGAGCCACAGCCAAAGTTCTCATCTTCCCAGTGCCAAAGTATAGCACTGGCTGTACTTTTCATCATAAATGAAAGGCTGTTTACCCTACAAAGCAGTGATCTGGATGAAGAAAAAGCATTATTATAGGGAAGTTCGTTGTACAAGGCATAAAAAGGTTTTTTTTTTTTCCTGGAGTTCCACTTTAACCATGCCCTAAAATAAACCAAATGCAACAGATTTATTATTTATTATAGCACTGTCAATGCTGTGTATTTTAACATCGAGTTCATAAACTTCTCCAAGCTATGCATATGAATATCCAGGCCTGTTCAACCTTGCTTGATATATCTGCACTTCTTAAGAACAAAAACAAGCATCCAGTGCCTCATACATTAGACTATATTACCATCCTCATTCCACAAAGGAACCTGGAAAGCAGAGAGCTTCAGACACCTGATCCCAAGACCTGGAATGGAAACAGTCACCTGATCCAACCACTAACCACTTCCCAAACCCCCCCATCTGAGTGCTGTACTCTGCTCCACTAAGCAACGATACATGTTGGGAGGATTTTAGCAAACATTATGGTAGGAACAGATCTTTACCCGCTTCTGTTCTGAAAGATATTGATGCAGGCCTTGCAATGCTCTTTATGGAGCCTTCTAGTGCGTCACCCACTGCAAAGCACTAAACAAGAGCACCAACTGATTGCTTTGGACACTTTTAATAAAGTGTACCTCCCATCTGTACAAAGAGGTAGTCACACTTAATGCCTGTGTTACTGTATAGCCCCTTTCACATCTGTGTGTTTTTCACGCATTTTTGAGACACACGCTTAGGGTAGCTCATTCACTTGAATTGGCTGTCCTATTTGGAACAAACATGCACCTTTTAGGGTGTTAAAGTGGATGTAAACCCAATTTCTAAACTACTGCCATAGGGGTTATCTATAAGGATATACATGCCTCCTGCATGTATCTTTACCTGTCAAATGTCTCCCCTCTGTCTGTTATTAGACCCGAAAAACTGCAGATTCTGTGGGTGGGTCTGTTGTCTGGAGCTCGGTGGGTGGAGTCGTGATGTCAGTAGACTCCCCGCCCACCTCTACACTCCCCTTGTCAATATGCATTTTCTCCTGTGTATTTCTAACACTGAACTTCTGCTATGATCTCTAACATCCAGTGAAAAGACAGGAAAGTAACCACATGACTTCAGCATGCCAAATCATGCTGAGGTGTGGAACAGCCAATCCTTGCAGAGCTGATGAGAGAAAGGAGTGGGGGTGGGAATTAAAAAAGAATGCCTGTCTTAGGCTAGTGCACGAGATATGTAAATCACCTGTCACTCACAGCAAGGGGGAAGATTTGACTAAGTTTTTCTCAGTTTGTCAAGTTTTATCTCACTGAACAATAAAAGAGGATTGCTCAGAGCTGGATTAACTCTTTGTGGCAAGACTGGGCTCAAATGATAGGAAATCTTATACTCTACATTATGACATAAAAAAAAAAAAAATTCGGGTTTACATCCACTTTAAGCTCTGCGCATTTTAGGGTACTTTAAACAATACGTTTTTTAGCATATGGGTGTTTTTGAGCATTCTTGCAGGAGTCCAAGCCTTGAGTATTTTTTACCCAATTATTTTTAGCCAATGCAAAGCTAGTTACTTGGGGAGCGCCCCCATTAAAGTCTATCGAGCCTGAAAAACAGTTTGTAGCCCAAAAAAAGCTTGTGTACTTTTTCTTTGAGTTGTCACTACGCTCAAGCGTGAACAGACAACTGAAAACCATGGGATTTTGGATGCGGAGCGTTCTGGAGTCTTAAGCTCCAAAAACGCATCAGTGTGAATGGGGCCGAAGGAAGCAAGAAAGAGCAGCAAAAGCTAACAAAGCTTCTACTCCTTACAAAAACTAAGTATTAAAATGGAATGTATTTTTTTCCCCATTTAATAAAACACTTCATTTTCTAGTCAATGGACGTATACATTGCTGGGTTCCTGGAATATGATCACCGTCCAGTGATGGTCTTTCAGTCTTATGGGCTCATGCACACAGGAGCAACAAAGGAGAAGCCACCTGTGTGCTAGTCAAACAGGTACATTTGAGCTATGTGCATGCACAGGTTAGTAGGAACGTTTCATGCATACAGTACGCAGATCTTGCTGCCAACAAGATCCTATGTTAGGCCCCAGTCACACCTGCATGTTCTGGGAACGCACAAAAAACACGTGTTGCATTTGATGTGCTGTTAATTCTTAATGGCACCACAAATACGGCTAGGAAACATGCATTTTGTCATGCTGTGAAAACATATGAAGCTCATCACACGAAAAGTTAAGGGAGCTTCTTTTGGCACGTTTGTTGCTACAAGCGTATGGGCTTCCCTATGCTGTCGCATGAAAAATTGTATGTTAGCTCAATGCACAGGTGTGAACAGGGCCTAAACCTCAATGCCTTGTGTGCACAGGGCCTATACCTGTCCATTACTGTTCAAAGTATGAATACAAGAATACTAAGACTTTTCAAACAAAGCAAATCCTTTAAGAACTCAGCAGCAGAATATTAACAGCATTAAAAAGATGAACCTGCACAGGTTTGCTTCAGACTTACTCTGTCTTTGTCATCCGCTACATCACAAAGAATATCATCGAGGTCCAGAATGCCGCCATCACCATGTTCTAAACGATGAACTTGAATCCAGTAGTTCGGGTCCTGTTAATGGAAAACAAAAAAGACAAAATTACCACTACTATTTATGTGTATAGTGTGCATTATACAGAGGCTTACAGCAAATCACATATAGCAGTCTAATGTCATCCAAACATTCGCTAAATGCCAGGTTAAGAAAGAAGTGAAGTTAAGAGAATTAAGTAGACTTAAACCCTCCAAGTCTATCTAACATTCACCTCCCTTCAGGCTGACAATACTGCTGTCCAAAAGGTGCCCCCTGTACTTCTTTATCAAGGATGGGGGCGCTCTAATACAGGAGGTGCATTACTGGCCAGATCACCAGGTGAAAACAGGAGGGAGCCTAAATAAAAAACAAAACTAATGCAGCCATCTCATCTAATGATTGGTAAGCTGCAATATCTAAAATTTTTGTTTTTGCATTTAATACTGCTTTAAATGTTGTGTTGGTTTTTAAAGCGGCATTAATCCCCAAAACCAAAAATGGAATACACTGCAGATTACCAATCATTAGATGTGGTGACTGCATTAGTTTTCTTTAGGCTTTCTTCCCCTTGGTGATCTGGCTGACCTTTGGACAGCAGCATTGTCAGTCAAGGGCAGGGATCTCCAAACTACACATCCCATGAGGCATTGTAAAACTCTGATATTCACAGATATGACTGGGAATGATGGGAATTGTAGTTCCAGAACAACTGGAGGGCCATAGTTTGGAGATTCCTGGTCTAGGGGATGGGAGTATTAGATGCATTAGCAGATTTAAATACACTAACAAATTGAAGCTAAACTCCAGTGAAGACTTTATAAGGTAGTTACAGCAACAGTTTTTTTGGGGATAAGGCTACATTCACAAATGATCACATGTGGAACCGTCATGATTCCGCCCCGCAATTTCAAATGGCTGCAAAACACAGGGCACATTTGCAATGCCATTACTTCTAATGGAAGCCCAATCGTGCTGCAATTGTCGTGTGGTAATTCACGCTGCAATCGCAATGCGTGACGCTGTCGCCTAAAGCTTATGTTCCTTTTTGAGCGACAAGCGTGCGCTGCGTTTGCACGATTTAACGCGATCATGTGTGAATGCAGCCTAAAGCTTTGTAAGCACCACTGCCAGTGGTAAATGGTTTGTTTTAACTGATACATCTGAAGGACAGCATACTGGCCATATCACCATCCAAAAAATAAAATGCAGCCACTACATGTAAGAATTGGTAAACTGCAATATAATAAATGGTTGCTTTTGGTTGCTGGTTCACACTAATGCGGTGCGGGAAACACATCGTATAGCATTTCTGTTCAAATCACACAAAATTCTTTGCAGTGCGATTTGAGCCCTTTAATTTTGTACTGGAATCGGATCACATGAGTGTGGAAAATGTACAGGAATCTCTGGGAATCCTGCACTACATGAGTGTAAACAGACTAATACTGCTTTCATCCAGAAGAGCCATGACCACCACCTTGAACTCCAACTCCAGACACATGAACTCAAGGAGAACATATGGAGCACACAGGCTAAACTATTTATACAGAACCCAAATTATAAACCAAGAAGAGAAAACCTATCATTTGCTTCCCAGGTTCTGCATCACAATCTTGTTTCCCTCCAAGTTCTACATAGAAATACGTCGGCTAACAAGACCAGACAGGCCAAGAATACAGGAACTGCCAGTGAACTCCTACAAAATGTACTGATCTTCTCAGCAGGGCCCAGGCTGAATGCACCGAGGAAAACGTCTTCATTTGGAGTTTTGAGAAGAAACAGACAGATCAGCTTGTTGTCATGTCATGGCTATGGGCAGCTTAGAGAGGAACTCCAGGTTTCCAGTCACTTTAATGACTTAGTTTGGGTCATTTTGCCCAATGGGGACATACCGGATTTACAGTAAGCAAACCAAAAATTTCAAACCCTTACATATAGTTATGCTTCACATATCCAGCCTTGCCAACAGCTGCTACATAGTATACATAGTACCACCAGATCTTTTTATTTTATGTTTATATGTAAAGAATCTCTTATATTTTAATAAACTAATAGTTTATTTGTGGCAAGTACACATTTTAGTCATTACTACAAAACATGTCGGAAAGTAATTTTTGGCGTGACACATTTTAACTTGACAAATGTTTGCTTTTTTAAAAATGTTATTTATAGGTTTGAAGACTATTTATCAGGGTGGATAAAAAGGCAATGATAAAAATAAATAAATAAATATCAGATTTTGTTTTTTGTTTTTTTTTATTTAAAATCATATTTGATTTTTTTTTTTTTTTTTTTAAATAAAATGCTTTTAGAGTAAAAATATATCTAAAGATAGTTTTCTATTTAAGATACATTAATAATTTAGTTTATTCAGCATGAATTCAGCTTAGTTATGTAGCATGAGGCTGTATATTCTGCAATATTTACATTTTTGGTAAACTCATTCAATGAATCCAAGCTCTGCAAGCCGAGATAACATGCACTGCAGTGATGCATTCACACAATTTCACAGTAACCATGAGGTAAAACAAAGTTCAGGAATATTCCTTTATCCCATTGTTTTGCAAATCTATGTACACTACAAACTGTGTGATTGAATCGGTTCTGATATCGCTGTTTTACTAACCTGGCAGCTTATTATTCTAAATAGGAAACCTTAATTTTGTTTGAAAATATTAAAGATTCTAACTACCAGCAAGAATAAGTCCTTACATTTAAAGAGCACCTGTCATTTCAGATCCATCATGGCAGCGCCTGTTAGCATCCACTCACTTGCTGCCGCCACGTCCCTCACCTTGTTGTGTCACTGCCACATCACCAGCCACCCCATTAAAGTGAATGGGACTGTCGGTGAGTCAACAGCAGGTCAGAGGAAGAGCCGCTGCGGGACAGAGATGACAGTTGCTCTTTAAAAACTTTGATTTAAATTAGAGGTCGACCGATATGGGTTTTTCTCTGGCTGACGACGATGCCGATATTTAGAAATCGCAGTGGCCGATATAAGATGCCGATTTTTTGGGGCCGATATATTAGGCCGATTTTTTTTTTCTTCTTTTTTTTTTCCCTTCATCTCATAAAATCTAACAGTTAGACCCCTTTCACACTGGGGCGTTTTTCAGTCGCTTTTGGGCTAAAAATAGCGCCTGTAAAACGGCTCCCCTGTAGTCTCAGTGTGAAAGCTCGAGTGCTTTCACACTGAGGCGATGCGCTGGCAGGATGTTTAAAAAAAGTCCTGCAAGCGGCATCTTTGGAGCGGTGCATACCGCTCCTCCACCACTCCTGCCCATTGAAATGAATGCGCACCGCTGCCGAAGCGCCTGCAAAGCATTTCGGCAGCAGCGCTTCAGGGGTGCATTTAACCCCTTTCTCAGCTGCTAGCTGGGTTATAAGCGCCCCGCTAGCAGCCGAATAGCACTGCTAAAATGACGGTAAAGCGCAGCTAAAACTAACAGCGTTTTACCGTCAACGCATGCCCGCTGCAGTGTGAAAGCAGCCTTAAGTAATACAGAAAATTTTTTACATTTAAACATTTATTAAACAAAACAAACCTCCAATCAGTTCACTTGTATGTATAATTTAGATTTAAAAAAAAAATGATATCTTAAATATTAAATACACAAAAACAGGTAATCAAAACTTTTGGACGAAAAAAAATGGGCTAACTTTACTGCTTATTTTTTTTTTATTTCATTAGTGTATTTTTTTTTTTTAAATTGCGTTTGAAAGTCACACGGTATTTGCGCAGCGGTCTTTCAAACGCAATTTAAAAAAAAAAATACAGGATTTTTACTTGTAAGCAACAAGTGTCAGAAAAGATTTAGTCTTTAAATGGTTAAACTGAGAACTTCTACACACAGAGTTCAGCTCATTGATAAAAGAACCTGAAAAGATACAATGTATCTTCTTACTTATCAGACTTGGCAGGCTGCCCAGAGGAGGAGAGAATCCTCTCCACAGATAACTTTCAGGCAACTTGCATTGACTTCTATTACAGGAGTCATTTGCAAGTCCCGCTGAAGTTATAATCGGCTTTTTTTATCAGCACAATCGGCCGATGCCGATTAAGTAAAAAAAAGCCAAATATCGGCCGATATATCGGCCGGCCGATATATCGGTTGACCTCTAATTTAAATTGACTCGATTTAAATCAAATCCGCCCTGCTATTTATATCAGAGACTGCAATTAGCTATACTGAAAAAAATCAACCAAAAGGAAAGTGTAAGGTTTTTATTCTGAGCACACTGGTACACTTGCTCTGGGACCAAGGCAACACATTGCATTACTAAACAAAAAGCACAGCCTGTTTCAATAAATATTGCTGGAATTTTGTACAGTAGCAACAAAAAAGCTAAACCCTTTGGGCCCCTTAGACACAGGGTGGGCCCCGCTGTAGTCCACCTGGTTATAGGGGAATCTGCTGATCACCGATTTATAAATCGAATTTCTTTATAATAATTTCAGGCCAATACGTATTCTCCTACATGTTTTTGGTAAAGGAAAAAAAAAAAAAAAAATCACAAGCGTATAGCGCTTTGCACAAAAGTTATAGCATCTACAAACTATAGTATAAATACTGGAGTGTTTATTTTTATAGTAGCAATGGCAGCAATAAGCAACTTATAGCAGGACTGCGATATTGCAGCAGACAATCGGACACTTTTGATGCTTTGTGAGAACCAGTGACACAAATACAGTGAATAGTACTAAAAATATGCATTGTCACTGTACTAATGGCTCTGTATGGGAAGGGGTTAAACATCAATGGCGTTCAAAGGGTTAAATTTGTGCCTAACCAGTGTTTTTGTGTTTACTATGTGCTGTTTTTACTAAGGAATGTGATGGATTTTTCATTCAAATCCACCACATCCCAGCTGACAGAACAGAACTCTACCTTGTTTACATAGGCAGAACTCTGTTCTGTGTTTCTCCTCGCAGATCAGCTGGTGCCGGTGGACATCCATTGGCTGGCAACCACTGATCAGCTTGTGTGGGGTCTAATCACAGCACAGCCACGGTGCCGATGCACACCCCCTGATAGTACCGGATCACGTACTAGGTACAAGATGCGGCGCAGAAGAGCCTCTCCCGCCGTCCTACGTGAGGCGGTTGGCAAGCAGTTAAGCTGGCCATCAATGGATCACAATTCAGCAGGAACCATCTATGGGCATTCCTGCTAGAGAATCAGCTAGAGAATCAGCCTCTCTCAAATGGAGAAATCCAACTAAGTATGCAATAATGCAGCAGGAAGGATTCCCCCATCCACCTCAGTTGCTGGCTGGCTGATCAAAAAAAAAAAAAAGAAGATCCATCTATGGCCAGCATTAACAGAGAATGCTGTGCTTCTATGACGATCATTGCAACACATCTTTTCTTAGGAAGAATTATACCAGCTCTGTGTTTCCTCCACTAGAATAGTGAACATCCAGGCGTTAATGTATACAACTTTTTGTTTCTTTATTCTTTCAAGTCAGAACAACCCTATAGGTTCACATACTTTTTTCTATCAAGTCTCTTGAATATTTAAACCATTTGTTCAATAAAGATGTAATGTAACAAAAAATGCATGTGTTGTTTGTTAAACACAACAGCCTTTAGTTCTTTTTGTGGTTTGGATGAAGATCAGATCACATTTTAGGATTTTGTCACATAAATCCAAGCAATCCCAAAGGGTTCACAAACTTTGTCTTGCAGCTATCCATATAAAACAGCATACAACAGATCGAAACAAATTGGTTTACATTAGTTAATACTGTATACAGTGGGATGATCAGACATACATACCATTTAAAAAAAAAAAGACATGGAGTACAAAAAACTAGTTTCCCTTTAAGTTGGCCAACTACACCATAAAACATTCCACAAAGCCAACATGGGCCAACCTACCCAGAATGATCGAAGAACACTCCAAGTAATGGAAGCACAGCACCGCATTCTATCTAAGCTTAGTGGAAAATAAACTCCTATACCAAAAGCTTTTGTGGAAAATATGTACCTTTCTGATTACCAAGCCCACAAATATTAAACTCACATCAAGGACAATCCTTTCTACAGATCCAAACCCTCCGCTAAATACATGAATAATGAAGGAGAGACCACAGGACGGCTGATGTTGCTAAATAGTTTTCTATAAACTACCAGCCAAAGATGAACGTCTTCATTTTACATCGCTCAGCAGAAATCGGCCAGCTTCAAAAACCTAGCAACAAAGGACTTTATAATCATAAATATTAAGACGTTTGTGTTATACAAGACTAAATAATGTTGCTACCAAACATAATGACCAACACCTATCACATCTGGAAAAATTACTGATATGACCAGTTTGGATTTTAGAAAAAGCATCGATTCCAACTGCCTTGTGCAGAACGTAAAAATGTTTCTCTTCACTTTTAAAAATGTAACTCAATCTTCTGATAAAAAAAAAATAACAATAATAATAATACATTAAGTAGCTTAAAGTGATAAACACACACTGTTCAATTTACATTGTCCCTTCTATCTCTGTATGTGGATGATGGCACATTATTATTTTAATTAAAAAAAAAAGTCTAAGTACAATTTTACTAATTGATATAATACAGCCGTCACATAACCCAGATCTTCCCCAGTCTGTCTGCAGGGAAACATAAGTAGGAGGAGCTTCTAGTCCTCTGCTACTGGTCACATGTTCAAAATAAAAAAGCCTTTGGGATACAGAGCAAACGATAATAATATCAATAAACTGGCTCCATGCACACTAGCCTATTTTATAAGCTCAAAAAAAGCAAGAAAAAAAAAAGCAGATGAAAAATGCTGATAATAGCATTTTTGTGCCAGCTTGTAGTAGCATTTTAGTCGTTTTAGGATCTCGGGCAGAATTGTTGCGATTCTGCCCCCAATCTCAAATGGCACTACAATCGCAATACGCATGTTCGGGCGCCATGCGTTTTCAATGGCTTCTGAAACAAGGTGCAATTTTGCCACGATAAAATCGGCAACCCTTGGAGTTTGTCGCCCAAAAAGAAGCAGGAGCCTCTTTTGGCCAACAAACTTCACGAGTTGGTTTGCCATGAGAATTATCGCGGCACAACCGCACTGCATTTTAGATGCCACTGCAAATAAATGGCGTCTGAACATGTGTTTTGCGACTGCAGTGCAATTGAAGATCACAGGCAGAATCACAGCGATTCTGGCCGAGATGGCAAAATGCCAAATGTGAATGGAGCCCAACCCCACAAGTCATTCAATCACCATTCATTAGTACTGCTCTCACATCTGGAAGAAAAGATTTGTTCCTCTACCAAGATAACTGCCTTAAAGTGTTACTAAACCCAGTAATATGAAAATAGTTAAACCCCCCGCCACTATATACCTTTTTGGCTGACCTGTATACCAAGGTCAGTGATAGACTGCACAATTTCTCCAGTGCAGAGAGTTCAGGTAGGAGGAGATTTCCACTTCAACCTGAATACACGCCCGCACGTGTGATGTGGATATCTCAGAGAACAAGTAATTAGTCTCTCCAGCATCAAAGACACAACTGAGCATGTGCAGGTCGGGTACTCTGCCTGTGTTAGCTGGCATTCCCCAGATAGACCGTGCAGGAGGGAACGATCTGTGCATAAAACAGCCTTTTTACACAATGCAGAGGATTAACCCCCTTAGGTTCCACAGTAAGTAGAAGAAGCCTGCTATGCTGCATATACAGACTGATTTTACTGTTGTGGGTTTAGTAACACTTTAGTACAGAGAATGTGGAACAAGGCATGGCAAGTAATGAGAAAAAGATCAGCTGCAGAGACCACTAGTAATAACATGCCCTCTGCTTGCTTTAATTGGGCACAGCTTCCACAGTACAGGTCCTCTTTTAATAGGTCGATCGGTCTGCTACTGGCAAAAACTCAAAAGACTGTCATATTTTTTTCCCCTCCTTGAATTACTCTTCTACAGCCAAGATAAAAAGCCTGTAATCACAACGTGTAGACAAGGAAATTCACCTAGATCAAAGCAGATTTACTACATCAAAACAGGGTTGTGCCTTTGTTCCGTAAATCCTCAGTTATGAGCATTATTCACCCAAAATACCACAAATTAGAAAGCGGGTTATCTTTTTTCTTGGCAAAACCTATTTCACAGAAGAGGTCATGGGGACGTTTTACATTGTCAGATTGAGCGAAAAATGTCACATGCAAAACTTTTAATAGTCTGATGCGTGTGAAAGCCACTTTGGTTGGTGGGACTACCATCTATAAAGGGTAACTCCACTTTCGAAGGAAAAATACTGCAAATAAAAAGAAAATATAGCGTATACAATTAGGACACAAATTATATAGTAATTGAACGGTATTAAAAATGACCTTTCCTTTTCAATCTGCTGCACTGTAAATTCTGTAAAATGCAATCTGGTCACCTAGAGGTGTACAGAACACCCCCAGTGATTGGCTCACTGATTTTCCCAGAAGTCTGTACTAAGACACAAAGATTAAAAAAAGTATCAGATTTTGGGCATCCCCTGCAACAAACATTTCAGTTCTGGTGAGAGGCTCCCTAGGGCAGGGCTCGACAAAACCCTTGCGACCAGAAACTGCGTCCCGACACCTGAGCCCCCGCCAGCCTACCCACCACCTGCACCAGGCCTGAGCAACCCCCACTGCCCGACACCCCAGATGTGCAGCTCCGGGCGCTAAGCAGCTGACCCCAGTTCGAAAATCCCCCCCCCCCCCCAAAAAAAACCACAACCAACCACACCCCCGTAGCACAGCCAACGTTTTAATTTTCCTCCCCCCACACCTGTCACTGTGCCCCCCGACACCAGCAAATCGGCACACCCCTCCCCGTGCGCGGCACCAGAGACAAGCAGGAAGGTAAGCAGAGTCCAGCCCACACAGCATGTCACACAACACACACCAAAAACTTCAGCCCCCAACAACCTCAAGCGTCAAATCCTCACACCCCGAGAGCCTCAAAAAAGGACACACATCCTCCCAAACCACCCAGTGAAAAAGCCGTCCCACCCAGCAGCACCGCAACCAGATGAGACAGCCGCCTGACCCCCAAACAAATCAAATTTTTTATTTTTTTTTTTTTTTAAACAAAAAAAAATTAACACGTCTCCCAATTATTTTAGTTGGCTCCTAGATTCAAAGCAAATTTATCAAGTCCTGTCCCAGGGAGCAATTACATCTAAAGGGATTCAGACCCTGAAACCTTCCTAATTAGAACAAACAAAATAAACAGACATTTCCTCAGCATAACAAAAGGAAGGAATCTGCAACAAATTTGTTAAAATCCCTGCAATGTACATACGTGGGGAATGTTTTTATTCCCCAACGAAAGTGGAGTTACACTTAAAAATAATGATCCCCTATTGATAATGAAGAGGCAAGCGGCTCCATTTTCTTAAGCTTATGCTGTCTAATTTCCACTCTCTCATGATCTTTTACCGATAAGACAAACATCCTAAAATGAACTAAACCCCTTTCCACCCAGTCCTGGCATCTATTCAACTGTATGCCTAGAGGGGGAAAGATCGGTCGGTCACATGACTGCTGTCATGGGCTGTCACATGATTTGGAATGGGTTCCACCTTCTCCTGATCATTAGTACAAACTAAAGGCTGGTCATACATTATACTTTTTTTTTCCTTCTACAACTTTCCTTTAGATTTACCAAAACCATATAACATAGGTCCTACACACTGTAAAATTTGGTTTGCAGCCAGGCATTCCCCTGTACTACATAATTGAAGGTAAATTGAACCACTTATGAACCACCGCACGCCGATGTACGTCCTAACTTTGAAGAGGAATATGGTTGCTACGGCAGTAGCTAGCTGCCATAACCCCAGTATCCTCTTCTTCGGCCGGCGGTCCACTTTTCCATAATAGTGGTCTCTGCGGCTGATTCGACACAAGATCACTTATCGTCCGCGGGAGTGGACGCCCCCCCAGACATGTTTCGGTGCCCTCTGCCACTTACCGGAGCCATCGGATCTTCTCCCTTGCTGGGTATGGAGACGAGTGAGGGGAAGATGGCCCCCACCATGTCATACATCTCCATACCATTGCAGGGCAGAAGCGACATTTTCTGACCCCAAATCTCATATTTAAGAGGTCCTGTCATGCTTTTTTTTCTATTACAAGGGATGTTTACATTCTTTGTAATAGGAATGAGTGACTTTTTTTAAAAAAAGAACAGGGTAAAAATAAAAAATAAAAAGGTAAAATAAATAAGAAAAAAAAAAATTATGTTTTAAACGTGCCCCGTCCCACCGAGCTCACACGCAGAAGAGAACACATACGTGAGTAGCCTCCGCATATGAAAACGACACATGTGAGGTATCACCGCGATCGGTAGACAGAGAGCAATAATTCTAGCCCTAGAAATGTAACTCAAAACATGCAACCTGGAGAATTTTTTAAACGTCGCCTATGGAGATTTTTAAGGGTAAAAGTTTGTCGCCTTTCCACGAGCAGGCACAATTTTGAAGCGTGACATGTTGGGTATCAATTTACTCAGCATAACATTATCTTTCACAATGTAAAAAAAAATTGAACTGTACTGTTGTCTTATTTTTTAAAATTCAAAAAAGTGTCTTTTTTCCAAAAGAAAAAAAAAAGTACGCTTATAAGACCACTGCGCAAATACGGTGTGACAAAGTATTGCAACGACCGCCATTTTATTCTCTAGGGTGTTAGGGGGGAAAAAAGTATAATGTTTAGGGATTCTAAGTAATTTTCTAGCAAAAAAAAAAAAAAACTTTAACTTGTAAAACAACAAATCTCAAAAAAGAGGCTCGATCCTTAAGTGGCTAAAGGAAATGGAACAAGAGAACTGTATAATGTATGGCCAGCTCAAGAGCGGTCTGACAGCTCAGTCATGGTGTTGGTAGGCATGCAGGGGGCAGGCTCTTAACACAGAAAGCTCTGCTGCCCATGGATGCATATATGTGTGAGCATTAAAGCCCACCCTCTTTCCCTACACACGCGTGTGGTATGTGAGCAGCAAGAGGTCTTCATGCAGACACATTCCATGTATGAGAAAGTACAAGGAGCCTACATTGGTGTGTCTGCTGCATTGCAAACAAATTCGCAGAGGGGATCCGCAGGTCATCATACTACTAACAAAAAGGAGCGTTGGCTGGCGCACTACAGTTACCTTTGAATGAAAAGCCGAAGCCCTAAACAAATATGCACTGCCCCTTGAATGCTATGTTTATTTATTTTAAGTATAAATGCATTTTTTCCTTTAATGTTAGGCATTACCTAACTGCTTACAGCAAACAAAAACAGTAAAGTTTGCTGAAAATGCTTGAAGATATCCCAGTGTGCAAAATAAAGAGACAATTATAGGTTTATGTCTGTAAATAATGGGTAGTGACATGCCTAAATAACCAGCTAATGATTCACACCAGGAAATAGTCGGGCTACAACTGCCCTAGGACACGGCACACATGGGGCAGCCTATACCAATAATGGATTGCTTTGTGTACAAATAGAAAAAACAAACTAAATATAATAAGCAAAGCAGTTTGAGCTGGGAATTTGGCTTTAATGTAAAATAATAATGTGATTTATGATACCGTAATGGTGCCCACAAGCATCATCACAAAACACCCAATTCCGCCAGACTTGAGAACATTTCAAAGCACTCTGCCAACTGAGAGCCCGATAACGGTCAAATCACACATGTATGTTTGACTACCCGCTAACGTCTGTGGCCTGCCTTAAAGTGTATTTCCAACTTTGCAAATGAGTATACTTTATATTTACTGCATGTTCTCATTCACATAGCACAACTTAAAGTGGTTCTAAAGGCTTAAGGTTTTACCTTAAAGTGGAGTTCCACCCATATAAAAGTCAGCAGCTACAGAAAGTGTAGCTGCTTACTTTGAATAATCGGACACTCGCCTGTCCCACGGTCCAGCGATGCGGGCAAACGAAGCCCCGCTCCTCTCATCGGCGCCGGAATTGTGACTGTGGGTGCCCGGCTGGCATGCACTGCACATGAGCGAGCCACGCTGCGATTGGCCAGGTAATCTTCTTGTACCTGTGAAGTGTCCTAGAAGATTGCACGGGAGGGAGGGTGGGGGGGAGAGGTTTACTTCCCCCGCAGCCCCGGGTGGAAGTGGGAGCTGGAAGCCCCTAAAAAGAGGACATCTGCCCCCCCAAAAAAAAATGACATGCCAAATGTGGTATGTCAGGGGGTCACCTTCACTTAAAGTGAATGTAAACCCGAAATTTTTATATTTATATATATATTTATATATATATATATATATATATATATATATATATATATATATATATATATATATATATATATATATATATATATATATATATATATAATACTGTAGTGTATAAGATTTCCTATCATTTGAGCCCAGTCTTGCCACACAGAGTTAATCCATCTCTGAGCAATCCTCTTTTATTGTTCAGTGAGATAAATCTTGACAAACTGACAAAAACTTTGTCAAATCCTCCCCCTTGCTGTGAGTGACAGGTGATTTACATATCTCATGCACTAGCCTAAGATATGCAGTATTTTTTAATTCCCTCCCCCACCCTTTCTTCAGCAGCTCTGCAAGGATTGGCTGTTCCACACCTCAGCATGATTTGGCATGCTGAAGTCATGTGGTTACTTTCCTGTCTTTTCACTGGATGTTAGAGATCATAGCAGAAATTCAGTGTTAGAAATACACAGGAGAAAATGCATATTGACAAGGGGAGTGTAAAGATGGGCGGGGAGTCCACTGACATCACGACTCCACCCACCGAGCTCCAGACAACAGACCCACCCACAGAATATGCAGTTTTTCGGGTCTCATAACAGACAGAGGGGAGACATTTGACAGGTAAAGATACATGCAGGAGGCATGTATATCCTTATAGATAACCCCTATGGCAGTAGTTTAGAAAGGATGACATTGGGTTTACATCCACTTTAAGTGGAGGTTCCATTTTTGGGTGGAACTCTGCTTTAAAGGGGTTGTAAAGTAAGGTGGTTTTTATCTTAATACATTCCATTCATCAAGATAAAAAGCCTTCTGTTTGCAGCAGCCACCCGAGCCCCCCCCCCAATACTTACCTGAGCCCCATCTCTATCCTCTCCCTCCTGGTTGGCGCCGCTGCTGTGTTTCAGCCAAAGTTAGTCAGCCAGCCAATAAGAAGAAAAAGGGGGTGGGCCCGGGTCACAGCTCTGTGTCTGAATGGACACAGGGAGCTGTGGCTGGACTCAGATGCCCCCATAGCAAGCTGCTTGCTGTGAGGGCACTCACCAGGAGGGAGGGGCTAGAAGCACCGAAGGAGGACCCGATAAAAGGAGGATCAGGGCTGCTCTGTGCAAAAATCACTGCTTATACTATATACTTATACTGTAAGTATAACATTTTTATTTTTTATAAAAATAACAATCACTTTAAATGAAAAAACACAGAATTAAAAAGAAAAACACGATATTTCTACTTTCAGGCATAAAACATATCCAATAAAATTAAACTTCTTCATAAATGTAGGCCAAAATGTACTCTACTACATGTGTTTGGGGACACTATACAGGGATGATCCGAATGATGAAACCCTTTAACCGGCCATAATGTGTATAGGAATAGAGAGCCACACACACCATGTCATTCCTGATTAGGTGGTGAGGTTTTCAGACCTAAGACTATTGCGCTGGTTGTATTTTATGTGAGTGTTTTTATGATACCTTATTAAAATTGTGTGTGTGTATATATATATATATATATATATATATATATATATATATATATATATATATATATATATATATATATATATATATATACACACACACACACACACACACACACACACACACACACACACACACATATATATATATATATATATATATATATATATATACACACATACATATACATACACATGTTATATATATCATAATACATATTATACACACACAGCACTATTTGTTCTCCATTTTATGCTTTACATATGCCACCAACTGGTGATAAGGAGAGAGGCCACAATATATCTGCCAGTCTCTGTATGTGTTCACGTATGTATGCATACAAGTTTATTTTATTTTTGCGCTTGCATGCAAAAATATCCCTTCAAATTATTTACAGGCAAAACTTTACACTAACTTAACTGTGTAATCACTGAAAATCCTTCAAAGCTTCCCTTTAAGCACTGCGTACCTATATACCATACACAAAGCTATCACCGTGCAGTGAAGCACAATGGGGTGGAACAATAGGATTATAGGAGGCAGCAAAGAGGTCATATGTACACTGAACATTCTTCAAGTAGGATAAGTCACATTGAGCAGGTGCTTTGTCCTGCTAGAATGTCATTGTAAAGGTATTTTTCTCCACTTACAAAAGTTAATTCTTACAATTGATCCAAAAAGCAGAGAGAATCTACTTTGTGTTAAATATTACATTAAAAAGCTTCTAAATTACTCTTTAAAACTTAATTCAATGAACCAAGTATCACCCATAAGATAAAGGGGGGTCCACAGATGGCCCAATACAGTAATTAGAAGGGATGCTCCTGATTTGCAGCATTAATGGACTGTTCACTCAACTCCTATGAGCCAATAACCAGGACCTCATCACACAAAAGTTGTTCTACCTTGTTGTAAAAGCTCCATCCAAGCTAGTTTGATACTTTCCTCTACCGCTGGGTAGAGGAAAGGACTTACATACTGTACATGTACATAACTGATGAGCGCTCAGGTAACTTATTCAAGTACAGGGGGTCCCCTAGTTACAAACATCTGACTTACAAACAACTCCTACTTACAAACGGAGGGAGAAAACAGGAAGTAAGAGGAAATCTACCCCTAGGAAGGGAAATTCTCTCCTGTAAGAGCTATTATGGGGAAAAGGTACTTCCACTGAAGCTTTATCACCAAGGCTTGTTTCCACAACAACCCAAAATTTTCAAAATCCAATTGTCATTGGGACAGAAAGTGAGGTGAAATCTTCTGAACAGGGGCACAGACAGCAAAACAAATGTTACAGGGGTGATAACCCTTCCCTATGTTATCCAAAAAGCTTAAAAATAGTTTTTTTGGCTGGAGCTACACTTAAAAAATGTACCTGTTCCAACTTACAAACAGATTCAACTTAAGAACAAACCTACAGTCCCTAACTTGTTTGTAACCCGGGGACCCCCTGTATGGCAAAACATTTCCTCCAACATTATCCTCATAGAGAATCTAAAGACTAAATAGCATTTAATCACAGAGGAACAACAAAACACATACTCAGAACTTGGCATACAGAATGTTCTTTGATACAAGCAGTGCAGAGCTAAGCACTCTTTATACAGCTTCAACAGTGTTAAACACATGCTGCATTATCTAGGTTTACTTTTAGTGAAGTTCTCCAATTAAACCACCCACCCCACTGAGCTCAGCCTGCCTGGTAAAATACTTACCTTCCTCACCACGGAATGAAGACTTTGATATGTCCAGCATTAAAGTGGTTGTAAACCTCAGACATGAAATATGAACAAAGCATATCCATCTATAGTGTGTACTTGTTTCAATTAAGAGCACCAACTGTCATTTTTTTCTGCTCCCTCATTCCTCTGCTATCTACAGGAGTAACTTCTAGCAAGTTTTCCTGACACCAAGAGAAAAATGGTGACAGGGGAGGGACCTGAGCTCTGTTCCTGTGTGGTGAGTTTAGGGGGTGTGTCCCTTCCCTCCAATCAGCTCTCTGAGTTCTTCTTAGTGAGCTCTCCAGAGTTTTTCAGCTTTCAACCCGTTTTCTCCAAAGCTCAGACAAGCTTTATAAATTCTGGACTTTGAACAGCTGTAGAGAAGAAAAGACTTCAGATAAACAGCTACAAATGTATGTAGGAGGCTTTGTTTCATCTTTGTTTATCACCTGAGGCCATTCACGTCAACGCACAAGGATTAAAAAGGCAGGGTAAAAAAGGAAGCTGCATCCCAGTTTTATTTTTTTTTCATTCTGCAAAAGCAGACAATAGAAATGATGGGGTTAATATACTAAATGCAAATGGGCTGTTCACTTTGCGAGGGAATGAATACCAGAGTAAGGGAATGATGTGAAGCTCTGCTGGCTTTCATTATCCAATCACGATGAAGCAAAATTGTTGCTCCCCCCCCCCCCCCCCCCCCCCCCCCTTACACATGTATGGCTAACTTTTTACAAAGTGAAACTTCCCTTGCAAAAAGATCAACCTATTTGCCTGTAGTAAATCAACCTCTGTATGTTTGGTCCCATCCATCCACTACTTCACACTGCCAACACGCAACAGAACAGCGGGGAACCCAACCAACTACACCTTGACCATCAACCTTCCTTTGAATCTCGGCCGGTTCAGCAGGGACCAGCTTAGATTCAAACCATGTATGGACAAGCTGAATGTACCGATCACCCGGGGAACAAACCAGTCTGTTGGATTTTTTCAGCCACTAGCAGTAATCACTGTTCTACCAGCGTGGACGGCTCCCCTGCCGGTAGAACACAATGGCTTTGTGGGAGGGATTCCCCCATCAACACAGTCAGCCCCTGGTTGCTTGAAAGAAAAATGCTCCTTCTATGGCTGGCTTAAGGGCAGGTGAATTCCAGGAAGTAAATGCTAGATAACTCATCTGCCCTTACTCAAGATGGCCACAGCTAGAAATGCTGGGTGGGTGTTTTAGAGTGATTCCTCAACAAAATAAAGCATGAAGACATGGATGGGCGATTTTGCTTTGAAAATTAAAAATTAATTAAATGGCGTCTTTATTTTGTGGTGATCAGATACAGTTTAGTCCCACTTTAAAGTGGATGTAAACCCCATTCATGAAACTTGACCTGGGCACTTATCTGCAGTGTTTTCTTATGCCTCTCCAAAGCCCTAAGTCCCATAGCTTTCTCCTGCTCTGTTCTTCTGATATCAGCATGATAACCTCTGTCAAGTTGTCCTTCAACTGTGATAAAACCAGGCTGAAATTTGTGTCAGGGTGGGTGCCCTAGATTATAGCAGAGAGCTGGTCTATTGACAGCACAGCTCTGCAAGTCTCTGCCTATGTGGGGGGTGGGCAGCCTTTCCACCAATTAGCTTCTCACAGTGTATGGCAAGAATCCACACCCACAAGTGAATCAAAAAGAGAAAATTCTAACAGGACGTGCAAGTTCTAAACCGTATATAAAGCTGAATACATGTAAAACGTATGTAGGGAGATTTGCTTCATCTCTGTGTATCATCTGAGGTTGTTCACTTCACTGAGTATAGGAGAGGGTTTACATCCACTTTAAAGCTTTAAAAATGAAAACTAGAAGCCATGCACAGCTGCTCCAGATTCAGTCTGCTCCAGTCTTGATAACTTCCCCAATATGTTTTTCTCTCAGGAAAGGTTTCCTTTAATTGTAGATCTCTGCAGAACATCCAGCAGCTGCAGGAGGGGGAACAGGTCATCTCCAGATTTCCTGATTAAAAAACAAAACATGCCAGCATGCAGAAGACGAAAGGAATAGTTTGGTTGACACAGACCATTATAAAATTGCAAAGAAAGGTGGGAAAATATTCATAAAATATGAACGCAGGAACCAGATCCTGCACACTCTGCTGTTTTTCCGCTTGCATGATTCCGATTAATACCAACAAAATCAGGCACTGGTAATTGCCGTTGTGGTGAAGTGCTCTGAATGATAAGCTGTCTCAATGTTAGACCTCAAACTCTGAAATATTCTGGAAAGCGGTAGACAGGCAGCTCTGCCAGCACTCTCTTTAACTAGGTGTGTGTAAATCAATGCTGCTACACAGTGAACGTCCAAGGAGTATAACTCATTCCCCGTAGAGCTATTACATGGCTGCCATCCATATCACCAAGAATAAATCTTTTAATCTAGCCACATGTCATCTCCTTTTCTGAAGGCTAATTGACACGTCCCCTCTCAATCCTATTTTGTAAATCTTTTCTATCACTGTGGCACTTGCAGAGATTGGACAGATAAAGGTTTAATCCAAGAAGATGCACGGTACATTAGTTACAGTGGCAGAGAGACAAAGTCAGGGCCCACAGCCAGAGAGCACAACTCTACATCCAAGACCCCAAAGCATCATAGCCTAGCACCTCTGTCCTAACCATTAGAACATTTACACTGTGGTTTTAGAGTACTTGTTAAAAAAAAAAAAAAAGGATCCGATTGGTTGTGACAACACTTTAAAAACAGGTGCCTCATTAATAAATTGGGAGTTGACATTTCAGATGCAATTGTGGACATCTCCGTAAATGTATAAGTTTACATGATTCAATTCCTGGCACAGCAACAATAATACATTTTTCAAAATCCTGAAGCATTAGTCACTTGACTTTATGGATGTTGAGATGACATCATAAGTCTGCTGCAGACAGAAGGAAGCAATGCCTCTGTCTCCTCTTCCACACTGATATTGTTAAGCCTCGTACACACGAACAGATTAATCTGACAAATTTTCATCCATATTTTCTTGCATGCTAGTCTCATGTAGAAAGTGAAGAGGTTACTGACATACAAAAATTCTCGTATGAAAGAATTCAACTTCAGAAGTGATGTCATGTGTTGAATTGTTTTGTATATATTTTTTCGTTTCTGAACATGCGTAGTCTCTTGCTCTTACGATTTTTTTCGAACGAAAACTGTACTAATCAAAACAAAAATTGTACGTTGTGTTCAGGTACGATAAACATTTTGGAGCCTGCACACAGTTTTTGTTGTCGGAAAATTCATAATCAGCTGTCCAATACACCATACCAACGATCTAAAAAATCAGCAGATCATTCAAACAAAATTTTACTTCTGATTTTCGTATCGTGTGTACGGGCCTCAACTGTGTAGCCATTCACAAGTTGGGAGGCTGTAGCAGGAGCCAATTTGCGTCAGACATTTGTGAACACAGCCAAAATCTGCCAGGTACCAGAAATTACATGGCTGTTTACTCAGAGCTGGCATATCAGTCCAAGAAATAGATGCTAATCTCTAGATAATGCCTGAACAAAGATGGAAAGAAAAAAGTACTGTCAGGAGAGCACTGTGATCTCTCAGAGAGGTAATAAATAATTTTAGGAGCTAAAGTTACACATTATGTAGTCATTTTTCATTTTTTTTTATTTCACATGGAAAATTATATCTGATGTTAGGTCAACTATAACAAACTGTTAGGTGCCATGCACACTGGGAGTTGAGCACGGATACATGAGGCTGCAGAGTTTAGGTGCGGGTGGAAGGCCAGCTGCACCATCCAGCCCCAATGCTGGCAGTCTTTCAAATGCCGAGAGGCTGACAAACTGCTGCTAGACCAGGCTGGACGGTGCACCTAGCAGGAAGGCGGTATGCACCCAGGGACCAATGTCTGGAAGCAGGCACCTGTTGATTTTGCCAGAAATTTTGAGAGCTGATAACATCCTGTGCTCTCTGCTTGTGCACAAGGAGAAGTTTTGGAGACGAGGACAGGAGGAGACATATGTGTTCTTTGTCATCAGAAATTAAGTCATATGTCAAAACAAAATACATTTCCACGCAATTTAAAAGTAACACGTATCAAAAAAACAAAAACAAAAATAAAGTATGTATTCTGGTTAGAATTCCTGTTGGAGAATTCCTATACCAGGCAAACGGTCTGTCTCTGTTTAGGCAACTGAACGCCTTATTGGACTCCTGGTAGGGTTTCTCTATATCATGGGTTTGGAAGAATATTTTCTAATAAAATGACGCACCTTCCAAAACAATTCTATTCCTTTTGCATCCTCCCTGTCTATATCTCCCCACATTTCCTCCGTATTCAACAAAGGAAACTCTTTACCCTCATATAGCGTAGTTCTAACCCTAGAGTTAATATTCATATTTTCGCCCCAAAGATGGTCAGAGGACTGGCGGTTCCCAACTCACTATTTTATTATCTAGCAGTTAATATTTATCCCGATCTCACATCTATATACTATGTGCAAACTCCCCTTATGGACCTACATAGATTGGTTACCCTATCCATCTTTCCTTGCTCCCTCTGCACTGTAGTCCCCGATAAATAATCCAGACTTACCCTTCAAACTAAAAATGTGGGACTCTATTAATGTTTCTTCCAGCCTCGTATCCCAGTTTCTCCCCCCATTAGAGTGGCTCCAGTGCCCATTATTTCTTCCAGGGCCGGAGGAGTTTCCCCAGTTCAGTTGGTGGTCTGAACATAACTTTGCGACATATACTCTTTCCTTACTCATTCAGGCACCCTGCCATTTCATCAACTGTGAACCGACCATGAGACACCACTACGGGAACATTTTCAGTATTTGCATATCATTCATTTGCTCCACACTTTGACACAGAACCACATTACATGTTGCTAGAGCCTGGAAGATCCCCATGTTGAGCTTTGAAGCAGTCAAGAATAAAATCTCAGATATTATTTCTTTATCTTCATACCATGCATTGTCCACACTTGACAAATTGTCTTTTTGTACACCTGATCTGAAGTTCTCTGTTTGTATTTGCCAATTAACTCTTTTTGTAATATAATTTTTTTTTTTTTTTTTTGAAGGGTTAGGTTTGTTTTCCATGGTCTAACTGTATGTGGGACTGTAGCTACATGGTTCACTCCTTAGATGGACTATGGGATTTGCAGTGTGCATACTGACGTGCACTACTGGTTCCAAACCAATTTAGGAAGGAGGGGGCACAGCCTCACTGCAAGGGAGGACTTTTTACTTTTCCAGAGTTCAGCATTTATTTTTTTGGAACCTTCCCTGCTACTTTATAAAATGGATTATTTATCCACTCATAGTTGGCGCATAAATAAAAAGTGACAGACTGGGATAGTACAGTACCAGCTTACAAGCCTTTGGCTAAAAAGAATATGCACTAGTTCAGAAGTGCCATGTCTCCTTAGCCCAGCGGTTCTCAACCTTACTAGTGCTGTGACCCCTTGATAAAACTTCCCAAGTTGTGGGACTCCCAACCGTAAAATTATTTTCGTAGCGTGGGTTGTCAGCCCCCAAGGCAAGACAAGTAATTTGCGCCCCCTCAGTCCCTTCCACTCGTACAGTATTAAAACCCTCATGGTATGTTTTAGGATGTACCATTGTTTCTCTTTGTTCTCCTTTCTTTCCCTTTTATCTCTCGCTATCCTAATTACTTGTTTTTTTCCCCATCCCTCTCTCTAGCCATCTTTCTTGTTCTCTCTCTTAAGCTTTCTCTCCCTTTTTCTTTGTTCCTCCCCCTCCTTTCCTCTCCCTTCCATGTATTCTCTATTTTTATTCCTTCTCTTACTCCTTGGTGGCGGGGAGTTGGGATGAGTGGTAATGCTGGGGGAACTTCTGATCAGCTAACTTGGATGCTCTTGATCAAGGTCATCTGCTGATCTGAGAACTGTAGTGGGGACTTTTAATGGCAACAATAATCACAGGTAGTGTTACTCACTGTGTCTCCGGCTTTGTAATGTCGCGTAGCAGCGACAGCTATGCCGAAATAAGGAGATGGGGTCTCCTCCAGAACCTCCCACTTTACATTCCTCACCAGTCAGCTGACCTCTAGTCTCTGCCCCCCAGGCATGTCGTGATCTGAATGGGCGGCTGCAAAAAGGCTGAATGGGCGGCCGCGGGCTTCTGGGACAGCCCTGCTGGGCGGCCGCAAAAAGGCTGGGAGAGCGGTGCGGGCCCAGGATTCAGTGACCCCTGGCAAATCATCATGCGACCCCCAAGTTTAGAACCACTGCCTTAGCCCCTGTATTGGGGTAAAATTTGAAGAACCAAGGCACTTCAGGACACTGTGTAGATAAATAACAGAACTGGATGAAGGAGCACAAGGGGGCATGTTTGGACAGCGGCATGGATTGTTAATCTTAGGGGGGGGGGTGTGTTAGATACCCTAGCAGATTTAAATACATTAAACAAATTGAAGCCAAATGCCAGCTAATACTTTATAAGTAGTTACAGCAAAGAGTTTTTTTCACTTTGGAATAAGGGTTTTACATAAATAAAAGCTGATCATTGTAAGCTTCCCACTAGTGTTAAATGGGTCGTCTCATCTCTGTAAGCAATACTCTGCTGGAGAGCTTTTTTTTTTTTTTTTTTTTTTTTTTTTAAACTACTGACCTACTGGTTGGGTTCACCAGGTGAAATCAAAGGAAAGAAAGCCTAAAAGAGGAAGATAAATACAGCCATCACATCTAAGAATTGATAAGCTGCAACATAATACATATCTGCTTTTGGGATTAAAGTCTCTTCTTTGTTTCAAAATAACAAACATGTTATAAGTGGTTTTGCACAGAGCAGCCCAGATCATCCTCTTCTCAGGACCCTCATCAGCACTCCAGGCCTGAGTGCACCCACAGCAAGCAGCTTGCTATGGGGGCACCCAAGCTGAGCCGCTGCTCTGTGAGTCCATTCAGATAAGAAGCCATGGCTTGGCCTCGCCCCCTCTCTCCCCTCATTGGCTCACTGAATATGATTGACAGCAGTGGGAGCCAGTGGCGCTCGCTGCTGTGTCTCAGCAAATCAGGAGGGAGAGTCCGGGGCAGCTGAGGTGCTCGCGCAAAAACGTTGGATCGAGATGGGGCTCAGGTAAGTATTAAGGTGGCTGCTGCACAATGAAGGTTTTTTATCTTAATGCCTTCTATGCAAAGACCTTCTGCATTTAGAACCCCTTTAATACTGCTTTAATTCTAAGCCTGTTAAAAGGGACATTGTTTTACTTTGTTGCCTCCTAAAGTAACCATTTGCCTAACCTTTGGCTCCTGTTCTTCATCCCTTTGACATACGCGGTTTCCATTAATGGTTGAGAATCATAGGACTAATACTATTCCCTGAGTCATTTCTATTGGGTCATGTTAATACCTGTCGTGAAAGAAACTAACCTGAAAAACTCTAGTTGCCAACTTGCTATTCTGAGTTTCTGGCTTATAAATTTTGAGCCAGTGATCTGAAAAAGTATGCAGATATTGATTTCTTTCCCAGACATTCCAGATTTGTATAGTTGTTCTGGATCATTGGCTCTAGGTTTTGAAAGCTGTCAGTCAGTAGAACAGCCAGGCCTAATATCACTCACAGTTTAGGAAACAACTCTAGCTCTGACCTTACCAAACATGCAATAGCCAAGAGGGGGGAGTTTGGGACTTTAAATGAGGCACAATAAATATACCTCTATCCCGGGTTCAAGTACATAAGAAGGGAATGTGGGACTTTAAATGAGGCAATTGACTTGTGGAGGTAGAGTATTTACACATATGCACACATGGCATTTTTTTTTTTCTTTTGACTCATGCACCATACCCACTTACTATGGTGTATGTGTGTATTTTTATACATACACAACACTCATTAAAACATAAACATATAAAATTTTATATATATATATTTATTTATTTATATATATATATTTTTTTTTTTCTATCTCTCTCTCAAACGCTCATATTTTTTTTTTCCCCCACACTTGTGGAGTGTGTTGTGGCAATCAGGCATGCATTGTGGGGGTTTTCTTGGCTGGGGTGGGGTTCCTTGCCTCAGCTCCGGAACAGACATTTGGGGTCCCATCCTCCTCGATGCTAGCCAAGCACAGTGCCTTAGTCGACCTGTGAGTATAGATCTTTCTCCCCATGATTTCTTTTCTCCCTTTAAAGGGGTAGAATATATTTACTAATACTACATAATTATTTATATTTCCAGTTTACTTCTGTACCCAACTCCTGATGAATGGCATAGCCATGAAACGCGACGAGTTTCCATGGGGTGCTCAGTCAAGTCTGGCTCATTACCTATTCACTGGCCCATATATATCTTTTATACATCTTAAATTCATTGAGTGATGTAACTATTAATGTGTATGTGTACCTATCTTATAGCAGCTCTTTTGCATATGGTGTACCAATGCCTGCTAATATGAAATGCCTGTATTACATTTTTCAATATTTACTATCTCTTATGTGTTGCCAAGCTGACATATATGCATTCATTATGTTTATGCCATGTGTGCATGTATATACATATGAAAATACTTTTCTATAGGGCCGAAACAACTAATCGATTAATCGACAACTAATCGATTATCAAATTAATCGATTACTATTTTCATAATCGATTAATCGGCCAGTAACATAATGGGGTTAAAAAAGCTAAAATTAGCCCTTTATAGTACAAAAAGAGCAAATAACCTTGATTGTAAATATTACTTTCACTGTTGCACAGTAAAAAAAACGAAGGGCTAATTTTTTTTTTTTAACTCCATTATGTTACTAAATGTCTTAGGCCTGGTTCCCACCTATGTGTTTTTTGGTGCTTTTTGCAGAAATGCACTACAGTTCATTTAACGTTCACATCTATGCTTTTTTCAGCTGCTGTTTATTTGGAAAGGGTGAAGAACTTTTTTTTTTCTTTAAATAAAAAAATTGGATATGAGTCTGATGATATTTACAAGATTCAACCTCTAATAGTATATAGAGTATATCTCCTCTAATAGTATATAGAGTATATCTCATCTGTCTGTTATTCTCAGAGTGGATTAAAGATTTTACTCCCTAAACATATAGTTGGTTATTTTATATTTACCCCTGCGTATAGAGATATTTAGGAATAAAATGTCCTTTTTTTAAACTTTACATATTAACTAAATTATACACCACACTTTTTTTAAGGTTATTAACCGATTAATTGATTAATCGAAACAATAATCGGCCAACTAATTGATTATGAAAATAATCGTTAGTTGCAGCCCTACTTTTCTACTATTGTTACAAATGCCATGTGTGCATGTATATATATGAAAATACTTTACTATTGTTACAAATAAAAAATGTTTACTAAATACTCTACCTCCACAAGTCAACTGCCTCATTTAGGCCCCTTTCACACTGGGGCGGTAGGGGGCGTCGGCGGTAAAACAGCGTTATTTTTAGCGCTGTTTTACCGCGGTATTCAGCCGCTAGCGGTGCAGTTTTAACCCCCCGCTGGCGGCTGAAAAAGGGTTAAATCCACTCGTATAGCGCGGCTATAGCCGCTCTGTCCCATTGATTTCAATGGGCAGGACCGGTTTAGGAGCGGTGAATACACCGCTCCTTCACCGCTCCAAAGATGCGGCTGACAGGAGATTTTTTCTTCTCCTGCCAGCGCACCGCTTCAGTGTGAAAGCCCTCGGGCTTTCAAACTGAACAAACAGCGGAGGCTGTTTTGGGGCGGTTTGCAGGCGGTATTTTTAGCGCAATAACGCCTGCAAACCGCCCCAGTGTGAAAGGGGCCTTAAAGTCCCACATTGCCTTCTTAGTTACCAAACATGCAATGGACCAGATTTCAGAAATAAAAGACCATCAATGAGGCTGGATTTTCCTTATTAAATAAAACAATAATACAAGGAAAAGAGCCAAGTCCAAAGTGTAGTACAAAAAGCAAACAATAAGTACCCATCTATTATTCAAAAAATAAGTGAAAGGAGTTAAGTGCAAAGCATAGTAACTCAACAGAATTCATTTAACTGTCAAATGAATACGCATTTACAGTATAAATAAGCTTATAGGAGAATAGAACAAGTTCTTCTATTAGCAGTAACAGAAGTAGTACCAAAATGGTAAATGCCGTCCAATATCTTGGGTGCATTAGCTGCCTGGCTTGACCAATAATACTTTTGTATCCATCACTACTGCCATTAAACAGACATTCTAAAAAGGACAGGAAGTTCCAATATGTATCAAGATAGCTTTGTATTATCCATTTCCAGTACAAAAAAAGAGGAACTGGAAAATTCCTGTCACCAAGAAAGAAATATTACACTATAGCAAGCTTTTTTACTCAATGGACCTCATACATTCAAGTGTCTGAAAGAACTGTTTTGCAACTATTAACCAGAAATTATTTTTCCCTTTTTTCTATTCTGAATTTAATAAATCCCATCCGTAATTTGACGAATGGGCTACATAGGCACATACTTTAAAAACACAACATAAGAAAAAAAATAGAGCAACAGACTCCAAATAGCCCACAGGCTGGTTATGACCCACTGCTTCTCATACATACACCCAGCCATGCAATCAGAACGTTCTGCATGCATGGCTCTCTGTCACTGCAAGCTGAATGGAGTGAAAAGCTGTGTGCAGAATGGCTGAGAGTGCCAGGCATGGGAATGCGGAGTGTTCCAGTACATGGCAAAATAAAAAAGGCAGTATTGAGCTGTTTGATGTCCAACCCAATGGAGCCAGTATTATGGAGTCTACATTGTAAGTGACCACTGAACACCATTTCTCCCTATGACAAAGGGGTGCCCATTCCTACTGCTGAAATTTGGGCATTTTTTGCTCCCACAGACTCACAATGCATGCAATGAATACACCGCTCCAAAGATGCTGCTAGCAGGACTTTTTTTACTGTCCTGCCAGCGCACCGCTCCAGTGTGAAAGCCCTCGGGGCTTTCACATTGGAGACACAGCAGCAGCTCTTTCAGGGCGCTTTGCATGCGCTATTTTTAGCGCTGTAGGGCCTGCAAATCGCCCCAATTGGAAAGGGGTCTAAGTCACTGGCCCCCAGTAGTAGCATGCAGCCAGTGAAGTGCCAGAAAAACACCTCACCTCTATATATGTTCCAGGCCAGAAAAAAAAAAAAATAATAATGAAGCATGGATGAGGAAGACAAAACCAGATTAAGCATTATTAAAATGCATATCTTTGCAGGAAAAAGAACAAAAAAAAACAAAACACGTATGCAGTACATCTCTGCAATATATGCACATTTCCTAATGTTTCAACCCAAACTGCCCAAAATCACTGCCCAAAATATAGCATGCGCCCAACTACCTGTAGAACACACTAGTGGTTGAGCCACATGTTTTACCACCCCCCAACCACTACCCCATTAGCTGCAGAAGTAGTTGCTGGGGGTTTACATATGATGCAGCCACGATGCTTCGCTTTGCTGCAGGAATTACACCCCATGTTGCTTGAAGTGGTCACATGCCCAATTCAAGTATATAAAAAAAAAAAATTAAAAAAATTGTAAAAAAAAAACCTAAAAAATAATTAATAAAAAAAATCCTGACAGTCCATGACTCAGTGCCATATACTAGTGCCTCTGTCACGTGACATAAAAAAAAAAAAAGTATCGGTTCTTGTACTCGGTCTTGAAAAAAGTGGCATCGGTGCAACCCTACAAATGAGTGCTGTCAGCTCCACCATGTTCTCCTTTGCTGCACTACATTACTCCTCTCCAATCCTCATCTTTAAAGTGGTAGTAAAGGCAGAAGGTTTTTTATCTTAATGCATTCTATTAAGATAAAAAAAAAAAAACTAACATTCTATGTGCAGCAGCCACCCCTGCACCCCCTAATACTTACCTGTGCCCCATCTTCCTCCAGCGATGTTCACGAGTGCCTCAGTCATCCGGGACTCTCCCGCCTGATTGGTTGAAACACAGCAGCGGTGCCATTGGCTCACGCTGCTGTCAAAGTCTGTTAGCCAATCAGGAGAGACAGGCGCGGGGCCAAACCACGGCTCCATGTCTGAATGGAAAACATGGAGCTGCGGCTTGGCTCAGTGACCCCCATTAGCAAGCTGCTTGCTGTGGGGGCACTCAACAGGAGGGAGGAGCCAGGAGCGCCGGAGAGGGACCAGAGAAGTGGAGGATCTGAGCTGCTCTGTGCAAATCCACTTCCCAGAGCAGGTAAGTATAAAAAAATGTTTTTATTTAAAAATAACAAAAACAAAAACGAGACTTTAGTATCACTTTTAAACCTAAGAGGGAGGGGTGTTCTGTAGACCAGTAGAGGAGAACCCAAGCAGGGCTGACAACACTATATGGGATCTCAGTGCGGCAGAGGCAGTGTCATTGGCTCACTACAGGAAGTTAGGAGCTCTGAGGGTTTTTGCACAATCAGCAACAGGATAGAAGACACGGACAGGTGCATGTACAGAGTTGTACTTAATATGGATTTTTTTTATCCTTATTTTGACCAGACATGCACCTCAAAGACAAGTGAGCAATGGCAGTTTTGATATTGCCATTCTTAAAGGTTCTCTTAAAGGTACCACCATACTTCTAAGCCTATCCCCTACAACCAAGTAGTTCAAGGGCCTGCCTGATTGCATACAAATTGAAAGTGTTTAGGTTTGACCTATTATATGGTTGTGGTAAATCTAAAGCAAAATTGTACTAGAACATTTTATAATGTATGGCCAGTCTTGGGCTCCTAGTCTGGCAAGTGAATTTGGATTAATATTGATTATGCTCCCTCCTAAACCTTCCGAATAAGTCCACTGGTGCCATCAGTATAATCAGCAATATAATAGAGGCCAGTGTATTCCTGAGGTCACCTAAGGGTACCGGCTCTGCTTGTTAATCATACTTCTCTCTCATCGCTCTGTAAGGTGACAGCCATTGTATGGCCATTTTTCAGGTGAATGAACTGAGTACACAAAAAATAGATCTTTCCACTCATGACTATATGTACACATAGTTAAAGTGGTTCATTAATCTGAAAGGTAACATTACACAAAGGATGTAAGGTTATTTCACATACAAAAGTCATGACAAAGTCCATCTCATGGCTTACAGAGCTACAATACATCTGAACTATACATTATACTCTATCCATTATTAGCAACATTTCTAATCACAACTCGTTCTAGAAGAAAGAAAAAAAAAAAAAAAACAACGTGTTACTTTTGATAGCTATTCTGCAAACCCATGATCTTTTTACTATTTTCAATTCAGAAACAGATATTCTATATGACTGAACATACAAATTTGATCATTTAAAAAATTCTAGTTAAAACCCCAGATTCATATCTGGGTAATGTGGTAAGACCCCAGCATGATACGGACATGGCCACATGTGGCCAATTCACACATAACTGGCCAATAACACTACAACCAAATATACCCCTCTTGGGGCCTACTTTAAATTTCATTTTTTTTATATAACTGAAATTTTAATGGTTTTCTGCAACAGTAATATTGACATTAATAATGCCAATTTTTCAGCAAATTCATCCAGTGAAGCTGCATGTCATATTAGTATTCTTTTGGACAGGACAACTTTTGACAAACTGATGTCCAGGTCAGCTGTTGTCATACTGAAATTCTATAAGACAAGACATAGTGATGTTCTAGTGCAGTGATGGCGAACCTTGGCACCCCAGATGTTTTGGAACTACACTTCCCATGATGATCATGCACTTTGCAATGTATTTGAGCATTATGGGAAACGTAGTTCCAAAACATCTGGGGTGCCAAGGTTCGCCATCACTGTTCTAGTGGATAGGACAGGTTAGCTTTAGACTGATGTTCTAAAAGGACAGAACAGGTCATTTTTGTCATACTAATGTTCTTTAGCAAGGGTCTCCAAATTTTCTAAGCAAAGGGCAAGTTTACTGTCCTTTAGACTTTAGGGGGGCCGGATTATGGCTAGTGGAAGTAGAAAATACCCCATTGTCAGTGGAAGTATACAATACCTTATTTTTTATTTTATTTTTTTATTAAAAATTACATAGCACATGAGGTCAAAAGGAGGAGGAATAGAGCCCCATCATTGGTATTCATTGGTGGAAGAGCCCCATTATTGGTATTCATTGGTGGAATCTCTGCCCCATCATTGGTATTTATTGGTGAAATAGAGCCCAATTTTTGGTGGAATAGATCCCCACTATTGGTATTTGAAGAAATTGTGTCCCATCATTGGCATTAGTTGGAAGCACAGTGCCCCATCACTGATATTAGTTGGAGAAATAGTGCTCTATCATTTGTATTAATAAGAGGATAGTGCCCTGTCGTTATGTTCAGTGACAGAAATAGGAGTTGATTTACTAAAGGCAAATAGGCTGTGCACTCTGCAACTGATCCAGAGCTTAGTAAATGAGGTAAAGCTTCACTTAGCAAAAATTATCCAATCACGTGGTCGACATTGGACATACTGTTGTTCTATTACGGTGGTCTCCAAACTGTGGCCCACTGGTTAGATGCGGCACTTTGCTCGCCTTTATCCGGCCCTTGGGGCACCATTCCTACCACTGATGTGAGGCATTATTCCTCCTACTGACACAAACTATAATGCACAATGGCTTCAACCGCAGGGCACTATACCTTTCACTGACAATGGGGCATCATTTCTCCAGGCAACTTCAATGATGGGGCACTATTTTACCAGGACGATTTCTACCCCACTGGTCATAGTTCTGCCCCCCTACAGTCCAAAGAGAAAAATGAACCGGAGACCCTTGTTCTAAAGGACAAGTCTGGTCACATTGGACATACTGATGTTCTACAGCAGTGGTCATCAACCCTGTCCTCAGGGCCCAATAACAGGCCAGGTTTTCAAGATAACTGAAATACATCACAGGTGATATCATTTGCCGCTCAGTGATTGCAGTATTCTAGTCTGCATCTCCCCAAGGTAATACATAAAACCTGGCCTGTTAGTGGGCCCTGAGGACAGGGTTGATGACCACTGTTCTACAGGACAGGACAAGTCAGCTTTTTACATACTGAGGTTCTATAGTACGGAACAGGTCAGCTTTTGGTAACAGAAGCGTGAGACTTTTTAGATTCGGGTACCTAGATTTTGGGCCTCCAGTTGTATTTTAGCAAGCTTCTAAACACAATCGAAGATTTCAATTACAGGTATGCTTTTAGTTTGTAAGCAGTCTGTAGGTAGCTTTAGCCAGATATTAAATGGTAAAAATAAACCTATTAAAATAATGGTTCACCAAAACTCTTAGGCTCCATACACACTGGACGCTAAGGCCCCTTGCACACTGGGGCGTCGGCGGTAAAGCACTGCTATTTTTAGCGGCGCTTTACCATCGTATTTGCGCGGGTATTCGGCCGCTAGCGGGGTGCTTTTAACCCATGCTAGCAGCCGAAAAAGGGTTAAAACCACCCGCAAAGCGCTGCTGCAGCAGTACTTTGCCGGCGGTATAGCCGCGCTGCCCCATTGATTTCAATGGGCAGGAGCGGTGGAGGAGCGGTATACACACTCCAAAGATGCTGCTAGCAGGACTTTTTTTACCGTCCTGCCAGCGCACCGCTCCAGTGTGAAAGCACTCAGGCTTTCACACTGAAGAAACAGGAGCGGCTCTTTCAGGGAGCTTTGCAGGAGCTATTTTTAGCACTGTAGCGCCTGCAAAGCGCCCCAGTGTGAAAGGGATCTAAAATTTTATAAAAACGCCGGTAGCTTTGCAGTGAGTCTTTCAATGTTTAACGTTTTTGCAATAGCGCTTATTAGCGTTTTTCAGCATTTTTTTTTCAATGGATCAAAAACGTTAAAAAACGCTGGTGAGTCACGTTTTTGAGCGTTTGACGTTTATCAGCGTTTATCACTTTTTTTAGCGTTTTTTGAGGTCAAATAACGGCACTTTGAACGCGATTTTTGGGCGTTCAGAAAAAAGCCCAATAACTCCACTGCTCATTAAAGCTAAAAAACGTCCATGTGTGTTTATTGAAATGGCCACATTTCAATAAACTGCAGTTTATACACAAAACTTTGCTTTAGAGGCTTAGCACTACATAATGAATGATAACGGTTTCTAAAAGCCCAGCTTCAAGCTCACCTCTACCATTAACCAGTGCTTCCCCTTTCTCTCATTCATACATACAACTTTCCAGAGGTCTTCAAGTCAGTCTCATGCAGCATAGGGTCCTCTTGAGATGTTTACCAATGATGGATGGTCCTCAATGAGGGCTTTGTGAAGTCATCACTTCATCATAATTACTGTAACTGTATGTAAACAATAACTAGTGGGTAATCCCTGGTGGGTGGGTGCATGATGGTATGTTCTTAGTCTTCCAGGGAGAATGATGGGTGTCACTCAAGCCAAAAAACTAAGGGCATATAATACTGAAATTAGATGACTACAGAAGACAGCACAGGAAAGAAGGGGAGTATCGCAGCCTGAGCTGTTTTTTTTATTCTTATATTTTAAACCCCTGCTGGGGTGCAATCTCAAGACATATATATGTCCAGAATTGAGCTTTAAGGCCTGATTCACACTTATGCAGGTTGCACTTTGCATATTGCAGATGCATTTTGCGTTTTTCAAAACATGCTTTTCATCCATTGAAGTCTATGGAACCAAAAACCAGAAAAAAATCCCTGGCCCTTTCCATAAAATGCACAGATGTGAACTACATCCATAGGAAACCATGTTTAATGGACTGTAGTGTGTTTCTGCAAAACTGAAAACGTGCCAAAAATGCATAGGTGTGAACCAGGCCTAAAGTGAAACTCCACTTTAGTGGGGAAAAAATGTAAAAAAAATATATAGCATATACAATTACTATTCACATTGTATTGTAATTGAATATTAAAAATACTACTATTGCTTTTCAAACTGCAATGCTGTAATTTTCTGTAAAATGCAAATCAATATGGCAAGCTGGAGACGTGCTGTACACAGATAGAGTACAGAACGCCCCCCAGAAATTTAATTTCCTGCTTCTGTGATTGGTTCACTGATTTTCCCAGAAGTCTGCACCAAGATACAAGTTAGATTTTGGGCATCCCCTGCAACAAAATTTGTAATCTAATGAAGGGATTCAGACCCTGCCACTTTCCTCACTGGAGCCCTGCAAGTGCAAAAGCTGATCAAGAATTGTAAAATCACCCCATACAAATTCATTCTGCAAATCAACACAAACGGCTATTTATTCAGAACAACAAAAAAAGATAGGAATCTGCACAAAGTTTGTTATAATCTTTGCAATGTATATAGATCACCCCGAGGGGAATGTTTTTTTTTTTCTCAACAAAAGTGGAGTTACACTTTAAATATAGGAAACTGGCTTCACACCACAAGGCCAGCTACATTTCTGATGAAGAGAAGGAAACCGCTGCAGTGACAAAAAAACATGCCACAGACATATTCATTTTGTAATCTTATCTGTTGAGGAGCAACCAGCAAAATATGACAAGAATATGAGATGTTCAGCCATACATAAATCAACTTTACTGCTATGTAACACCGGCATATAGAACATGGAAACTTCATCAATTATGAATGTAGCAGCCAGCGATTAACAACTCAGCTGAGCAGAACATACAGAACTGCACAAAATGCAGCACACAGGGGGATAGAACATCAGATTATCCATTGACAAAAATCCATTGGCAGTCCTTGATTATTCTCCATTTTCTACAGTTCTCTGATTATTACTAAAAACACTATAAAAATAACAAAAAGGGGATTGACTGAAAAGTTGGATACAGTTTAACCATTTACATCTACGGAGACCAGCAAAGAACCATTCCCTCAATACATACTGAGAATTACATGTCATGGAAGATGAATTCCAGGTCCTGACAATTAAAACTGCTTAGCCTGTGTCCACCCTCACTACATTAGGCCTCATGCACACTGAAAAAAAAAAAGTGTTAGAAAAGTAAAAAAAGTAAAAGTAGTAAAAAGTAAAAAAGTAGAAAAAAAAAAGCTGAGCAATGTAGCTAGACAACAAATCTGAATCCAGCTACCAGTTAGATGTCATCTGACTTTAGCCCACTAAAAAAAGGTAACGTAAAGTTATTTTATGGATAAGTGTTAAAAAAAAAAAAAAAGCCGCCATTTTTGTAAATCATATATGCAGGATCTGCTTTCTGCTTAGTAATGCAGCACAATGGCTGTACCTTACTTATTTTCTTATTTAATAAGGAAGGACATCCCTTTGCCATTAAGGCATTGCAAGAGTTAAAGTGACACTGAACAATACCCTTCTCCAAAACTAATCCCTACACATCCGTAACTTAAAGTGGATGTAAAAGGTAGAAGGTTTTTTACCTTAAGGCTGGGTTCACACCTATGTGAATTGGATGTGGATTTCTTCGCATAGCTGGAGAATATGACCGGCTCTCTATGAAGCCGGTTCACATGTCTCCGTGGCGGCTGTGGAGCGTACTGCACAGAAAGGCTGTGCGTCTTTGCCTCCACTTCAGGACCGAATTCAGGGAAAAATTCTGCCCTGATTCATCCCTGAAACTGAGAACAGGGACGAACAGCGTTGCTGTGCGATCCGCGGCCGGTTTAGGCGTGAACCGAGCCCAATACATTCAGGTTAAAAAAAAAAAATCCTTCTGTGTGCAGCTGTGGTGTACAAAGCTCTGTGCTGCGACCGTGTCTTCGGTGCGCATTCACGGGAGTGACATCACCATTCAAACAGCTGGAGCCTGCAAACCCGGAAGGAAGACCAGGTGAAGTTAGAAGCCCCATCAGCAGTAATGGCGCACCGCTGGAGGGCTTAGTTTTAGGGCCCTTTCACACTGGGGCAGTTTGCAGGCACTATTGCGCTAATAATAGCGCCTGCAAACTGACCCGAAAGTGCCATTGCTTTGATTCCAGTGTGAAAGCCCCGAGGGCTTTCACATTGGAGCGGTGCGCTAGCAGGACAGGAAAAAAAGTCCTGCTAGCAGCATCTTTGGAGCGGTGAAGGACTGGAGTGTATACCGCTCCTTCACCGCTCCTGCCCATTGAAATCAATGGGACGGTGCGGCTATACCGCCGGCAAAGCGCCTCTGCAGAAGCGCTTTGCGGTGGTTTTTAACCCTTTCTCGGCCGCTAGCAGGGGGTAAAACTGTCCCGCTAGCGGCTGAATACCGACGGTAAAGCGCCGCTTACAATAGCGGCACTTTACCGCCGACGCCGCCCCCGCCCCAGTGTGAAAGGGCCCTTACAGGCAAGTCTTTCATAATGTGCTAGTATGTATCACATATACCATCAACTTGCAGGGGGACCATTTTTTTTCTCTCTTTACTACTGCTTTAACCCCTGCAGTACCAGGGGAGACTTAACTACTTAGGCAATTTTAATAGCAGCTTTGAGTGTGACTTTAAATTCCAGACAGGAATATCCTAAATACTATAAAAATAATCTCCGTGCTATAGAGAAATTATTCTACACTTCATACATATGTGCTTTAATTCAAATCCGTGTGTCTTAAAAATCAACTATTTTCAATGCTGCCATCTTAAAATTATATCAGTGTACCAAAATTATCAAAGTGAAAATATTTCACACTACCAGTAGCTCTGCAATATATAGTCTCAATACCATTAATCAAATAATATAAAATGAATCAGTTGATAACAACTTCAAACATAATCCAAATAACCAAAATAAAGTCCACCCTGTGTTTGTGCTCAAAAATAAATAAAAAAAATAAAAAAAAGTCCAGGAAAAGGTGGAAATACTATGAACAACTGACAGAAATACTTGGTGGATTTTTTTGAGCACAAGACACTGGGTGGACTTTATTTAGATTATTTGTATTATTATGGATTAGGTTTGAATTTATCATCATATGATAAATTTTAATATTATTTTATTAATGGTATTGAGAATATCACAGCGCTACTGGTAGTGTGAAATATTTGCACTTTGACAATTTTAGGAATATCCTAAAAACAATAGATTCTCAACAGTCTTGAATGACGTGATTCATGACATGCGACGGATAACCAGATAACACGTAACTCAAGTTGCCTACAGCGAATATAAAAAGTCTACACAACCCTGGTAAAATGTCAGGTTTCGGTGATGGAAAAAAAATAAGACAAAGATAAATCATTTCAGAACTTTTTCCACCTTTAATGTGACCTATAGGCCCCTTTCACACGATCGGACCGTTAAGGTCCGCCTGTCAGTTTTGACGGCAGACCTGAACGGGCGCTCCATGTTAGCCTATGGAGCGAAGGATGTCAGCGGAGACATGTCCGCTAACATCCGACCCGGTCCGAACCGCAAAAAGCAGATGGATGGCCCTATGTCCAGATCCGTCGCTGGCGGATCGGATCGGGTGAGATCTGATGAAAACGGACGTGCTGTCCATTTTCATCCGATCCCTCTATAGGCAGCAGCGGCGCCTGACAAGCTCCTCCCTGCTCAGTGAGCAGAGAGGGACCTGTCATCCGCCGGCTCAGCGGAGATCAACGGAGAGATCTCCCGCTGAGGCGGCAGACCGAGGCAGACTCCGTTTCCAATGAGGGCATAAACTGTACAACTTAATTGAAAAATCTACTGAAATCTTTCAGGGGAGTGGAAGTAAAAATAAAAAAACTAAAATAACGTGGTTGCAGAAGTGTACACACCCTCTTATAAATAGGGATATAGCGGTGTTCAGAACTAAGCAATCACATTCATGTTAAATAGGAGTCAGTACACACCTGTCACCATTTAAAGTGCCTCTGATTAACCCCAAAGTTTAGCTATTCTAGTAGGTCTTTCCTGACATTTTCTTAGTAGCATCCTACAGCAAAAGCCATGGTCCATGGAGAGCTTCCAAAGCATCAGAGGGATCTCACTGGTAAACGGTATTAGTAAGGAGAATGATTAAAAAAAAAAAAAGGAATTTCCAAGGCATTCGATATACCATGGAACACAGTGAAGACAGTCATCATCAAGTGGAGAAAATATGGCACAACAATGACATCAAGAACTGGACGTCCCTCCAAAATTGATGAAAGACGAGATAAAAATGGTCAGGGAGGCTGCCAAGCGGCCTACAGCAACATTAAAGGAGATGCAGGTATATCTGGCAAGTACTTTCTGTGTGGTACATGTGACAACAATCTCCCGAATTCGTCATATGTTTGGGCTATGGGGTAGAGTGGCAAGACAGAAGCCTTTTCTTAAGAAAAACATCGAAGCCTGGCTAAATTTTGCAAAAACACATCTAAAGTCTCCCAAAAGTATGTGAGGAAATGTGTTATGGTCTGATGAAACCAAGGTTGAACTTTTTGGCCATAACTCCAAAAGCTATGGTTGGCTCAAAAACAACAACACTGCACATCACCAAAAGAACACCATACCCACCGTAAAGCATGGTGGTGGTGGCATCATGCTTTGGGGCTGTTTTTCTTCAGCTGGACCAGGGACCAAGAAGAACCTCATCTTTCAGCATGACAATGACCCAAAACATACATCAAAATCAACAAAGGAATGGCTTCATCAGAAGAGGATTAAAAATTTGAAATAGCCCAGACCTGAACCCGATTGAAAATCTGCGGGGTGATCTGAAGAGGGCTGTGCACAGGAGATGCCCTCACAATCTGACAGATTTGGAGTGTTTCTGCAAAGAAGAGTGGGCAAATATTGCCAAGTCAAGATTTGCCATGCTGATAGACCCATACCCAAAAAGACTGAGTGCTGTAAAAAAATTAAAAGGTGCTTTAACAAAATATTTGTTTAAGGGTGTGCACATTTATGCAACCATATCATTTTCATTTTTTAGTTTTACTTCCCTCCACCTAAAAAGATTTCAGTTTGTTGTTTAACTGAGTTGTACAGTTTATAGATCACATTTAAAAAAGGTGGAAAAAGTTCTGAAATTATTTATCTTTGTCTCATTTTTTTACATCACAGAAACCTGACGTTTTAACAGAGGTTTGTAGTCTTTTTATATCCACTGTAAGTGATAAGTCACATGACGGAGCGTAGTTTTTTCTTTTAATTCATGGTAAATTTAAAAACAAATGCTGACACGTGTCTTACTGATTCATGTGGAGTGAATTCTGATGACAGGGCCACTTTAAATCTGATCGTTGTAGATTACTGCCTTTAAGCTTGCTCTTTAGCGCCGACTTATTGAACAAGCCGGTGTCTTAATATGTATTGCCATTCACACCTATCCTAAGATTAGTTCCTGGTGTCACAACAGGATTCCCAGCCCTGAAATCTTGTCACTCTAAGTGGCTTCATTTTAGTCATGTGGGAAAAGGCGTGCTTCTGTTTTCTTGTATTACTCAGCTTCAATAGAACAATGAGATCATTTAAAAGAATAAACTGTCTCCTGTTACCTTTCTGAAACAAAGAGAACCTGTCACCAGAACATAAACAGCAAACTGGCAATAACAGACTGTAGATTGTATACGCCATAAGATGCCAATATATCTGCATTATGAAACTTCTTTCTGTAAGTGCCCTGGATTCAATTTTCTACTTCTCTCAAAGATTTCTACCCAAAGAAAAAATAAAGGTGTCTAATCCATGATCAACATAGCTCAACACACAAAACTGCGCACACAAACTATAAACAGTATTCAAGCCATAAGTGACATTTACACGTTTAGAAAATTTCATGCTATGAAACAGATGTGATCACTAGATCCATAAAAGTTTATGGGCTCATTCACACAACCTCATTGGCCCAAACAGAGCAGTGCGTTTGTCCCTACCAAGCATCAGAGGTGAGCACAGGCACCCAGTTTTTGTCAATGGAGATGGAAAGGGGGTACGGACTCACCCACAGCTGATTCTGACAGCTATGCATGGATCATACACATTATATAAAGACCAGCTACCTCCACTCTAGAGCTGCACAATTAATCGTCAAGAATCGTTATCGCGATCTTGCCTAAAGTGTTCCACAATTCTTTCTATGCAAAGAATTCTCTCTGCTCTTCTGAAGCCCTCAAAAGAAAGGAAGAGAAAAGCTGGGTAGTCTGACAAGTATCAAAACATTCTTTATCAGTTGAACTTAACTATAAACATTGTAACAATTTGTCAATGGAATAGACACTGTGTGTAAGGGGAAAAAGTTTAACCACTTAACCCTTTCATGACTAAGCCTATTTTTGAAATTTGGTGTTTACAAGTTAAAATCCGTATTTTTTGCTAGAAAATTACCTAGAACCCCCAAACATTATATATATATATATTTTTTTTTTTTAGCAGAGAATCTAGAGAACAAAATGGAGATTGTTGCAATATTTTATATCACACGGTGCAGCGGTGTTTTAAACGCAAATTTTTGGGGAAAGGGACACTTTCATGAATTTTAAAAAATCCAAACAGTAAAGTTACCCCAATTTTTTTTTATAATGTGAAAGATGATGTTACGCCAAGTAAATAGATATCAAACATGTCAAGCTTTATAATTGCACGCACTCGTTGAATGGCAACAAACTACGGTACCTAAGAATTTCCATAGGCAACGCTTTAAATTTTTTTTACGGTTACCAGGTTAGAGTTACAGAGGAGGTCTAGTGCTATAATTATTGCTTTCGCTCTGACGATCGCGGCGATACCTCACATGTGTGATTTGAACACTGTTTACATATGCGGGCGCGACTTCCGTATGCGTTTTCTTTGCTGCGCGAGCTCGCGGGGACGCTTTAAAAAAAAATGTTTTCTTATATATTTTATTTATTTTTATAAATTGTGTTAAAAAAAATATATATATATTTTGATCACTTTTATTGCTGTCACAAGAAATGTAAACATCCCTTGTGACAGTAATAGGTGGTGACAGGTACTCTTTATGGAGGGGTCAGGGGTCTAAATGACCCCCAATCCCTCCTTTGCACTTCACAGTATTCAGATCGCCGAAAACAGCGATTCTAAATACTGTGCATCTTTTTTAAAACCGGCGCCATTGGCAGCCGAGTAAACGGGAAGCGACGTCATGACGTCGCTTCCGCGTTTACAATAAGAAGGCTGGAAAGAAGCAGCCCACAGCCGCTGGAGGAAGCCGATTGGTCACCGGGCCTCCCGATGGCACGCGGAGGCCCGGTAAGAGCGACGGGAGGGGGGGGGATGTCCCCTCCCGCTCCTCCGGTATAACAGCCGAGTGGCTCTTAGCTGCATTGGTTGTTATACTCAGATAGCCGATCGCCAGCTGTAAACAACGGTACCGGGTTGATGCCTGCAGCTGCGGGCATCATCCCGGTATAACCCCAGAAAGCCGAGTATGCAGATCTGCGTACGCTCGGCAGGAAGGGGTTAAACACAACCTTTTTCTGACATTTGTTGGTTTCAAGTTAAAATCTTTTTTTTTTTTTTGCTAGAAAATTACTTAGAACCCCCAAACAATATATATTTTTTTTTAGTAGACACCCTAGAGAATAAAATGGTGGTTGTTGCAATATTTTATGTCACACTGTAGTTGCGCAGTGGTCTTTCAAATGCAATTTTTTTTTAAAACATTTCTTTAATGAATTTAAAAAAAAAAAAAAAAAAAAAAAAAACTAACCAGTAAAGTTAGCTAGCCCTTTTTTTTTTTTTTTTTTGTATAATGTGAATGATTTTACGTCGCGAGAATCATGAGAGAATCGCAATCCTTTTATTCCTAGCAAAAAAAAAAAAATCATGATTCTAATTTTGATCAGAATCGTGCAGCTCTACTGCACTCCAAACTCAGCTCTGAGGAAGAAAGGACACCCCTCGAAATGCGTCTGCTCTTTTGGACTCTAAATTCCACAATTGGCACTTGCCAGCAGACCATGCTGGGTGGAGCCCTTGGTGGATTGTATTTTGCTTGACGTATGCATTTGTGAGTATAATGTATACATTATTTATAATAATTTGTTGCAAAGGTAATGCGCTAGGCTGGTGCGCCCTCTGTTTCATTTATATATATATATAGATCTATATATATATATATATATAGATCTATATATATATATATATATATATATAGATCTATATATATATATATATATATATATATATATATATATATATAGAGAGAGAGAGAGAGAGAGAGAGAGAGAGAGAGAGAGAGAGAGAGAGAGAGAGAGAGAGAGAGAGAGAGAGAGAGAGAGAGAGAGAGAGAGATGGGTGCATGGACCATGATGCAGACAATGTGCACCCATCCTGTGTACGCATCGAAATCAGACCGCAGGCAAGTACGTAAGCCCTATGGGGATCTGTTGCAAAATTACTGACTTGATCACTAGATGAAGATAGAGGAAAGCGTAAAAAAAGAAAACGAATGCAACCATCACATCAAAGAATTGGTAAGCTGCAATTTAATAAAGGTTTACTTTTAGGTTTATGCCAGTTTAATAAATAAAATAATGCCATTACAATGAGACCTCCAAACACACCAAAAGATATGGGGCTAGTCAAACATACAGATGCACAGATGGACCGAAACTACACTCATTCACAATGTTCTAATATTACATTGAATGTGTAATATTTATCACTTTCAGGCAGTGGAATTCCCCTTTGTTTCTGCCCCGACTGACCTTCACAGGTCATTTACATTTCTAAAATAGGATAACTTTGTTCTTTTCTATCAAGCATGCACACAGTTTATTTATGCAGAAAAACAAAAAGTACAGCTTTCTTATCTGCAAAAAAGCACACAAAGCCTAGTTTCCATTAACTTTTAGGGTAAAAGTCCATTCTTTATCTCAGTCTGGCGCCCCCTGGTCACAAAATAGTGCCCTTTCCCACAACCGCCGCCATACCCCTTCACTCAGCGCCATCTCCAAACTTGTAAAACAAGGTGTCCAGGAAAAAACCTAACACACACAGCTGAACTACTGTACATACATGGATTTATTTTATCTGCCAAAGCATGTTTAATTCTGTGCAATCCTGTGAATTACACATCTAAAATGTGAAAGTTCTTTCCCGACTCCCTCACCTCCATCTAACTAGAAAGGAACGGATTCCAGAAGCAGTAAAGTCATCTTCCCGGCTAAGCAGTAGAGCAAGAGCCTGCAATTCATAAATCTGGCTGAACAATATACACTATATTGTCAAAAGTACTGGGACACCTGCCTTTACACCCACATGAACTTTATTGGCATCCTAGTCTTAGTCCGTAGGGTTCAACATTGAGTTGGCCCATCCTTTGCAGCTATAACAGCTTCAACTCTTCTGGGAAGGCTGTCCACAAGGTTTAGAAGTGTGTCTATTGGAATGTTTGACCATTCTTCCAGAAGCACATTTGTGAGCCCAGGCATTGATGTTGGACAAGAAGGCCTGGCTCATAGTCTCCACTCCAATTCATCCCAAAGGTGTTCTATCAGGATGAGGTCAGAACTCTGTGCAGGTCAGTCAAGTCCCCCCCCCAACTCGCTCATTCAAGTCTTTAAAGACCTTGCTTTGTGCAGTCATGTTGGAACAGGACATCCCCAAACTGTTCCCACAAAGTTCGGAGCATGAAATTGTCCAAAATGTCTTGGTATGCTGATGCCTTAAGAGCTTCCTTTACTGGAGCTAAGGGGCCAAGTCCAACCCATGAAAAAGAACAACCCTACACCATAATCCCCCCTCCACCAAATGATTTGGACCAGTGCACAAAGCAATTCTGGCCTAATTCGAGCTGCATATGAAAAAGCTTAAAAATGGTTGTAAAGCCCTGAACTGAAATAGGAACAAAAACCATATCCTTTTATAGTGTGTACTAGGCTCAACCCAAAGCACCCGGTGTGATTTCTTTCATTTCTCTGCCATCTGCATGGGTCACTTCTGACAGTCTATGCTAACATGAAGCAATCCTAAAAGATGACCCTGCCTCTTCCCTGGCCCAGAACACAGCAGGTGATTGACCGCCTCAGCTGTGCATATTTACCTATGAGACTCTGTACAGCAGTGGTTATCAATCATGTCCTCAGGGCCCACTAACAGGCCAGGTTTTATGTATTATCTTGGGCAGATGCAGACTAGAACACTGCAATTACTGAGCAGCAAATATCACCTGTGATGTATTTCAGTTATCTTGCAAACCTGGCCTGTTAGTGGGCCCTGAGGACAGGGTTGATGACCACTGCTGTACAGGGTTGTGTCCTTTCCCTTCACTCAGGTCTCAGATTACACTCAGCTCCCTGCTGTGCAGTGTGTGCCATCAGATCCGGCCTCCTGCCTTTTTAAAGGGGTTGTAAAGGTGTTTTTTTTTTTTTTTAAAAATAACAAACATGTCATACTTACCTTCACTGTGCAGCTCGTTCTGCACAGAGTGGCCCCGAACCTGGTCTTCTGGGGTCCCTCGGCGGCTGTCTCAGCTCCTCCCCGCAAGCATTTACCACCTTCATGCGAGCTCTCTCGCACGGTGGTGAGTGCTTGCGGGCGCGCTCCCGTGATACAGCCGGCGGCTATAGCCGCTCGCTGTATCACTCGGCCCCGCCCCCCGGCGCGCCGCGTCATCGGATGTGATTGACAGCAGCGCGAGCCAATGGCTGCGCTGCTTTCAATCCATCCACTGCAACCAATCAGCGGCCAGGGTGAGCGGAGGAACAGATGTCGGGAACGCGAAGCTGACTTTCGAGGCGTCAGGTAAGTAAAACGGGGGGGCTTGGGGCGGCGGTTCTGTCAGAAGTTTTTTCACCTTAATGCATAGAATGCATTAAGGTGAAAAAACTTTTACCTTTACAACCCCTTTAAGCTGAGAAAAGCTGTGTTAATTCTGTACTTTGAACAGATAAAGAAAAAAGGGCTGCAGATGGTATATGGAGGGGATTACAACAACTTTAAAGAATATGTAAACCCAACATTTCATATTCCTAATATATGTCTGCTGTACCCATGTACTTGTGTGCTGTTGTTTCTCCTCCCCAGCTCTCTGAGCCCTTTATGCAGCTGTTTTTTACCCTGCATCAAATGGAGCAGCAAAAGCGTGAAGAACGACAAGTAAATATCGCTAAGAGCCTGGTTAGGTGACCCTTTTCCTTTACCCTGAGTAGGGAAAGGAAGAGTAATTTAAAAAGGCATGCTGCCAACTAGCAGTAGTACTTATCCTATACTGGATGAACCTTTTTTAACCCTTACTTACAAATAAATTCTAGTAAATAAAACTATTTGTAACCTAAACGCACCCAAATGTTAACCTGAACTCCCCTCCCTGGGAAGGCAGCTGTCAAAAACGTGAATTACATTAATTTATATTGTTTACACTGACTAAAGTATGAGGTGCAACAGCAAAGCATGTCATTGCATGATCGTGACACACCTCAGAGAGACTGGAGACAAAAGATGCTTTCAAGTAGGCAGAATAGACAGTATGTGTTCCCCCACACAGTAATCCGTAATACCAGCACATTTTATAGCCTGGATTGAAAAGGCGACACTGCCCAGTGATCGAGTATGGAGCCCAGAAATAGATTTATCTACATGCACAGCTGTGATGCAGTTACACAGGTCTTGCCATAAAAGATGAATGACTTTCCTATCTAGCCATAGCTTTACTTTCTACACCAGTGATTAGGAGACTTTAGAGGACAGCGAGTGCCATGCAAGCTTTCACTCTCCGGTGAGATGTACACGTAACCCACCATCACAGAGTGATTGCTTTGTTTGCATGATATTCCCCACCTTACACCTCTCCGCTGATTCTATCAGGAAGGCTAAACTGGGTCATACTTGACTACAGAACACACGCTAGCTTCAGATGTAAAATATTTATCAAGAGCACTACGCAGATGTGACTATATAACCAGGAATATGGAAATGATTGAAACCGTGCCAAACGATCAGTCCTAGGACTGCCAGCGACGCTCTACCCACCTACATTGGAAAAGTAAGCTGAAGTTGGGCTACCAAACCTTTTATTGGGCAAGTTTGGATTGGAAGTTTAAAAAAAGGTAATGGATTCCCTAGGTATCCCCAAAATGAAAAAAACATAGCCTACGGACAAAACGAAATCATTTCTAATAAAAGCACTGGATGACATTTTTATAGTGTTGTATTCTTAATCACAAATCCCAATTAAACAATACAAATCTTTGCAAATGAACTGCCATTTTCTTTGTTTTTTGAAAAATATTGTGGCTTCAAATTGAGAACAATAAATAGGATACAAAATAGGGCTGATTATAACCAGTTGTGCAAGGCAGCATGTTACCTCAAAGCAGATTTAACAAAAACAAAAAAAAATATGTATAAATTGGTGCTTTTATCAGGCTCCTATTCCTTTATTTTAACCTAGTGATCCTGCTAGTTACCCAGTTCCTGTCCAAGGGCGACAAAGATTTCTCACAATGGCACAGAACAAAAAGGGAGCAAATTGGGAGAAATTAAAGCATATGTAACCCCCCAACAACTAAAGTGGTTGCAAACCTAGTTACACCACTTGTACCTACAGGTAAGCCTTTAATAAGGCTTACCTGTAGGTACTGTAAATATCTCCTAAACCTGCACAGTTTAGGAGATATTTACCGTTGGCGCATGCGCACTGAAGAGACGGCCACTCGTGCCGTTCCTTCACCAGCTGTGGACAGCGGCTCATGCACAGCGACGTCACTGCGGCTCCGCACAATCACAGTGCCGAAGCCCGCAAACCCGGAAAGAACTCCGGGAGACATGTCGCCGGTCATGGCGGAGTGCAGAGCCGCTGCAACAGCTTCAATCTAAGTTAAACATTTCATAATGAGCTAGTATGCGATGCACACTAGCTTATGTCTTTGTCTTACAGGGTTTGTATTTTTGTTATTTTGTTTTTTGGGTATACAACCAACCACTTTAAAAAAGGTACCAGACCAGACCATGCTTCTACCTAGCCAATATCAAACTTTCTGAAACGTTTGCTATATTGTTCATGGCTGACTACACAGTTAGCAAGCATTTTTTTTTCACTCATGGTTAGCATTTGGCTGAAGCCATTTATTAATCAATTAACTGTGTTTACTCTTTTTAAATCATAATGACAACAGAAACTACCCAAATGACCATGATCAAAAGTTTACATACCCTGGTAAATTTTGGCCTGATATCATTCACACAAGTTGACACGAAGGGATTTGAATGGCTATTAAAAAGGTAACCATCCTCACCTGTGATCTGTTTGCTTGGAGTGTGTATGAGTAAAAAAACAGTGGTTCTCAACCTTACTAGTGCCGTGACCCCTTGATAGAATTTCCCAAGTCGTGGGGACCCCTAATAGTAAAGTTAATTTTGTAGCGTGTGTTGTCAGCCCCCAAGGCAAGACAAGTGATTTGCCCCCCTAACCCATGGACAATTAGAGCCCCCCCCCCCCCAGTCCCTTCCACTCTTACAGTAATAAACCCCTTATGGTACATTTTAGGATGTACCATTCTCTGTTCCCTTCTTTCCCTTTTATCTCGCTCTATCCTAATTTTTTGTTTTTTTCCCCCATCCCTCTCTAGCCGTCTTTCTTGTTCTTGCTCTTATTTTTTCTCTGCCTTTTTCTTTGTCCCTCCCCCTCTTTTCCTCTCCCTTCCATGTATTCTCTATTTTTACTCCTTAGTGGGGGGTGGGGGTGGGGGGGGGGGGGGGGTTGGATGAGTGGTAGTGCTGGGTGGACTTCTGATCAGCCAACTTGGGTGCTCTTGATCAAGGTCATCTGCTGATCTGAGAACTGTAGTGGGGACTTTTAATGGCATCTCTAATCACAGGTAGTGTTACTCACTGTGTCTCCAGCTATGTGGTGTCTCACAGCAGTGACACCTATGCCGAAATCAGGGGATAGAGTCTCCTCCAGCCTTTCCCACTTCACATTCCTCACAAGTCAACTGACCTCTAGTCTCTGCCCCCAGCCATGCTGTGAACTGAATGGGCAGCTGCGAAGAGGCTGAGTGGGCAGCCACAGGCTCCAGGAACAGCCCAGTTGGGCGGCCGCGAAAAAGCTGGGAGAGCGGAGCGGGCTTCAAGAACAGCCCAGAATTTAGTGACCCCTGGCAAATAGTCATTCGACCCCCAGGTTGAGAACCACTGGTGTAAAAGGTCAATGAGTTTCTGGACTCCTGACAGACCCTTGCATCTTTCACTCAGTGCTGCACTGACATTTCTGGATTCTGAGTCATGGGGAAAGCAAAAGAATCGTCAAAGGATCTGCGGGAAGAGGTAGTTTAACTGTATAAAACAGGAAAGGGACATAAAAAGATATCCAAGAAATTGAGCATGCCAATCAGCAGTGTTCAAACTCTAATCAAGAAGTGGAAAATTAGGGGTTCTGTTGAAACCAAACCACGGTCAGGTAGACCAACTAAAATTTCAGCCACAACTGCCGGGCAAATTGTTCGGGATGCAAAGAAAAACCCACAGGTGAAAAACAGGACTCTGAAAACATGTGGTGTGGCTGTTTCAAGATGTACAATAAGGAGGCACTTGAAGAAAGATGGGCTGCATGGTCGAGTCGCCAGAAGAAAACCATTACTACGCAAATGCTACAAAGTATCCCACTTACAATACACCAAACAGAGACAAGCCTCAAACCTTCTGGCACAAAGTCATTTGGGAGTGATGAGACCAAAATTGAGCTTTTTGGTCACAACCATAAGCGCTACATTTGGAGAGTCGTCAACAAGGCCTATGATGAAAGGTACACCATTCCTACTGTGAAACACGGAGGTGGATCGCTGATGTTTTGGGGATGTGTGAGCTACAAAAGGCACAGGAAAGGTGATCAAAATTGTTGGCAAGATGAATACAGTATGTTATCAAAAAATACTGGATGAACATTTGCATTCATCAGCCAGGAAGCTGCGCATGGGACGTACTTGGAAATTCCAACATGACAATGATCCAAAACACAAGGCCAGGTCGACCTGTCATTGGATACAGCAGAATAAAATGAAGGTTCTGGAGTGGCCATCTCGGTCCCCTGACCTCAATATCATTGAGCCACTCTGGGGAGATCTCAAACATGCACTTCATGCAAGACAGCCCAAGAATTTACAGGAACTGGAGGCTTTTTGCCAAAAGGAATGGGCAGCTTTACCATCTGAGAAGATAAAGAGCCTCATCCACAAATACCACAAAAGACTTCAAGCTGTCATTGATGTTAAAGGGGGCAATACATGGTATTAAGAACTGGGGTATGTAAACTTTTGATCAGGGTCATTTGGGTAGTTTCTGTTGCGATTATGATTTAAAAAAATGAGTAAACACAGTTGATTGATAATAAATGGCTCCAAATAAACACTAACCATGAGTGAAAGAAAGTTTTTGTGTTATTCATATTCTCTGAAAAATGGCCAAGAAATCATAAATTCTGCCAGGGTATGTAAACTTATGAGCACAACTGTATTCGTTATCTCAAAATTTTGTTTTTCAGTGTAACCTAGAGAATTTATTTTCCATTAGTACGAGCAGATGACTGACCTATCATGAGAGAGGAACAGTAAAACACAATCATAGCGCAGCACTACTAAAATTTACCATAATCATATCGAAATTCGGCTGGTTCAGCAGGGACCGACTGAATTTTGTTCCATGTATGGCCACTGTTGCTGAACAGAAGTTGATCTACCAATCATTTACTGTTCAAGGGCCCTGTCGGTATTTTCATGCTTGATCAGAGCTGCAGGCAATAGACTGCAGTGCTAATCAGTGTAATCTGATTACAGGGTAAACTTCCCGCTGTCAAAATACAATGACACAGTGGGGAGGATTCTCCATATTCACAATGAATGTGTGGATGGGGGAAATCAGTTCAGTTTTTTTTTGTTCAACCCGCTCCTTGAATGAAGGAAAAAACTAAAACTAAAACTAAAAGGACCCTTTCACACAGGCGGTCTGCCCGGCGGACTCAGCTTTGCTCAGCAGGGGATTGCTCCGTTGATCCCCGCTGAGCAGGCGGATGACAGGTCTGTCTACGCTCACTGTGCATAGATGGACCTGTCAGTGTCCCGCTCTCCTCTATAGGGAGATCAGATGAAAACGTTTGTCCTATCCCATCCCATCCGCCAGACAGATAGAAAATAGGGTCACCATCCATCTGGATTTCACGACAGGATTGGATGATAATGGCGGATGTCAGCGGACATGTCACCGCTGACATCCGCCGCTCCATAGGGGTGAATGAAAACTGACAGGTGGACTAGGCTCAGGTGACACACACCTGATGAAACAAATCCTCCTACATAAGTTATACCTGTTTTACCTGCAGTATTCTCTTCTCTACATCAAGTCCAGCGTTTATACAGGTTGTCAGAATGTAAAGAAATCAGGGGGCAGGGAGCTGAAACTACAATCTGTTCAGTGAAGAAAGCGGAGAGCTGATGGGAGGGACACCCTCCCTTTCACACAGCATACAGGAACATAGCTGGGTCTGTCAATCACAGGCTGTGTGCTGGAGAGCTCTCCTGTCACCTTTTTTCTCTTGGTGTCAGAAAAACTTGTCAGAAGTGACTCATGCGGAGGAAGCAGGAAGCAGACAGAAATGACACTTCGTGCTCTGGATTGAGACAAGTACATGCTACAGAGGGATATGCTTTGTACATATTTCATGTCTGAGGTTTACAAATCACTTTAAAATACGTAAATCATATTCATCAATATACATTAAACAAAGAGACCGCTATCGCTGTTTTCATACTTCATTTTTCTCAGCCAACAATATAGTCAACATATGTGTGAAAATGATCATGGGTGAAAAATGTCAGTGTAGGATGCCTCTATTTATTCAAACTATAGGAAGAACGGGCAACAAAAGTGCAGATCTAACTACTATAAACCAAATAATATTGGGTAATAAAAGTATTGGAATATACAGGTTCAAAAAAGGTACCCCTACAATGCGAATGTCGAAAAATAGTAAAAATAGATAATTACTCCAGAGCCACTAAAGCACAATTGAAAAAATCCAGCGACATAAACAATTCTGAATGATTCCAATGAACTTCTAAGGGTCCAATAGGCACAAAAAAACCCTCAAATGTTCCAGCCAAAGCCATTTTAATAGCACTTTAGAGAACCATATTAGTACTAATTAAGCTGCATTGTTTTCCAAACTGGACGCAGAATTTATACTGAGGATTGGAGGATGACAGATGGCATTAGCATTCTGCTACTCACTGAACCATTCAAATTAGCCCAATAATGCCAAGTACACATTAGCAGATCTTTAACTTCTGACAGTTCATCTTCATTAGCTAAACCAATGTAAAAAAGGTACCCAGGTTAATATATAAATGAACACACACACACCTTAGGATTAAAGGATCAGATGTCCCCCACTCTGTAGAGACCGGAAAGGGTAATAATGGGCCTGTATACAGCACAAAGCACACGGAGCACTCAGCATATACAAGGCACAAGTCCTGCACAGAACTCGGAGATCTGATGGCACACAGCCTGCTCAGTACACAACATACAAAGGACAGGACTACATAGATTAACATTTTTGACTTGGCAGGCTATCCATAGGAGACTAATTCAATTGGCATGTGACTGATGTACACAAAGCAGCAACTACATTATTATTATGCAAGGTTTGCTGACTATCTTTTACAATAAAATAAAGTTAAAAACCCACTCAGGGACAAAATTATCCCCCTCCCACCAGCCTTTAAAGGGGCTGAAAAGTCAGAAGGTTTTTTGTCTTAATGCGTTAAGATAAAAAGCCTTCTGTGTGCAGCAGCCCCCCTAATACTTACTTGAGCCCCCTCTCTGTCCTGCGATGTCCATAAGCGTCTCACACAATTAGGATCCTTCCACCTAATTGGCTGAGACACAGCAGTGGCGCCATTGGCTCCCACTGCTATCAAAGTCAGCTAGCCAATCAGGAGAGAGAGGGGGCGGGCCAGGGACTCTGTGACTGAATGGACTCAGAGATGTGACTCGGCTCGGGTACCACCACAGCAAACTGCTTGTTGTAGGGGCACTCAGGAGGAGGGAGGGGCCAGGATCACAGAAGAAGGACCTGAGAAGAGGGGGATCCAGGCTGCTCTGTGCAAATCCACTGCAAGAGGATGGTAAGTATAACATCTTTGTTATTTTTATAACTAAAAAATGAGACTTTACAATCACTTTAACAAAATTGCTATAGTTTAATAAAAAATACCACATTATCTAAAAGCTGTTTTTACTTACCTGTAGCTATGGTCACCTGACACTCCGGCCCCAAGTCTACTCTTCTTCATACTTTCTGTATAGGTCCTTCAGGTCCTCCACGTCACTGACTGAGATGTGAACACTTCCTATTGGATGGTCAGTGGCAGGGTACTCTCAGGATCGAGGAGCAGGTTGATTTCATTGGAGGGGAAAGGGGGAAATCAGCCGGTCTCAGTGGCCCATCACAGTGCTGGATTAGCAGTCTCCTACCCAGGAAGGGGCAGTGGTGTGTAATCTGGACAGGGAACTTAGGCAAGTATAAACTGGCTTTACAAGGTAAACACACCACTAAAGCCGAGTACACACTAAAGTTTTTTTCACGCAACCAAGAAAAAAAAAAAAACTGGACAGCTGTCGGAGACACTGTAGACACTGTATGTAGACACTGTAAGCAAGGTTAGTCCAGCGATCTTCCCCACTGAGCTGTTGTGTCCCGACCAGAACACTCCGATAAGCGCTCTCTGCCATTGGCTGAGATCGCTGATCAGGAATCGGCCGGTTGCTGGCTTCCCAGCATACACATCCAACAGAAGTCAGCATACACACGGGTAGAATGTCAACCGTTTTTTTGAACCAGCAACTGTCTCCCGCTATTCTGCTTGTGTGTGCGGGCTTAAACCTGGCAGGATGGGTTAGAAAAGACCGGGGGGGTGAGGAGAGTTGGATGCACTAGCAGATTTAAGTACACTAACAGAGAGCTGGTTCACACCAGATGCTTTTCAGTGTTTTTTTAAACCACATCTAGACTGCATGCACAGAGTTTGCCATGTATCCTAATAAACCCAGTGCGGTCAGTTCCAGTGATTTCAGCAAGAGTACAACCTGCTGCATTTTATTTTTTCATCTGATCGCATCAAAGCACGTTTAAACACACCGGACTGCACACTGTCCAAATGAAAATAAAGATTTTTCAAGTTTCAATACAAAAAAAAACAAACAAAAAAAACACACCAGACTGTGTGTATACACACCAAAAATGTGTGTAAGTGCGTATGCAAAAACACCTAGAACACGATTGTGGTGTGAACATGCGCTTTATCTCAACCCTCTAACTGCTACATTTGCTGTACAGTTTGTTCTGTTGAAAAATAACAGACTTACTGGAGAGATCACCAAGTGAAATAAAATAAAAAGAATTAAAAAAAAAAAAAAGCTCAAAAAAAGAAAAACTAGTGCTGCCAGCACATCTAAGAAACTGCGATATAGTAAATGCTTGCTTCTGATTTTAAAGTCACTTTAAAGTGTTTGTTAACCAAAAAAAAAAAAAAGAAGATGGGGGGGGGTCGCATTCCTTTAATGCATGGTATACAGCACAGTGCTTGCGCTGTGTGATTTGGCCCCTTGTATCACCTAAAAAACCTGGCTGGTCCTGCCCTACCCCTGTAAACTGACCACAGTTTATCATTGCTGCTGAGCCTTGACACTATGGTCAGTTTATGTGCCTACATCAGCATCTCTCTCTCAAAATATTAAATAATCCTGTGCGTTTCCTACTGATAGGTGCTCCTGACTCCGATTTATTATAGAAAAAAAATGCCGGCTATACCGGATTTCAGAGCGCCGCTCACGTGACCTGCCGGCTCTCCTCCTCCTCCTCCTGACTGATGTCAGTGCGGAAATCTCAGCCCTGCCCACTGCAACTGTCAGAGAAGAGAGTCGGCCTAAACAATGCAGGGTTAACCTCTTGCATATACAAGTAGAATAAAAAAAAAAAAAAACACACACACTATCAACATGTTCTAATCGTTATAAATATGGTGACCATGAGCTCATATTATAAATTTCTCTAAATGACAAAGGTAATGGGATGATGATGCTGTGTGGTATACAGGTATTTGGGGTTATTCCTGTGGGACTTCAGAAATACGTGGAACATCGCTAGATCAATGCTGCTGTACCACACCCATATAGTCATCTTTGATAATCCATGTGCCAATACCACAAAATTACTGAAGCAGGCACTGAGTTTCCTAGATGGCCATGTATAATTATTTGGGAAGGTCTATTCGGCTGAAAGATATCTGTGTGACTCTGGGGCAGCCACAGCTTTACACTGTTCTTCCTTATGCTTGTTAAACCTTACTAAAAATGCTGTTTATGGTAAAGTATCAAAAATCTTCACCCATTCCACTAATGTTGCCCACACTTTAACCACTCTCTTATGATGTAGCTTTTATGGAGCTTACAGCATATACATTCTTTATGGTATTCTTTGTGCTGTATAAAAACAGAGGTAAACTTTTTCTAGGCTAAACCACTATTAACAACCAATGCATGATGGGTCCATTACCAGACAGAAAGACATTGCTTCCATAATTTACAAACTCCTATGTTTCTTTAAGCCTTCACACAGTGATGGGGGTTTTAAATGGCTATGGCCAATGCGGAGATGTCCTCCACATTTGGTGGACTTGCCCACGCCTAACCGGATTTTGGTCTAGGATTTTTGGGCTCCTGCATACCCCATTTCACTTACCCATCCTTAAGGATGCAAATCTGGTCCTATTGCACTGCCCTATCCAGGGTGTTTTCTTACCCAAAGAAAATGGCCACCTATTTGTTTTTTGCGGCCAAGACCTGGAAGGAATCCACAGTCTCATTTGCTATGATGATCAATGAGAAGATGTCCAGCATCTTGCACAACTCCCATTCTAAAAATATGGGAACCTTGATTATTTTACACTTTTCCCACACTAAAAGCCAGCCAGTTATGGCACCTTGTAAACCCCTGGTGTATTCATACCAGGGCCTTACACAACACCGCTTTTCCCCCACCCCCCCATTTTTCTCTCTCTTCACTCTTTTCTTTCTTGTTCTCTACTTGCATATTCTCGGTTTTCCTTTCTGGCCTCCTCTTAGTACCTCACATGTTCTTCTGCATGGGTCTTTTGGCACAACTAGTTGTTTAGGCTGACGGTGTTTGCAGTGTGGCCAAATAGTTCAATCTCTGAAATATTGTTCATTATACTGTCACTTACGCACCCATACCTTGACAATTGCTGTTTAAAAAGGTGTAAGCGATTCTCAGTTATATATGACTGTATAAGGCCCCTGCGTGGTTGACTCTCCCATTGTATTTCCCTTTAACTTTAAAAAAAAAAAAAAATGATTGTACCAGAAAAAGCGCTGGCTCTTAAGCTGGCCATAGATGGATTGAAATTCGGCTAGCAAACTGGTTTGTTGTGAAAAAAAAATTCCCCGCTGCCAGAAAACAATGTCTCAGTGTGGAAGATTCCTCTATCCACCTCGATGATAGCGAAAGCTGACTGGAAAAAAAAAAATATAATAAAAGAGGAAGGAGTGTATGACCAGCTTTAGCTCAGACTAAGCGGCTCTCAAAATCCTGTGTGCCCTTCCCTTGAACCAACATAAACTAGTCCTTCCTCCCAGCACAGTCTGTAGGCCATAATCTCTCACTCACTTCTTATATCTCTTAGGCCCCTTTCACATGGCCAGATTCAGCTAAACTCAGGTTTGCTTAGCAGGGTATCAGCAGAGGATCAATGCACAGAGCAGGGCAGAGCGGGCAGATGACAAGTCCGTCCCCGCTCACTTTAAGCAGAGAGGACATGGACACAGCCTGCTCTGCTCTATGGGCAGTGTCCGTTTACACCTGACTGACGATTCCTGCCAGACGAAGGGGAACGGATCCCTTTGTCTTTGCTGGATCAGATTGGATGAGATCAGATTTTTAGTGGATAGGATTGGATGGCGGCGGCTGTAGATCGGCACAAGTCAGTTTACATCCGCAGCTCCTTAGAGGAGAATGGAGGGCTCAATCGGGCCAACCTGAAAAACAGACAGGTGGACCTGATTGGACCTCTCGTGGGAAACAGGCCTTAAGGTCCCCCAATGGGAAGATCTTACTTTTCAAATCCCCAGGCTCTGCTGACCATGAAAGCAGCCACCTCCTGCTGAATCCTGAAAATACATAATAAAAAATAAATAAAAGAACAGGGATCAGGAGAATCACTTCTAATAGCTTCAGCAAGTGATACGACCCGAGAACAAGAGCTCTCCCAGAGTCACCAACATTCACAAGGTCGTAGGATAGGATGGCAAATTCATGTCTTAAAGCAATTGTCAACCTTAGGGGTGAAACATAAAATGCTATTATGCCAGCTGCCACTTAGGGAAGCCAGCAAGGACCATCAAAAATGAAAACCGCTATCAATCATCATCATTGCATGTTCTGTTGAAATCTGAGATTAGTAATACATTTTGCCAAATATCAGATTTCCATTAGACATTTACAGGTACAAAAGACTGGCATTCTAGGTTTCAATGACACCAGAGGCCTAAAAGGTAGTATGCCAGTTTCATATTCAATGTTTGCCTTAGGACCCGTACTTTGTTGAGACAAACATGTGTGTGTGTATTTCTTCTCTCCAAGTCAGTGAACAGTGACTAATAAAAGTGCTTCTCGGTGTCATGATGCTTTGGGTGCATACAGCTACTGCCTTAGTTGCCCTGCCCTTTAGAGCCATGAAACAACATCAATGCAATTATAAAAACAACAACAACTCGTACCGGAAACTGCCACTATATTTAGGAATATTACTAAAGGTATGAGCTGGGGATTATTCTAATTACATTACTCCAAGGGGACTGGGTCACAGACTTAAATTTTGGCTTAAGTAAATACATGTTCTTCCGGACTGTAAAGAGGTAGGTCACACTACAAAAACTCAATGATGAATTAATTAACCCACTCAGAACAGGAAGGTTTTTGTATTTTTGTACATAACGGCTTCTCGTCTTACATCCCACTAAGGTTTTGTATACAAAAAATAAAATATATACACTGTAGAACCCGAATATAAACCTGTCAAGTGAGAAATATTGGGGTTACTTTTGAAACTGCTGCCGGGCTTGGAGTTGAATATGTTTTGAGTTACTGGTCCAAGATAAAACACGTACATTATGGAAGTCAGAGTGAAGTTCAGAGCTCAGCTCAGAAGTCAGCAATGGTAACATCCCTATTCTCTGGGTTAAGGTTTCCTTCAAAAGTATGTTATGTTTGTTATGATTCCTTTCACAAAAACACAAAATCTTTGGGCACAAACTACCTAAGAAAAAAAAAACAAATAAAAAGAAAAAAATGAATTGGGTTGCCAAACATACCCAGCATGTGTGTCCTAGCATGCTGGAAAGTGGGCACGTGTGTAGCAACGGCTGCACTTAGTCATTAGGGTACGATTTTTACCCCCTTCCCGCCGAGCATACGCACATATGCGGCCTCGGCTTTTGAGGGTTATACCGGGATGAGACCCGCAGCTGCAGGCCTCATCCCGATACCGTTTTTTTTTTTTTTTTGAGACGGCGATCAGCTTTCCAGGGATAACAACCAATGCGGCTAAAAGCTGCTCGGCTGTTATATCGGAGGAGCGGGAGGGGATGTCCCCCCCTCCCGCCACTCTCAACAGGCCTTCCGATCCACCGGGGGACCTGATCGACAATCCGCCACCTCCGGCGGCTAGGGTCAGACTAGCACGAAGCGGGAAACCGCTTCGTGCCAGTCTCCTGATTCTAAGCGACGTCATGATGTCACTTCCTGTTTACTCAGCTGCCAAGGGTGCCGGTTTTAAAAAAAATATAAAGCATTCAGAATCGCCGAAAACGGCAATCTGAATACTTTGAAGTGCAAAGGAGGGATCGGGGGTCTTTTAGACCCCCGATCCCTCCATAAAGAGTACCTGTCACCACTTATTACCGTCACAAGGTATGTTTACATTCCTTGTGGCAGCAATAAAAGTAATCTAAATTTATTTTTTTTTTTAAACACAATTAATATAAAAATAAATGAAATAAGAAAAAAAAATGTTAAAGCTCCACCGTCCCTGCGAGTTCACGCAGCAAACGCATACAGAAGTCACGCCCGCATATGTACACGGTGCTCAAATCATACATGTGAGGTATCGCCGTGATCGTCTGAGTGAGAGCAATAATTCTAGCACTAGACCTCCTCTGTAACTCTAACCTGGTAACCATAAAAAAAAAAAAAAAAAAATTTAAAGCATAGCCTATGGAGATTTTTAGGTACCGTAGTTTGTCACCATTCCACGAGTGCGTGCAATTATAAAGCATGACATGTTTGGTATCTATTTACTCGGCGTAACATCTTTCACAGTATATTAAAAAAATGGGCTAACTTTACTGTTTCATTTTTTTAAAATTCATGCGTGTCCCTTTAAAACACCGCTGCACAAATACAGTGTGACATAAAATATTGCAACAATCGTCATTTTATTCTCTAGATTCTCTGCTAATAAAATATATATAATGTTTGGAGGCTCCAAGTAATTTTCTAGAAAAAAAATACGGATTTTAACTTGTAAACACCAAATGTCAAAAATAGGCTTAGTCATGAAAGGGTTAAACAGCACTGCAGTGAATGGATATTAAGCCAGCCATAAACTTTTCACAAGGAAAAATTAACTTATAGTGCTGCAAAAAACTCTGGAAGAACTAAATCCACAAACCAACTCTTCATTTTGTCTGTTTTAAAGTTGAACGTCACTCTCTCAATCAACAATGATCATTTTCAATCCTCATGTTGCTAGCATTAGTAAATAGATTGAAAAGTATATTATATTTACTGGTTTTAAACATTTATTTTTTTACATTTCTTCAGTTACAGTACTTCATGACTTCTTGCCTAGGCAAATGACATCATGTCTTCAGGAGGAGAGGAGGGGTTTTATCAGCTAAGCACACTCTCCAGCATGCATGCTTAAAACTAGGGGGAGATGGATTCCAGTAAGTAAATCCTACATGAATCATCTGCCCTTAGTTAAGGTGGCCACGGCCAGAAATGCTAGGGGGTGTTTTTCAAAGCGATTTCTCAACAAAATAAAGCATGGAGACATGGATGGATGGAGAGGTTTGCTTTGAATATTAAAAATTAATTTGTGGTGCACAGATGCAGTGAAGATACGCTTTATGGACAAGGGGCGGAAATAAAATAATAAATGAAATTTTTTTTTAAAAATGTCAAAAAGCCTGTGCAATTCTGTTTTACTAAACTCCAATGTCCCAAGGGTGTGTTTATATTCAGGCTCTAGTCAAAGGGATTTGCACTTTACGTTTTAATATTTAGCAGAAAATGAATAAACCACTGAAGTTATAAATACTCATTCAAATTCTGCAGCTAGATTCCAGCATTAGGACCACACAAGAGGTGGCAGTATGTCAATGATGAAAACTCGGGATTATCCCAGTAATGCTCGCTTCCACATAGTCCAATCAAACTATTTTTCTTCAAAGCCAATTATGTCATTTTCCACAGGACACCGCTTGTAATAATATTTCATTAAAACAATCACTGCAGGGTTACTTTGTTTTACTAAAATGTTTTTAGTATTTACATTTCCTCTTACAGTTAGGAGGGGAAAATCTTTGATATCAGAAACGCCTAAATGTACACTTTCCAAAATATGCATCTGTGGGTACCGAACGAATGGAAAAGAAATTAAAAAAAAAAAGTCAACAAGAGAAAAAAAAAAATGTATATGTATGTGTGTGTGTGTATATATATATTTTTTTTTATTATTATTTATATATATATATATATATATATATATATATATATATATATATATATATATATATATATATATACACACACACATACATATATACACACACACACACATACATATATACACACACACACACATACATATATACATACACATACACACACAGCCAAGAGCAGTGGCCTGGCAGGGGAAGGAATCCTACCTATGCAATTAAACACAATTAATTTAAAGTAATGGTGTACATGTCATTACCTGCTAGCAGCAGCTGGGGGTAAATCTAGCAACGCTAGATCAGTGTTTCTCAACCTTTTTTCAGACAAGGTACCCTTTAAATAATACGGACAGTCTCGAGGCACCCCATTCATAAAATGTAAAAAATATTCTAATAGTTTTACATAATGCAGCAACATCCACATAGGTAGGTCACCCAACATTAGAGGTGATTTATTCTCCTAAAGCAAATACACTTTTACAAACGGTTACTGACTAGTATTCCAATGTTTCTCTTCTCCCTCCGTTTTTCTCCATCACTCAGCTAATGTGACCCCAGTGCTGATGGGGAAGATCATACAAGGATGCTATGCAGGCAACTGACATCCTCCTACCAAATGATGATGCCAATGGTCATTAGGATGCCGGCAGCTAGACTGTTGTAATGGTGCAGAATGAAAACCTGTGGCTTTGTGTAACTAAAAGGCAGGCTTCATCCATACGTTGGCTTGTATGCAATTTGTGGGCAATGTTTAGGCATTTTGCCAAGGCACCCTGGTAGAAAAAGGCTGCGCTAGACACTCTTGGCCTTGCATCAAAAAATTTAACAGCATACTGTACCATCTTGTCATAATCATCCTATTCAATTGCAAGGGGGCTGGCACAGTATTACCCACTCTGGCAAATGCCATGGTATGTACACTGACCATAATTCTTTAACGTCTTCACAATCTCCATATGAACACATACACACGATTATATTGTGGCCACAGCGCCATGAAGCCGGCCAACAGGCAGAACTAAATGGTTTCTTTATGGCAAAGATACAACGAGTTAGTGCTCCTTTTTCTATTAATCAGAAGGCTGGAAGGAGGAGGTTGTTCTACTGATTTTTAAAATAGAAGTGTGCTGATCTCTTAGGAAAAAAGTGGAAACATTTCTGAAAATGCATTACCAAAGTCAACTGGTGAATGAGATATGTTTAATTACAAAACTTCATGCAAGGCAATACAAAGTCTTTATGTAAAAAAGCAAAATAAAGTTTACAAGTAAGGGTCATTTTTTGGGAGGCAAAGCATTATAGAGGACTATGGTACAAGCTGTGATCACTGAGGGTGTGTTTCTGATACCTATGACATCTATAAACAATACGCAGCTGCTATTTTCCAGCATAAAGCTCACGCATTCAATCACAAAGGCAATATCATAATGAATATTAATGTGGAAGATGATGCATTACCATGACAATATCAAAAGCATGCTGAAACTTTTATAGTATCCTAAATTATTTAGACTGTGTATAACCCAGGGTTTAAGCAGGATTACAGCTCACATAAGCCTGTGTTGTGTAACACTTTTAACACTACCAAGCTTTTCTTTCCTTAGGCATAAACATTTTCAAAGTGAGCCAGTTGCGCAGTACTGGACTAGAAGAAGCCTGACTGCAATGGAACACAGAAATCACATATATAAACCCAACATGAAGGGGTCTATTTAAAAGGTTTTCACACAACTTTCTCCAAGGATTCTCACACTTTTACAATTGAACCAAAATTAGAAAAAATGGGGAGAAAGTTGTAGGAGTCTTGCGTGAAAACCTTTATAAAACAGACCCCTTACGAGCTTGAGAGAGAGGACAATATTGCTGTGATGTATCCAATGTGTACTTTAATACACTGATTACTGAGATGGAAGTATATGTACAAATATTTGTGAAATGTAATGTCAATATGTTCTTGACTTTACCCTTAAAAATGTAATATAAGAATGTAAGATAAGAATATAAAGCATTCACTGATTGGATGAGGTGGAGAGCATGACATCACTGCCGCACCTCTCCACCTTGGTCTAACAGAGAACACTTTCCAATTATTCCGAAAATACAAAGCATTCTCTGAATGGCAACCGAGCTTACTGGCCAACCTCCATTGTTCAGAATGCATCAGGCCAGCTGCTCATCATAGGACCCTGAAGCAAGTGGACATTGTAGAGTAGTAGTTGTCTAATTCAGCGATTTCCAGCTCCCAGGGGCATTGACCAGGTATGGTATACATAGCTTTGTGGCACATTTTCCAATGTTGAAAACGGTAGTCGAGCCATTCCTGGTTTGTCGGCCATTTTCGAGTTGAAAGTGAGGCTTGGTAGTCACTAGAGGTCGACCGATATGGGTTTTTCTCTGGCCGATGCCGATATTTAGAAATTGCGGTGGCCGATGTATGATGCCGATTTTTTTGGGCCGATATGTTAGGCCGATTTTTATTTTTTTTTTCCCTTCATCTCATAAAATCTAACAGTTAGACCCCTTTCACACTGGGGCGTTTTTCAAGCTAAAAATACCTCCTGTAAAGTGCCTGCAAAACAGCTCCCCTGCAGTCTCAGTGTGAAAGCCTGAGTGCTTTCACACTGAGGCGATGCGCTGGCAGAATGTTAAAAAAAAAAAGTCCTGCAAGCAGCATCTTTGGAGCGGTGCATACCGCTCCTCCACAACTCCTGCCCATTGAAATGAATGCGCACCGCTGCCGAAGCGCCTGCAAAGCGCTTCGGCGCATTTAACCCCTTCCTCGGCTGCTATGCTGGGTTATAAGCTCCCCGCTAGCACCAGAATGGCGCCGCTAAAATGACGATAAAGAGCCGCTAAAACTAGCAGTGTTTTACCGTCAATGCATGCCTGCTCCAGTGTGAAAGCAACCTTAAGTAATAAGTGATACAGAAATTTTTTTACATTTAAACATTTATTAAACAAAACAAACTTCCAATCAGTACACTTGTATGTATAATTTAGATCAAAAAACAAACAAAAAATTATATCTTAAATATTAAATACACAAAAACAGGTAATCAAAACTTTAGGATGAAAAAATGGGCTAACTTTACTGCTTAGTTTTTTTTTTTTTTTTTTTAATTCATTAGTGTATTTTTTTTTTTTAAATTGCGTTTAAAAGACCGCTGCGCAAATACCGTGTGACATAAAATATTGCAACAACCGCTATTTTATTCCCTTGGGTCTCTGCTAAATATATAAATATATATATATATATATATATATATATATATATATATATATATATATATATATATATATATATATATATATATATATATATATATATATAATAAATAAATATATAATGTTTGGGGGTTTGAAGTGATTTCCTAGCAGAAAATACAGGATTTTTACTTGTAAGCAACAAGTGTCCATTTAGTCTTTAAATAATGGTTAAACTGAGAGCTTCTACACACGGAATTCAGTCCATTAATAAGTGTAAACATTGTATCTCTTCAGGTTCTTTTTATCAGATTTGGCAGGCTGCCCAGAGAAGGAGAGAAGTCACTTCACAGAAGACTTCAGGCAACTTGCATTGACTTCTATTACAGAAGTCACTTGCAAGTCCCGCTGAAGTTATAATTGGCCTTTTTTATCAGCACAATCGGCCGATGCCGATTAAATAAACGCCAAATATCGGCCGATATATCGGTCAACCTCTAGTAGTCACATCTTTCAGCCAGGCGGCCATTTGTATATGCAAACAAGGCTTGGTCTGGCCTTTCAGACATTTTATAATACAGGAACTGCTCATTAAAATTTGGAAACCAGAAACTATGGGGTCACCTCCCTATTGAACATATATAAATACAGGCATGAGGACTCGTGTGATGTTTATGCTCCCCAGTGACGTCATATGATGAAACGCGCTGAGCAGAGCCAATGCACACAACGTCGCTACGCCTATACTGACTGGTAACTTTGTGAAGCATTGTCTGAAAGTTTGTACCATGCATCCCAGGATTGTTTTATATTACAAAGTGCATATCTGTTTTATCCATGTGATTCATTTTCATACTTTGAAGTGCAATAAAACTTTATTTAGCTTTACACTATGTGGATTCTTCCATCTTCATTTTAGGTGTAATTTGTGTACTATATGGTTGCCATTGATGCTACTACCGTATTAGGATATGATACACATTGTGGAACTTCAGCCAAGCAACATGTTTGATTGGATTGCCATATAAAGGTTGACTTGACTCTGTAGTGAAGTCCTTGCATTCTGTAAAAAAGCCCATTTTTTTATGAATGGTGATGGTTCACGATGTGATCGCCAATGCGGATTGCATATCATTTTCTTGCGAAGTGTCACAGTGGTGCTTTGCCATGTCGAAAATATTGTTGGACTCCATTCATTTGTTTGTATATTATCACATTCAGTGCAGCAATATTATATATATATTTATTTACATTGGTCCAAAGTAGATCCATGTAACTACATATAAAATATCCATATTGAGAATTCCTCTATAAGAAAGGGCTTATGTCACTTAAGGTAGTAGTAAACCCTTACATATTTTCAGTGAAGTGACGTGATACACAGAGATGAAACAAATCCTCCTACATAAAAGGTGTTGTACCTGTTTATCTGCAGTCTTTTCTATAGCCGTTAAAACTCCAGAGTTTATAAAAGTTTGTCTGAGCTGTCAGAAAAAAGGGGGCAGACAGCCGAAGTTACATTCTGTAGAGCTCAGGGAGGAGAGCTCTGTGAGATAACTTGAGGGGTGGGATGGGACACTCTTCACCCCCCCCCTTCCTCCACTCCACGCTGGAGATCCCTCCCCGGTCACCATTTTTTTCTTGGTGTCAGAAAAATTTGTCAAAAAGTGATTCATGCTGATAGCAAAAGGAATGAAGCAGCAGACAGAAATTCTCACTTTGTGCTCTGGTTTGAGACAAGTACACACTATAGAGCAGTGATGGCGAACCTTGGCACCCCAGATGCTTTGGAACTACATTTCCCATGATGCTCATGCACTCTGCAGTGGAGTGGAGCATCATGGGAAATGTAGTTCCAAAACATCTGGGGTGCCAAGGTTCACCATCACTGCTATAGAGGGATATGCTTTGTTCATATTTCATTTCTGAGGTTTACGACCACTTTAAGGGTTAACAAAGGATATGATAGTGCTATAAAAAATTCAAGTCCATCTTTAGAGCAGAATGTGAATTTTAATCTTAGAATGAAAACCACCGAACAAGCTCCTACCACAGATGGCAATGGCACATCCCACAAAAGGATTCTGGCACCTCTCCAGGCATAGAGACTAAATCCCACATTTATTTGAAATATGCTGTATGGTGAAACAACCATGAACCTTTTTTGCATACTTGTAAAGATTCTGCTTGTTCTGACAAATCTCCAAAGAGCAGACACCCTATAAGCCTTCTCCCATTTCTGTAGTGAAGGGAAAACAAAAAATAAACACCGCTATCTTTTATTGGATCCCTAAATTTTACAAGCAGCCAAACAGTTATCACGTCCAGGGAAGATCATATCAAAACACCCAGCTGGCTGATCACATAAAATTAAGCAAAAGTATGCACATCAATTAAGCATCAATGTGACTATTAAAAAAGCAGTCAGACAAAAAAGCAGTCAGTTTTAGAATTATTGCTAATGAACATTTTACTTGACTTTTTCCAATCACTTGTTCCATTATCAGATTTGAATTCTTTGCTTAAAAAGATTGGCCAATTATACTTTGCAGATCACATCAGTCCATGATTGTGTCATAGCAGCCAGGACTGCACGCTGAGGAAGACATGGTCGGGTAGCTTACACCGCTGTGAAATGTTACAAATGTTGTAAATTCATGCAGAAACAGGTCCTGGTGTCTTTAAATATAAATGTGAAATAGATTAGCTAAATGTAATATCAAAGAGTGTTGAGTATTTGAAAAGCTTGTCTCCATGAATATTTTCTAACCATATACAGCAATATACAGTTGTGATCATAAGTTTACATACCCTGGCAGAATTTATGATTTCTTGGCCATTTTTCAGAGAATTTGAATAACACAAAAACTTTTCTTTCACTCATGGTTAGTATTTGGCTGAAGCCATTTATTATCATCAATCAACTGTGTTTACTCTTTTTAAATCATAATCACAACAGAAACTACCCAAATGACCCCGATGAAAAAGTTTATAATACAGAGCATTGCCCCCTTTAACATCAATGACAGCTTGAAGTCTTTTGTGGTATTTGTGGATGAGGCTCTTTATATTCTCAGATGGTAAAGCTGCCCATTCCTCTTGGCAAAAAGCCTCCAGTTCCTGTAAATTCTTGGGCTATCTTGCATGAACTGCAAATCTGAGATCTCCCCAGAGTGGCTCAATGATATTGAGGTCAGGAGACCGAGATGGCCACTCCAGAACCTTCACTTTATTCTGCTGTAGCCAATGACAGGTCGACTTGGCCTTGTGTTTTGGATCATTGTTATGTTGGAATGTTCAAGTACGTCCCATGCGCAGCTTCCTGGCTGATGAATTCAAATGTTCATCCAGCATTTTTTGATAACATACTGCATTCATCTTGCCAACAATTTTGACCACATTTCCTGTGTCTTTGTAGCTCACACATCCCCAAAACATCAGAGATCCACCTTCACATTAGGAATGGTGTACCATTCATCACAGGCCTTGTTGACTCCTCTCTAAATGTAGCCTTTATGGTTGTGGCATTCTCAATTCCTTGGATATCTTTTTATATTCCTTTCCTGTTTTCTACAGTTCAACTACCTTTTCCCGCAGATCCTTTGACAATTTGTTTGCTTCCCCATGACGCAGAATCTAGAAACTTCAGTGCAACACTGGATGAAAGATGCAAGGGTCTGTCAGGAGTCCAGAAACTCATTGACCTTTTATACACACACACTAATTACAAGCAAACCGATCACAGCTGAGGATGGTTACCTTTAATAGCCATTCAACCCCTTTGTGTCAACTTGTGTGCATGTTATCAGGCCAAAATCACAAGGGTATGTAAACTTTTGATCAGGGCCATTTGGGTAGTTTCTGTTGCCATTGTGATTTAAAAAGAGTAAACACAGTTGATTGATAATAAATGGCTTCAGCCAAACACTAACCATGAGTGAAAGAAAAGTTTGTGTGTCATCATTCATATTCTCTGAAAAATAGCCAAGAAACCATAAATTCTGCCAGGGTATGTAAACTTATGAGCACAACTGTACATGGGGGCATCCATATTGGTTTATTAAATAAGCGGTCTCGGTTTCCTACAGTTTCCCTGTTTGACTGCAAAGGACTCCCTGCAGTATCTAATGAGGTGAATCACCTACAGAGACAGACCATGCGATCTTTCCCTATAGTGTCGGATGTGTAATAGCACCCATAGCAGCATTTTTTTTTTATGACAGGAAAGGGTTAATTTTACTGTAACAATCTAGAAAGATTTTCGCTAAAAAAAATAGCTCTGGTGAAATACCAGTAGCGTAGTGTTCATTTACTCTTTCATATGCAACGGTTTGAAAAATAAAAAGGAAGCTATAGAAACGTGGGAAAGGATTTGGTCTGCTGACTTTAGAATGCTTGCAGAGGACGGGTTTGGGGGATATTCATCCATCCACCTCAATTGTGTGGATGGGGGAACTAGGAATCTGTGGGCAGCTTTAAATAGTAGTCTGTGGTATAATACAGTGTAAACTCCGATGACAGAAAAGGTTCAATAGGAAGAACCCTTAGGGACAGACCTGATTTCAATACAAGCTGAAAATAAAGCTAAGATTTTAAACTTAAAATGTTAGACAAATTTTCACAAAAACCTCTACAAACGTTTAATATGGCTTCCCCCTCAGGGAGCATACCGGGCCCTTCAGTCTGGTATGGATTTTGAGGGGGAACCACCACGTCGAAAAAAAGGGCGTTGGGGTCCCCCCAAAATCCATACCAGGCCCTTATCTGAGCACACAGCAGGTAGGTCAGGAAAGGGGGTGGGGATGAGAGAGCGCCCCCCCCTCCTGAACCGTACCAGGCCACATGCCCTCAGCATGGGGGGGAGGGCGCTGCACCCCCCCCCACCTTAAACACCTTGTCCCCATGTTGATGAGGACAAGGGCCTCTTTCCGACAACCCTGGCCGTTGGTTGACGGGGTCTGCGGGAGGGGGGCTTATCGGAATCTGGAAACCCCTTTAACAGGGGAACCCTCAGATCCCTGCCCCCACACTATGTGAATGAGTATGGGGTACAGTGTACCCCTACCCATTCACCAAAAAAAAAAAAAAAAAAAAAGTAAAAAATAAAAACACATTAAACAGGTTTTTAAAGTAATTTATTAAGGTAGCTCCGTCTTCTCTTCGGATTTCTTCTCCCTTCTCCTGCCTCCTCCAAAGTCTCTGCCGGTTCTTCTCCCCTCTCCACTGATGTCTTCTAGCCCTCTCTGGTTCTTCTCCCTCTGTCCGCTGTCTTCTCCGCTATCGTCTCGCTCTTTTGCTGGATCTTCTCCGCTGTTATCTCCCTCTGTTGTTCTTCCGATGCTGACTCGACGCTGTGTCCAGCTTTAATGCTGGGTGCGCGGTGTCCTACTACTTATATTAGCATGGGGCGGGGTCACAAGAGGCCCACCCCTTATGACGTCACCGCCCCATCATGCCTCAAGCAGTGACCTCATAAGGGGCTGGGCCTCCAGATTACATCACCCGGTGACCCCGCCCCATGCCAATATAAGTAGTGGCACACCGCGCACCCAGCATTAGAGCAGGAGAGAGCGTTGAGTCAACATTGGGATTAGACAGCGGAGAAGACCCAGTAAAAGAGCGAGAAGATGGCGGAGAAGACAATGGACAGAGGGAGAAGAACCGGAGAAGGCTAGAAGACAATCAGCGGAGAAGACCCGGAGAGGGGAGAAGATGTCAGCGGAGGAGACAGAAGAGCCGGAGAGGGGAGAAGAGATCGGAAGAGACGACGGAGCTGCCTTAATAAATTAATTTAAAAACATGTGTAATGTGTTTTATTTTTGACACTTTTTTTTAGATGAATGGGTAGGGGTACAATGTACCCCATACTTATTCACATAGGGTGGAGAGCCAGGATCTGGGGCCCCCCCCTTGTTAAATGGGGTTTCCAGATTCCTATAAGCTCCCCACCCGCAGACCCCAGCAACCAACGGCCAGGGTTGCCAGGAAGAGGCCCATGTCCTCATCAACATGGGGACAAGGTGCTTTAGGGTGGGGGCCTCAAGGCACAAGGTGCTTTAGGGTGGGGGCCTCAAGGCACCCCCCCCATGTTGAGGGCATGTGGCCGGGTACGGTTCGTGGGTGGGGGGGGTGCCCGCTTGTCCCCACCCACTTTCCACTTGCTGAGCTGTGTGCTCGGATAAGGATCTGGTATGGATTTTGGGGGACCCCCATGCAGTTTTTTTAGCGTGGGGGTTCCCCTTAAAATCCATGCCAGACCAAAGGTCCTGGTATGCTCTTGGAGGGCGAATCCATGCAGTTTTTTTTTTTTTATATTTGGTGTGGAGTTCCCCTTCAAGATCATCAGAGTACAAGTCTCATGCCAAAGTCGGATCAGTCAAGACAGCGATCCGACGTCAGTGATATTCAATGGGCTGAAGTAGGATCAAAGTCGGACCAAAGTAGTGCAGGGAACATTTTCAAAGTTGGACTGACTTGTGTCGGACCAGTTAAGACGGCTCCCATAGGGAAACATTGATTTTCACACGTCATGAGCTCCCAATGTGGGAGCGTTTGATCAGTGTGAACCCGGCCTCATGCACACTGCAGCTCAAAGTAGCTGCTCCTATAGGCGTTTGAGCGTTTTTGAGCTTTTACTTTTCTCTACCTGTTAAGTCCCCGGTCACACTTGTGCAAAATGTCCTGCTATTTGATAGTTTCAAATCACATGACAAGTCGCACCCTACTGTCCGCAAGGAAAGCGATCAAATCGGTATGACTCCCACTCCATTGGAGTCGCACCGATTTTGATAGAAGTTCCTGCACAACTTTTTGCAAGTTCAGGTGCAACTTGCATAGACATCTGTGCATGAAATCACACAGATGTATTCAAAGTCGCACTGACCTGCGACTTTGAAATTGTACGGCTTCAAGTAAAGTCACACGATTTCAAAATCAAATTCATTGTGACCGGAGACTAGGGCCCTCTACACGCCATTAGATTTTCTGCAGATTTTTGTCTTCAGATTTACCAAAACCATGTAGTGCAAGGGCCTGTCTTCGTGCATACAAATTGAGACTCTTAAGGTTTGACCTTTTTTTTTTTTTTTAATATGGTTTTGGTAAATCTGAAGACAAAAATCTGTAGAAAATCTAATAGTGTTTATGGGGCTTAACACCTTTTCATGTTAGCCTATGTTTCCAGGTACACTGTAGGCAGTTTCAGAAGTTTACAGGCAGGAAAAAAAAAAAAAAAAAACCAAGCCCAAACCCTTTGGGGTTTTTGTACTGTCTAAACTCCTAAAAACATTTGTAGTGCGTCTGGACACATAGGGGTTGATTTACTAATGCCTGGTTCACAACTATGCATTTTTTAGTGCATTTTCAGTATTGCAGAAACACATTACAGTTTTATAGCACTGATCAATGTAATAATGTCACTGGTCCCCAAAAGATGCAATTTGGGGTCATATTGGTCTGCTGCAATGTCGCAATCCTGCCAAAAATCACAGATCGCCACCATTACCAGTAATAACAAAAAATAAAAGTACCTAAATCGATCTTGTAGTCTGTAGACGTGATAACCTTTTGCGCAAACCAATCAATATATGCCTAGTGCGATTTTTTTTTAACCAAAAATCTGTAGAACAATATATATTGGCCTAAACTGATGAATACATTTGTTTTATATTTTTTTTGGATATGTATTATAACAGAAAGTAAAAAAAAAAAATAAAAAAAAAAAAACTTTTTTTAAATTGTCGCTCTTTTTGATTATAGAGCTAAAAATTAAAAAACTGTAGAGGTGATCAAATACCACCAAAAAGAAAGCTTGGGTACAACATTGCACGACCACGCAATTGTCAGTTAAAGCGACTTGGCGCTGTATCGCAAAAAATGCATTGGTCATTAAGGGAGCAAATTCTTCTGGGGCTGAAGTTGTTAAAAGAAGTGTATCGAAAAACGCAAAATGCACTTGCAAACTGCAACCTGCACAAGTGCAAATCAGGCCTAAAGGCAAATCCACTCCGCACTACAAGTGCACATGGAAGTGCAGTCGCTGTAGATCTGAGGGGAAGATCTGAAAAGATGGGAATCTCTGCCAATTTAATCATCCAATCATGAGTAAGGAAAATTGCTGTTTATTTTCCTTACATGTTCCCCTCACGTCTACAGCGACTGCACTGCCAAGTGCACTTGGAAGTGCACAGTGGATTTGCCTTTAGTAAATAAAACCAGTAGGCTAACATGGAGAGGAGTTAAAGGATAAGTTCACCTTTCCTAATACGTTACATCCATATGTAGGGTGTGACACATTACAAACGGACCAGTCCCCGATTTGACAGCTAGTGGGGATCTCTCCCCTCACCCCTCGCTAGCTGTCACAATTTTTAAAAAGTGTGGCCGAGCAGGGCTCCGCCTGTCCGTGTCACCCATTGTTTCCTGTGAATGGAAAACTACAAGGTCCGGCAGCTTTTGCAGGTGTCAGCTTGTAGTTTTCAATGAAGTACCATGGCGATGTGGAGCGCTGTTAGTTCGCTCATTCTCTCCTCCTGTCAGATTGTATCTGCTTCCCCGTACGGGATGTATGGGCACACAGATACACTGACGACAGATCTGCTGGAGACCTTCATGGCACCAGCGATCAGCAGATCAATGGTATACAAGTGCAAAACAAAATAGTAAAAGCACATTTTTTTTACCTGCAAAAAAAAAAAATGTGCATTATTTTTTTTTTTTTAAAGTTAACTTATCCTTTAACATGCAGAGAGTAAAAGCTCAAAACAGCTCAAATGTCCATAGAAGCAGCTCCTTTGAGCTGCAGTGTGCACAAGACCTTAATCCCCCTCCAATCCTTCCTCCAGCTTTCTGACACAACTGTTTTTTTCAGTTCATGATGTGTGAGCGATACTGGTCAGCCCAGTTGAAAAGCAAGGTCATGGACAAACATTGAGTTACTAAGCTAAAGTCAGTATGCATACAGAAATAAACTTGATATCACAGAGACATTTCACTGACCATTCCACACTTCATTAATGACCTAAGCCTTTCCATCCAAGACCTCAATTAAGGCAATTAGATAGAGATTAAACCAACATCAGTTCACTGCACATTTTATCCTTGCACACTTCACGGCAGATCACAATTATTGCCCACTGGACCATTAAATGGGTCATTTTAGAAGCAAACAAAACTATGTAGTTGATCTACATAGCACATGAAGAAGAAACAGTGGACAGTAGTTCAGGTAAAAGAAGTTATCCACAGTAAGTGGATTCACACATGCCTGGGACAAACAGATCAACAATCGGACAAAAAAAAAAAAATTTGGGTAGACCCACTTGGTGTTTTTTGGCCCCTTACACATGATCTACTTGCTCAGCAGAGGATCTGTCCTCTGATCCCCACTAAGCAGGCAGATGACTGGTCCAAAGTACAAAGAAGGGCAACAAAGCTAATAAAGGGTCTGGAGGATATTAGTTATGAAGAAAGGTTGCGAGCACTGAACTTTTTCTCTCTGGAGAAGAGACGCTTGAGAGGGGATATGATTTCAATTTACATACTGGTGAACCCACAATAGGGATAAAACTTTTTTGCGTAAGGGAGTTTAATAAGACATGCGGCCACTCATTAGAATTAGAAGAAAAGAGGTTTAACCTTAAACTACGTAGAGGGTTCTTTACTGTAGGAGCAACAAGGGTGTGGAATTCCCTTCCACAGGCGGTGGTCTCAGCGGGGAGCATCGATAGTTTCAAAAAACTATTAAATAAGCACCTGAATGACCACAACATACAGAGATATACAATGTAATACTGACATATAATCACATACATAGGTTGGACTTGTCTATTTTTTTGACCTCACTAACTATGCAACTATGTAACAGCCATCCGATCCAATGGGCGAAAGGGGAACACCCACTGGATCTCATCCGTCTCTTTTTGGCGAATCGGATTGGATGTAGGCTGGTGTAAAATGGACACGTCTGTTTACACCCACCGCTCCATAGAGAAGAGTGGAGCTTCCGATTGGGTCTGAAAAACGGGCAGGCAGACCCGATTGGAGCGTCTATGTAATACGGGCCTTTCTGCAATTCTTTTTTAAGTTTTGCTAAGGCGTTCTATAACTTGCCTCAAATATTTGGTCACCAACTGGCTGCTGATTAAGGAGGTGGCCAAAATTAAAAGTCTGCACACCCTTTCCCCCACCCTGACCAATCAGACGAGGGTACCTATACCCAGTAACATGGTATGATTTTCTTTGGGTGATGCAGCTTGCTTTTAGATACCCACTGGTTTCCAATACGAGTTGCACAGATGCGCTCTGGCTTCAAAAGCCAAAAGAAAATTATAGAATGCAACTGCTGACATCTTCTACAAATGCCAGTTGCCTGGTAGTCATACTGAGCATATGGCCTCAATATACTGAGTCCCCGACCCAAGAAAAGTATGCGGATAAGGATTTCAGACATTTTCCTGATCTGTATACTCATCAGTGATTTTGAAAATACTCAAGCAAAGTAGTCAGGCAACTGGCATTTTCAAAAGATTAATAATAAAAGAAGTGCCCTGTATATCTCCAATGACAATTTTTTCATTGAAGCTCCAACTGAAATCCTGTAATTTTGTGTGTCTATGATCTGATTAGAACAATCAAAACCCACCTAGTCTCAAAATACCAACCAAATCATTTTCTTAGTTTTTCCCAAGACCTCCTGCTCTCTAGCTCCCTTATCACCTCCCAAACCTCTCCCATCCAATGGAACTCCCTACCCCAATCTGTCCAACTATCTCCTATGTCCATTTTTAGGTGACCTCTAAAAACCCCCATTGGAGAAGCCTATCCTACCCTCACCTAACAACCGAGAAGTGTAAATGTGGTACTCCCAGTGGGAATGAGGCCTCAGAAAGGGGGTGTATCACTATCTGACCACATCGGTTAGATTACAATGTGCACGAGGTAAAGTGGCCTCCGCTGCTTTCTGCGCTTTCATATTTAAAGCGTATCTATGGTCAAAAAGGAAAATCATATTTGTTTCCACATTGTATTTGAATTATTTCTAGCCCACTTCTATTACTCTGAACAATGTTGAAGTTTGTAAACTTACTTTGTAAAGATCACCACAGATTTACTTCCTTAAATTCAGCAATACAAAATAAGAAGGAGCCAAGAGCAGGCACTTTTGGCTCCTCTTCTCAGTGTGCAACCATAGGAAGACGCTTACTGTGGCACACCTGCGGCCTCAATCCTGCTCTGTGTTACCTTTGTCTATAGACAGCGAGGCTCACCCCTGTCGCCAAGATTTGATTGTCAGCAGCGGAATGCATAGAATACACACAATACTTTAGGGTCACCAGATAACTTTTACGGGGCTCTCAAACAAGTCCCCTAAGTGATGGCAATAAATTTAAAAAAATAAAAATTCAATATCACCACTGTCACCCCCATACGATGACCATAAAAAAAGTGCAACATTGGGGAGAGCACATGCATCATCAACTGTGCCACACATCAGACAGAGCAATAATTTTAGGGCCATAGTTCATGCTCTAAACTGATGGCCTGCAAAGCGACACCTATAGAGATTTAGGGGTACCATAGTTTTTTTGTGAATTCAGAGCCTTGTGCCATTTTCAGACTTGACATTTTTGGTATCCATTTACTCGACGCAAACCCGATCTTTTATATTTTACCAAAAAAAATTGGTACAATATTGCCGCAGTAGACAAGTGTATTTCCACTTTTTGAGCCAAATTGGGAAAATGCCCATCTTATATTGGTAATATGTTCTCTTTCACAAAAAACAATTAAAAACGTGCCTTACCTTTTCAATGTGATAGACTACATCAGTGGTCTCCAAACTGCAGCCCGGGAGCCGGATGTGGCTTTTTGCTTGCATCTGTCGCTTGGGGCACTATTCCACCAATGATGGAGCACCATCCCCCCTACTGACACAGTCACTTGGGTACCATTCTCCTCATTGATATCAATAAGGCACTATTCCTCTCATTAAAAACCAATGATAGGGTACCGATGCCGTGGCATCTTCTACTCCTACTGGTCACAGTCTGGCCCGCCTGAAGGACAGTAAATTGAACATTTGCTTAGAAAGTTTGGAGACCCCTGGACTACATTATCTGTTGTAAACTAGGTATGTAAACGGTCTGTCCCGAAAAAAAGTTAATCAAGGCTTGAGGGGAGTACATGGTATGTTAGTACCCTTTCCCTCAGTTTGTCCCTCTACTACTTGAACTTTGAAAATAGCTTACAATCCCTGTGTGTAAATCTGCTGCATAGAACCAACCAGAAAAGTAAGAAATATACAATTGGGTAGATAGGCTGTGTGAATGGAGACACATGAACATAGTGCTGCTTTCTCAAATATGACTGCAAAATTGGAAATCTAACAACCATTCTTTCTCTAGATGGCTTTACACAAATGTGGGCTTTTGCTTAGTACACAACAATCAGTTTCCCAAGCACTTTTAGGATCCCATCTCATTGCACATCCTGACAAGTATTGACAGACAATGCTAATTAGCAGTTTAACATTCTGAATTAATAGCAGTTTAATCCAATTAGCAAACATTAAAACACAAGGACAAAATGAAGACCCATTAGCAGAAGCATAGACAAACATTGAAATTCAAACCTGATCACTTCCAAGATACTTTTATGGGAAGTGCACTAAAGGCTGGCAGTGAAAGTCTCAGCTCAGCGTGGCTCTACTGAATGGAATTCTTGTGGGAGTCACATTCAGTTCTGCATAGCTCAAGTCAGAGTCTAAAATGCAAGGCACTTCTGTGTTATAGTCTCCCTCTGTCTTGGCATTTCCTATAGACAACCCCACAAAATGAGAACACACAAGAACGCAATCCTCTGACAGTCAGCAAATGTTTAAGTGGTTCGGGAAAACATATCGGTCACTTTGCATCATTGCCACATTTAAAGTGTTTACTAAACCCACAACAGTAAAATCAGTCTGTATATGCAGTATAGCATGCTTGTTATACTCCCTGTGGAACCTAAGGGGTTAATCACCAGCATTCTGTTAAAAGGCTGTTTGATCCTGTCTTCTATGATCCTCCCCTTTTGCTATTCCAAATCCATCTGCTGATAGCAGAGAGCCTTGGAGGCACTCTGAACACTCAGTTTTAGTGTATATTGCTAGAGTTTATTGTTTGTTTTTTGGGAGGATGCATGTGATCAGCAAGGGCCAATCAGAGTCAGGAGTCATGCAGTCTCTTAAGACGGTCAAAGGAGAATGAAAACTCCTCCTACAAGCTTTAACCAGACACTGATAGAGGTCACAAGACTGCTATATACTGCTGTTGAGAAAAGGTATTGAGCAGTTTATATTTACTAAAACTATTGCATTTTCATGTTCTGTGTACTGTGGGGGACCAGATATAGCGAATGCATGGTCCTGGGTTTAGGAACACCAACTTATATGGCTACTCATCGACATGTAACGGTAAATGAGGGAAAATTCCACAAAGGGGAATAAAAAATATGTTCTGGTCTGATTGAATCCAAACACTGATTTGACAGCGGTTAGAGAGTACTCAAAAGGCAAGCAATCATCCCCAGGCTTACTGCTGTTAGCTGGATCAGGCAACAAAGTTACCTTGGGGGGTGTTAGGCAGGCCATAGATGAAGTGATTTTCTTTCCTGCAACCACGGGTTGTAGTAAAGAAAAATTGCTCGATTCCCCCATCAACACACAGTCAGGCGCACCAGGCAGCTGCTGGCAATAATGGCATGTAAAAAATCCAACATGATGGTTGAATCCAAGTCGATCGATGGGAAAATCAGCCTGCCCACAGATGTTTTGAATCTCAGCTGGTTCCTACTAAAATCAGCCGAAATTCAAACCATCCATAGCCGGCTATAGTTTGGGAAGGGTCCTCTCCTCCTCTAGTGTGCTTTTTCTGTACACAGTGTATGGATGTTGTAGAATGGAATGATTGACATACAAACTCATTCAGCCCTGAACAAGAACTATATTTCTGAACAAAAGCCGAGGAAAAAAACTCTCCTGTTCTGAAGATCACACAGCGCCCACTCACACCACATTCAGGCTGGGACAGTTGCCGAAACTACAGCCTCATTAGGGTGCCAACACTTTTCTGGCATCGTGCCTGCTTATTCCCTGGCACAACACAGGAAAACTGGTTGCTTGCTTTCCACATTTAAACATTTCTAAAGATTACCATACAGCAGGATTACAAATCCAATACACATGAACACTCCCTGTAAACGTGTGTCACAGTTTTGCACAGCAGTAGTTCTTCAGGCTTCATAAAGAGTATTTGCTGTGTGTTAAATAAACTGCACAAAATCCAGGCTCCAAATATCATGATAAAACAATTTTACATGAATGCAAAATATACTGTATAGTGCCACTCAAGCTTTGTGTAACTTCTCTGTGATAATTTCACTAGAAATACAATATATTTCATAAAAGATTATATTTTATTCAAATCATAACAGTATTCCCTTCTGGGAGTATGACAACTACACACAGATTTTGTGTTTTTTGTAGACCGAGCACAGCAGAGGTTGTTTACCTTCAGATTGTCTCTCTTCAAACTGAACTCTGTACAGACATTACAACAGATAGGGAGGGGCAATGAGGGCAGTCAGTCCCTCCTTTAAACATTTTATTATAACATTTAACTAACAGCTTGAGTGAATGATTGAAGAAATGAGGGTATAGAAAACAAAGTAAAAAATCTGGGGAAAAAAAATGATTCTAAATATTTGTAGTTAGTACTTCATACGTAAAATTTATCTAACCAAACTAAAACATTAAAATTCATTGGATACAAAATTTAAACACACCAGTTGACTAGCCTTTTAAGGTGAAGATTTTATTTTTTGTTATCTGTAAACTGACCACGGTGAGCCCCTTTTTGTTTCGCTTGTCTAAATCAAGCATGTAAACCAAACAACTACAGGAAAAAGGCATCATGGGACTAAAAGTGTATCCAAACAAAACAAAAATATAACATATTTCTGCTTACTAGTCCTTAGATGTGATGGCTGCATTAGTGGGTTTTTTTCAATTATTCTTTAATTTAGAAGATTCAGCGTGACAGTGCAGAAGTTAAAACATTTAGGCACAACATATATAAGAAGCGAGACACAACATTACGTAGCCAAGAATCATGGACTCTATAAACCGGATAAAAAAATAAATAAAAAGGTGGTGGCCCGGCAGCCTATCTCACCTGCACACCAGGAAGAGTAAAGGAAGAGTAAAGGAAGAGGGCAGAAGAAAAAAAAAAAAAAGGGGGGGGGGGTGTAGGGAAAGGAGGTTAAAGGGGTTGTAAAGGCAGTTTTTTTTGTTTTTAATCTCAAGACCCCCTTCACACTGGAGGTGTTTTTTAGGCGCTTTAGTGCTAATAATAGCGCTTGAAAAATGCCTCATCTGCAATCCCAGTGTGAAAGCAAGTGCTTTCACACTGGGGCGCTGCGCTGGGAGGACGTCAAAAAAAGTCCTGCAAGTAGCAACTTTGAGGCGCTTTAGGAGCGGTGTATACACCGCTCCTAAAGTGCCCCTGCCCATTGAAATTAATGGGCAGCGCCACCGAAGCGCCTGTAATTCACCTCGGCAGCTGCGCTTTGCAGGTGCTTTTAACCTTTTATTCGGCCGCTAGCGGGTGTTAAAAGCGCTCCCGCTAGCAGTCGAAAAGCGACTAAGAGATCAGTATTGTTTTAATCACAATGAGAGGGTGGGTTTGCTATGCAGCACGGTGATTGGTTTAGCATCCAAATGATGTGAAACGCGTTAGTCTACCACCCTGTACATCTCTGCAATTGACTGTATTGTTGGATTTTATTGAAATAAAGATGTCCTTATCCCAGAGTGCGGCTATCCAGGATTTCTTTCTACCTCACTGCAAACCAGCAAAGCCAGCACCTGGAACCAGTTCTTACTAGGGCGGTGTCATTCCAGAGCAAGAGTGTTTGTGAGCTGCATTTCCTTTTTTCCTAAGACGGTAACGCGCCGCTAAAACTAGCATTGCTTTTCCGCTGACGCCCCCGCGCTGTCAGTGTGAAAGGGCTCTAATGAAATAAAATTTAAAAAAACCCTGTGTGTGTAGCAGTTCCCCTAATACTTACCTGAGCCCCCTCTCTGTTGAGCGATGTCCACGAGTCCCTCGGCCGTCTGTGACTCTCCCTCCTGATTGGCTGCCGTTGCTGTGTCTTGGCCAAAGTCAGTTAGTCAATCAGGGGAGAGAGGGGCGGGCCAAACAGCAGCTCACTGTCTGAATGGACACAGGGAGCTTCAGCTTGGCTGCCCCAAGAGCAAGCTGCTTTATAGAAAAAGTATGGAGTCCAGATTTTTCCGCTTCCTGGTCTTTAAACTGATTGTTATTTTTAACTAAAAAAAAAAATTAAACTTTACAAAGATGTCATACTTGCCTCCTCTATGTAGTGGTTTTCACAGAGCAGCCCAGATCCTCCTCTTCTCAGGTCCCCCTTGGGTGCTCCTGGCCCCTCCCTCCTGCGGATAGCTCCCACAGCAAGCAGCCGAGCCACAGCACCCTGTGTCTATTCAGACACGGAGCCATGGCCTGGTCACGTTCCCCTTCTCTCCTCAATGGCTGACTGAATTTGATTGACCGCAGCAGGAGCCAATGATGCCACGCTGCTGTCACAGCTGATAAGGAGGGGAGCCTCTGTCTCGCTGGATAGAGATGGGACTCAAGTATTAAAGGGGTTGAGAACTGAGAAGAGCTACTGCACACCGAAGACTTTTGCACAGAATGCATTTAGTTAAAAAAAACCTTCTGCCTTTACAATCACTTTAAGCATCATAGTGAGATTCTGCTGGATCTCTGAAATTCGGGCAATTACTATTCTTTTTTTCAGCTCCCCCCCCATTTCCCACCTGGGGAACACATTTCCTTTCCTAGGGTGACAATGCTTACAACACTTGTACTTTATGAATTAGCAGCATTGTCATCCTAGGACAGGCAGTGTGCTGGGAATGGCATCAGAATACACCACACCTAGAGCAGATGCATTGGGAGGAATATGCAGTAACATGCACATTTACCCACACAATACTGGAGCACATAAGTGTGAATGGGCCTTGATGCTAAACTCACGTTAGGCCTCATTCACACAGAGCATTTTAATCTATGTAGGGCGTGCTATACTGGTTTGTTTGGGGATGTCCCATTGGGAGCAGTCGCTGTGTCCGCGCAGCTGCTGTGTCCCAATTGAAAGCTATGGGACTGCTGGCACAGGGATGCACACAGCACCTGTGTCACACCCTGCATGGGACATGGATTAAAAATGCCCCATGTGAATGAAGCCCTAAAAAAGAAAAAAAAAAAAAAAAAAAAAACACATATGTTAAGGGTCTAAAAATGTATACTGTATATACAAGAAATATAACAGCTAATAAACATTTTACATTTAGAACAAAGAAAAATATAAAGTTTAATAAATGGATAGAAGTTCAGATGAGGGCATATCATATAAATACCTATAATAAATAACTTCATTAATGATAGGAATGGTTCCAAGTCCTCTGTAATGGCCTGTGAAATATTTGTATGCCATATAATTAAACCAATAAATGACAACAAAACAATATGTGAACCATGCCACGTAGATTTGGGAAAGGAATTTATAAACCAACTACTGCCATTCATTTTAGCTCTCTAGAAAATGCCTACTTTCCAGATGTCAGAACACCAATGTGGTTTTCCTAATGGTTTCAGAAATGACAGGCTTCTGTAACACAGCTTCATGCTCTTTATCAATTATATGGAGCATTTTTTTCCACTTGTGGGTTAGTAAAGCCGTTGCAAGGATACATAATTCTTAAAGCCGAACTGCAGACAGGTTAAAGTTATTGTAAAGTTTTGTTTTTTCTTTAATAAAAACGATACACGTTACACTTACCTGCTCTGTGCAATGGTAGTGGACAGAGCAACCCCAACTCTTCTCAGTGTGCCACCTGCAGGCTCGCTCCACCAGAGATGGGCTGTGTGCATCCATAGACGCACACAGAGTGGCTTTTTTTTGTTGCCCACATCACTGCACACAGCTTAGTGCCCGGGCCTCCCACTAGAGCCAGCGGTGACTTCATTACGTTGGTGCTGGTAAAAAGTAACTAGAGCAAGGAAGTTTAACAGACCAATGGCCTAGGGAAAGAGCGGCACAGCAGCCTTCAGTCTTATAGATGTAGATTACTACAAAAAACTGTGATGGTGAATCTTGGCCCGCTAGATGTTTTGGAACTACATTTGCTCAACTACACTGCAGACTGGGTGTTCTCACCTATGCGATCGGATTCCTGTGCGAGTTCGCACTGCGATCTGTGAACCGATCTGGGGGTGTCGATAACAATATATTGACACCCGCAGTGGTTCGCAGAGGGCAGTGTGAACTGCCTGTGGGAGAGATGGGATGCGGGAACTGGAGCTGCAATCGTGAACCTAAGCTTGGGTTCTGAATGAACCGTGAGGGCGCTGGAGACCATCCTTGCAGTTCATTCACAAGCCCCGCAGCTTTCAAACTCACAATACAGGCTGAAAGCTGCAGGGCTTGTCTGAAAAAGCCTGACATTGCACACCTCATCCACTGATTGCAGGTACAATGCTTTCAAAGCTCCTGCAGGAAAAAAAAAAATTTAATAAAAAATATTTTAATAAAAATTTTTTCCCGCAAAAATATGTGCATTTGTTGTTTTTTTCCTAAAAAGCTGAACTTCTTTTAAAACAAACATTCCATAAACAGGCACTGAAAAAAAGTAACCAGATTGCATTCTGTAAAGCTCTAATCCAAATATGTGCGTGTATGTCAGCTTCCAGATTTTTTTCCCTTTAAAACAGCTACACAATTGTTCGTTAATAAAGCAGAAAGACATGAACAATTTGAACATAATTAGGACTGTTCGTCAAGCTAAACAGCTGCATCACAGCAAATATTCCAAAAATAAGACCGATAAATAAGAGCGGCATGTTTCCGATCCGCCTCGTCATTAGCAAAATGAGATAAACGTTCCCCACATGTTAGAGATCAGAAAACACAAAGACCCGGAGCGGAGAGACGACAGGCTTTTGTGAGGCCGAAACAACACGCCTGTTGTATGTGTCATGTGAGGACACGTGAAGAAAACACTGGAAGATCCTAAAACACACACAGCTTATCAGAACTGCTAACAATACCAGCGTTACAGCATGAAATATGAAAATGGTAAGTAAACGGATTGCTCATGATGAGAAATAGAGCAAAGTTACAGCTCAAGGGTCACACTAGAATACATAAAGAGCAATCAATGGGAATCTCAATGTTTTCAATCTACAGGTTTCAGCCTCATTAGCAAATGAATTTTGAATAAGGGCCTACTGTGTCTATCACAGCGGGGGTCACCATGCTGCCCGACCTCAAGGTTTGGAGGGAATATCAGCTATTGTAAGGAAGCTTTACCCACGTACATTCCCTCTCTGCATCCCCCACCTCTAGAAAACACACGGCATAAAGAGCAGAGCCTATATACACTCCGATTTGGAGAAATCAATGCATTGAAAGTTCATCCAATAGAGCTGGATACAATTTTTCAGTAGAACAATTGAGATATCACTGAGCTCACTGGCTGCATTCAGCAGCACGCCACGAAAGGAGAACCCTAAGGAAAAAGGTTGAGGATCAATGTATATATTCCTACAAGAGCACCATGTAAAGCTGGCCATAGATGGATCAAAATGCGGCTGGTTCAGTAGGGACTGCTTGAATTTCAATCATTTATGGCTGATCTGATCAATCATCTATGGCTGTTCTCGCTCCAGAGAAGTCTATTGAATCATCGGCTTCTCTCAAATGGAACTGCTGGAAATGTTTCACTCGATCTGCAGACTGCAACACTTATCGGTGTATTCTGACAGAGTCGTCCTCATCAGTGTATTCTGACGGAGTCCTTGCTGCGAGGAAGATTTCTCCATCCGTCACGGTTCACACTGGTGCAATGCAGGGAACCCTGCGATTTCCACATTGTACCTCAATCACACACTGGTTCACACTGACATTTGCAAACCGCTGGGGGTGTCCTTGTAAAAGGTAATGACACCACCAGATTGGTTCACAGATCGCAGTGCGAACTGTGAAATGATGCAGGAATCGGATCACATAGGTGTGAACACCCTTGCGATCAGATTCCAGCGCAGACCAAAAAAAAAAAATGGTCCTGCACCCTTTTGGTGCAAATGCGATGCAACTTCAGCCATACAGTGTGTATGCCTGAATTCGCATCACGCAGACATCTCATGTGATCTGCACAGCAATGCGGTGTGAATCACGTGCGATGTCTGATCGCACAAGTGTGAACCCAGCCACCACCTCGGTTGTGATGATCTATCTATGGTCAGCCTAATGCCTATTACACATGATGAGATTATCGGACGAATGATCTCCCGTTTTATTTTGTTTTTTTGCATATTAATCTCATATCGAAAATTAAGAGGTTACAAAAATTCTCATACGACAGAATAATTCAGAAGTGATGTAATGTATTGTATTTTCGGATGAAAATTGTACAATCTGGTATCAGACAAGAAAAATTTTCGTGCTTGTCCCAGCGGATAATATCGGATGAATCGGCTCTGAAAAGCTGTGTAATAATGAACAGATTATCGTACGGTCACTTCGAAAGCGGTATTTTTGGTCGCTTTTCTGATATGTATACATTATACAATTTTCTTTAGATTTACCTTTAACTATGTATTGCAAAGGGCTGCCTGACTGCATACAAATTGAAAGTGTTTTACCCCTTTCACACTGGAGGCGTTTTTCAGGCATTTAAGCGCTAAAAATAGCGCCTGTAAAATGCCTCCCATGCCACCCCAGTGTGAAAGCCCGAGTGCCTTCACACTGGGGCAGTGCGCTTGCGGGACGGGAAGAAAAGTCCTGCAAGCAGCATCTTTGGGGCAGTTTGGGAGCAGTGAATACACAGCTTCCAAAATGCCCTGCCCATTGAAATGAATAGGCAGAGCTGCCGAAACGCCACAACACGGGCGCTTTTAACCCTTTCTTCGCCCGCTAGTGGGGGGTTAAAAGCGCCCCGCTAGTGGCCGAAAAGCACAGCTAAAACCAGCGGCGCTTTACCGCTAACAAGGCCACACTACAGTGTGAAAGGGGTCTTTAGGTTAAGTAAATCTAAAGAAAAATTGTACAAGAGGATTGTATAACGCATGGCCAGCCTAAGGGCTCATATACACACACACACAGACAAGGTTGACCACTGGCCGCTGGAAAAACGCAAAACTCTGTTTTGCGGCCAGCGGTCAAAACGTTCCTATCCTGAACGCAAATCTTTCGCGTTCAGTAGAGGGAGGTTGAACTTCCCCTAACCACAGCAGCTTCTAAACTCTTGTAAAAGCCTATATGTACATAGACACATGGGCTTTTATGGAGTGGAGTTTATGAGCATTGTCAAAAAAAAAAAAAAAAAACGCCAAAAGCTCCTAAACTCAAGTTTAGAAGCTGTAGTGTACATGAGCCCTAAGAGTCATCAACTTTACTATACAAACTGGTTCACATTAAAAAAAACTGTGTTTCAGGGGTAAACAAACACCCCCTTTTCCAAGGCTTAAAAGAACAGACATAAAAAAAGGTGGCCACACAAGTAAAATCTCTATCAGTTCAAGTCACATAAAAAAAAAAAGTCAACTGATAAATGAATGTCTAAGCAATTCCTATATGAGTACAGAGTATGTCTTATATAAAAAAAATGCAGTGCAAATAAAAAATAATCTTAGAAAAAAAAAGCGTTGGAAATAAAATAAAGAATATACAATATAATATGTGGGCTAATTAAATCCCCCAATTTGCTATAATAGTGCCAGTATGTAGAACAAGGAAGTAAACTGCTGCACAAGGAAAACCACAGGGGGTTCAATTCACCAAGATAATTACCACATGAATTTTTGTCCTAAAATAACTCATTTTCTGTGATAGAGCACAGAACAGGGGAACATAGGACCCAATAAGATCCAACAGAGGAAACACGTTATCTGTTGAAATCAGCAGGACCTGGTGGTGCTCAGAATGTACATGGAAAGGCACAGATCTCATTCCAATAGTCTGTCATATATACAGCATCAACCTACTCAGCCTAACATGGATATAAACATATATAGCCCAGTTTTAATATTTTTGTAATAATAATAATTAATTTTCTTACACAACTTAGTTCAGGATCATTATACTGCTTTTGTAACATGGACCTTTTGTATCGTTTACATAGGCTCATCACACTTTCAAGATGCTTTGACACAGAGACCATAACTTCTCTACATAAACTTCTGGGAGTTTTCCCACCATCTCCTCGGGACACCAGGTGCCATTTTCCTCATTCTTCCCTTGTCCCCCCCCCCCCCCCAGTAATATTTTATTGAAAATATAAAATGTAAGTCACATCAGCAGTGTGTGAGTACTACAACAACTAAGAAATAGGTAATGCACATAACAGATATAGTATCTGGACAGCAATATTACCCAACAGCCAAAGGAACCTATGCTGATACATAATTGGGATAAGTCCGAGCGTACAAGTTTTCAATCAAAACCACCAGGATATGTAACTGTAGCCTCATTCCTATGTTAAATAAAGGAAATATTAATGTTCAGGTGTGTTTGAGCTTAAGAAGTATCAAGCTTCTGCTATAGATCACAAAAAAGGGGGAAAAAAAAAAAACCTTTATATATTACCATATAGTAAAAATCAGCAGCTACAGAATTTGTAGCTTCTGACTTATTTTCTTTCCCGAAAATGTATAAAAAACCAAAGGTTAACGCTGCGCTAGACACCTAGTAATTGATTGATAGCTATAAAGGATTAACCCTTACAGACTAAAGCAAATTAATACAAAAGTAAACAAAAAAAAATCAGAGATTTTACCCTAAATTACCAAAAGCAGCCAGCATCAAAAAGTCAGACACAAACTTCAGATGTTAATAATAAAAAAATAATGCAGCGCTAAGGGTAACCAAAAAATGAAAAAAATTTTTTTTTTTTTTTGGTTTTTTGTTTTTTTTTTTGTTTTTTTTTTTTTTGTTTTTTTTTGTTTTTTTTTTTCATTTTTTGGTTACCCTTAGCGCTGCATTATTTTTTATTATTATTTTCTTTCCCCCCAAGACGGAACTCTGCTTTAAGCTAGAGGGAAATAGAGAAGAGAAGAGAAGAGAAGAAGGGTAAGGAGGGAGAGGGGTAAAAAGAGAGGTAAGGGTAGATACAGAGAGAAGATATCCCTCCACTGCAGACAAAACAAAAGTTTTCTAGTTATAATAAACACACACACACATACATACATATACACACATACATACATATACATACACACACACACATATATATTTTAATATATACACACATACTTTTTTTTGTTCTATTTCTTTCTCCTCAACTTCCTCTCTTTTTTTTTTTTTTTTTTTTCAATCTCTTTTGTTGGGACCGCAGCCTCATAGCTTCTACCCCACAGACACCAGAGATGTTTTATTCTTTTCTTAATTAGGTTGTCCTCTTGTATATTATGTTGGCCGTGCACTAGCAGAATTACATTTGAAAATTTCAGTTTCTCATTTTCTAATCTTAATTTCTCATTATGGGGTCAAATCAACATTCATTTTCGATCAGTGGTGAGAAAATTCAAAGGAACAGAATCGAAGATTTTTCTCAAACACACAAATTTTTAAAGGTGAATGCGGTTCAAACAACATTTGTTTAAGAACTTTCAAACAACATTCATTATGTCATCAAATGCACTAATGACCATTTTCGTAAGACTGTTCATAAGGAAATCTACCAACGTATGGCCAGCTTCACACATCTCCATCCATTATAAGTAGATGTCATTTCCATATGTGCGGGGTCTGTGTATTCCCTAGACCTAAATGGTGGTTGCTTTCATTTCACCTTGTCTATGAAAATCCATAAAAAAACTCTGTTCTTTAAAAGATTCTTAACACAGCCCATTCCTTACCCCTTTGGAATGTTAATTGTAAAAGAACATAAAGTTATGCTTTAAGAGCATACGCGGCAGACCACAGGACTGGATACCACCCAGAAAAGATCTAAGCAGATAACCATCAGTTCAAACTAGGACAGTGCATGGTATACCAGGGAACAGAAAAGCACATTCACACATACGTTTAGTTTGGGGCGAGGTATATGATGAGCGATTGGGCCCTGGAGCAAAGGAAACAATAAGTGCCGATCTCAGAGTCTAACTTCCATTTCTATTCAACACCCCAATTACTATGCAAATTAAGCCAAACTTTACTCAACATATCTTATGATAGCATCTAAAAGTTGACTTGACTATACCTGCATAATCTTCACTTCAATACAAATTAAACATTTATAAAAGGAAATACTATGTAGCATCTTTAAAAAGCACTGAATGCAATATGCAGTCACTGCAATTTAAAAAACACATGCACCAGGAAGATACCCCGAGCACTGAATGCTCAGTGAATGTCATATTGACGTCATTGTTTTATACTAGATGTGGCTTACCTTATGCCTGGTACACACAAGACTGCCCTCCACCAGAACATACAAGCCATTGGTGGCAAGAGCTAATCAGATGCCAGTTGGTTACTGGTTTTCCAGCATTCCAGTTTGACAACAGCCTGAAGAAGATATCCTTCTGTTGGACAGGCTGCTGTACACACTGGTTGAATGTCGACTGGATTAGCCGTAACAGCCTTTAGCCCTCCCAGTCTCATCCCACAATGAGAAGTAAAGTTTGATTATGTTCACTCTTCTTCAATGGACACAAGGATGAAAGAAATTAATTATAAAATTACTAATGAAGTGGTACTATGTCCCATTAAAATTGCACAAAATGAACCCTGATCTTCTCTTTGTTGGAGGGATTGTGGGGAGGAGGGAACTCATGCACATATATGGTGGCAATGTCCCCTAATTCAACCATATTGGAGGGAAGTAGTAGGATGGATAAAGAAGATCAGTGGGATCAAAACTGTATTAGATCCTTGGCAGTGCCTGTTTCATGTAACAGCGATACCAAAGAAGAAATATAGAGAAGAACTGAACGCCGCAAAGGCACCAATTCAAAAACACTGGAAGTCAAAAAATATCCCCACGATAAAGGATTGGTTTAGGGAGATAGATAAAATTAGGCGTATGGAAGAAGCAATAACAAAATATGCAAAACAACTCTGAAATAAAATGTCAATACTTGGAAGAGCTGGTTGGAATTTAGACAAACCCAGTACGTGGACTACATAGGTGGTAATTGGGGGTACCCTGTATTTTTCCCCTCCCCCTCTTTTTTTTTTTTGTGTTTCACTCTTTTTTTTAACTTGTATAAAAAGGAAATCACTTAAAGAATTTAATATAAGAGATGCAGGATTCTATTTATCACACACACAAGCAACATAGTGGGCGTTTTGTTTTTTTTAATCATCACCAAGGAATAATGTTTGGATGGTAGAGAGTCGCGACTTTCTCCTCTTCAAAAAGGGGGGGGGGGGGGGGGGGACACAAATAGGGTTGGGTTAGTTACAATATCACATATATAAGAGGGACACAGTATGGGATAAAGGAGAATTATGATTGGGAATAAGAAATAAGGGGGAGGGGGTCACTAAAGAGGGAGGGAGGGGGAGGGAAGGTGGGGGTAAGGAAAGAAAGAAGAGAAAAGGGGTAATGCTATACACTACACTATAAAGATGGGAGGGTTGCGGGAGTTCCCCCTTATTTTCTCTCCTTCAGGGATGGGGGATGGGGGGGGGGGGGGAACGGGACGGTGGAATACCCTTAATATTTCTGGAAGGTATTATGAGATTGAGCCATGTGTTATGTTGTTGGTGGTTTTTCTTTTGTTTTATACATATGTACGTTAAGCATGTTTATATACAAGGTTTTGAAATGAAATATTATGGAATGTTTTTATGTGAAAAATATCTTAATAAAAATAATTGAAATAAAAATGATCCCACAAGGAGTGGAAATGGTTTAAAATCATCAATACCAATTACAAGTGCACAAGAAAGGAACTAAACTCCACTTTCTAAAACTCATATTTAAAGAACTAGAGTTCTACAATATGTCTTTAATGGTCAGAGGGCTCTGTAGGTTTGGGAATCTCTACCTGGGAGCACTGACAGAATTATTTGAAAGCCAAGGAATTAAGCATTCAATGTCTGTTAGCCATAAATTCTCTAAGCAAGGAATGATCCCCCTAAAGAAGGACCATGGTGGGCACATGAGTTCCTAGGCCTAAGGAGAGGACATGGCGGAGGCAGAACCTAGAGACCGACTGCTATGCTCTAATGTCTGTAGGCACCCTTTATAAAAACTGTGCCACGAATACAATAGATTTTCAAATAAAAGCCATTTGTATTTCTGGTATACCTAAATCTTTACATCAAATCACCATTCAAGATGCATACAGAACTGCAACTTAGAATGGAGTGCAACACTGGGGGAACCTTGTTTTTTGTGCTTTGAAAAAAACCTCTATACTACCTCACCCGCACCTGTTGACCAGAAGAAGCATCCTATTAGAAATTTCCACCAAATTAGTTTGGAGTCTCAGTGCTTTCAAATGCAACAGCACATAATCAGAAAACCAGTGATGTCCAATACAGGCTTTGGAAACCCAATAGAAAGAAAAAGAAACCTTAACACAATCATGTTTTTTGAGAATGGGGACATAAGCCTTAATAAAAAATAAATAAATAAAAATTAAAAAAAAAAGGGAAGGGAGGCGTTAGTGTACGGCATCAGTTCATTGGGCAAGCCCCACAAAAAAGCATCAAGATCTGGAAGCAGAAGCTAGAGAAGTTGTGATCCATTGTGACCCTAAAACCATGCCACATTACAAAGCTATTACTACTGACAATAATAAAAAAAAAGTGTCACTATTTACAGTACATATTCCATGGCACAGATGGAGCTGAAATACACAATGCTTTAAAGGGAAATATCAGCCAAAATTTCCTTTGTTTCGGATAATGTAGAAAAGACTTAGGTGCTGAGAATTATGGTCATCATGGTTCAAGATGAGGGGAGTATTTCCTTTATCACCTGTGCCAGTGAATGCTAGTCTAATACTTACAGGATAAGTACACATTAAAACATTAGTGTACTTATCCTTTATCCCCTCTTCCCTTGGCCTTACCAATATCACACCCCCCCCCTTCATAGATGCATACGTACCCCAAATTCGACAGCTGTGATCCTGCCGTTTACATCAAGCAGTAGAAGCATCACTGACCTGGTCCTGCCTGCACAATAGTTCTTTGGAGCTGGGTCCCTAAGCCAGAGATAATCAGAGGCTGTCCCATAAAATTATATGGGGCTGTAATGTAGAGGACAGTGAAGGCTTGCGATACTGCATGTAATTGATAGGGAAACGGGGCCGTTAAACTGAGGTAAGTACATAATCATGAAGGGAAAGGGTAGGTTAGGTTATTTCAGTTAAAGGTGACTTTTCTTTAGTAGATTCAGAAAAGATAGAAGTACTGTCAAATTTGTATTGCCCGTCTATCACCTTAACACAAAGGAACCTGTGGTTCAAAATCTAGTGCAGCTCTGCATAGAAACCAATCAGCTTCCAGGTTTTTTTTTTTTGTTAAAGCTTAATTGAACAAGCTGAAGTTAGAAGCCGATTGGCTATAATGCACAGCTACACCAGATTTTGCACTCTTCAGTTTTAGTAAATCAACCCCTGTATGTCCTTGTTGGTAGAAGGTCATTACTTTTTCACTTAAAGTCTTAGTAAATCTAGAGGATCTACTTTCTGGTGTGCCGTCAATTCTCTCCGTTTGACTTTGCAAAGCATCACGATAGACCACGGGGTGCTCAACCTGTGGCCCTCCAGCTGTTGCAAAACTACAAGTCCCATGAGGCATTGCAAGCCATTGACTGTTACAAGCATGACTCCCAAAGGAAGAGGCATGATGGATAGTTTTGCAACAGCTGGAAGGCCACGCCACGGGTTGAGTACCCATGCTACAGATGGTTCACCCACCTAACTTCAAAAAGAGCACAGGAGGCATAGGTGTCGGATAGACAATTACTTTTTTTTTGGTAATCTGTCCCTCCACCGATAGCAATCAATATAGATCCCTGAAATCCTGTTCCAAAGCGAGCGAGGATGCCCAAAATAGCAAGAAAATCACCCAAGCAGGACTAAGATGGCAGAAATAAATCTACAGGCATTTTAACCCTTCTCAATTCTACCCAAAACTTTAATAGAGTCTTAGCAGGAGGCAAACTTTAACTAGCTGCTGACAAACTACAAGTCACAGCAATCTGTCCAGGCACAGGATAACAAATGTATTTTCTGAGGCTTCAACATGAAGTAGATACGGTTACATAACACTAGCCACAGTTTACAATTCTAGCTGGTAACCTGTTGTGCTAGCTCAGCAAATCTCACACACTGCCGAAGTCGGGCATATTTTATGAACACATTACTGGAATACTTCATCTACAAAAGAGCTCACATCAATCTTAAGGGAAAGCTAGTCTTATAAACCACAATTCTAGTCTTTTGAAAAGTTTTTTTGTGTTATCTGCTGTTTTTGGAATTTTGTTTCATTGCATAATTTAGTGCAATACAATTTGGAGGGCCTATTTTCTGCTTAATAACAATGCACAGGGATTGTGCATCCTCTCCTGCAGTGCAAATCTATCAGTCTACTCTGACATCTTTTGGCTAACGGTCACTACACAATCTTACATAAACGTAGACACATAAGAACCAACATATCTAGACATAGCATATGGTCATAAAAATACCAAAACTAAGCAAGAAACCATTTAAAAAAAAGTTATATCAAGAATTACTTTCAGAAAAAAAATGTAACAATAACACAAAACTCACTAAAATTGCCCTTTTGCAAAATAGCAATGCTGCATAGACTAGATCAGCCTGTAGATTGTGGTCACCAGGGATAAGGACGTCAAGTAACTAAAATAACAAAAGGACACACATTAAAAACTTAAAAGCGGAGTTCCGTCCACCCCTTTAAAAAATTACAAGTCAGCAGCTACACATACTGTAGCTGCTGACCTTTAACATTAGGGCACTTACCTGTCCAGCGATGTCGGCACTGCAGCCGATGTTTGCATCGGCTAGTCGGGTGCTGCCGCCGCCATTGTGGGTAAGGGAACTGGGCAATATAGCCTTTTGGCTTCACGGCCGGGTCCCTACTGCGCATGCACTGCACTCTCTCACTGGCCCGACAGAAGGGGAGGGAGGAGGGGGGCCGAGCTGCTGACGTAATTCGCCACGGCCTGGTCTCCCAGAAGTGGCACTGGAGGGAGGGGGGGGGGGCGCTGTCAGATAAGCAGAAGTTCCACTTTTGGGTGAAACTTCGCTTTAATAGGGAAGCTTTTATCATGAATTTGTTTTTGGGTTTACAAGCACCATGTATTTTAATAATTATAGAACATTCATTTGCATATTTTACATCTGCCTATGGTGGGGGGTGGCCTGGACGGAGTCTAGGCTGAGGCTGCTTCCACTCTTTACATGAGGGTTTTGTGTTATATGTGGCTCCTGGGATGTCTTTTCCTTCCAAGCCATGACAAGCCCTTTCCCTGCCTATACTCCATGCGGTTGTCAGCATATAAGGACCTACTATATGCCTGAATCGGCATTCGGCACCCTGAATTTCTTTGTATGTGCACAGTTGCACCCACATATTCATGTCGTTCATTCCCAGAGATCTGTTAATGAACTACAAGTCCCGTCTTCCACCACAGCAGACAGCTTGTAGTTGTCAATGAACTACAAAAGCGCTAGTGAGCACTCTCATAGTTCATTGACTCCTCCTGCACTTCAGTAACAGTTTACACATACAGGAGGTCCTATGTCCATAGTCTTGCTGGGTTAGAAGGGCCAAATATTCACCTTTTCTAGATAATAGGCTGCTCCACTTGACAAATGACAAATCGCACCGATGTGAACGGGAGGCTTAGGCCCCTTTCACACTGGCGGAGATCACCAGCGGATCTCTCTGCTGAGCAGGTGGATGACAGGTCCATGTCTGCTCAACTGATGCAGAGCGGACACAATCCGCTGTCCTCTATGGGGTTGTCGGACAGAAACAGACCACCTGCATTTCCATCTGTCTGTCATCTGATCCGCTGGACGGATCAACATCTGTCTGTTTTTAGCGGACAGCATCGGATGTCCACTGACATCTGCTGCTCCATAGAGAGCAATGGATGGTGTGATCAGGTCCGCCTAAAAAAACAGACCGGCAGATCCGATCGGTCCATCAGTGTGAAAGGGGCCTTAAATAAGAAAAACAAAAAATGACAAGACTAAGAGCCCTTTCATACTGCCAGCACCCGGGTGTCGGCGGTAAAGCGCCGCTAGTTTTAACTGCGCTTTACTGTTGTTTTTGCTGTGCTTTTCGGGCGCTTTTAACCCCCGCTAGCGGCCGAATAAAAGTGCTCGCAAAGCGCCGCTGCCCATTTATTTCAATGGGCAGAGGTGCTTTTTTTGATGTCCTGCCAGCGCAGCGCCCCAGTGTGAAAGGGGTCTTAATAAGTCTTACTTGCCGCAAGCAATTAAACAGGTGCTAGCATCTCCTGCAATAAATATAGTCTGCAAAAGCAGGTGCTTACAACACATTTATGACACATGCCAAGGGCTAACCAACTATCTTGACAGTGTGCGGTTTGGTCTGTGAAACCTAACTGACACCAATTATTACTGATCGGTCTGATCTGATCACGGGCACCGAATGCTCTTGCATTCAACGCCTATGGACGCCCAGCTTTAAGGGTTAACAGCCAAAAAGAGCACCGCAGAGTTTTCCTAATATGTTTCATAACATGTGGGTGACAAAGCCAATTGTTCTTATTATCTGGGGAAATAGATGTGCACGGTGTCCATTAAGCTGGATTGAAAGGAAAGGTAGCTCCTAGCAGCTTAAAGATGCATGTCAATACAGACTGCTCAGCCCTACAAAGACTATATTATCAGCAGTCAGTATGTCATACAGGCCAAAAAAGCCAGCATTTCGAAAGTAAGGTCTGGTTAACATCTACTGATAAACAGAACACATGAGTAATACTATTACTGTATTTACCAAGCAACATACGGCAGGTTATTAACCTCCCTTACCCTAAAACTTACAGGGTGCAGAGTCCATAAATGTGAACACCTCCTAAACTTGATCTTTACTGATTTAAATTGATAAATTATGTAACTTAATGCGTATTTAAAAACAGAGCTCAGGGATCCTGCCCACTTTGGATCCTGGGCCCACATTCCCATGCACATAAAAAATGCCGATACATTTATGCAGTAAATGCCTTAGGGCCAGTTCACACCACATGCAGTCCAGTGCGTTTTTTTTCTGCATCAAAAATGCATGGAACGCACCTAAACCCACCAAAAACGCACTGGAACACACATCCTTATTTACAGGTAAAGAAAAAGAGGGGGGTGATGCACTGGAACGCATCAAAAACGCTCATGCAGAAAAGTACCTGGAACACATCCGGACTGCGTTTCTATAGGGTGAACTGGCCCTTACTTTATTAAAGGTTTTTCTTTCTTTAGGAGGTCACTGGCTCCTCCTGTACAGTGTATTATGCCCAGACACCACTGGGAGACCAAGCCATCCAGCGCACATCACATCTGATGTATTTCCTATAGGGAAATTGGAACTACATATCCCATGTGATTGCAATGACAGGGTGGGTATAGCTGTGGACGGCTCATGACCAGGCGCTGTGGGAGGGAATACAAGCACATCACCACCCTCCTCCTGTAAAGCTGCGATATACTATATTATATACTTCACTAGTCATGATCAACTGGGGTGTCTGCCTTGGTCACACTCCTAATCTTGGAATTAAGAAAAAAAAAAAAAAAAAGTTTATGTATTATCCCTCTACCCAGCTATTCCTGCAAAGAGGGAAATACAATTAGAATTTACAACAGAGCCGTATATACACAGTAGGCATTATAGGTGGCATACTTGGCACAGTGTTTCCTATCTGGGGGCACCACAGGCATCTAGTAAAGTGCATGTGGTTTTAATTCTACTGTGCTGAAGTTTCATTGCATCTCAAAAAAGTGAGTCCCAAAATAACTGAAGCTAAAACAAAATACCCCTGTGTAAATTGTTGCTACACAATGACAGAAGGTATCACACATACCTCCTCTTCACAGAGCCAAGAGCCAGCAAGTTCAATCTAGAAGCAAACAGGAAGTTGTGAAATGACCGAGCGTCCTGATTGGTCCTTCTGCGTAGTGAACCACATCCACGCCGACCCAGTCCACTGAAAGTGGCAAGGTCAGGACTGGGTGGATGTCTCTCCAACTAGTTTATGGCCAGTCATTCCTACCTTTAGAATCTCCAAATTAACGCACAGATAGCAGTTTTATCTGCTAAACTAGAAAACCCTTTCACCTCCCAAGACCTCAAATTATACTTACAAAATGATTTGAAAACCTGAGAATTCACATATTTAAATTTTCACAAAATCTGTAACTATTGCTTTACCAATTTGATTGCCAATAAATGGAAGAAAAACAATGTTCTGCATTACCCAGCCCAAAATCCCTTCTGCAGCAGAGCCACTGCCGCTGAAAATCTCACCACCTACTCCTTTTTTCCCCTTCTCCTTTTCAATCTGTCTCACATAAATCTCAAATCTTTTAGGCTCCATTCCCACTAGTGCCACTCTAAAGCCGCGCAATTTCAGATGCAACGGTACACTCTCTGGCACTCAAGTCGTAAGAAAGTCTCATCAATGTAGAGCAGGAACCTTTTCAAAGTTGCTGCAACTTTAAGTTGCATAGATTGGAATGGGCGCCATTAAAATCATTGGGCTGTGAATTGTCATGTGAATTTGTGTGTCCAAAGTCACACTAGTGGCAACAGAACCTTATAGGTGGTTCATACCATTTTTAAAAGTAGTAGTAGTAGTAGTAAATTCCAGTCCTAAAAATAAAAAAAAAAATCTGGTCCCTCTGCAGGTTTAAGTCATAATGTACTAGTATGCACAGCATACTAGCACAATATGATAGACGTACCTGCAAAAAGAGCTGTCCAGCAGAGAGCTGTCACGGCTCCCCCAGCGCTTTCATCGCCCCCTGGTGTTCCTTCCGAGTTTCCTATCTTCAGCCGCTTGAGTGGCCAGGCTGTGGTTACGTCACTCCTGCACCCACGCATGGGAGAGACATTGTCGTAACTGGGCCATAAATATGACCTAAACTGCGAATTTTAAAACACACAGACTTTACCACCACTTTAAGAAACTTGACCATCTGTACACCAAACCCGACACCTTGTAAACTTTGTAAATACCTGAATCTTTGTTAAAGTAATTGTAAAGTCTCGTTTTTTTTCCTTTTAAAAATAAAAAAACATGTTATACTTACCTGCTCTGTGCAGTGGATTTGCAGACAGCAGCCCAGATCTTCCTCTTCTCAAGTCCCTCTTCTGTGATCCTGGCCCCTCCCTCCTGTTACGTGCCCCCACAGTAAGCATCTTTTTGTGGGGGCACAAGCTGAGCTGCAGCTCCCTGTGTCCATTCAGACATGGAGCTGTGGTTCGGCACCGCCCCCTCTCTCCGGATTGGCTAACTGACTTTGATTGACAGCAGCAGGAGATAACGGCGCCCCTGCTGTGTCTCAGCCAATCAGGAGAGAGAGTCCCAGACGGCCGAGACACTCGTGGACAACGCTGGACAGAGAGTAGGCTCAGATATTATTTTTATCTTAATGCATAGAATCCTTTTTCAACAAAAAAAAAAAAAAATTTAGTTTGTTGCCGACCTTCATTTTTTTCAGGCTCAGTGACAATCTGCCTTTCAGGATTTGTCCAGTGCTAATGCAACCAACCGCCCACCAGTAGATTATAGTAACACTTCTGAAGCAACATCCATCAGAGTCTGTGCTAGAAATAAACAATAGATCTGTAAAACAACGAAGGTCCTCTGGGAATCCTTGGCTAAGAAAACGTTCAATAATTTCATTGACTTGCGCTCAAACAGGGAGGATGATCTGCTAATTCCCCAAGAGGCCTGGCTGCAATCAATGAGTTAAGTCACTGCTTAGACTCCTTATAAAGCACTGTCCTAGAACAGGGGTCATAATGCTACAGTCCAGGAAGACATGAGTAAGTATGGGTAACATGAATAGTTATCCATCCCTGAGGATTATTACAGTATGGCTACATGAAAACCATGGTGATAAAGCAACATCATGCAAGCAAAACATAACTCAACAACACCCGCATTCAGCTGCTGAGCCGACAGCAGTTCATACTGGTGCAGCAGTCACCTAGGGGAAATAAACAGATGATTCTGGGATGGAACAATCACTTGGGTGCTACAGAGCTCCAGACATGGCACAGACTAAACATTCCACATAAGGAATAGTGCTGACTAAGCAATAATGCAGATTACTCACCTTCTCCTGTCCTAGAACCAGTGAAAGGAACATTTCTCAGTGCAGCCAGGGCTGCATTACTTTCATCAATTAGAAAATTATGCATATAAAAGAAATTAGAGGGAAAATGGTGCATCAATGAGAGCATATTTATCATTGCAATGTCTACTGGAAAGTCATCTTAAAGCGGAGTTCCACCCAGAAATGGAACTTCCGCTAAGTGCTGGTGACCCCGATATGCCACATTTGGCATGTCATTTTTTTTTTGGGAGGGGGGGCTGGTACCCTGTTTTTAGAGGCACCCACTTACTTCCCTGGTGCCGGAAGATCACCTCTCCCTCCCATATTCTGGGACACTTCACAGGTCCCAGAAGATTGCCCGGGCATTCACTGCGCGCCTCGCGCATGCGTGTTCGGCTTTGGAGCCACAGCCGGGGGGTGCCCACAGTTAGAATACCTGGTCCGCGGAGAGGAGTGAGGCTTCCTGCACCCGTATCGCTGGACCGTTCTACATTTTAAAGGGTGGAACCCCGCTTTGATAAGACTATTACATGCCTTCCATGTTTACAGATTTATAGATCTCCATAAATTTACAGCGTTATACAAGCACCTGTAATAAAAAAAAAATACATACATTTCCTTTCAAAAAGGAAGACAACAAAGGCAGTCCCCATGTTCTTCTCATGACAGGGTTACTTTAAGGCTGGGTTCACATTAGGAGCACGCAGTGGCTCACAGAAGGAGTCCGGTGTGTCCTCGTTCACCGTTTCAGGTCTGATTTCAGCCCGAATTTTTGGCTGAATTCGGTACTGAAAAAGGGACAAAAAAAGATGCATAGCATTCCTGTGCAAAAATCGCACCAGAGCCGCTGCAGAGATATGTGAACAGGCATAGACAGCTGGTCACAATCTCTTGCTATTTTGCAAATTGGATTGCGGGGAACCCAGCCTAAAGTGTTACTAAATACACAACAGTAAAATCAGTCTGTATATGCAGTAAAGCATGCTTGTTATACTGCACATGCTCAGTTTGGTTTCTATTGCTAGAGAGTTTTTTTTTCCTCTTGGGAGAATGCATGTGATCAGCACAGAGCCGATCAGCACTGTCCAAACAGAGGGTCAGGCAGTCTCATAGGACAGTCAGAGGAGAATGAAAGCTCCTCCTACAAGCATAAACCAGATACTGCTAGAAGTCAGAAGACTGATAAATACTTCTGATAAGAATAGGCATTTAGCTGTTTATAGTTACTAAAATAATTGCATTTCCATGTTCTGTAGTGTGGGAGACCAGATCTAGTGAATGCAGGATCCTGGGTTAAGTAACACTTAAATTGAATGCATTTCCAAAGAACTGCATCCTATAAGTGTAGGCAGTTACATAGACACTGAAAGTGTATCTAAAGTCTTATTTTTAGGTACAGTGAAGAGGTATTAGAACCTGTCAGGTTTAGAATGAGGTCTGTGTCTCAGTTAGAGAGATTCACAATTTCTATTTGTCCTGGGGTGCCCGCTGCCACTGGGACTGAAAGAAATGAGAAATCCAAAATGCTGAGTTGCCAATAGAACAGGAGTCTTCCCTTGGGGACACTTGAGTAGGAGGTTTGTTCCTGTTGCGTTCACAGGACAGGAAGTGTAGGGCAATTCCCAATGAGACCTGACAGGGTTTTATCTTTTACCGACTCCTTCCAAAATTGGGAAAAAATAAAAATTAGAAAAAAGTACTGTATATTATCAAATGCTTTAAATCGGTAATCAACCCGAAAGCATGAATTTAATATATTGCACCTTAATATTTATTAGATGTGTTGGCTACATTAATCCCCTGATGACGTCACATGATGGGAGGAGCCAGAGCACACGTCACCAGGCCTGCACGCCAATTGGTGGACTTCTTAGATATTGTCATTACCAAGCTTGTTTGTACACAGCGCTGTTTTTTTGCTTTGCATTTTGTAAGTGCAGTTTTAATTATTAAATACATTTACTTATTGGTATTGCACTATGGGAAGCATACTTATTTCTTACATGTACACCCTGGATGTTTAAATGGCTATAAGTCACAGGTTATGGAGGAAGATTGCGGTAGTTGCTAAAGTGAAAGACCTGGGCACCATTCGCTGTGGGATGCTTGTATACCTTCAAGGAATTACAACTGGAGAAAACCTTCATACAAAAGCAGTTATGACCGCTCTATAATTTGAGGGACAAAATGCTCCAGTAAGCCTCCTCTCACATAAGGGTGGTGTATATTGGTGTGGCTTTAGTGGTCACCTGCTGGGTTCAGGTCACATTAGTGAGAAGACCAGGATTTTTTTCACATGATTTTTTTCTTTTTTTTATTCATATATGGTAAAATTTAAAATTACACAGGATCACTTGTTTGCCATTTGACAATATAAATTTTAAATGATCAATATAAATTAGTACGCTTTATCACTTTTTAATGACTTGACAAGTTCAAGTATCTTTATTGGGTAATATCTAGAATTGCGTACATATAAAAATACTGATAGAAAAAAATGGAAAAATAATTGCGCTTCAAGGTGTCTAAAATTATAATAAAAAAAGCAGCGATGTCTAAATGTGACACAAACACATAAATGAACAAAAGAAAAAAATTGGATGACTCACGCTATATAGATGGATGTATGTGTGGCCAAATTCGTCACACAAAAAGCACTAAATACACAGTATCAGTGAATATATAAACCATCTGTGTGGTGATATATCACAATCAGTGCAAACAAATCGCAAAAATAATCAGTAAAAACATAAATCATCAGTGCAATAATATATCGCAATCAGTGCAAACAATTGAAAAAATAAAGTCCAAACAAAATATACTGAAAAAACCATGTGGAAGAATCAAAAATAGTCCATAAAAGGAACCCAAGACAAGGTGAGTTGGCAATTACAGGTCTTTCAACCGCATGGAACCTCAAATGTGTAGCACCACCACCAAAATTAAGAGCCTGGCCGCTTACCAGAACCCCATGACCCCCCGTTACAGAGGGTCTAAAAGGGCTTTTGAGATCCTAGTAGTCCGGACTTCCCAGGAACGGAGATGGAACAGAGATGGGAGTGAAAACTGGAAAAGGGTGTCAGGTGCTGGAGTGGGGATGGATGGATCCACAAGAAGGGGCCTCAACCATAAACAACAATAGTAAAAGGACTTGCTCCAACGAGCGGCGAGCTCGTAAGCCTCTATCAGCATGTACAGCCTGTCCCGTCCCTACGCGTGATGTCACACCACACGGGAACCCCTAATGAAGTCACGTGTGGTGTGACATCACGCGTAGGGACGGGACAGGCTGTACATGCTGATAGAGGCTTACGAGCTCACCGCTCGTTGGAGCAAGTCCTTTTACTATTGTTGTTTATGGTTGAGGCCCCTTCTTGTGGATCCATCCATCCCCACTCCAGCACCTGACACCCTTTTCCAGTTTTCACTCCCATCTCTGTTCCAGCTCCGTTCCTGGGAAGTCCGGACTACTAGGATCTCAAAAGCCCTTTTAGACCCTCTGTAACGGGGGGTCATGGGGTTCTGGTAAGCGGCCAGGCTCTTACTTTTGGTGGTGGTTCTACACATTTGAGGTTCCATGCGGTTGAAAGACCTGTAATTGCCAACTCACCTTGTCTTGGGTTCCTTTTATGGACTATTTTTGATTCTTCCACATGGTTTTTTCAGTATATTTTGTTTGGACTTTATTTTTTCAATTGTTTGCACTGATTGCGATATATTATTGCACTGATGATTTATGTTTTTACTGATTATTTTTGCGATTTGTTTGCACTGATTGTGATATATCACCACACAGATGGTTTATATATTCACTGATACTGTGTATTTAGTGCTTTTTGTGTGACGAATTTGGCCACACATACATCCATCTATATAGCGCGAGTCATCCAATTTTTTCTTTTATATAAATACTGATGCATTTTACAATTATCACATCACTTCTTATGCGCTGCGTTATACAATTTTTATTTTTTTAGCCTCGGTTCACACTATGAATAGTATATGAAAATCGCATCACATTACTGTACAACTCATATGTCATTAATTTTGAATGGGCTCAAATTGCACTGCATCTGCACCAAAATCGTGCATGTAGCAATTTTGTGAACACACTGCATTTGTGACGTCGTTCACAAGGGCAGTGCAATTTGAATGCAGTGCAGGAAACTAGCATGGATCAATGCTTAATCTTTTGTTTTAACTGCAGAACAATATCTCCTGCAAATGTAGCATACAGGAATAGGACAAACCATTCACCACTGACAGAGGTGCTTACAATGAACAACTTTTATTTCTTTAAAACTTTATTCCAAAAGAAGAAAAAAAAAAAAAAAAAATCGGTTGCTGTAACTTATGTAACTGCACTGTGAGCTGAAGTTCTGCATCAATTTGTTAGTGTATCTAAATCTGCAAGTACATCCAACACTCCCCTCCCTGTGCTGTTTCATCCAGAATTGTGTCTCACTAATACAGGAGGTGCATTACTGGCCAGATCACTGGGTAAAGACACAGAGGGGAAAAAAAGTCTAAAAAAAGAAAACAAATGAAGCCACCACATCTGAGGTTTTTTTAAGCTGCAACGTGTTAGTTTGGGTGATTTAGGTGTAACTTGCAGTGCCGCTCTAAAGGAAAACAAAGATCTCTCCGCCGCATGCAGTGAAGGAAGCAGGCGCCTATGCACCATTCAGGGGTGTGGAAGCATCAACAGGAAGCAACACCACTTACTGAACCAATGCATGAATATGTGAAGGAGTGTGGCCTGAGCAAGTGGCGTTCAAGCCCCCCCTCAACAACATGTTTCGCCCCAGTGTGATCGCAGAGGTTGGGAAACAGAGCCAAGCATAGGTTTATGTGAGTATCATTGGCCAGCATGTCAAGGCCACAATCATATATTCATGCACTGGGTCAGTGAGCGGTGTTCCTTTCTTTCTCTATTGATGTTACAGTTTGGGGTTTAATACTATTTTAAGATGAAAAAGGAAAAACAAAAAAAAAAACCCTGCAAGACGAAAAAGGCATAATATGTGCTAGTATACATTGCATACTAGTACATTATGAAATACTCTCAGCGGTAACCGGGCTTCATTCTAAGGGGAGTATTTCATAATACTCCCATCCTTTCTTCAAGGATCGCAGGCTCTGGCGCTGCGAGTAGCCTTAGCGGCTATGATGTCACTCCCACGCATGCGTGCAGGAGCCCTCAGATCTGGCAGGAAGCTTTGATGTTCCGGCACGGTAAACCGGACCTTCAGAGCGCATGCGCCACTGACATCAGCGGTCGCATGCAGGGTGAATATGTCCTAAACCATACAGATTTAGGAGATATTTATTTTACCTATAGGTAAGCCTAATTATAGTTCCAAAAATGGAACTTCCACTTTTTCGGTTCCACCCTCCTCCGGTGTCACATTTGGCACCTTTTGGGGGGGGGGGGGGGGTGTATACCTGTCTAATACAGGTATTTTGCTCCCACTTCCAGGCATAGATACCCAAGCCACCCGCTGGTATCTACGAAACTTCCGGCGCCTTCTCCACCCCCCCCCCCGCTGTCTTCTGGGAGACATACAGAACACAGCAGGGATCAGTGGGATGGCGCAGTGCGAGTTGCACATACACCTTATTATAGGCTTACCTATAGGTACTGTAAATATCTCCTAAACATGCACAGTTTAGGAGATATTTCCTGTACATGCAGCTGGTGACATCACCGATGCACATGCTCTGAAAGAATGGCCACCCGAGTCGAGTGCCATAAACGGCAGCTTTGGCCACTCACACAGCCGGAGCACACAAACCCAGAAGGAAGAACAGGTGAAAATGGAAGCCCTCTCAGCGGGGACAGCTCGCCACTAGAAGGGCTTCATTCTAAGGTAAGTTTCACGTAACATGCTAGTATGCGATGCATAATAGCCCATTATAACTTTGCCTTGCAGGAAGGAGAAAAAAAAAACACACACACACACCTAGTGTCTTACTGGCTTACTACCGCTTTAAGCCAACCTTTCATTATGAAATAGGGCATTCGGTGTGTAGGAGGCGTCACATTTAGAAATGAAAAATGAGAAGCGCACTCCACTTATTTACATACAGATTTACGAGTGTTTTATTTTAATTGTTTTACCAAAGTAGATGCAAATTTGTCCTTGGGGGGGAAAAAAGACAATTCATAAAAAGAGACAACTAGCTACAGCAGTAATGAGCACAGCTTCTATCACACAAAACCTTCCAGTAGCCACAGTCACAATTCAACTACTAAATTTAGTCCCTGTTCCTCGTATATAAACCTCTACAGCAGACAAAATACCCTCGCCAGCACAATTGCTCCTCAACTACAAAAAGGGAACAGGTCTGCCAATTTCCAGCAGCTGGGAGACCAATGCGTCTAGATTTTCGTGGCTTGTCCACCACAAAACTGTGACCTCACCATTTACTGGCTGCAGAAATTCAAGATCTTGCAGGCAAAACTGTACACTATAATTAGTATATTACTGGGGGAGCACAACATCAGAAAAAACATATGCTGGAGATAAAGGCCAAGAAGGTGTCAAATCCATCACTCAAAAAGGAAGTGACGGGACCAAGCAAGCATTTAATAAAAACAATCGATGTGTGGACGTGATGCTTCTGTACCAGAGGCTACAACCCCACAAGAATGGAAAGAAAAGGTTATGTCAAACACCTAAGTTCTATTCTGGATTCTCCCTAAAGCGGGCACAACATTTAGGTAATATACAAAGAGGACAGAATATCAGTTCTGTATGACTGAGAAAGTCATATCTATTGAAGTTATGTGCACCTTTAGTGTGGCAACTCCGATTTTCTCAACCACCCAAATCCTAAATGGTTCAAAACATGCAGCTGTATAGAGGAAACCGAGAGAAATGGAGCTTTCAGCACCAGACTGGTCTTAGATTGTAAACATTTTTTTAAATAAACATGTTGTACCCAACTTCTCTGTGCACCCGCTCTATGGTTTTGCACAGAGCAGACCAGAGTCTCCTCTTCTGGTGTCCTCCTCTCAGCCAAGTACACCCACAGTGGGGGCGCTCGTGTGAGCTCGATCCTGAGCCAAGCTTTGTTTATCCATTGACACACAGCACGGCTGGGCCCTGCCCCTCACTCTCTCCTCGCAGGCTGTGATTGACAGAAGCTGGAGCCAATGGCTTCTGCCGATGCCTCTGCCCAGTGAGGAGAGAGAGCAGTTGCCCTTGTGCACAGCACTGGATGGGGATTAGTCTCAAGTAAATAAAATGAGAGGCTGAGGGGAGGGTGTGTGAGGGGTAGGGTAGAGATTGGGGCTGTACACAGAAGGGTTTTACCTAGATGCAGAGAATGCAAGAAGGTAAAAAAAAAAAAAAAAAATCTGCATTTAGATCCACTTTAAAGCTATTGCACCCATTCCTCCCAATGCATTCACTAAATGAATCCCTGGTGTTGAAAGATTTAAAATTAGTGCTAAATACATGGGGTGGGGTGGGGGGGGGAATAGATAATAATAATGATAATATCATCTGGAGAAAAGTTCTAATCTCAACTTGTGCTGTTGCCCACAGGACCCAAATCAGCTTCTCTCTCATTTTTTTCCACACAGTCAAAGTTCAGACAAAGGGGGAGATTTACTAAAGTTGGAGAGAGCAAAATCTGGTGCAGCTCTGCACAGAAACCAATCAGCTTCCATGTTTTATTGTCAAAGCTGAAGTTAGAAGCTGATTGGCTACCATGCACAGCTGCACCAGATTCTGAGTGCTCCAGTTTTAGTAAATCTGCCCCAAAGTCTCTCAGATGCTGAAAAAAAAAATAGTGTGAAGAGGGAAAGAAAAAAAAAAAAAAGTTTATAAAAATGGGAAGGTGACCGGGGATTTCCAAACACCGCTATAAGAACGGGGTAAAAGGATGTCCAATTACATAGAGCTCAGGGACTTGGTAGGTCCTTATAAATATTATTATTCCAGTTCCTGGATACACATCATGGCACTTGTGTATTCAATTATTGATATTTATCACAACTGCATTCATCATTCAAGGAACATGAGTTACAAAAGAATACATGACTATGGACATGAAAACTCTGATCAATGTGGCTTTACTGTATTGTGTGTTGGGGGGGGGGTCAGCATTGCTTAGGGATTTCTTGGACAACACTGACATTAATGTGTGTGTTAGGGATTTATTATTCCTTAAGATTACTCTTTGGTAAATAAAGAAATCCATTGAGGGAAAAATCTCTAATTAGGAGCAGCAATCACCACATTTTCTATATACAGTATAAACTATATGAGTGAATAGGTCTGAGAACTCCAATGTTTGCATTTGACTGCTTGTTGATAGACAGAACACTACTGCCGCATTCTCTATAAGGAATCCAGGTGCTATGATCATGCACAATGCAGATAGAATGTGAAATTGATATTATCTTAGTTTTGTTGACGGTACAATCACTTATAGGTGGACTAACCTTTAACCATTAAAAAAAAAAAAAAAAAAAAAAAAAAAAGGAAGAGGGATTCAGGAATGTAAAGATTAAAACAGGTGAAATACACTGCATTACTTTTAAAACTAAATGTGATGCCTCATAAGAAGCCGGACTATTGCCAACCATACAACAGGAACATATTTTAAGTTTTTCATGGATCCCAATGCATCTATATTACAATGCGTTTCTACTTTAAAAAAGGTAATGTAATGTATAGTCTTTTATGCACCAGAAGACCACAAGTCCCCTGTTCATCCTCCTCATTACTCTATATGCCATATCACAGGCCACAGATCAACTATCACTGGCTTCTAATGTTGTGGCCTATGCCTCCTGGGAACTGTGTTGCAGTGCACACATGGCTATATACTATTGAATTCAATACAGAACTGGAAGAGGACTTGTCCATTTAGGCTGGGTTCACACCATTGTGAATTGGATGCGGACTCTCCACATCCAATTCGCAATAGCAGGAGATTTAGACCGGCTCTCTATGAAGCCATTTCACATATCTCCGCAGCACGTCCGGTGCATTTTGCAGTGCGTCTTTTGGTCTGTTTCAGGTGCAAATTCAGCCCAAAATCTGGGCTGAAATCGGACCTGAAACGGTGAACCAGCACGCACTGGACCCCTGCTGTGAGACGGATCTGTCTTAGGTGTGAACCAAGCCTGAAAGAAGGAAGGACTCCAGGATTTTTTTTTTTTGTAATCTGCTGGGTTACACAGAGTTCAGTCTCAAGACGTGTATGCTACCTCCTGGGTCGCTGCCTGTTGCACAATTACATGTACATAGAGCGCTGAGAGTATAGCCTTCTAGAAACTTTCAGCACTTCGGCAGGAGACATTCAGCTTTCATACACAGCAGCACCTGCATTGTACTGTAAATAACGGACATATACATGCCAACAACTATATGTAACCCAGCAGAAAAAGAATTTGTGGAGTTTTTTTCTTTAAATGGCATACAGTTGCATGAGCACAGTATGGTGCCTACCATAGGCTGAACAGAAAGAGAAAAGGTGCATTTGGGAAAATGGTGCATGAAAGTGTACTTGTCCTTCACATTTTAGCTGTGGTGAAGAATTCAGGGCCCATAGCAGGCTTGTTACAATGTTAGCAGTCACATGCTAGAGAAAGAAAACACTACAGGACTCGCCAGGATCTCACTGCCAACCAATCTGAAACATTTCACAGCAACCTAATGACCTTCCTTTGTAACTATTTTATGCCTGGACTGTCAAGCACACACCTACAATGCAAGACATCAATTACAGATTTAATAACAAATTAAATACAATATAATTTTAGGAAAAAACAGAGGCCCACACACCAGAGGAAGAGATAGAATGTTATTTTATCAACAAAGCATCAAATTTATGTAATGATACAAATAAACAAACAGTGTGCTCTCCTATACCCAGCAATGAGAAAGAAGCCTAGACTACACTATTCTATAGGTTTACACACCATTATTTTCAACTCTTTAGTCTCATGTAAGCTGAATGCTGGATGGTTAGGGTATGTACAGGTAAACACAAAACTTCACTGCAGAAATTAGAATGCATGTTATGTTTATTGCGTGAAGTGCTTTCCCTTTTCTGTCCAACACACCTTCTAATCCTACCAGTGTCACTGTCCATGGGTCGCTTCCAGTTCTAGGGTGACAACACTAAATAGGACCTTTTGAAAATCAGAAGACATTATCAATCTGTCATTTTCGTACTACAAGGCTGTACAATGATGAAGTCCCTTCCGCCTGCACAGTAGTGTTATCACTCAGGAGGGAAACACTGAACACACATCACAGCCAGTATTCCCCTCCCCCCTTCCTGGTGATTGACAGCAGCCACATAAATCTGGATAGGGAGATGAAGTCCACCAGTAAGCGACAATGTCGGCAGAAGATACAGAACGGCGCTGTAAAGCTATTTTTTTCCCTTTGCATGCTAGTCTCATACCGAAAATCAATAGTTTACTAAAGTTCTGAAAATTCTTGCATGACAGAATACAACTTCAGAAATGATGTAATGTATTGTATAGTATTGGTCACACAATTTTTTTCCTACAAATACTATTATCGTACGAGAAAAATGTCCGGATATTTTCGCATGAACTGTCGTGATCGGCTTTTTGAAAGCTGTGTACTAATGATCAGATTATCGGACAAATCGCTCCAAAATCTGTATTTTTCACCCAATTTTCTCATCATGTGCACTAGGCATTATTCTCTGCCTACAACACTTTGCCGATCACACTACATCATGAAAATCTTTTTTTTTTTTTTTTCTAAAGCAGACACTGGAACCCTGCCCTGCAACACAAAGTGAAAGTGTCTCAGAGAAGGGTCCTCCAATGCAGCAATCCCTCACCACTCCTCCACAGCCAGCTTTGAAATGACAGGTGTTGATAACCCAGGGGAGCACTGATGACACTGCTCCATTCATGTAATTGACTGCTAGACCTGAGCTCTGTCACAGGGGTGTTGGTCACATGCTTCTCAAAGTGTCGGGTATTATGGGGAATACTGGTAAGGTGAATATATGGGGGTCTGTGGTGTAAGGTGGGGGCTCTTTCCAGAGATACACACTTTTCCCTGCATGCATATGGTGACAGCCTCTCAATGTATTTGCACGGCTTTAATGGATAAATACAACATTGGGGGCACTAAACAAAACTAAAGTCATATTTAATTCACTAATCCAAGTTATTGTTCACCACTGCTTTTTTAATCATACTTATAAAGTATTTGATTTCCACAAAAAAAAAAAAAAAACTGAATCATTTCAAGTATTTGAGTAGCAGAAGGGGTTAAGCATGCTAGCAAGGTGTCACATGTCATTAGGTAACAGTCAAAAATGCAGACATGTATTGCTCTAGTTGGCCATCAAACAGGAGGTATGCTGAAAATGTATAGGACTGTCCTGTTTATAAACATTCTGCATGATACTCTACCAGATGTACGTTACACCAACAATACCCCCATAGGAACCAATGCAAAACACACACCAAAGCCTGAATGTCACAGCTGCCAAGTATTCCCGATATAAGTGACCTACAGCTGGAAATGTCTGAGCCCAGAAACCATTGGTGATGGCCTGTATGGTGAAACGTCTCTTTAGTTGTCTGTTGTATTCAGTATTGTCATCGGTGGTCTTTATAACAATAATATTTACATACACACAACTAAACTACACAGCAGATATTCATTTTAAAAATGTTACTAATCCTTAATGGCATCTCCCAGCAGCATTTTAGCAGCTTCTCCAACATGTGATCACCTCCCACCCTGGTCACATGATTGGGAGGTGGTCAGTGGGGGAGATTGCCAACAAGTGGTTAAGGTATATGTAAACCCAATCACTATCATATCATATATATTGCATGTAAAAGGAAATTCCAAAGTAACGTCAGATTTTTAAATCTGCACAACACCACATCCGGTCTTCCAACTATTCTCCTGCACTGTCTCCTGATCACACAGGCTTTTGATAAAGATTACTAGCAACCACTCTGACGTACATTGCACAGGTATGGCGTGCTGTTGTTACCACGAGGAAACGCGCTCTGAAAAACACCACAATGATATCACTGGAAGACTTTCATATAGACAGAAAGACTGCAGGAGATCAGCAGTGCTGAGATGCAGCAAAGTATGAAGGTGATCACATGTATGGCAATTGTTTATTATACATGGTGCATTGGGCCTGATCACACATAGTGTAGTGACTGGTGTTTTCTGCACTGGAAGCATGTCAGTCACTGCTAGGACACATAGAAAACAATCTCCGAGGGGCAATGCAATGAGCTGCAATAAAAAGCAGACATGCTGCATTTCATCGCAGAGCGCAGACAGGCACTGCAAGAAAATGCAACAAACCATGCAGCAGTGCGGGGCCATGAATGATCTTCACTTCCAATAAAGTTGCCAAAAAAAAGGGAACGGTGGTGATGTGGTCAAATACGCATCACACTGCCACACATAATTGCAGCCCAAAATGCACAGTTATCCGCAAATACACCGCTCCGGTTTAGTGTGTGGACAGTGTGAACAGACCCTTAGAGCACATCTACACGGGCTATACAAAATAGAGTGGTTTAGCCCGGGTTCACACCTATGCGAATTAGATGCGGCTTACACCGCATCTAATTCGCAGGACATTTTAAAATACATTCATATGAATGCAACTGGTTCACATATGTGCGTTGCATTCGCACTGCGCATTGCACAAAAAACGTGTGCGTTTTTTGGGCATTGCGGTGCGAACTACAAGCCTATTATCTCCTATGGGAACGCATCTGATTCGCAGATGCATTGCGTTCTGAACAAGGATTTTCTCTTTCTCCTCACTACACCTCCCCCTCTCCCCCCTCTCCCTGCTCTCTAATCCTGAGCAAAAACGCAATGAATCCGTTGAACAGGAGATTGTTATCTCCCCAGTGAAACCTGAGCTTCAATTCGCACCGCACATGTGTGAAACCAGGCTTAGTGTGTGGGCAGCTGTCAGTTTCAGCTGCAGTGAGGGGTCGGTGGGATGCACAACTCAGCACATCACTACTGATAATAGTTCGCATAGAAAACAGCCGTTTTCTATGTGCCCTAGCAGTCACTGATGTTTTTCCAGTGCAGAAAAATCTCAATCACTGCACTGCGTGTGAATGGGCCCCAAAGTATGATAAATTTCATTCAACTAGGGTTAAATCTATACTGGGGCTCATTCACAGGGGTGGCCAGGGAGGTGGTAAAAGACAACAGTTGTATACCCCTTTAGCACATTTTTACCTACAGGTAAGCCTATAATAAGGCTTATCTGTAGGTAAAATGAATATCTCCTAAACCTGTACGGTTTAGGAGATATTCACCTTGCATGCAGCCGCTGACATCAGCAGCGCATGCGCAGTGAAGGTTCGGCAAAGGTCCGACGTATCGTGCTGGAATGGAGGGCTCCCGTGTGCATGCGCTGGACTGACCTCATCGCGGCTCTGGCCACTCACAGCGCTGGAGCCATGAATCCGGAAGAATCGCCGAGGCAAAATGTCAGCTGCGGGGGCTTCGTTCTAAGGTAAGTATTTCATAATGAGCTAGTATGCGGTACATACTAGCTCATTATGCCTTTGCCTAATAGTTTTGTGTTTTTTTTTGTTCTGGGTATACAACCGCTTTAAACTGTGGTTTTACCGCCCCCTCGCCTCCCATCAAAAGAAGAACATGCAGCATGTCAAGGTAACCACTCACACTGCTGCGTGTTTTCATGTGCACTGCAATGCACTGTGCATTGAAGGTCGTCACACATTGCAAAGCACATTGACGCACATCTTAGCAAGTGCATTGAGAGTCATCTTGATTTTAATGGAAACACGTCATCAAGGAAGAACGCACAGATGTTATCCCAGCCTAACCAATCAGCAGCTCAAAAAGGAATTCTCCCACATTTCAGATTGGATATTACATGGTCAGCCACCACTATATCATCTCATTGTGCAATCTCCTTTATGGGGAAAAACAAAAACAACAAACACACTCTAAACCAAATACATTAAACTAAATGTGTGATCGCACAGCACTTTCATAAATTGATTGGATCTAATTGATCACATAGCAGCTCAGGTCTCCTTTTGTGCTCACAAGTGTTTGGAAATAGTGAACTGTGGGAATTGCTTAGGATGCAAAAAACACACCATCTGTACAATCAACATTGACTAGGTTCAATCCTTATGCTGCTAGCATTAGTAAATAGATGGGAAAGTAGAATACAATTGCTTGTTTTACACGTTTTAACATTTCTCCAGTTTCTTCCTGATGTCCTGGCCTGGGAAAATAATGCAATACATCTCAGGAGTCTTCAGGAGAGGTTTTCTCAGCCAAGCACACCCTCCTGCCTGCATGCCTGACCTAAGCGCAGATGGATTTTCAAAGTGATTTCTCAACAAAATAAAGCATAGAGACCTGGATGGAAGAGGGGGTTGCTTTGAATATTAAAATGAATTAAGCGGTGTTTGTGGTAGGGTGTAGAGATGCAGTGTAGTTCTACTTCAAAGGCTTAGTTCACTTTTACTAAAAAAGTTGCCTATGCAGGTAAGGGGTGTCTGTTGGTCAAACTGTGCAGCTTTGACCAAAATTGAAGCATGTCCATTCTATAGGTGTGGGCCATTCATGTACTACAGGAACACGCAGCGGCTCACAGCAGAAGTCCGGTGCGTCTCCATTCACTGTTTCAGGTCTTATTTGAGCCCGAATTCAGACCTGAAATGGGCCAAAAGACACACAGGAATCCTGTGCAATTCGCACCAGAGCCGCTGCAAAATTTGTGAGATAGGGTCACAATCTCCTGCTATGCGAATTGGATGTGGGGAAATCCGCATTCCAATTCATAAAAGTGTGAATTCAGCCTCAAAGTTTGCATCTCCCAGTTCTGTCTTGTTGATGGAACATTGCTAAGGCACTCCCAGCCATTACTGCTCACCTCCACCACCACAGGAGTGAGCTCTCATACCCCCCGAACATGTGTTACTCACTACCTTCTCTGTCACCACTGAGATTTCAGATACTGCAAGAGGGGAAAGAGTGCATGCAAGGGGACCCGAATCAGCTGGGAGTGTCTTAGCAACGTCCTAGCAACAAGGCAGGTCAGGATGAGGTCATTGCTGGGAGTTTTTCAGTCAGGCTTCATGAGGTATGTAAATAGCCTACACCTATAGCAAGGGCATTCGGAAATCGTAAACTTTGCTCAACGCTGCACAGTTTGTAACAGACTTCCCTCATCTTTTTAAAGGTAAACTACACCTTTAACCACTTTAAAGGATAAGTTCACCTTTGGGAACAAGTTACACGTTTTTAGGGTGGAACATGTTCCCAATGCTGCAGCCGCTGTGAAGCACTGTGGTAGTTCATTGATTCTTGTTGTCAGTGTATCTGCTTGTCTGTATGGGATGTACGAGCACACAGATACACATAAATCTGCCAATCCCTGGTGCAATGCTTTACCGCCTCCAAAAAAAAAAAAAAAAAAAAAGTACATTTTTTTTTTACTGCAAAAAACAAATGTGCACCTATTTTATTTTTTTCTAAAAGGTGAACTTATCCTTTAAGACCAGCTAACGTGCATATACATCACCAGCTCAAAGTGGTTATACTGGGATGATGGCTGCAGCTACAGACATCATCCCAGTTTTTTGTTTTTTTCCCCCAGCAGCCGATCCTCCGTAATGTAAAAGTAATCCCACTGGCTAATTATTCCCATCACGGAGCCTGAGACTGAAGCTGGCGGTTCCACTGGCTTACCATAGAGGTGATCGGGGACCAGACCTTCCCCAAAACCTCTCTATGGCATTGGAAGTGACGAGTATTTTGTCACTTCTGGTTTCTTCAGAATGTAAACAATCCATTTTTGCATCAAATAAAACCGATCCTGGTATGATCTGAAGCTTTTATCCCTCGTTCACAATGGAGCGACTTGTCATGCGATTTGTCGGGTCAAATCGCATGACAAGTCGCATCCTGTTGGCCGCAAACACACTGTTCAAATTGGTGCGACGCCAACTTTGTGGTTCCGCAACTATTTGAAAAGGTAGTTCCTGCCTTTTGGCGATTTTGGGTGCAACCTGCATAGACATCTGTGCATAAAGCTGCACAGACGTCTTCCAAGTCACACACAAAGTGGCACTGACATGCATCTTTGAAATCATGAGATTTCAGATGAAGTTCAATTTCAAAGCGATGTCAATGTGAACGAGGGCTGAAGGGCAGAGGAGAGATCTGGGTCTATTAGTCTCAGTAAAGAGGACCTGTCACTGCCCATGTTGTTCATCCCTTGTGATAGCAATAAAAGTGATCAAAAAAAAAAGTTTAAGTCCCCTGTACTCACACATGATGGTGAACACACGTGTTGGTCCCGCATTGGTATGTAAACAGGACACGTGAGGTACCACCGCAAACATCAGAGTGAAGGCAATAATTCTAGAGCCAGACCTCCCGTGTAACTCTAAAGTGGTACCTCGTAAAAGCTTTTAAAGGGTCGCCTATGGAGTTTTTTTTTTTAACCACTTCAATACCAGGCACTTTTGTCCCTTCCTGCTCAAGCCAATTTTTAGCTTTCAGCGCTGTCGCACTTTGAATGACAATTGCGCGGTCATGCTACACTGTACCCAAACAAGTTTTTTATCATTGGGTTCCCACAAATAGAGCTTTCTTTTGGTGATATTTGATCACTGCTGGCATTTTTATTTTTTGCGCAACAAATAAAAGAAGACTGAAAATTTTGAAAAAGAAAAAAAAAAAAAAATAAGGGTTTTTGTTTCTGTTATAAAATTTTGTAAATAAATAAGTTTTCTCCTTCGCTGACGGGCACTGATGAGACTGCACTAATGGGCACTGATGGGGTGGCACCAATGAGTTGGAACTGATGAGATGGCACTGATAGGCAGCACGGATGGACACTGATAGATGGCACTGCTGGGCATCACTGATGAGGAGACATCTGGCAGACACTGACTGACTGGCACGATGTGTGGGCACTGATTGGCATTATTTGGGAACTTACTGGCATCCCTGGTGGTGGTCTAGGGTGGCATCCATCTGTTGTGGGCATCCGTGGGGGGAGGGGGGGCTGTGCTGATAAACAATCAGCACAGACCCACCCTGTCAGGAGAGCCACCGATCGGCTCACGTCTGTCAGAAGTGAGTGAGGAAAAGCCAATCAACAGCTCTTCCTGATAACATCGTGATCAGCCGTGATTGGACACGTCAGGGGCTCTTTACCGAGATCGGTGTAGCGGTGTGTCAAACTGACATACCACACCACCGCGATGTGCACCCCCACGGGCATGCGGTGGCTGTTATCCTGCATATGATGCCCAGTCAGGATAACTGAACCACCGCCCTGGGCTGTCATTCTGCTCTAGGCTGGGCGGGAAGTGGTTAAGTACTGTAGTTCGGCACCATTCCGCAAGCGTGCGGAATTTTGAACCCAAGTCTGACATGTTTGGTATCTATTTACTCAGCGTAACATCTTTTATATTTAACCAAAGAAATGGGGTATTATATTGTGTTTTGTGCATTAAAAACTCATTGGGAGGAGGAAAAGAAATTGTGTTTGAAAAACCGTGTGTAAAAAATTGTAACACCCACCATTTTATTCTCTAGGGTCTCTGCTTAAAAGTGAGATTATATATATATATATGTGTGTATATGTATGTGTGTGTAGATGTAGGAGAGAGAAGTGTCAGAGTGGGCCTGGTCTTCAAGTGGTTAATAAAACAATTAAATTGCATAGTACATGTAAGCTCCCCATACATCTCCTTTAGATCTACCAACAACAATGCAGTGAGAGGGCTGGCAGGTCTGAATAATAAGTGAAAGGATTGTGTAGTGATGTCGTCTTCATATGACATTGTGGTAAATGACAGATTGTACAGATCAGATCGTACAGTGTATGTCCAGCCGTGTCCCCATAGCTGGGATCCTGGAAATGTTGATGTAACATCCCACACACACACACACCGATCAGTACACACACACACCGATCAGTACACACACACACCGATCAGTACACACACACACACCGATCAGTACACACACACACCGATCAGTACACACACACACCGATCAGTACACACACACACCGATCAGTACACACACACACCGATCAGTACACACACACACCGATCAGTACACACACACACCGATCAGTACACACACACACCGATCAGTACACACACGACTCAGCCTGGGAAAGTAAACACTGACACTCTGTCCCATGCTCACACTGATACAGGTTGGTGCTCCTCTACACAACACGTCTCCCCCCCGGGGGCAGCCAGTTGGACTCTCCAGCAGTAAGTACAAGCCAAGCCGGACGGGACCACCCCAGAAATATAGGGGTGTCCGGGCACCTCACAGTCCCAGGGAAGTCCAGGCGATGCCGGCGGCGCTCCGCTCTCTCCCCCCGGCCTCACTCACCTTGGCTATGGCCTTCTTGTACCTGGTCACCGCTTGCTGGATGAGGCTGGAAACTTTCAAGTTGCCGTCCCCACAGGGCACCACTACCCGGGTCCTCCCGAAGCTCACCGTCACCTTCATGGTAGCGCCCCGGGGGAGCTCCACACACCGCCCCGCTCTCCCCGCGCTCCCACTGTTCAGGGGTTAATCCAGGGTTCCGGTTCTCCCTCCGTATCCTCCGATGTGTGCGGGGCCTGCAACCTCCTCCTCCTCCCTCCTCTCCTGCATGTGAATACGCCACGCCCCCCACCCCATCCACCAGGATTGTCTGACCGCCAGCGCCGCGTCTTAGCCAATCACACGCCAGGATTCCTAAAGGACGCGCGGCTCCGCCTATAGATATCCCAGCAGGATCGAGGTCCCGCCCGCATAGCGGAAGGTGGCAGGTGATTGGCAGACGGCGGTGATATAAGCGGATTCTGGGCAGCACTGTGGCTATAGGAGTTCGGGATGCGGCTGTGGGAGAAAAAAGAAGTTGTGATTGTTCGAGAGGGATTTACTAAGACTGGCGCAGCTGTGCATGACAGCCAATCAGCTTCTAGATTGCATTTCCAAAGCTTAGCTGAATAAGCCGCAGGTAGAAGCTGGTTGGTTGCCATATACATCTGCTCCAGACTTAGGAAATCCCCCCTTCATGGTTACATTTGTCCTTTATGGCGGCATTCACACCTGAGCGTAGCGTCTCCCAGCGTTTTTCTGGCACCTTACTTTTTCTCTTGAACGTTTTTAATACGCAAGTTGCACATGTTTACACAGCGTTTTATTACTTTTGTTTTTTAGCAAATAGAGAAAACTATTATCTGTTGCATCATTTGTTGCTAGTGTTTTAGCTTTTCCATCAGCGCTTATTATTTTTTAATTATTATTAGTTATTTATTTATTTATTTTTTGTTAGAGTAGAATGGCCCATACACACGATCCGAAAATCGGACGAAAAATACCGCTTTCGACACGATCATACGATAATCGGATCATTAGTACAGAACTTTGGAGAGCCGATTACAACAATTCATCCGATATTATTCGATCGGACAAGCACGAAAAGATCGTACGAGGAACATTTTCGTGCTTGTCCGATCGAATAATATCAGATGAATTGTCATGATCGGCTCTCCAAAGCTCTGTACTAACGATCCGATTATTGTACGATCGCGTCAAAAGCGATTTTCGTTTAGTCAGTACAGTTGTCGTCTGAAAATACAATACAAATACATTACAACACACAACATCACTTCCGATTTTTTTTTTCTTTCGTTTAAGAATTTTCGTGACTTTAGTAACCTATTCAATTTCTACTTGCAACTATTAAGAGAAAAAGTCAGACGATCTGTCGTCCGATTTTCGGATCATGTGTACGGGCCATAAGGCTCCATTCACACCTAGGCAATTCGAATCGGGGGGCAGAATCACCGCGAGAATCGCAGCAAAACACAGGACACACTTGTGATGCCATTACTTGTTTAATGCACCCCGATCGCGGTGCAATGTTTCCACGGTTGTCGTTCAATAACAATCGCAAAATCGCAACCATGAGAGCGTGTCACTCAAAAAAAGAGCAGGAGCTTCTTTTGGGTTACAGCTCCATGCATTGTGATTGCAGCGTGGTTTATTACACGACAGCCGCAGCAAAATCACACCGCGATTGGTGTGGCATTGACAAGCAACGGCTTTGCAAACACGTCATGGGTTTTGCTGCGATTCTGGAATCCCTACAATTCCACCTGCGATTCAAATTGCTTAGGAGTGAATGGATCCTAGGGGGTTAGGGTTATTTAATATTTATTTAGTTTTTGTTAAGGGGTAGGGTGCATTCTATGCATTAAGGTGAAAAACCTTCTGTGATTCAAAAAAAAAAGTTTCTCTCAGTAAATTTTGTAGATAAGTAATTTTTTTCCTTCACTGATGGGCGTTGATGAGGCGGCACTGATGGGCTGCACTTATGGGCACTGATGGGGTGCCACTTATGGGCACTGATGAGACGGCACTGATTAGGAGGCACGAATATGCCGCACTTATGGTCACTGATATGTGGCACTGATGAGCACTGATAGGCGGCACTGATGGGTGGCACTGGTGGGCACAGATAGGCAGCACTGATGGGCAGCAGTGATGAGCATTGATGGGCAGCAGTGATGGGCACTTGTGGGCACTGATTGCTGGCACTTGTGGACACAGATTGGTGGCAATTGTGGGCGCTGGTTGGCACTTATTGCTGGCAGTGGTGGGCAGTCATTGCTGGCACTGGTGGGCACTTAATAGTAATCAGGGCGCTGATGATCAGTGCCCTGATTACATACCTAGCTGTCCCCTGTGAGGAGATGCCACTGATCGGCTCTCCTCTCCACGCACTCTGTCAGTGTGAGGCAAGGAGAGCCGATTAACGGCATCTCCGCGTTTACATGTGACCGCCTGTGATTGGGCACAGCCAATCACATGGTTAAAGAGCTGCGTCCGCGGCTCTTTACACAGATCGGGGTTGTACCGTGTCCTAACGGCGCTGCTGCGATCGTCACGCTGCGCACACCCCCGGCGCCCGAAAGCGGTGGTTCTGGGAAGCCACCATATGACGTCCACCCAGAACGAGAGCCGCACCGCCCCGCCCTTATTTGATGGTGGACGGGCGGAAAATGGTTAAAGAGTCAAGTCATCAAGGTAAACTATCGAATGTGATGTAAATATCGCACATTTGTTAAAATTGTGAGAGAAATACCGCAAAAAAATTGAGATAAATTATTAAAGTCATTGCAGTAAAGAACACATTGCTTTGTTATTTATCACCTGGTGTTTCTGGCGGTATTTTAGAAATGTACAAAATAACAATTAGAGGAAATCTGCACTGGCCAGGAAATGAAAAGTATAGAATGTATCAGTGTAAAAATGTTCTCCTCTGAGCTCAGGAATAAAAAGAAAGTGTAACATTTCATCGGAGGGAGATCGTTTTGTGGATGAAAGCATCCTGGAATGTTTTCATAGTTTCACAATATTGCTGTGTGCCTTCTGGTGCAGTGTTAGCCTGCAGAAAAAAAAATAACGAAAAAAAGAATAACAGGAAAAATTAAAGCGGAGGTCCGCCCACCGCTGCAAAAATTCAAAGCCAGCAGCTGCACATACTGCAGCTGCTGGCTTTTAATAATCGGATACTTACCTGTCTTGGAGTCCAGCGATGTCAGCACCACAGCTGATGTTTCCATCAGCTTTCGGGTGTATACTGCCTCCATTGCGAGTTAGGGAACCCAGCAGTGTAGCCTTATGGCTTCATGCTGGGAACCCTACTGCGCATGCGTGAGCCTCCGCTCCTCTCTCTTACTGGCCCGGCGGCTGGGGAAGGAGGAGGGAGGAGAAGGGAGCCGGGGCGGTGACATCAATACCCGCGGCTGAAGCTCCCGGAAGTGGGAACAGGATAGTGAAAGACAGGTATCCTGTCCCCCCTCCCCCCAAAAGGTGCCAGATGTGGCACCAGAGGGGGGGGGGGGAAGTACAACGAGCGGAAGTTCCACTTTTGGGTGGAACTCCGCTTTAAGTGCTAAATATTTTGCAAAACATAAATATGTAAAGCGGTCGGTAAATAGCACATTTTTTTTGTTAACTTACTACCTTTGAGATAAATACCGCATTAGTTATTTTAACCCAAAAATTCATGCAGTATTTATCACTAAGGCCCCTTTTTACAGTGCAGCACCGCTAAAACGTGCTTTAGCAGCATTTTAGCAGCGGTTTTCGGGTGCTAGCGGGGAAAATTTTTTAAGGTTACTTGACAATGTGATGTTAAAAAAAGGAAAAAAGTCCAGTTTTGCGTCGCATTCAAATTGCTTTAAAGGCACTTTGGAAGCACCGCCCATTCATTTCAATGGTCAGGGGCATTTTGTGAGCACTATTTATAGTGCTCCCAAGCCGCCCCAAAGATGCTGCTTGCAGGACTTTTTCTAATGTCCCGCAAGCACACCGCCCGAGTGTGAAAGCACTCATTGCACTGAATAGGAGGCAGTTTTCACATGCTTTTTAGATGCTAAACAAACCACCCGGACCCCTGCCCCCCCCCCCCCCGCGGGTGGTACTCACACGTCTCAATCGGCGCCGATGCAGAGCACTGAGAGATCGCTCTGGGCGGCCATCTTCAGAGTCCTGGATCTTCCTGTACATCCTCTCCCCTGCCCTGCCAATACGATCGCTTCTCCTCTCAGCCAATTGCGCTCCTCCTGCATCCTGATTGGTCTGGAGGAGAAAGAGGAACTGGGTGGGCTCCCTGCATGTAGATTAGGGGCCAGGCACATGGATTAGGGGGGCATCACATGCCTCATGAAGGGGTCCTGCGCGACTCCGAAACGTTGCACCTTTTGTGTTGTGATCATGCAATAAATTAAACCGTTTGGATGCCACCGTGTGCTGATCCTTGGTGTGCTGGCAAATATCTACATTGTGACTTGAACCAGTATCCAGCTGGTTGTTGCTGCAGCACCCGACCTTTAAGAGCTTATACCAGGAACGTGTGCGATGGGAATATGAAACATTGGATTAGGGGGGCGGTGCCCCGTATGGAGCAACTGCCACTTTTGGCCACAGAGCACACTGGAAAATAATCCTGTGCGTCTTTGGCTCCATTTCAGATGCAAATTCAGCCAAAAATTCAGACCTGATTCACACCTGAAACAGTGTATAGGGACGCAGCGGACCCCGTGCTGTAAGCCGCGGCCGCAGCTAGTGTGAACCCGGCCTCAAAGTATTTTTGTGTGCATTTATTTCTTCTCTGTGAAGAGTTAGGCCTTTTGCACTTAGTACTGATGTTTGAACATCTACTTTTTTGGATGTAACTTCAGGTGTTTGTTTTGCACGTATTCGTGCGTATTTATGCTCATATGCGCATATTTGTGTGTACCAGCGCAATGCTGACTGGGAACACCAATTTTTCCGAATTTTTTTTCCTCAAGAATATGCAGCGCCTGTTTACACGCCAGTGTATACAGGCTCATTGTAAACAAACAATGGGCCGCATTTTAGGTCAGTAAGAAAAAACAAACATTGTACTGAGCTTTTTCAGGCTGCAAAGTACAAGAGGCCTTAGCATGAAAAAGAAATTGTGAAAAAACAACGCCAAAATAATGCAAAATTTAAGTGATAAATATCGCAAAACATTAATAATTAACGCATTGGATAAATAATGCATTTTTTTAGTGAATTGACTACCTTTGAGATACGTAAATACCGCATGAGTTATTTTAACTTAAAAATTAATGCGGTATTTATCTATTACTGAATTGACTCCCATATGTGTAGTTATCACTGACTTTTTTTTTTAACTTTTTGTGTATACTCATATGAAATATAGACTTTAAAGATTGTATTTATTGATTGTGAAATATGGATATTTTGAATTTTTATATATTTATTGATTGCATTTATTTACATGTTCCATTTGCACATATTGATGGTTTAGTACACTATCAAAGGGGTAGCACACTGATCTTTGTATATATAGGTTTTTTACATCTTGTGTTCAGATGTTTTTGGTGCTGCAGTCGTTTTTTATTTAATTACTACGTTCAAGTTTTTTTTTTTGTTTTTCATTATTTAAATAAAAGTTGCAGATTTAAAGCTGAAATGTATTTCTCTCCATCTAGTGCTGACATTTCCCCAAATACATCACAGAGCGCAGGTCACTTCCCCATCTCCAGCCTATATCCAGACAGTGAAAGCAGTAATAAACCCAAAAGCAAACTTTTATTATATTACAGCTTACCAATTCTTAGATGTGATGGCTGTATTAGTTTCTTTTTTTAAGGCTTATTTTCTTCTATTTTCATCTGGTGATCCAGCCAGTCGCTTTTCAGAAGCACAAGCTCTCCAGCAGAATGTATCCGTTTACATGGATGAGACAAACCACTTAACACTGACAGGGGTGATTAAAATGATCAGCTTTTATTTATTTATGCAAAACCTTTTTTTCATTGTCATGCATTGCAGAGCAATGGCAGACGAAGGAGAAATCGCACTGGTGTGAATGGGAGCTTTAAAGTGATATTAAAGGTTCAGGCTCAATCCCTTACTGCCCACACTATAGCAGAAAGATGGCTATAGCGCGCGCAGCTTTACAATTCTGGGCATCCATGCCAGTGCGCGGGCAGCACGCTCTGTGATCGCTGAGTCTTTGGGACTTGGCTGATCATGGATCGTGGTAAAGGGACAATCACAGCGGCCCTTTACCAAGTGATGAGCTGTCAGCCAACGACAGCTGATAACACGATATAAACAGAAGCCATTTAACGTCTTTATTTTCCTCACGCTGGCAGCATGAGGAGAAAAGAGGAAAGCCAATAACCCTTCTGTAAGACCCCTTTTACACCGGGGCGTTTTTCAGGAGCTTTAGCGTTTAAAAAAAGCGCCTGTAAAGCGCCTGAAAGAAGTCTCATCTGCAATCCCAATGTGCCCTTTCACACTGCCAGTGCCCAAAAAACGCTGGTAAAGCGCCGCTTGAGACCCTTTTCACACTGGGGCGTTTTTCAGGTGTTTTTTCGGGCTCTGGCAGTGTGAAAGGGCTCGGGCCATCTGCGCACCTAGCCAGGTGGCAAAAACACGAAAGCGATGCAAAGATGCTGCTTGCAGGACTTTTTTTGACGCCCTGCCAGCGCAGCGCCCCAGTGGGAAAGCACTTGGGCTTTCACATTGGGATTGCAGATGAGGCTTCTTTCAGGCGCTTTACAGGCGCTTTTTTTAACGCTAAAGCGCCTGAAAAATGCCCCAGTGTGAAAGGGGTCTCATTGTGAAAGTACTCGGGCTTTCACATTGGGATTGCAGATGAGACTTCTTTCAGGTGCTTTACAGGCACTTTTTTAATGCTAAAGCGTCTGAAAAACGCCAGAAAAACGCACCAGTGTGAAAGGGGTCTTAAAGGGACATCGGTGCCAACATTGCTGACAGTGCTACTAAACAGTGCCCACCAGTGCCACCTATCAGTGCCTATCAGTACTGCTAATCAGTGCCACCTATCAGTTTCCATCAGTGCTGCAAAATAGTGCCCATCAGTGCCTCATCATCAGTGTCACTTATTAGTGCTGCCTATCAGTAGTGCCTATCAGTAGTGTCTATCAGTGCCGCCTATCAATGCCACCTCTCAGTGCCCATCAGGGCCACCTATTGGTGCCCATCAGTGCCATCTGATCAGCACCACCAGTGCTGTTTTATCAGTGTCTATCAGTGCAGCCTCATCAGCGCACATCAGTGAGGGAAAAAAATGACTTATTTTCAAAATTGTGTAGCAAACTATGAAAAATGTTTTTTTTTTTTTTTTCAAAACTTTCATTTTTTTTTGTCTGTTTAGCAAAAAATAAAAAACCCAGTGGTGATTAAATATCACTAAAAGAAAGCTCTATTTGCGTGAAACAGTGTTGCATGACCGCCCAACTGACATTCAAAATGTGACAGCGCTGAAAGCTGAAAATTGGCAGGAAGGGGGTAAAAGTGGCCAATAGGCAAGTGGTTAAAAAAATTACATACATGTCATACTTACCTGCTCTGTGCAATGGTTTTGTACAGAGCAGTACTGATCCTCTTCCTCCTGAGTATGCCACCGACACTCCTGGCTCCTCCCCCTTGACCAGTGCATCCAATAGCAAGCCGCTTGCTATGGGGGCACTGGTGCGTGCTCGCTCCATAGGACACATAGAGCTGCGGCTTGGCCCTGCCCCCCACTCTCTTCTTACTGGCTTATTGGCTCACTGGCTGTGATTGACAGCAGTGGGAGCCTGTGCACATCACTGGATCAAGAGGGGGCTCAGGTGATAAAAACGTCAGTAGCTTTGCAGTGAGTTTTTCAACTTTTTTCAACGTTCTTGCAATAGCGTTTTTTTAGCGTTTATTAGCGGTTTTTAGCGTCTCCGCATTAGTGTTTTACCGTTTTTGGGTTTTTTTGAAGAAAAAAAAATTTTTTTTTTCAATGGATCAAAAACGTTAAAAAAACGCTGGTGAGCGATGTTTTTTAGCGTTTATCGATGTTTTTACAGCTGAAAAACGTCTCTCAATACCCACTAGTTTTGGGGTTTTTTTACTGCTCAAAAATGCCACTGCCCAAAACTGCTGATAACAGCCTATGTGTGTATGGACACATAGGATAACATAGAGAGTTTAATGACTGTAGAAAAAAACATCTACAGCCAAAAACAGCTGCTGTAAAAACGTCAAAAAACGTCGAATGTGCTTGAGGCCTAAAGCATACTCATTGACATGGTAAAAATAAAAAAAAATCCATGTAACTTGTTTTTAGCAAGTTTGCACTGCTTCTCTTCAGAAAACATCTCCCTCATTTAGGCTGGGTTCAACCCATCACTGGATACGTCTCACAGCAGGGGTCCGGTGCGTCCTGGTTCACCATTTCAGGTCCGATTTAAGCCCGGATTTTGGGCTGAATTCGGACCTGAAACGGACCAAAAGACGCACAGCTATTTTCTGGAAAACGCACTGGACCTGTAGCAGAGATATGTGAACCGGCTCCATAGAGAGCCGGTCAAAATCAATGGTGTGAAACGAGCAGGGCCCTCTAATCCCTCCTGTATTGATTTGTATTGTAAGTGTACTGTCTGCCCTCATGTTGGGGCATTTGGGCATTTACATTATATGATAATCATGTGTATAGCATTTGTTTGATTGTTCCATGTAATATACGTTTTGCATCTTTGTCATATGTGGATTTTATATGTTTTTTATTCTATATCATTAAAGATAATTTTTTATATTTTTGAGTGGGTGGTCTGTTAAAAACCCCTTCCCGCCGACCGTACACAGATATGCGTACTCGGCTTTCCGGGGTCATACCGGGATGATGCCGCAGCTGCAGGCATCATCCCGGTACCGTTGTTTAGAGCGGGCGATCGGCTACCCGTATATAACAACCGATGCGGCTAAAAGCCACTCGGCTGTTATACCGGAGGAGCGGGAGGGGACATCCCCCCCTCCCGCGGCCTCCCGCCGCTCTTACCGGGCCTCCCGTGCGATCGGGAGGCCCGTTGTCCAATCGGCTGTCTCCGGCGGCTGTGGGTGAGCTGGAACGAAGACGTGGGTGGCTTCGTTCCAGCCTTCTCAATGTAAACGCGGAAGCGACGTCATGATGTCACTTCCCGTTTACTCGGCTGCCAATGGCGCCGAATTAAAAAAAATATACAGTATTCAGAATCGCCGTTTTCGGTGATTTGAATACTTTGAAGTGCAGAGGAGGGATCAGGGGTCTTTTAGACCCCCGATCCCTCCATAAAGAGTACCTGTCACCACTTATTACTGTCACAAGGGATGTTTACATTCCTTGTGACAGCAATAAAAGTAAAAAAAAAACTTTTTTTTTAAAAACACAATTTATAAATCTAAAAATAAATAAAATAAATAAATAAATAAATAAATTTTTAAAGCGCCCCCGTCCCCGCGAGCTCGCGCAGCGAAAAAAACGCATACGGAATTCGCGCCCGCATATGTAAACGGTGTTCAAATCACACATGTGAGGTATCGCCGCGATCATCAGAGCGAGAGCAATAATTCTAGCCCTAGACCTCCTCTGTAACTCTAACCTGGTAACCGTAAAAAAAATTTAAAGCGTCGCCTATGGAAATTCATAGCTACCATAGTTTGTCGCCATTCCACGAGTGCGTGCAATTATAAAGCGTGACATGTTTGGTATCTATTTACTCGGCGTAACATCATCTTTCACATTATACAAAAAAATTGGGGTAACTTTACTGTTTGGATTTTTTAAAATTCATGGAAGTGTCCCTTTTCCAAAAATTTGCGTTTAAAACACCGCTGCACAAATACCGTGTGATATAAAATATTGCAACAATCTCCATTTTATTCTCTAGATTCTCTGCTAAAAAAATATATATAATGTTTGGGGGTTCTAAGTAATTTTCTAGCAAAAAATATGGATTTTAACTTGTAAACACCATATTTCAAAAATAGGCGTAGTCATGAAAGGGTTAAAGTCCCATTTGAGGGGGTTACTTTTTTGGGCCCTCATGTTGTAAAGCGCTGCGCAAACTGTTGGCACTATATAAATCCTGTATAATAATAATAACCCAACCTCACATAACACAAGAACAAAAACTTCCATCTAAAATATGCATAAATCTGTGTTTAATGCGTGTGTAAAAGTGCATACATGCATGCAGGAATATCCTTCAAAATACGACATGCTAATACATAGCCCAGGATTTCCCTCCCAGGGAAATAATGTGTACCTCTGTCCGCCCCCTCCACTACATCATGATGATTGACATCAAAGCTTCCATAGACAACAATAGAGGAAGTTCCTATTGCTTCATGAGAACAGGTTTTTTGGTTCGAACATGCTAAGGGGAAGGAGTGGCTGAATGGAGACTCTTTTCTTCCGCAGAAATCCTTATTTTCTTACATTTCATTGAGGTTATGGTATGAGGCCAGTTTAGACGGCATTCGTTCTTCTTGGAGTTCCTCCTAAATAATGCAGAACATAGCAGAGGCTGTATTCCATTGCCTTCCTTATGAACAGAACATCCTGGTACAAAAGCGGAGAAAACAATGGATTCTGTGTCTGGAATTAGACTGGATTTAGAATGATGTGATTTTTTTTTTTGTGAAGTTTAATTGCATCATTTATGAGACCCGTCACAATGTCTTTCTACCCTGTATATGAAAAGGAGATGGACCGGTAGGGCATTGTTAAGATGACTGGCTGGGTATGTTTCAGGTTTAAACATGTTAATGAGCAGAGTGGTTTTCCTTTGGCAGCATCGTTCTGCAGTAAAGTTTGTAGTAAAGTTGAAGTTTACCGCAGCAGCAATAATTACAGGGCGCCAGGAGGTTGAAATAATAGACTAAAAATACAGGCAAAGTCCCTCCATCTCTGTTTTCTTTAACTCTCGGCTCACTACAGTTGGTCCATATTGTCTTCTGGGCTGAGTTAAAACTGAACTCCAGGCAAAGCTAAGTGCACAAATGAAATATATCAGAAGGACCTGTTTAACTTGCCAAAATATTTGTATTTCTGTCTTTCCAGTCCTGAGATTTACACAGCTCTGCCACACAGCACAGCCAGGTGGATGACATCACTTTCTCTGTTACTCTTATAGTCTGCAGAAGAGGTACAGTGGTGTCCTCTCTCAGCTCCCAGCCTGCTGATTAGATAGTAGACACGTGCAATTTGTTTGGTAACGAATCGAAATTCGGCTGAATTTTGCATCTTTCGGACATTCAGATGCATCCGAATGTCAGAATAAAAAAAATAACAAATTTCAACTAATACGAAAGAAATTATAGCGAATATAACGAATGAATTCAACATGATTCAGTAATTCGTTAAAGATCTAATGAAACAAAAGGTCAACTCAAAGTAAATCTTACTGTCCAATCAGCTGATTAATTTTGTGCTGGAGGTTGGATTACTGGCAAAGTACATTCCTGAGAACTGAGTAAGAAAGGTGTTGTATTGTATTTGAGCAGAGGAGAAGAGATATTGTCATTGTGTGTGTTAATAGATTCAATAAAAAAATGACTTTCCAAACTATCAATTATTATCACAAATATATATACATACATAAATATCGAATTTCAATACGAAAAGAATTATAGCGGATATAAGGAATGTAATCAACATGATTCGAGATTCAGTATAACGAATATCTACAGAAATAACGAATTATCCGAAAACGAATTAACGTAACATAACGAATATAACAGAACAAAATTATGTATTTTACAAATGACAACGAACCGAAACTAAACGTAATTTTCCATTGTGCACAAGTCTATTAGACAGTGAAAAAAAAGCAATAGACTAATGAGGTCATCTCTCTGCTCTCTCCTCCAATCAGAATGCTCTTTGTCTGCATATTTGAATGCAACACACCAGATGGGCTCCCAGCCAGAGTTCTCCTATACCAAGGATTGCAAGAGGATGGCACCAAGTTAAATTCAGGCACCCATACTAGTTATACCTAAACAAATACATTAAATCTAGGGTTGCAACGATACAAATACCGGTATCGGTGTCAATACTAGGCATTTGCACAGGTATCGGTACTCGTGCAAATGCACCCATACCCGAATCCGATACCTTCTGCCTCGGTTCTTTCAGCTGTCAGGGGGATTGCCCCGCTAACAGCTGAAATGTAAGGAAAAGAATGCCAACAATTATTGGTTGTTAAGGAGCAGGGCCGCCGCGTCCTTAACAACCAATGACATTTAATCTGTCCGTGGGATTCCCCTCCCTGCTGCCTCCTCCCCTCCCGCCAGCTGTCACCCTCCTGTCCTGAAGGACAGAGAGAGCAGCACCATCTAAGTGCAGTATAACCGTAATTTAATGTATAAAAGATAAGAAATACACTCACAAGGTTAAAAACAACTTCAGCATAAATGATGAATATGGTGTTCATCTGCTCTACTCTCAGGTGGTACCTGCTAGTGTGTGGCTGGCCAGAGGTCCGGGGGTGCTGGTGGCTCCCAGCGCTTCCTGGTAAACTCGGAGACACTCGGGTGCACTGATGACGTCACTTCTGGTTTTGGCTATAGGACAGGATGTGAAGGGAAATCTCCTGTCTATGGAACAGAGATGGCAAAAACCTGATAGCGGTTATAACCCTCCCTTACTCCAAAATAAAAAGTTTTGCCTTTAATCCTACTTTACCAATGTAAGGAGCCGCTTACAAGGTACAGTATTTCACAGAAATCAGAATTTATCTTCCAAAGGTTGAAGTGACGAAATGGGCTGCTATTTTTTACATTTTTTTTTACAAAAGAGATTGAGAAGATTAAGGTCAATGTTGTCAGAAGGAATAGTAGATGCAGAGATATAGGCAGCAGTTAGGTTTCCCTATGGATCGAAATTAATCCGGTTCAGCGGGGATCTGCCAAGATGTGATCCATGTCTGGGCAGGCTGATTGTACCCAAGTTGATCCGCTGATTGGCTTGGGTACAACTAGCGTGTCTGATTTTTTTATATACGATTACTGCTACTGCTGGTGGCTATATCCTCTAGCAGTAATTATTGTGTCCCCCCAGCTGGCAGAACACAATAGTGCTGTGGAAGGGATTCCCCCATCAACACAGTCAGTGTGATGGAAGGAAAGAAAATTGAATCATCTATGGGCTGCTTAAGTATTGTAGTAAAAGGGTCATCATATCCAGCAAGCAAGCTAGCATTTCAGAAAGAAAGAAAGAAAGTTGGTCCTACTACCTTCTGTCCCCTGAACCTCCCACTTGGCCATTAAGAATCGCCATCACATTAAACAACTGATAGGGGAGCTTGGAATTTGTTAAGGACAGGATCAAGTCAAGGTTTGCATATAGTTTCAGCAACCTGTATATTCCTTGATCTACTAATTCAGGGATATATTCAATTAGCGGACCTCCAGCTGTTGCAGAACTACAAGTCCCATGATGCATAGCAAGATTCTGACAGCCACAAGCATGACACCCGGAGGCAGAAGCATGATGGGACTTGTAGTTTTGCAACAGCTGGAGGTCCGCTAATTGCATATCCCTGTACTAATTATTCATTCTGACATAGCTATCACTGAACCTGTAACCTCTGTTCATGTCTTTTCATCATATGTAAAGTTTGACTTGTTCAGATTTTTCTAAGTTTTTCTTTTGAAAGGACTTCCAACACGTTTCAGGGGCCACACAATCCCCCTTCATCAGAGCTAGAGGAAAAGCTTAAAATAACTCACATAGAAATGATGATAAAGAAGAATTGCTACTAAAAATACATATGTATAAAATAAAAATAAACAAATAATAAAGTGTCCATTGAGGGCTTGTTCACATCAGGTGCGATGTGGAAATGCCTATCAGTTGTTTAATGTGATGGCGATTCTTAATGGCCAAGTGGGAGGTTCAGGGGACAGAAGGTAGTAGGACCAACTTTCTTTCTTTCTTTCTGAAATGCTAGCTTGCTTGCTGGATATGATGACCCTCTTACTACAATACTTAAGCAGCCCATAGATGATTCAATTTTCTTTCCTTCCATCACACTGACTGTTTTGATGGGGGAATGTGACTTGTCATGTGATTTGAAACTGTGATTTCGGGAAATCACATGTTTTCCCACACTGCACAGAACGCACTGCCTTTTGTAGAACCGTGTAGGTGCCATAAATTCCTAATGGCACCTCCATGCATCTAGCAAACATGTGCATTCACATCTGCCAAAAGGCATGGTACTGCAGTACCATGCTTTTTGGTGCAGCATCGTTTTAAAAATCACGCCTGCACCTTTTTAGCGCATTTCATACGCATAAAGCAGCCCAATTTCAACAGTTTCAAATCACATGACAAGTCACACCCCATTCCTGGCAATGGAACCGTGGAAATGAAAAGGGTTCCTGCCAGGGCTGGTGCTAGACTATTTTGCGCTCTAGGCAAGACCAGCACCCCCCCTCCCCCCAAAAATTCGGCACAAGACACATGGCTGCAATCAGCAACAGTGTGTCTTTTAAATGAGAGAAATGCGATTTGCATTTCTATCGGCTCCTTTTGTATATATTATATTACTGCTGCTGATATATAATATTGGGGATCACAATGGTCCCCGACCCACCATCTCTTCTCTCTTACCTTACCTTCTCAGCTCTGTGTAGGGAGATACAGGGACTGACTGGGGCCCATCCTGTTGAGTGGGTGGGAGGAGGAAATGACATTGAAGCACGCTGCACGCAGCACCTTTTTGGCTGGAGACTCTGCCTGGCATCTGTCCTGCACTGGACTCCTGGCACTGCTGGAAGCCTGGCTATTCATGATCCAGATTGGCGAAGCGAGTTCGGCCCTGCGAACACCAACCGATCCGGGTCGTGCTCCAATTCACGCACAGGTGAGGCCTGTGCACAGTGACAGTTAGCAGCACTGTCTGCAGCAGTATGCCGAGCCGCAGAGTCTTGTGTGGCACTGGTCGCGGCTGCCAGCAAACAACATGATGCCCATCCAATCCGCGTGCACAGACACAGAGCCGCTGCGTCTTGGGAAGCCAGGCAGTGCGCCCCTACATGGCAGTGCACTCTAGGCGGCTGCCTAGTTTGCCTAGCGGGAGGACCGGCTTTGGTTTCTTCACTGCTTTTTACCGTTTTTATTGCGACTTGCATAGACTTCTGTTTAATGAAGTCGCAAGCTGCAATGAAATCAGCAGTGCAAATCGCACTGATGTGCTGAAATAGCACGGTTTCAAAGCTGCACCGGTGTGAACCAGGGCTGACATAGAGTAACCAAAGAAGCCTCATCTGAAGTGTGGCTGGATACAATCTGGCCAAAAGGATACAAATGTTTCCACTGCTAGAAATGCATTTGGTTGCAATTAGATAAATGCAGATCCATACAAAATTACTATTACTTAAAAAATGGGGTTGACATAAAGCTGTTCATTGAATATACATCTATAGAAAGGATGAGGGGGAGTGGGGATATGTATAAAGAAAAACATGGTGGGTAAAGTCAAGGCGCTGTTAGAAATCAGAATCTCACACACATAAGCACACATACTTTTTCTTCTCCTCATCCCCTCTTACCTGTTATGTTGCGTTCTCTTCAAAAAACATACTTACCTGCCCAAAGCTAAGCTAAGAGATGTGCGTGAAAATGCAACATGTTTGTATTGCAAAGCACATAAATGCATATAAACTCTTCTAATCGCAAAATACGCCATATGCAAAAAACACATAAAACACATAATCATAAGCATAAAAAATGCACATTAAAAAAATGCTGACAAACATACATAAAAGCATATGACTGCAGGCCAACGTAGATTCATTTTTATAGCATTGTATGCACATTATAGTGTGAATGGGCCCTTAAAGTCCATTTGCAGAGTGAAGTTTGATTTTAACCAGAAAAATAAAAAAGTTCTCCCTACTCACACAGCCACCACCCTTCACAGCGATCACAAATAAAATTTTATTACAGAAATGAAGATATTCTGCTATCAGGTTTATACTGTAAGCTTTCTTGCAGGTCCAGCCACAGCTGCCAAATCTTATTGCACTTGGCTTGACAGCAGTTGCTAATATATATATACCCATGTATACTTCATAAAGCATCATTATTAAGTTACTAGGTAGAGAAGGTACAGAGAAGTCATTCCAGTAAAACAAGAACAATTAGATCTGTTGAGAAAAAAATTGCCAATGTAAAGGAAACATTGCTTTTCTACATTTGGTTAATAAACAGTAGTGTAGTGTTAAAATAATCATTTACCTAGTTTACTTTTTTTTTTTTTTTGTGGATCAGCTAGTTTTACCCCCTTCATGACCAGGCCATTTTCTGCTATTTAGCACTGCGATATTTTCAATTGGTAATTGCACAATCATGCAACGCTGTACTCAAACTAAATTTATAACATTTTTATCACACAAATAGAGCTTTTTTTTGGTGGTATTTGATCAACACTGGGTTTTTTATTATATAGATTAAAAAAGACTGAAGTTTTTGAAAAAAATACGATATTTTTTATTTTCTATTATAAAACATATCCAATAAAATATTTAAAAAATCGAATTTCGTCATAAATTTTGGCCTAAATGTATTACGCCACATGTCTTTGATAAAAGAAATCCCAAAAAGTGTATATTAACTGGTTTGCGTGAAAGTTATATTGTCTACAAACTATGATATAGATACTGGAATTTTTTTTTATATACTATTAATGGCGGTGATCAGCAACTTATAGTGGGACTCTGATGTGTGAAGTGTGGCGGAAAATCTGACACTAACTCACAGTGGGCACAAACTGACTAAATGACACTGACAACTCCAGGCACAGTTACAGTGGTCAGTGCTAATAATATTCACTGTCACTGTACTAATGACACTGGCTGGGAGGGGGTTAACATCTTGGGGTAATCAAAGGGTTAAATATGTTTCTAACAGTGTTTACTGTGTGCTGTTTTCAGGTAAAAAAAAAAAAACGCACAGCGCCACTTTCTGTATATAGCCCTGTGTTGTTTACGAACACAGGGCTCTCTTCTGTCATTCGCTCAGCCGATTGGCAGGTTCTGGTCATAAATCATTGGCTGAGACCCACTGATGTACTGGAGCGAATGGAGGCACAGCTTAGGGGCGGCGCAACGCACTGCCTACCTGGAAGAGCCGGATCACGTACAAGTGAGTGATCTACCGCAGTATATCTGCGGTAAGTGGTGGCCAAGTGGGTAAATAGTTCAGCAGTAGCTGCATAGTTATTCTCTCTGACTAATTACAGCTTGACTATAAACTAGAGAGATATTGCAAAAAATATTTATTGATTGCACTTTGAATTTTTACATCAGGCTTTCTCCTCCAAGGTTCTGAGGAACCCTAAGGTTCCTCCAGAGGTTTCTAGGGGTTCATTGAGCTGTGACTGATTTGTTTGCCAGGTACATTGCCCACAACTGTAAGCGCGCAATTTCCCACTGACATTCAATATATGTTACTCATTGATGTCTATGTCTATGTTCTAGAGACAAGAAATAATTTTCTTCCACCCATCTGTATGTTAAACAATTCCCCTGAAGAAGGAATATACCAGTGTGACTACGGTCCTCTCCGAAACATGTTGGGAAATATGCATCAGCCACCTACCCCCCACCAGCCCTACCGTATATAGGTGGATGGTTTGGGGTTTCTGGCACTGGGTGATATCATTTTTATATGCTCTACTTGTCTTTGTCATTTATACAGATACCAATTTTTGATTGTACATGTTTGTCTTGTCCCTCTGGACATTTTTAATCTATTTTTGTATACTAATAAAGTTGGCACTGTTGGTGCCTTTTATGGTTAATACTTTCTTTACTCTTTCTCTGCCTTTAAAAATCCAAAGGGGCGTCCCCTACATGCACTCCGCTGCATACCAATTCCTCCAAATATTATTCAGGATGATGGCAGTATCCATTGCACACTAGTATGGTTTCCCTTAACCTTATTCCTGACATTCAATATAAGGACTCATGTCACTGACTGAAAATACAAGGGATCACTTCTTCATTGACCACAGGGACAATTCTCCACCAGGACTTTACAATTTTCACAGTATGTGTTTCTTTTATGGCCATTATCATAATTTCTTTTTATATTGAGATCATTTTTATCTCATATAGAAGGGGTATTTTGTAAAATGATCTACTCTGGGTGTCAAATACCCTAGGGATGCCACATTCTTCATTCTTTTGCTTAACACTTTTTTTTACCAACCATGGTAATGTACCATGAACGGCGGAAATAATCATTTTTAGTATGGGTTCTCTGAGACCCAAAAACCATTTCAAAGGTTCCTCCAGGGAAAAAGGTTGAGAAAGGGTGTTCTATTTGCTGCTTCAGGCAAGTCTTCATGGTTGCACCAATAGATGGTCAAGATTTTGGATTCTCATTCAACCAAAACTATTTTGTCTTCAAATTCAATAGAATGTAAAGGGGTTTCATGATATTGTTACTTGCCCCCTTCTGCTTTCTCTTTACTTTTATATGGTATACTTATATGGCTTAATCATAGGTGTGCACAGCCTATTGCATTAGGGTGTGCACCCCAAAGCTCAAACACATACTACCCATCTCTCATTTAGAGAGGGAAGGGGTCAGTAAATTACATATTTACCGGCCCCTTCCCCCGTTCATCCTAAAAGCAACAGCTGCCAGGAGAGGAGAGGAGGAAAGCCAGTAGTGGTGCAGGAGGAAGAGTGGGAGCTAGGGCAGGGAATCTATGCTGCACAGGGTGATTAGGGTGTGCCTGGGCACACCTGGCACACCCTGTGCGCACACCTATGGGCTTAATTAATTTGAATTAATTCATCATTAATGAAAAAGACTGCTTCAGCAGTTAGAGCAGTCTCGTGACTTCTATCAGTTCCTGGTTAAAGCTTGTAGGAGGAGTTTATATACTGCAGTGAGCTGTCCTATCAGGATGCATTTTTTTGACCAAATCCTTTTGGGCAGGAGCAACCCACTCCCTCATAAGTGCCTCTCATTAGTGCCCACTTGTGTCATGGGTGGAGACCTTTAGTTCTCCTATATAGAGGAGTGTATGGCTCCCGTGGTTCAGAGAAGCAGGATCTCCCAGTCTATGGACAGTGTAGGACCCACTAATCACGGGGTACTTTGTCGCAGTAAGTGGGCTTAGGCACCATATAGCAATATAGTGTGACCAAATCCCCATATTTTTTTATTATGTTTTGTTGAAAATGTCTAGGTGTTTTAAAAAGCCCTGCAGGAGGTAAATGTCTTTTTTGCATGTGTGCGCTGTAATATTTTGTTCTGTTGTATGGTCTTATGGCTGCACTATCTTTAATGCATCTTTTAGGGTGTGCCCCCCAAATATCTTGTTTGTCTATCAGGATGCAGGACTCCTGACCCTCTGTCTGGACAGTGATGATTGGTCCTGTGGATCACATGCACTCTCGCAAGAAGAAAAAACCCTCCAGCAATACACACCAAACTGAGCATGTGCAGCCTGACACCAGTAACTCTGTCTTATCTGGACATGTTTTGGAGTCAGTGGAAGAAGAGGAGGATCTGTGCATACAGGATCAAATAACCTTTTTACAGAATACGGAAAATTAACCCCTTAGGTTCCACAGTGTGTATAACAAGCATTCTTTACTGCATATACAGACTGATTTTACTGTTGTGGGTTTAGTGACACTTAAAGGTAAAAAATAAAAATGTGCCACTTGCTGTCACCCCCACCCCCTTCCCTAAACACTTACCTGAGTCCTCTATTGTTCCAAAGCTTTGTCTAGCTGCAGGTCTTCTCTCCAATCTCCCTGCTTTCACTACACTACACTGAGAGAAGCAGGGGCCATGGGCTCCTACAGGTCTATGGGCTCACACAGCTCGGCTCAGGAGTGCTCCCACACATGTGATCACATAGCACACAGCTTGGTAGGGCACACACAAAAGAGGAGAAAAGGAGAGTGTCAGTGGGGGACCCCAGAAGAGGATGTAAGGGACCTTACGCATCTTATTTTAATTAAAAAAAAATGCTTTTAGAACCGCTTTATTATGTTTATTTTCTTGGATGCCAGCACCATCTAGTGGCAATATTGCAGTATTTTTTCCTGAAATACCTCAATTAGGAATAATACCATGGTATTGCCTCTAGAGGGCGCAGACAGTCCTAGGAAATGAACATTATTAGGCAAATTATGGTAAAGATTCATGGTGCCTGTGCAAATGATTGACACATTGAGACAGAAATTTTTCTATACATATACCCCTTGGTGTTTTGTGATTTAATTATTATTTAAAGGGTACTGGCAGGTTGGTTGGGGTGGCACATGCAGTCCTATGCGGATGAGTTGGAACCTCTATATGTTTTTATTGATCTCTCTGGTCCCATTGGGGAGATTTTCCCTCACTTCCGATGCTAATGGCAACATTCCAAATGGGATCCAGACAACAATAAATATATTTTTTTTGTTTTAGAAAATAGGTAAGGATAAAATGCCATTAGCTTTGTTTATGACAGCTGCCACTTTATGATCAAAACTATAACAATTTGGCTGTAACTTATATATTATACTTATATATACTAAAATATCAACTAAAAATTCAATATAATGTGTCAAAAAACTCTTATTTAAACCTTCTCTTTTTAATGATTGAATTACTGAACTCAAGAATAAAATGTAGAACAGTCGCAGTTTCCTGTTCTATTAATTTTATGTGCTGACTAACATTATAGGGTAAATTACCTGCCTTTTAGTACTACTAAACTAACATAACATTCTTTATATGGTCACATGATATCCTTTGTATGACAAGTTATTGCCTGTGGCTTCACGTCTACCTATGTGTGATGTATGTTACTATCCTATTGCAGCGACCTTGTCTTCTGTGAAATTTCACACTACTATAATTGCTCTTTACACTATGAAGTCAATATGTGTGTTGGCACTGGCAGGCGGGAACTCCTGGGCAGTGCAGTATTGCTGTATATACACTGGTAAGTTTACCTCTTCTTAAGAATACATCCCAACCTCCTGAGATGAGAAAGAGGGACACCTTTTCCCACACCAAACACACAGTTACCTTCAACATGAAGGATTAAAATGCTAAAAATTAGTGCTTTTTTCACGTAATTTTTGCTTAATAGCATCTTTTTAAAATAGCAAATGCAATAATTTAGAAGTTACATGAAAGCTTTAGTGCAGTATAACACTTCTGGCAGTTGAATAGAGCATTTTATGGTGGTTTATACATCAAACCAAAAGATTCATACATTGTATTTTAGTTCAAGTTCAAAAGAATGCTCTTAGTATGTCCTGAATTTCAAATAAATGCCCAATATGTACTATTTACATCCAAAAATTGCCACAACCAATAACCTCCTTATTAAAGAATCAACACTTATTGTAGGTTCACACTGATGCGATGCTGAAAACACAGTGAATTCTGTGTGTTTCCTTCACCACATTGCGCAGCATCCATTAGTTTAACGACACCCCAAAACAGCTTGCAAAACGCAGTGCGATTGCAAGAATTGCATCGCATGGGTGTGAACACCTATGCGATGCAATTCAGGTGTAGAAAAAAAGGGCCCTGCACCATTTTGGTGCGGATGCAATGCAATTTGACCCATACAAAATGTATGGCTCAAATCGCACCGCACAGACATCACACGCGATGTGCACAGGAAGCGGTGGGATTCCTGGGTGAATTCTCCTGCAATGCACAAGTGTGAACCTAGGCTAAGGAAAATGATTAAGTCTTCATGTCAGCAAGCCCTACATCATGGTTGGTTGACTTCATGGTTGAGTAAAGTAATATCCTGTTTTTTACTTTGACCAGATTTCCTATTGTGCTGAAACATGCTTGATTAGAAATGCAGATTAGGAACCATAATGTTAGGGTGGCTATACATATTGCAGTTCAGTGATGCAACAACTGGGTGAGGATCTGACTGTGTAGAGCCTCCCAAGGGCGAGATAACAATTTCTCCCATACATCAAGAGACTATAATAAGCCTGGGTATTGAAATCAAAACAGAAGGGATTTAAAAAGTCTTAGGGCCTGGGTTCCAAATGTTAACAGTGCTCCGGTCAGATCTCTGTACATGTTCTTATGTCAACTTTTGGCTTTTTATTTTTTTACCATCAGTTACAATCACTCAAGTAACGAATCAGCCACTTTCAACTCATTGGCACTAGAGCACTAGTTTTCTCATCATTTCATATCAATTTTTTTATAAACACAATTTACATCTTATTCCTGATGTAATTGTAACCTCCCTTCTTACTTTTGTAACAAACCACCAAAAAAATAAAAAAATTGTACCACTTGGCAGCTTGAGTTATCTTCCTTTCCCTAATTGCATCCAACATTGTAACGATCCACACTGAAATCATAAAAGTCTGAAAAAATCCTTCTCTACGTCCATCAAATGCATTAATAATATGCTCTTGCCATTCCTTTCCTACCAATGCATCCAACTGCTCCAACTGAAAAAACACAATTCTGATGCTGGAGGTTGATTTTCCATAATGAATTGCTCTTCCCATGTAGGAATTCTTCCTGGTTTATTCTGATCATCTTTAGGTAATGTCATATTTGCCTTTTTTACTTGTATTCTTTTCTTCTTCCTCTTTTTCAGACACCACAGGTTCTTCCATTTCTGTCTCCTGATTCTCAGCTTCCCTTCTAGGAGGGGCTTTCTATTCCTCCGCTTTCATTTTATTCTCTGTGTGCTGCTTTTCTTCTTTCTTTAAAGAGTTTTAAGAGTACTACACATAAAAATGCCCAGATACTTGGCATAACCTGCATTGTTTGTCCTTGGTGCATGTCTCTGGAAACATGCCCTTCTTCGTTACAATTGGCACACCACACTTTTACACTTTTTTGGCATTTCCAATGTTTGTGTTCATATTTCTCGCAACTCCCACAGAAAGTATCCACACCATCAAAGAAAATGTCCCCATTGGTCTCTCCCAACTTAAACCTAGCTGGGGGGCAGGAACCTTCTTTAAAGTTTATAACAAACTGGTGCTTACCAGTCCATAAGCTAAACCGATTTTCAATTTTGCCCAGTATCTCCCATTTGAGCAAAAACCCTTTAGGGAAAAGGCAATGATCTATACTTGTACACAAAGTGAGTACATTTTTACCACCAGGACAACTTCCAAACGCTTGATCTCAAAATATCTCTGGAAAACAAATCTTTATAAATTTCTTCAGCAGCCAACATATCATCGAAGACATCTGGCATGATGATGTGCAGTCAAAATGTCCTTGTTTTGGATCCCAGAGCCCCCTCGCAGAATTTCTCTCACAAGAAACACCAAATTCTTCTTTATTCCATAATCCTTGGTCAGCACACATCACAACACATTCTTGCTACATGCATACTCCAGTACATCACAGCCCTCCCACAGGAAAATTTGCTATTTCATAGACAATCTCAAGTTTGCCTAAACCTCCTCTAGGTTACCCAGAGAAGTGAATACTTCCGGCAGGGGGGTTCAGCGGCATCCACCCCAATTGTTGCATGTGACTCTTGGGATACTTCACAGGGCTGAGATAGACAGATGCTTATTATCCTTTAATCCCCAACACTTGATATAAGTCAAAAGCAGAGAAGCAACCTACTCCATACTACATTACAGCTGTTTCAGGCTATTTGTCCATCATCAATGCAGCGTATAGAACCCATACTCCATATGGAGGAGGGATTGGGGCCCAAAGTGCCAGCATAGCTATGCAGGTTAGGATAACAAGAGACTAAAGCAATTAAAAAGCTCTCCAATTGAATAAGTGTGCAGTACAAATAGCAATTAGCAAATTAGCGCTTGGGATAAATGAAAAAAAAAAAACGTGTAATCATCCCAAAAAGGGTATTATCTCTGCTGCTGGAATCCTCCATTCCCCAAAAAGGTCTCAAAATGATAGTCTATAGATAGGTATATTGTAGATAGGACTATCAAGTGTGCAGTACAGTAAAGCCTTCTTAGAACAGAAAGTATTCCCATGTCTTATTCCATCCCGAAAATAAGAGGATTATTCCTTATTTCAGTGTAGCAAGGTCCCCAACCCCTAGAGGCCTAATGGTGACCTCCAGAGTCAGGGAGAGCTGACATCCTTCTTTGTAAAGTGGGTTACCAGGCATGGTGGGTGTGGTGCAAGAAGAAATGCTGGGCGACAGTCACTTTTTGAATGCGAACAAGAGGTTTATTGTCTCTTAACAGAACTGTGGGAGAGAGGGTTAGGGCCAGGACACCCTTGGGTAGATGCACTGCTAATTGGCAGACTCTGAGACTTCTGTAGGTAGACAGCTATACAGTGGAAGGCCTCCAGCCGGATAACACTTCTATATAGGTAGGACCGCTGTCTCCGATGGCAACTAATCGTGCAACAGTCAATAAAAGGTAGTTGTACGTAACTCTTGGTAACACAGAACAGTCCTTCACTTATCTCACAGTATCTCACTGTAGATCTTCACTCACTCAGTCTCTCACTAGACTTCTAGATTCCAGTCGTCACTGGATCCCCTGAGCTCTTCCGCAGCTATCCCGCTGTATACTCCTCAAGCATCACCCCCGCTATCCTGCTGGGTCCCTGGCTTGGCACTTGCTGAAGCTTTCCAACTTCTTCACCGTCTCCGGTTGGTGAGAAGACTACTCTGGTCCCTTAGTCGTGACAGCTTCCCTTCTACCTCCAACCGCAACTGGTTCCCCATCCGGCTGAACCTTCTCAACTTGGTTGGACTCCAATCCTGCAGTCCCAACCCTAACTTGCCACAAATTTGTGGCAGTGTTGAATTGTAAGTCTGTTAATTTGCTGCACATTTTCACTGGCAAGTTGTACACTTGCAGAGCACTTGAAACACTTGAAAGTTCTAGTTGACACTTTTCCAATTTGAAGCAAATTTGCACGGCAAGCCTCTAGCAAGAGCAAAGATGCAGTAATGATTCTACAGCAGGAGCTCTGCAAGTCTACAGCATGAAAATTCAGCCACAGTGACCCCTGTGGTGGGATGACTATTACACAACATAACTGAACCAGAACTTGCAGCAGACTTGCAGAATGCTTGCAAAGAAAGTTGATCTGGAGTCATGCAATGTGGACTTGCTGCAATTGTGCAACAAACTTGTGAAGCCTGGCAAGTCTAACAGTAGCTTAGCAAGTCATTTTCAAACTTGCAGTACAGATGCTTGCTATCTGGGTTCTTGTAGCATTGCACATCTGGTAGCATGTTGTCACTAGCAGTATGGACATCTGCTCACACTCCTCTATACAAATGGTTTTAATAGTTCCTTGGCTCTCTTGGTTACATGGCACTTTTGATATAAGGCAAGTTTTGGTAACATGACCCTTCTGGTAACATGACCCTTCTGTATACATGGCACCACTAGCAAAAGAGCACCGATCCCGATTGTGATATCATGGCTGTTTCTGATTATGATTTTTTTTTTTGTGTGTATTAGCACAAAAAAGGGATTAGGCTGCAATCTATTCATCACAGCATCTGTGCTTACAGACTCATATGCTATAAATTTGGTCCTACTCATGTCCAGACCCCTACCCATCTATGACCATTCTTTCAAGGTCAGAGATAGACGAGTCTAAAATCAAATGTTCTATCGATCAAAAAAAGAAAATGGCGCATACAATTGTGCCATCATTTGTTTTTTTTTTTCCAAAAAAAAAACCCCAGCTTTTTGGATCAGGCACTGATTGTGCCACAAAAATCACGCGTCGCAGCTGGCACAGTAATGATGTCAAACATGAATGATCAAGAAGTTTCATTTGGTTTTCAACTCGTCTATGGCCTGCATAAATCACAGTGGTCAGATCACTTCTAGCGCCCAGAGATTCTGCTCCAGCCCATAGTATAAGCAGTACTGTTGGTAGATACATAGGCTGACAGCAGCCAATGTTGTCCAGTACACAAGATAACGCTCACATTCCATACAAGAAACACGCAGCTGAACTTTAGGCAAGTTATTTATAGAACACAATAAAGCTATAGGAAACGACAGGTTAGTAAGATTAAAGCTCACAGCTGTCAGGCGAGCACTGCCAATTCGTATGCAGGAAATAATGTTTTAGGCGCTATCATTTGCTTTAAAAGCTATTACATCATTTTCCACCATATATAAAGTAAAGTGATTTTTAAAAGTGGATGTAAAGCACAGTTTTTGTAGTTTGAAGTGACTTTGTGCGGCATGATAGGCCAGGTGGCATATAAAGTCTCTCAACAGTTCTTCAACACAAATGCTGACTGTACGGATTCAGCTGTTCGAGCAATTCTAAACATTTGGCACCGCATCTGGTCTGTGAAATCCATTCCAAGGTCTGCACAGGTTCCAGCATCCACTGGGTGCAATATACATTGCAGATCACATTCTCCTCTTGGATGTCTGGCTATTGATGGAAGCATTCAGGAGATTCTCATTAATCCGGCGGAGTTTAAACTAGAAGGGCAGGTTCCAGCCACATTTGCTTAATTCCCTCCCTGGCACTTTCTTGTGTTTCAAGTTCCTCTGCCGAGTTTTGCTGCATAAATGGTTCAGGGATTCTCCTCTAAAGCGCAACATTTCCGTATACGGGAGCTCTGTGCTGGTCTTCTTACAGATAACAATATTATATTATCTTGCTGTTGTTTCAAGGCGAACTGCAGACAAATAACACAAATGGTTGCAGTATCTATTATTAAATTATTAGCATATTAATTGTATGCAGTATAAGTACCAGGGCTTTTATTCTCAGAGAATAGGTGCAGGAACTCCCTCTTTCTGAGTCACCCCCTGTCTTCACCAATTGGCATGCGCAGGGGGTGTGCCAGGTGTGCCTGGGCGCACCTTAATCACTCACTGGGTTGCCGATTCCCCTTAATGTTGCACCCCCTCCGCAGTATTGCTGGCTTCCCTCCTCTCTTCTCCCCCCGAATGCTACGGGGATGTTTCAGGATGGAGAGTGGGGCAAGGGGCTAATCAATATGTCATTTACCGGCCTCTTCCTTTTCTAAAGGAAAACAGCGAACACACTCACTCACTGGGTTCCATCATAACTGAAGCATAGTATACCTTACTATGTATTCAACCTTACTAACTATGTACTATGTATACTGTGTTTACTATGCTTCAGTTTGTGAATGACCAGGAAGTCGCTCAGTACAGAGCATTTCCAATTCATTCACTGTCCAGTGCAGCTGAGGCTGCAGAGAAAGTCGTGTGTGTTTGAGCTTTGAGGTGCGCACCCTAATACAATAGGCTGCACACACCTATGTCTCCACCCCTACCCACCTCCAGTTACTGTTCCGTGGTTCCACTCCCTACCCACCTCCCATTACTACCCTTTTAGAGAATATAGAACAAATTTTTTGTGGCAATAAGTAATTTGTATGGAATTTGTTAATGATAACAAGAAAAACAGTAAAATAGATCCCCTGTAGCCAGTAACAATAGAGCCCCTCCAGCAACAATAGATCCCCACAACAACAATAGACTGCCCGAAACAAAATCCACAGCAGCAGCAACAGATCTTCCCTCAGCCCACATCAATCCCTCAACAGTAGATCTCTCCCAGCAATAACTGACCTCCCCCCAGCAATATAAGATCCACCCCAGAAACAAAAGGTCCCCACCAGCAACAATAGACCCACCTGCAAAAATAGATCTCCTGCAGCTATAATAAATCCCACAGCAGCCAGCATCAATAGTCCTAGTATCACATCCCAGCACCCCTTGCCATTACATACAATCAGTGCTAAATGTCCTGGAAATGCTTTCCTCCACGTTCCCGCTGGAAAAAAAACCCTGGTAAGGACTGAATAGGACTTGGTATCAGCTACTTGCTGTTCCTGTACAGCAGCCTTTAAACTGGGAGAAGAGAAGGAGCACAAGGAGCCAGTCAGGTGTACTGCAATGCTCATATGCTAAGTAGCGATGAGCCTTACTTGCTACAGTGCTCATATCCTAACTATTGGTGAGCTTCAGGTTCGGACCAAACTCCAATTCAGTCTGAATTTTTTTCAGCAGATTGGCAGGTGTTGTTCATTTTGATTGACATGGCTCTACATAACTGTACATTGTGATTGACATGGGTTTACATTATGGAACATTTTTGTTTTATAAAGGGTGAGTCAAATGACTATGTATATTTTTGCATGGGATCCACCATTAACATCTACTGTATACCAGACTCTTATATAGGATAAGGGCAGTGCTGTGTCTTGGCCTAGGCCAACAAGGCCCAGGCCTAGGGTGGCACTTTCCGCATGAAAAAATCTCCCCACATTCCGTTTTTCCAAGTCCCAGCTCCCATGGCCGCCTCCCGCACAAATGCAGCCCCTGGCGGCCGGCTTGCTGTAGCAAATATTGACTGCCCAGAATGGCTGCATGTAATTTGACTGGCAGGTAAAATTGATTATGTTACTATGTGTGCCAAGCAGCCAATCAAATTTAAAGTGCTTAATATGGAAATCAATATACTAATGGCCACTGATGAGCTGCACATTTGGGCACTGATGAGGCTGCGCTGCACTGTCAAGGCAGCACTGATATGGGCACTGATGAGCACTGATGAGGCTGCACTTATGGGCACTGATGGGAACTAATAGGCTGCACTGGTTGCCCCTGATGAGGCTGCACTGATGGGCACTGATAAGACTGTACTGATGGGCACTAATAGGCTGCACTGGTTTCCTCTGATGAGGCAGCACTGATGAGCTGCACTGTTGGGCACTGATAAGGCTGTGCTGCACTGGTAAGGGAACTGATGTGGCTGTGCTGCACTGGTAAGGGCACTGATGGGGCTGCACTGATGGGCACTGATAAGGTTGCACTGATGGGCACTAATAGGCTGCACCAGTTGCCCCCGATGAGGCTGCACTGATGGGCACTGATAAGGATGCACTGATGGGCACTGATAGGCGGCACTGATTGCCCCTGATGAGGCTGCACTGTTGGGCACTGATGAGGCTGCGCTGCACTGATAAAGCAGCACTGATATAGGCACTAATGGGGCAGCACTGATGGGCACTGATAAGGCTGCACTGATGGGCACTGATAGGCGGCACTGATGGGCACTAATACAGTGCCTTGCAAAAAAATTCACCCCCTTGGCTTTTTACCTACTTTGTTACATTACAGCCTTTAGTTCAATGTTTTTTTAATCTGAATTATATGTGATGGATCAGAACACAATAGTCTAAGTTGGTGAAGTAAAATTAGAAAAATATATACATAAAAATATTTTTCAGAAATAAAAAAATGATAATTGGCATGTGCGTATGTATTCACCCCCTTTGTTATGAAGCCCATAAAAAGCTCTGGTGCAACCAATTACCTTCAGAAGTCACATAATTAATGGAATGATGTCCACCTGTGTGCAATCTAAGTGTCACATGATCTGTCATTACATATACACACCTTTTTGAAAGGCCCCAGAGGCTGCAACACCTAAGCAAGAGGCACAACTAACCAAACACTGCCATGAAGTCCAACTCTCCAAACAAGTAAGGGACAATGTTGTTGAGAAGTACAAGTCAGGGTTAGGTTATAAAAAAATATCTAAATCTTTGATGATCCCTAGGAGCACCATCAAATCTATCATAACCAAATGGAAAGAACATGGCACAACAGTAAACCTGCTAAGAGACGGCCTCACACCAAAACTCATGGGCTGGGCAAGGAGGGCATTAATTAGAGAGGCAGCACAGAGACCTAAGGTAACCCTGGAGGAGCTGCAGAGTTCCACAGCAGAGACTGGAGTATCTGTACGTAGGACGACAATAAGCCGCACGCTCCATAGTGTTGGGCTTTATGGCAGAGTGGCCAGAAGAAAGCCATTACCTTCAGCAAAAAACAAAATGGCACATTTTGAGTTTGCGAAAAGGCATGTGGGAGACTCCCAAAATGTATGGAGGAAGGTGCTCTGGTCTGATGAGACTAAAATTAAACTTTTTGGCCACTAAAGAAAACGCTATGTCTTGCGCAAACCCAACACATCACCCAAAGAACACCATCAGCAAAGATCACCATTTTCAGCAGTCGGGACTGGGAAACTGGTCAGAGTTGAGGGAAAGATGGATGGTACTAAATACAGGGATATTCTTGAGCAAAACCTGTACCACTCTGTGTGTGATTTGAGGCTAGGACTGAGGTTCACCTTCCAGCAGGACAATGACCCCAAACACACTGCTAAAGCAACACTTTAGTGGTTTAAGGAGAAACATGTAAATGTGTTGGAATGGCCTAGTCAAAGTCCAGACCTCAATCTAATAGAAAATCTGTGATCAGACTTAAAGATTGCTGTTCACAAGCGCAAACCATCCAACTTGAAGGAGCTGGAGCAGTTTTGCCAGGAGGAATGGGCAAAAATTACAGTGGTAAGATGTGTCAAGCTCATAGAGACTTATCCAAAGTGACTTGAAGCTGTGATAGCCGCAAAAGGTGGCTGTAAAAATTATTGACTTTAGGGGGGTGAATAGTTATGCACATTGACCTTTTCTGTTATTTTGTCCTATTTGTTGTTTGCTTCACAATCAAAAAAAAACATCAAAGTTGTGGGCATGTTCTGTAAATTAAATGATGCAAATCCTCAAACAATCCATGTTAATTCCAGGTTGTGAGGTAACAAAACACGAAAAATGCCAAGGGGGTGAATACTTTTGCAAGGCACTGTAGGCTGCACTGGTTGCCCCGATGAGGCCGCACCGATGAGGCTGCAACAGTTGCCCCTGATAAGGCCACACTGATGAGCTGCACTGTTGGGCACTGATGAGGCTGGGCTGTACTGGTAAGGGCACTGACGGGCACCAATGAGACTGTACTGATGGGCACTGATAGGCGGCACTGATGGGCACTGATAGGTGGCACTGATGGGTACTAATAGGCTGCACTGGTTGCCCCTAATGAGGCTGCACTGATTGCCACTGATGAGCTGCACTGTTGGACACTGATGAGGCTGCCCTGCACTGATAAGGCAGCACTGATATGGCCACTGATGGGACTGCACTGATGGGACTGTATTGATGGACACTGATAGGCTGCACTGATGGCCACTGATAAGGCTGCACTGATAAGACTGTACTGATGGGCACTGGTAGCCTGCACTGATGAGGCGGCACTCTTAAGCTGCACTGATGGGCACTGATAGGCTGCACTGGTGGCCCCTGATGAAGCTGCACTGATGGCCACTGATGAGGCCACTTGGTACCCACTTTTAATGTACAGAGCGAAAGAGGTGGAGCTCTAAGAGGAAAAGGTGGAGCCTAAAGAGGAAGGATAAGTATTGTTCTAGGAGGGGCCTTTTTTTTGGGGGGGGGGGGTGCTAAGAGTGGTGATTTTTGTTGGGAGGGGAAGGGGGAAGAAGATTTGTGCTGGGAGGGAGGATTTCAGTAGGGGGGCGGATTTGTACTGGGAGGAAGGGAAATTTATGCTTAGGGGGTAGCTTACTAGTCTTTAAATGTGGTGGCTGCATTCCAATTCTTTTTTAGAAGGCTTTTTCCTTTATTTTCTTCTAGTGATCTAGCCAGTAACTTACTTCCTGTTATAGGGTGGCTCCACTCTATGGAGGAGCAATTGAAACAACCTTGGACAGCATCATTGTGAAACTGCTGAGAGGATAGTGTTAGATATACCAGCAAAACGTAGATGGACTTGACTAACGAATTATAATCAAACTCTAGCTCACACAGTTAGAGAAACAGTTTTTTTCTGGGAGGGATAAAGATTTTACATAAATTAATAAAAGTTAACCATTTTAAGCACCCCTGTCAGTGTTACATGGTTTTCCTCAACCCTCTAACTGCCCTTTTTGCTGCACAGCTTGGTCTGATAAAGGAAGCTGAAAAATAACTGGCTTAATGGCTGGACCACTGGGTGAAAATAAAGGAAACAAAGCCTAAAAAAGAAAACGAATGCAGCCACCACATTTAGAGATCAATATAATACCATTTTGCTTTTGGGTTCAGATGTTATTGTTTTAAGTTATGCTCATTCAATACATAAGGCTTAAGTACCCCTAATTAGAGATCTCAATTTTTCTATAACTATCATAAAGACAGGGTTAGAGTTGCTCTATTTCAAGAGACGCATTTTTGACCTGGTCACACAGCTATTCTTAATAAAAGGTATTTTTCTACATGGTTTCATGGTATGTTCACACAATCCTGTCCTGAGGAGTATCTATTGCCCTTCATAAATCTTTATTTTATTGGATACTTTAAACTAAGACTGACTTGAATGGAAGATTAATGTTTATAAAAAGCTGAATTTCAGGTATGGATTTTTTTGCACTGTTACATTGGTCCATCTTGGATCAATGTATGTATGCATGAAAAAAAGCAAATGCAGCGCTCAGAGCAGTGTAACCACAATGCAGGTTGAGAAGGAAATACACTAACGGGTGCTCTGGCTCTGATGTCCTCTCCAACATCAAACAATAATCAGTAATCTAGAAGCTAGAGTCGGCTAATCCAAAAGTCCTTGTAATAACTGTTATTGATACATGAGTGAGTAAAAGATATGAGGGCTTACGCATTTCGGCAAGAAAGCCTTGGCAAGATGCCACTCTGGATCCTTATATGGCTAAAAGTGCCATTTCTCATTCTTAAATCAACCAGTTTGAGTGTTTCTTAACCCAACATCACTTTGCAGATATTTGGTGGATCTCCCACAATACATACCAAATGTATAGGTTTTATTCTCCAGCTTGTACAATAGGGTTGACTTTTTTCCTACTAGCCAATATGCTCTAGCACTCCTGGCACTCCAACCTACATCTACTACTGTATAGCTAACATTTACTGGTCTGATCATGTCCCTATCAGTGTAACACTTTCCTCTCCAGAGCTGCAGCAGCAAACGTGGATGGAACTGGAAACAAAATAGCAAAAAAACACTTATATCTAAGGGATTGCACCCCCCCCCCCCCCACCCCAACCCCTAGCTTTTTTTATGAGTCCAGTGATAAACCTTGTGAATTACCTGCTAGAGCCCTTCATTCTAAAAAAAAAAATAGCAGTGTGGCCATCCCTGTGCTATAAGATTTGAATGGCTCCTATGATCTGACCAAAATTGCTAACCAATCTCATGCCTTCTAGAATATGCTATTCAATATACCTGGGTGCTGTAAAGATATGGATTCTGCACTACTCTAGTTGAAAATTAAGACTTGCATACAAGAAAGTGTTTTCCCTACCATAGTATTTAGTAAAAAATACTAAAACAACCATTTCAGAAGAAATAAGTGCCACTCTCTATTGCTTCTGTACAGATGGCCAAAGTCCAGGCTCATATACTGGTCATTCCGAAACCTGGTAAAGATGCCTTTCCTGAAAATATCTATAACCAATATTGATATTTTCCTCTATACAAAACTTATTGCTAACAGGATTGAGACTTTGATCCCTAATGTTATTCACCCAGATCAAATGGGTATCACATCTGTTCAGGAAGCCTGCAATACAATTTTTAAACCTAATATTGATTTTAGCTCTCATCATTTAGATTTGCTTAGTGCAATCTCATCTCAGCCTGCCTTATCTCAGTAGATGCCAAAAATAGTTTTTAAAGGGTGGACTTGGGGTTCACGCAAGAGATCCTATCCCAGATTGGTTTAGGTCCCAACCTTCATCAAAAAATCATGGCAATCAAACATAACCCATAACATGATTTTATCTGACCTCGGTTAGATCCATAATATGGTACCCAGCAGGGATATCCATCATCCCTGCTGCTCTATAATCTTACTATGGAGAACTTAGCTATTACATTATGTAACAATCCAGGTGTCTATGGAATCAAGGTTGCGGGCTATCCTTATAAGCTGTCATTATATGCCAATGACCTTCTTTTATATGTTATTCCCTGACATACTTCTCTTCCATCCATCATGAAGGAGTTAGATAGGTATGGCGGCTCTTTTAGTAACTTCAAAAATAATTATGATAAAATGAAAGCCTTGACTATATTCCTATCCCTTTATGATCTCTCCCTAGTACAGTCTAATTTCTAATTTCACTGGCAGAAATCAGCTGTCAAATGCTTGGGTAACTATATTCCCAAGAACGTGCATGTCCTAGCATCATAAAATTATACACTCAAGGTCTGGTTTATCTACACATATCTACAATAATTCAACAAACTGTGCGTCTTGTGGTTGGGGTGTATTAATATAAGTAAGATAGATATACTGCCAAAACTTCTGTATGTTTTCCAAACCATCCCCATTTTGCCACTGCCCCAGACATTCTCTCTCTAGTTACCCATCTTTTAAGGGTCTAGAATACATACACATACCCTCCTTCTTCCTAGAGAAGAAAAGAAAAAGGGTTTCTTTACCAGATCTTCCTTTCTAATTCCAAACTGCCTCCCTCATCAAAATCATTGACGGGCTCTACAACAGAAATACAAAACTCTGGGCCAAATTGGAGGAAGATCTTACAATTCCAAACCTAGTTTTCATTGTGGGGATAACCATAGCTTCTTGCCTGAACAAACATACCCTACCACTTTTGGTTTACTCTACTTTACACATTTAGGACAGGTATATATATATATATTTAGCCAAGAGCTTCCTTTCTTCTTACCCGAACCCTCTGAGTGCCTTGTTTGGGAATTCTGCATTTCCACAAGTTATGCATCAATCCCACTTTCTAACTTGGCATAGAATGGACAATACCACAACTGCCCAAATGTTGACCTTTTTTTTTACCATTGCTTCCATCACACCACAAACACCATGCAGTCTGGCTGGTAAAGTCCCAATTATCCTATTATCTCGACTCGTTTACTCCATGGAACTCACTTACTAGATACAGCTTTCAACCACTACAGACCTGATCGCATAAACCTGATCACCCAGACTCCATTGTATACAGACCACTGTTCACTGAAAACCACCCACACATTGCCCATCTGTTCTTCATAAAAGAGACTCTTCCCTTCCCAATACCTGATGGCGCTGGTATTATTCCTAATACTCCCCATGGACTTTGTTGTCCATGATACCAGGATCCTATAAACAAATTAAAAATAGACTACGTCATTTTTTTGCTGTGGTTTGTACCATTATTGCTTCACATTGGCAGAGCTCCACTTCTCTTAAGTTAGCAGAATGGATTAATCCTATTGGATTCATGTTCAACAGTGGTGGGGACCCCCCCCCCACTCCTTGTAGATTGCTGCTCCATCCCACATTCAGGTGGTTGACCAGTATTTAAAAAGCATACAGTACATGTAATTTTTGGATATCTCATAGGTGTGCTCTGCTGGGCTTCTGGGGTGTCCCTGCCCCTTTAAGGAGGAATGGGCTCCTTCCAGGCACAGCCACTGTTAGGGTTTCCATTGCTATATATCATCCAACATTAAAACTCTCAAATACTATCACTAGGACTGAACTATACAGTGTGGCATATACATATATATTCAACTTTTATGCAGCTAAAACCTCTGCTTTTAAAAAAAATTTTTAGATAGTGTTATTTTTTTTTGTGGCTAGCTGGTAAGTGTGCTGGGAAATACATTTTGTTTTATTTGCTGTATACAAAGTCCTTCCATGTGCACCTTGTTCTAAAAGCTGGTTATAAATTGGGACAGTTGCCATTTTTGTTTATATCATAGGTGAACCCTATTATGTCCCCCCTGTACATCTTGTTATCTCTTGAACATCTATATGTATACATATATTTTCTTTCTTTTTAGTGTTGACATGATGCTCTTTGGAACAGAAGTAATATGGACGCACTAATGTTTGTTCTTATACAGCCAAGTATGCAATTTGAATTTACACAATTTGCATTTTCTGTATTCTGTGATATTTCTTTGCCTAACCTAATAAAACGAGATTAAAGAGTAACTCCACTTTTGTTGAGAAAAAATATTCTCCTCTGGGTGATCTATGTACATTGCTGGGATTTTAACAAAAATGTTTGCAGATTCCTACCTTTTCTTATTCTGAAGAAATATTTATTTGTCTGTGTACTTGTGCAAAGTCAGTGTGAATGGGAGTAACTTTATCATTATAACTCAGCTGTTGCACTTGCAGGGTTATAATGAAGAAAGTGACAGGGTCTGAATCCCTTCAGATGTGATTTCCCTTTGGGAGTATCTCACCAAAAATGACATTTTTGTTGCAGGGGATGCCAAAAAATCTGATTTGTATCTTAGTGCAGACTTCTGGAAAAATCAGCCAATCACGCGAGCAGGAAATTACATTTCGGGGGGGGGGGGTATTCTGTTCACAATCTGTGTATAGAATGCCCCTAGGTTGCCATATTGCATTGCATTTTACTACAGAAACTGACAGCTCTGCAGACAGAAATGGAAAGATTTTTTTAAATATTTTTGCAGACCACTTCATAGAGGTTACGTATTTTTGATGTTTTAATCCTCATGTAGATCGTAGGCGGACCCGATAAGCTATTCTTGCCACGGCTTTCTTCCTTTATAATGGTTTATACTATGCAACTATTCATCACACGTTTGATCACCCTATTTGTATGTGATTATATGGGACCTCATAGATCAGGGGTGTCAAACTCAACTTCATCGTGGGCCGCATCAGCACCACGATTGTCCTCAAAAGGGCCGGTTGTATCTGTAAGATTAGATGTCAAGCGCATCCCCTCCCCTTATAATAGATGTCAAGAGCCACCCCACCATCAGAAGTTGAGTCCCCTACTCTCCCTAACATCACAGTGCACCCCCCTTCCTTATGCTGCTGCTGGGAAGAAGCTGGTTGCATTGCTTGAAAGCAGAAAGTAGGGGTCTGGAGGAGGACCAGAGAAGGGCTGGAGCTCTCCTGCAGCTGCAGGAGAGGTGTGAGGGCCACATGAAATGGCCTGGAGGGCTGGATTCGGCCCACGGGCCTTGTGTTTGACACCTGTGTCATAGATGGTTCATCCCATTTGTTATGGTCCTTTCGTGTTCCCCCCCCCCTTTTTTTATGTATCTACTTTGTTGTGTGTACAGAGCTTTGCGAGGATTGTTCGCTGCTCTGCTTTGGGTTGTTTCTCCTTTATTTTCAGAAAATGAATAATAAAAGCAATTGAAACAGATCATTTTTATAATATTCATTTACAATATGACTTGCGTAACAATTTTGTATGCTATATTTTTTTTTGTTCGCTATTTTTTTCTCCACCAAAAGTGGAGTTACCCTTGGTAATATATATTGTTGTGAGTATAATGTGATATATAAGGAAATTCCAGGATAAGTGTGATGCCTTTGTAATGGCTGAGGAATAGAGAGGTCTCACCACCAAAGACTCCTAAAAATATGTCAGCTGGGGGTTAAAGTTCATGTCAAGTTAAAAAATTACCCTTGCAGTGCCCACACAGTCAGAGTTAATTACACACACACACATCAGGAGATCGGGGGAATGTGTGCCGCACAGGGTGATTAGGGTGTGTCCAGGCACGCCTATGTATGCAGTAAAGCATGCTTGTTATACTCACTGTGAATCCTAAGGGGTTAATCCTGTGCATTGTGTAAAAAGGCCTGTCCTCTCTGATCCTCCCGTTCTTCCAGAGTCCCCAAACCATCTCCGGATAGTACAGAGGCTAGAGGACAGGCTGCACATGCTCAGTTTGGTGTGTATTGCTAGGGAGTTTTTTCTTTCTTGAGAGAGTGCATGTGATCAGCACAGGGCCAATCAGCACTGTCCAGCCAGAGGGTCAGGGGTCCTGCAATTTTGTAAAAGGCGCTGGGACTTTTTTACACGTACCACGGTGGATTTGTGCATTCATAGACTTCAAAAATGCAATAAAAACACATGTATGTGTGTTTTTGGTAGGGTTTTATGTTTAACAACTAGTCAGTCTCCTCCTCCTACAAAAAAAAAAAGCATAAAGCATTAAAACACATCAAAAACACATAAAAATGTCTACATTCCTGTCCTATAAGCAACCATAAAAGCTAGACTACTAGGAGACATAAACGACACAAATAAATAATTACATGTATGGTTTATGTACCTAGTGTAATTATCTGAATTTGACTTAAAGTGTTACTAAACCCAGAAGAAACAGAACATGGAAATACAATAGTTTTAGTAACTATAAACTGCTAAATACCTTTTCTCATCAGCAGTATATAGCAGTCTTGTGACTACTATCAGTGTCTGGTTAAGCTTGTAGGAAGAGATTTCATTCTACTCTGACTGTCCTAAGAGGATGCAGGACCCCTGACCCTCTGTCTGGGCAGTGCTGATTGGCACTGTGATGATCACATGCACTCTCCCAAGAAAGGAAAAAAAAAATTCTAGCAATACACACCAAACTGAGCATGTGCAGCCTGACTCCTAGTCATTGCTCTATCAGGAGATATATTGGGGACTCTGGAAGAAGGGGAGGATCAGAGAAGACAGGATCAAACATCCATTTTACACATTGCGGAGGATTAACCCCTTAGGTTCCACAGTGAGTATAACAAGCATGCTTTACTGCATATACACACTAATTTTTACTGTTGTGGGTTTAGTAACACTTTAAGCCAGCCATAGATGAGACATAAGATATGGGCAGGCTGGTTATGCTGAAGCTGTTCCATCGACCTCTTACAATCACCTATACAGGAGCACTCAGACTGGAAGAGGGAGGGGCGGGAATGGCAAGGCATGCAAATGTGCTGACAAGGAATATGTTGATAGCTGTACAAAGCTGAGGGAACCCACCTCATCAGTCAACTGCTACTCTTTTAGTGTTCAATCAATTGGTTTGGGAAGGGAGGGGAGCAGGAGAGAAGACACCACTGCAATCCTTATCTGTAAGGGGTGTCATCTATCTGACTGCTGTGGGGTAGGACTGTGTAAATCTAATGCCCCGTACACGCGGTCGGACTTTGTTCGGACATTCCGACAACAAAATCCTAGGATTTTTTCCGACGGATGTTGGCTCAAACTTGTCTTGCATACACACGGTCACACAAAGTTGTCGGAAAATCCGATCGTTCTAAACACGGTGACGTAAAACAAGTACGTCGGGACTATAAACGGGGCAGTGGCCAATAGCTTTCATCTCTTTATTTATTCTGAGCATGCGTGGCACTTTGTGCGTCGGATTTGTGTACACACAATCGGAATTTCCGACAACGGATTTTGTTGTCGGAAAATTTTATATCCTGCTCTCAAACTTTGTGTGTCGGAAAATCTGATGGAAAATGTGTGATGGAGCCTACACACGGTCGGAATTTCCGACAACAAGGTCCTATCACACATTTTCCGTCGGAAAATCTGACCATGTGTATGGGGCATAAGAATTGAAATACAACAGCTCTCATATCTGTATGTCACGTGTAGTTGTTTGTCTGGAGTTCAGCTTTAAGTGAAGATTATTCCCAGTACCTTATAGTGTGTCTAAAGTGCAGACACAGGTAGGCCAGCCATTCATATTGGGTATGTACAGTATATATCAATATACAGTTTGCTTGATGTTTTCTTTACCATAAACCCCATAGGATGGAGGCCCTCCTATCTCTATCCCCTGTCCATGTTGGAACATGTTCCTGTAATGCTCTACTGGATGTTAGGATCATAGCAATGCAATAAAGACTGATAGTCTTAGTGAGAGAAAAGTTGTGCTTTGTCCTTCCACACATTGCACAACAAGCAGGCACATGAAAAAGAGTCAAACATTGTTCTGGAAACCATTGCGACTGAATGTACAGGACAGAATTAGGCTTCTTGCATATGGTGCCTGACTCTGTGCAATGTAAATTCCAGTATAGCTCTCCTGCCCAGGTATTGTGTACAGCCGCCCACAGATAATACCACTCAGATGGTACTTTTTATTTTTTTTTGCATACTTCCCAACCTTCTTTATTTATTTGAGACGCTCCCAGTGGCAATTCCGATTTCACATCTAAAGGCTCTCCAACGGAAGTGCCTACGCTTTGTATGGAATAATTACTCCCATCGCATCGCAAGTTCAGTGGTCCTTGCTCTAAGAACTAAGAGGGGTCTGGCCGCTCAAGACATCATTAAATATTATTATGCTTCTCATTTGCGGGTACTGACATCTTGGACATTTAGGAAGGCCCCAAATAGATGGGCCGAAATTGAAATGGGGATTACCTCCCTGTTTCATTCATGCTACATGTTGTGGCCTTCCTCCAGCAAACATATGCCACAATTGAGATCCATATGCCTAGGCCCAATGTTATTCACGTTATCCATATGAAAGAGATGCTCGGAATGGTTTTCCCTCTCCTCCCTCTGTCCTCCTTTTTCCGACAAGCTCTTTAACCCAGATATTCCCGATAGTTTATCCTATGAGCGGATGCTACCTTGGACTCAGGCAGGGGTTTTCCAGCTTTGGCACCTTGTGAATCCAGTGACACGTAGATTTATGTCTTTTTCAGATCTCTAAGCGAAACACCAGGTCCCTAAGACACTTTTGTAATCCTACTTGCAATTTAAACACTACTTCTCTATAAAATCTCCCTCACTGTCTCTGGAGAAACCCACTACTTTTGAAGTCCTTTGTGCCAATGGTCCTTATGAACCTCAACTAATTTAGTCTATATACAAAATACTACACAACGCTCTCCCTCTGAGTCCACCCACACATATATGAAAAAATGGTCCCATATTTTACAGCAACCTATCTCTTTAGAGGATTGGGGAAAAATATGGGAATCCACATCTAGAACCTCACGTTGTGTTGTGCAGAAAGAAACAGCATTTGAGATTCTTCTTTTCTGGTATATAACTCCTGACATCTTCCATGCTCGAAACTCAGAAGCCTCAAGTCTATGCTGGAGATGCTAAGTGTCCACAGGCACCCACTTTCATATATTCTGGCAATACCTCTATAAGGTATCCCTAAAGCCTCAGGGAGACTTATGTCCTTTATTTTATTGGCTGCAAAGCGGGTCATACCTAGATGCTGGTTGTCCACATCTCCCCCTACCTTCCCACAATTTTTAGCTACAGTGACAGATATACGAAGGATGGAACACCTGACTGCATTCATTACCTAGGTTCTTTAAGATCTGGAAGGCATGGAATGAATATGAGTTCTCTTCGGAACCGATCCATTTGGTGCCTTAATAAAGAGTGCAGTATACCACTCACACTATGATTTGGTAACGATTGTGACTGTCTCCCCTTTCCCCCTGGGAGCTATTTTTGTTTTTCCAATGTTTTCCCTTTTTGAAGGTCATACTTTCTTTGAAGTTTTAATTCTGTTGTACTGTATGGTATGGTGTAGTATATATGTGTGACTGAAACAAAGATAGAAAGTTGATTTGTTAGACTACACCATGCATTTGAGCGTTCACATTCCTGTGTGCATGTGATACTCCCTTTATGTTAAAATGTCCTACTTTTTTCTTACTATATTGTCTGTTCTATAAAATGTCATAAATAAACAATAAAAAAAAATAATAAAGTTCTAGCAAACAGACTAAAGAAAGTCATATGGACCCTAGTATATCTGGACCAAACAGGACTTATTCCCACTGGTGTGTCTACAGTAACTAATTTACGTTGACTTTTCGATAAAGTGGTTGTAAACCCTTACATACTGTATACCCATCGAAGTAAACAGCCTCAGATAATACACAGAGATTAAACAAATCATGGTTCAATTGTTATATTCCACACCTAAATCTTGCATTCAGATTAAAGATAAACAAAGAACAAAGATGTATGATGCCCTTTTGGGAAGTCATCTAGAAGCCTTTGCCACCCCTAGTACAAAAGGATGGGAAAAGGACCCTGGACCACTGCCGGAAGAGTCTTGGCAGCATATCCTGGAACAGGTTGAAATTATAGCTTTATCTCCCAGAGACTTTACCAGCTTTTCATAATCTCTAGAACATATTATACTGCACTAAAATTATTTAAATGGGGTCGGAGGGAAAGGCCTATTTGCATGAGATGTCAAGGGGACCTGGCAGATTTTATACACATGGTTTGGGGGTGCCCAAAATTATTTAGGTACTGGCAGTCTTCTATAGATACTATCGATGGATCTAACGCAGGTTGTTCTCAACCCCCTAAGTGCGTATCCTAGGGAATGTAAATGAGGAATTGTATCCTAATAAGATAAGGGTGCCAAAATCCAGGCTTCTGTTTAATACTCGAAAAATAGTTGAAGTGAGCATCTCTATATCCACCTACATTACAGGACTGGCGAGCTCATGTCAATATGACCCTTCTTCAAGGAGCATTTGATATTCCAGCACAGGCATACTCTAGATAAATGTAATAAGCTATGTGAACCTTGGCTCTCTGCCCCTGGTTGGGCACCTACTTCTTTGACGATGCAAAATATGATGAGGTGTTAAAGTCTCCTTGACCACTATTAACCATGTTGATGAGTAGTAGCAAGAATGACTAAGTTGCAATGAATGTCTTATGGCCTAGGACACTATGGTACAAAAAGATAAGTGAAAGATAGGTGCTTTTTTTTTTTAATAGGGGTTCATATGTGAATAGAGCTGAAATATAACATATAATTGTGTATGTTTTGTTTGTTTAAACAATTAAAAATTAAAGATATAGAAAAAAATAATGGGGAAGCAATAAAACAAAACATAAAAGAGAAAATACAGTATATAAAAGGCACGGTACATTCCATATAGAGGAAGCTTGTGTGGAGATATACAGTGCCTTGCAAAAGTATTCACCCCCCTTGGCATTTTTCGTGTTTTGTTGCCTCACAACCTGAAATTAACATGGATTGTTTGAGGATTTGCATTTAATTTACAGAACATGCCCACAACTTTGCAGATGTTTTTTTTTTTTTTTTTTTATTGTGAAGCAAACAACAAATAGGACAAAATAACAGAAAAAGTCCATTTGCATAACTATTCACCCCCTCTAAAGTCAATACTTTGTAGAGCCACCTTTTGCGGCTATCAGAGCTCCAAGTCGCTTTGGATAAGTTTCTATGAGCTTGCCACATCTTAGCACTGGGATTTTTGCCTATTCCTCCTTGCAAAACTGCTCTAGCTCCTTCAAGTTGGATGGTTTGCAATTGTGAACAGCAATCTTTAAGTCTGACCACAGATTTTCTATTGGATTGAGGTCTGGACTTTGACTAGGCCATTCCAACACATTTACATGTTTCCCCTTAAACCACTCAAGTGTTGCTTTAGCAGTGTGTTTGGGGTCATTGTCCTGCTGGAAGGTGAACCTCTGTCCTAGCCTCAAATCACACACAGAGTGGTACAGGTTTTGCTCAAGAATATCCCTGTATTTAGCACCATCCATCTTTCCCTCAACTTTGACCAGTTTCCCAGCCCCAACTTCTGAAAAACATCCCCACAGCATGATGCTGCCACCACCATGTTTCACTGTGGGGATGGTGTTCTTTGGGTGATGTGATGTGTTGAGTTTGCGCCAGACATAGCTTTTTCTTTAATGGCCAAAAAGTTCAATCTTAGTCTCATCAGACCAGAGCACCTTCCTCCATACATTTTGGGAGTCTCCCACATGCCTTTTTGCAAACTCAAAACATGCCATATTGTTTTTTGCTGAAAGTAATGGCTTTCTTCTGGCCACTCTGCCATAAAGCCCAACTCTATGGCGTACAGCTTATTGTTGTCCTATGTACAGATACTCCAGTCTCTGCTGTGGAACTCTGCTGCTCCTCCAGGGTTACCTTAGGTCTCTGTGCTGCCTCTCTGATTAATGCCCTCCTTGCCCAGTCCGTGAGTTTTGGTGTGGGGCCGTCTCTTGGCAGGTTTGCTGTTGTGCCATGTTCTTTCCATTTGGTTATGATAGATTTGATGGTGCTCCTAGGGATCATCAAAGATTTGGATATTTTTTTATAACCTAACCCTAAATTGTACTTAACAACATTGTCCCTTACTTGTTTGGAGAGTTCCTTGGTCTTCATGGCAGTGTTTGGTTAGTGGTGCCTCTTGCTTAGGTGTTGAAGCCTCTGGGGCCTTTCAAAAAAGGTGTGTATATGTAATGACAGATCATGTGACACTTATGCCGCGTACACACGGTCGGACTTTACGGCGGACTTTGCCCGGCGGATTTTTCGACGTACTTTCCGACGGACTTTGTGAATGAACGGACTTGCCTACACACAATCCACCAAAGTCCGTCGAATTCGTACGTGATGACGTACGACCGGACTAAAACAAGGAAGTTCATAGCCAGTAGCCAATAGCTGCCCTAGCGTGCCTTTTTGTCCGTCGAACTAGCATACAGACGAGCGGACTTTTCGACCGGACTCGATTTCAACGGATAAATTTTAAACAAGTTTAAAATCTAAGTCCGTCCAACTTTTGAGAAAACAAAGTCCGCTGGAGCCCACACACATCGAATTGTCCGACGAAATCCAGTCCGCCGGGCAAAGTCCGCCGTAAAGTCCGCTCGTGTGTACGCGGCATTAGATTGCACACAGGTGGACATTATTTCACTAAATATGTGACTTCTGAAGGTAACTGGTTGCACTACAGCTTTTTATGGGCTTCATAAGAAAGGGGGTAAATACATAAGCACATGCCAATTATCAGTTTTTTATTTCTGAAAAAAAGTTGTTTGTATATATTTTTCTAATTTTACTTCACCAACTTAGACTATTGTGTTCTGATCCATCACATATAATTCAGATTAAAACAACATTGAGCTAAAGGCTGTAATGTAACAAAATAGGTATAAAGCCAAGAGGGTGAATACTTTTGCAAGGCACTGTAGTCTTCCATTGCTGACCTCCTTCTAAAAATTCTTGTTGCCTGTTTGTCTCTGCCTTTTGAGTCATGGCACAATATGAAGACAGAATTCTTGATCAACATCCTTGTCAGGTAACTGGCTCAAAAAGCATTGAAGTCAGAGGATCAGTATGACAGCCAGAGAACTTTTCAGATACAGGTCAGCAATGGTACCCTTGGTAGGTCTTTTTTTATTTTTTTATTCTACGTACTTTGATTAATTTTTTGTGAAAATGCATTTAACAATGATAATGGCAGAAACATTTGGTCAATGAAACAATTGAGAATGACAATGTACATGATAATGTACATGTTAATATAGTTTGAAAATAAATGAATAGTGCTGGGTCTAGAAATGAGTTGTATTAAAGTTTTACTAAACCCAGGACTCTGCATTCACTATATCTGGTCTCCCACAGTACACAGAACATGGAAATGCAATAGTTTTAGTAAACATAAACTGCTAAATATCTTTCTCATCAGCATCATATAGCAGTCTTGTGACTTCTATCAGTTTCTGGATAAAGCTTGTAGGAGGAGTTTTCATTCTGCACTGACTGTCCTATAAGACCGCAGGACCTCTGACCCTCTGTCTGGACAGCGCTGATTGGCCCTGTGCTGAAAACTCTCTTGTAATACACAACAAACTGAGCATGTGCAGAGTGCCCCCTAGCATCTGTTGTATCAAAAGATATTTTGGGGGACTTTGGAAGAAGGGGAGGAACAGAGAAGGCAGGATCAAACATCCTTTTTTACACAATGCAGAGGATTAACCCCTTAAGTTCCACAGTGAGTATAATAAGCATGCTTTACTGCATATACAGACTGATTTTACTGTTGAGGGTTTAGTGACACTTTAACCAGTTGCCGCCTGCCATATAGCAAAATGACGTGGTCAGGATAACAAGACGCTGCGTGCCCCCGGGGGCGCACATTGCGGCGATCATTGTTGCGGCGTGTCAGTCTGACACACCGCAACTCCGATCTAGGTAAAGAGTCTCTGACGGAGGCTCTTTACCACGTGATCAGCCGTGTCCAATCACAGCTGATCATGATGTAAACAGGAACAGCCGTTTATCAGCTTTTCCTCACTCACGTCTGACAGACGCGAGTAGGGGAGAGCCGATCGGCTGCCCACCCAGGACCACCAGGGATGCCACCAGGACCACCAGGGATGGCCACCACTGATGACCACCAGGTAAGGCATTCCCTGGTTGCCATGGGTGGCAATGTGTGCCCACACATGATGCCAATCAGTGCCCACCAGTAATACCTGCCAGTGCCTCCTAATCAGTGATGCCAATCAGTGCCATCTATCAATGTCAATCAGTGCCACTCATCAGTGTTCATCAGTGCCACCTATCAGTGCCCATCCATGTCCATCAGTGCCCATCAGTGCCGCCTATTAGTGCCCATCAGTGCCACCCATAAGTACCCATCAGTGCCGCCTTTTAGTGCCCATCTCTGCCGCCTATGAATGCCCATCTGTGCCACCTATGAGTGCCCATCTGTGCCGCCTATGAGTGCCCATCAGTGCTGCATATCAGTGCCACCTATCAGTGCCGCCTATGAGTACCCATCAGTGTCACATATCAGTGCCTATCATCAGTGCCCATCAGTGCCACCTCATGCGTGCTCATCAGTGCCACCTTATCAGTGCCCGGCAGTGCAGCCTCATCAGTGAAGGAGAAAACTTACTTATTTACAAAATTTTATAACAGAAACGAAGAAAAACTTGTTTTTTTTCAAAATTTTCGGTCTTTTTTTATTTGTTTATCAAAAAATAAAAACTGCAGAGGTGATCAAATACCACCAAAGGAAAGCTCTATTTGTGGGAAGAAAATTATAAAAATTTTGTTTGGGTACAGCGTAGCATGACCGCTCAATTGTCATTTAAACAGCGATAGCGCTGAAATCTGAAAATTGGCTTGGGCAGGAAGGGGGTAAAATGCCCAGTATTGAAGTGGTTAAGTACCATGAAGGATGGCGGTCGGTCAACCAATTAGCAGATAGAGATGGAAGGAGGGGTGGCCTTGATTACTGGGTTTTAAAGCTTATTAGGGTTAACTGGAGGATAAACCGGTCTTTTTTAAGAGCTTTTCTTTTTTTTGATCCATATTTCAAAAAATATAATTTCAGCACTTACACAACCATACCTCCCAACATTTTGAGATGGGAATGAGGGACACCTACTAACAAATGTATGTAAGCAAAGGACACGCCCCCAGGCACACCCCCTTAAAGGAGAATTAACCCAAAAAAAAGGTTAATTAAATTCACAAGTGCTTTTTTTATCACTACTATTCCTTTACATTGGCTTTAAAAAATGTACAATTGCAGCTATTTAGAAATTGGATGAAAGGTTTAGCACTGGGAAACACTTTTTGAAAGATAAAAAGTGCATTTTATATACAACTATATAGATCAGACCAAAATGAGGGACAAATGAGGAGGAATGAAGGACAGAGGGACATTGCTCCAAATCAGGGACAGTCCCTCCAAATCAGGGACGGTTGGGAGGTATGCACAACATCTCTGGCACACATAAGGAAATCACTCAGTGTGAGCTTCATAGGAATTATACAATGCAAATTGTTAACCTGTGCAGAGATATTTTGGTCTTTGTGAAGCCTGTGATGTTGAATTTGTTATTACAGGACATGTACTAACAGGTTCCATCTCTTGTACTTTTCGTGACACATTGCACAATCAGTTTACATAAAGTCCCAGTGTGAGCTGCGGACTTCATAGGTGAATGCGAGGCATCAAAAGCATTTATGTAATTTTTTTATGTATGGTGGAGAAACAGTGCCTAGAATATCATCATTCCACCAGGTTCATTTAAAGGCAGAAAAAAAGAAAACTAATGCAAACACCACATTTAACCGCTTCTGGATCGCCCCACGTACATTTACTGCGGCCGGGCGGCCCGGGTGCACAAAATAATGTACCTGTATGTGATTTCGTGCACGCGGTTTAGGTGGCACGCGCCGCTCCCGCTATGGTCGGGCACCACGGGAGACAATCAGCGGGTCCGGCGGTCGGGATGGCCGTCGCGACCTGCCGATCGTTCATAGGAGAGACGGAGCAGCGGTGTGCCGATGCAAACAAAGCTGATCTGTCAGGGAGGAAAAGAGAGAGATTGTGTTTCAGCTAAACTGAATCACAATCTCTCTTTTCCTCCAGTGAATCCACTCCCCCCATAGTTAGAAACACCTCCCAGGGAACACATTTAACCCCTTCCCTGTCACTGTCATTTATACTGGGATCAGTGCATTTTTTTAGCACTGATCACTGTATTGGTGTCACTAGTCCCCCCTGGGTCCGATTTGTCTGCCGCAATTCCGTTAAAAATTGCAGATCACCACCGCTACCAGTAAAAACAATAAAAAAAGAAAAAAGAAAAGTCCCTAGATCTATCCCCTCTATGGATTCTATAACTTTTGCGCAAACCAATCAATATACACTTATTGGGATTTTTTACCGAAAATATGTAGCAGAATACATATTGGCCTAAATTAATGAAGAAATTTGTTTTTTTTAATTTCTTTTTTTGGCTATGTATTATAGCAGAAAGTAAAAAATATTGTTTTTTTTTCAAAATTGTCGCTTTTTTTTTTGTTTATAGCACAAAAGCGGCACAGGGCACATTCTCTTTCGTAGTATACACTATAGGATTATAGTATGGCAGGGCATTGCGGGAAACAGCGGATGTGGCAAAAAATGCTCTTGCTGACATCATCGCGCCCGCCCCCCAACCCCCCCCCCCAGTGCCCCATTGATGGTGAACCTGCCCCCAGACCACGACCTGCAGCTCCCAGATGGCAACAGATTTTTGTGTGACTATCTCAGTTACTTGGGGAGCCACAACCCAGTCAAAATAATGTGTCTGGGTTTCAGGCAGACTGAAACCCGGACAGATAATTCCAAACCCGGACTGTCCGGGTGAATCCCAGACAGGTGGCAACCCTAGCCAGGCTCGTGCAGTCTCTCAGTATAACTGTCTGCCTGTACCTACCATCTGGGCAGACAGTTACTGAAGAGCAGGAAGATCAGTGAACTATGAGAGCGCTAACCGGTGCCCAAGCAGTTCATTGAAAACTAAAAGTAGTTGAAGTTCATCAATTCATTGAACTCTGTGAATGACAGGGCTGTGAGGGGGTAACATCGGTAACATGGGTAACATGGGTGTAACATGTAACATGCACCCCAAAGGTGAACCTATCCTTTAACCACATGCCGACCAGCGCACGATGATATATGTCAGCACAATGGCACAGCTGGGCAAATGGGCGTACAGGTACATCCCCTTTAAATTGCAGCATTGTGGGTGCACGCGCAAGCCCGCCACATACTCCGTGACCATGCCCGCGGATCTCGCGGACTCGAAGTCCGCCGGGGGCCCGCGATCGTGTCACAGAGTGGAAGAACAGGGAGATGCCTATGTAAACAAGGCATTTTCCTGGTCTGCCTAGCAACATAACAGAGATCTACTGCTCCCTGTCATCGGGAGCAGTGATCGCTGTCATGTCAGTGGAAGCCCACCCCCCCCCCCACAGTTAGAATCACTCCCTAGGACAAACTGAACCCCTTGACCGCCCCCTAGTGTTTAACCCCTTCCCTGTCAGTGTCATTTACACAGTAATCAGTGCATTTTTATAGCACTGATCGCTGTATCAATGACAACGGTCCCAAAATAGTGTCAAAATTGTCCGATGTGTCCGCCATAATATCGCAGTCACAATAAAAATCGCAGATAACAAAAAAAATTAATAATAAAAAATGCCATTAATCTATCCCCTATTTTGTAGACACTATAACTTTGCACGAACCAATCAATATACGCTTATTGCGATTTTTTTTACCAAAAATATGTAGAAGAATACATATTGGCCTAAACTGAGAAAGAAATTTGTTTTTTTATATATTTTTGGGGGATATTTATTATAGCAAAAAATATTGCTTTTTTTTCAAAATTGTCGCTCTTTTTTGCTCATAGCGCAAAAAATAAAAAACGCAGAGGCGATGAAATACCACCAAAAGAAAGCTCTATTTGTGGGAAAAAAAGGACGTCCATTTTGTTTGGGTGCAACGTTGCACGACCGCGCAATTGTCAGTTAAAGTGGCACAGTGCTGAATTGCAAAAAGTGCTCTGGTCAGGAAGGGGGTAAATCCTTCCGGGGCTGAAGTGGTTAATACTGCTTTACCATCAGTATATGTCTATGAACCCTAAGGGCCCATTCACACCAGAAACTGCACATAACTGCGTTTTTGACTGCATTTTGCATTTGAAGCATGTTTGAAGCACGCTTCACACGCACTTTGCAGAGGTTTTCTGCTGCGTTTGCAGTGCACTTTTCAATACGTTTTTGGGCTTGGCTTGGCAAATTCAGCTGAACTCACACAATTTCATTCCAGCTGTCAGTGTGAACCTAGGCTAAGAAGAGGAAATGGGAAAACTATTAACTCAGTTACAGGTACAGGCGGGGAGAAAGGAGTGCGATACTTTTTGAGTGAAGTTTGATTGTAAACCCTCACCTTGTAAAACAACCCATTTTGTTTTAAATAGAAATGAAAGGCAAAGCATTTGTGTATAGATATATAAAAAAAAATTATAAATAAATGTTTCCCCTTTTTATAAGTGATCACATTCTCAATGTTCTCAGCTGCATAAGAGCTGGGGGAGGAGAAACAGCAGCACACTGATCTTCCCAGTGAAAGGCTGTGCAGCGGTGAGGCTTGTCAGGACAAGTCTTATCATTGGAGTAAAGCACACCGAGTTCCCAGCACAGCCATAAAACTGACCACACTGTGCTCTCATGCTTAGTGTGGTCAGTTTTTAATAGGAAAGCAGAGGGACTGGCAAGAACACCAGGGATTTCACACAAAGGAAGCAAAACAAAGAGAACAGGATACTTTCTCGTAAAAGTACATGGTACAGAAAGAACATATCAGGAATATGAAATGTCGTGTTTACATACTCTTTAACCTCTTGCGGACCGCCCCATGTACATTTACTGTGGCAGGTACGTGATTTGACACTTGCGGGTCTGGGGTGTGCTCAAGTGCCATTGGTGACCCGCTTCCACTGTGATTGAACACAGCAGGAGCCAATCAACAGGTCCAGCGGACTTGATGTACACTGGGACCCACAAGTCATTCAGAACACAGGCAAAATGGCAGTCTGCCTATGTAAACAAGGCAGACCGCCGTTCTGTCAGAGGGGAAGGTACTGATCCTGTGTTTCTGCTAAGCAGGAACACGGATCTTTGCCTTCCCCTAGTCAAAGCATCCCCCACAGTTAGTAAGCACAACTTAGGCATACATTTAACCCTTTGATCGTCCCTAATGTTAACCCCTTCTCAGCCAGTGTCATTAGTACAGCCACAGTGCATATTTCAAAAGTGTCAGTTAGGTGTCTGACTTGTCCGCTGCAATATCACAGTCCTACTATAAGTCGCCGATCGCCGCCATTACTAGTAAAAGAAAAAAAAATATCCCATAGTTTGTAGACACTATAAGTTTTGTTCAAACCAAGCAATATACACTTATTGGGATTTTTTTTTACCAAAAATACGTAGCAGAATACATATTGGCCTAAATTGGAGGAAGACATTTGATTTCTTACATTTTTTATTGGATATGTTTTATAGCAGAAAGTAAAAAGGTCTTTTTTTTTTTTTTTTTTAATTTGAATTGTCGGTGTTTTTTGTTTATAGCGCCAAAAATTTAAAATGCAGAGGCGATCACCACCGAAATAAAGCTCTATTTGTGGGAAAAAAGGAGAAACATTTTATTTGGGTACAGCGTAGCACGACCGCGCAACCGTCAGTTAAAGTAATGCAGTGCCGTATGGCAAAAAAAGGCCTGGTCATAAAGGGGGGGGGGTAAACCTTCCAGAGCTGAAATGGTTAAGTTGATAAAATCCTTGCATGTATAAATTCTTCTTTCCTTTCTGATAACTTTGTGACTTTCATATCTGAGGTTTTGATTTCGCAATCCATTCATTCACTCTGCTGACGCTCATAAGGACAGCAATTAGCGTTAAGATGCTTTCTCACATCTAAAATAATATATCTATTGTGCGGAAACCTCAGAACATTTCTCATGTTTAAGTATCTGAAAAAAAACAACACCATCATTAGGGAATTTCGAGTTATAATCTTATTATTGTATTATTCAGTGTTAGTTCAGCTCCATCAGACAGGGAAGATGATTAGACCTGTCACAAGCTGCATGTACAGCCTAAAATACATTAACAGAGTGTCAGGCGCAGGACCTCGGGGATCAGAACACCTTCAGAAGAATCTTTTCTATTCTAACCTGTAACAAGGACTGAGCATTTTATACTAAATCATATTCAAGTCTTCAGCTGGAGAATACCGAGGAGGAAAACATTTATCCCACTTCTGCTGTGATTTCATAATGGCATCTTCATGGGGTGAGTTGATAATAAAATAGGGATTATGACAGCACAATGGGGATGCTTGTCATCTATTAATAAGACTTGACTTCTATGAGCCAGCCTGTCTTCCACTGACAGCTAGGATACACTGGGGTCCACACATCAACGTCTTATGTCTTATCACATTCTTCTGCTGATCTAAATTGGAACAGATGTTGATTTTTCCTATATCTAGTGTGTGGCGGTGTATGAGGCTAATTTATTATTATTATTCAGGATTTATATAGCGCCAACAGTTTGTGCAACACTTAACAACATGAGGGCAGACAGTACAGTTACAATACAAATCAATATAGGAGGAATCAGAGGGCCCTGCTCATTAGAGCTTACAATCTAGAATGGAGGGTCAAGTGAAACAAAATTGTGGGGGTGAGCTGATGGAGAAAATGAAAATATAGTTGTTAGGAGTGGGTAGGGTAGACTTTTCTGAAGAGAAGGGTTTTCAGGGATCATCTAAAAGCTAATAGAGTCAATCAAATAGATTGGGGTAAGGCATTCCATAGGCTTGGAGAGGCTCTGGAAAAGTCTTGGAGGCGAATAATAGGGGGGGGGGGGGGGGTTGGGACTTTAAATGAAGCACACGGTCTGTGCCTTCATCCCTGGTTCAGGTACAAGAAAAAGGAAGGTGGGACTTTAAATGAGGCTATTGATTTGTGGGGGTGAGATAATTAGAAAGTATATTTAATTGGCATATGGAGTCTGACAATACATAACAATGATGCACATAGTAGAAAAGGTTTCATATGTATACACACACATACATGGTATTGACCTCATGAATACATTACATATACATGTCAAAGGGACGGCATATAAAATTGACGAGAGATTTAATAGGGTAAAATGAATTATTGCAGATTCCATTTTTTTTCCTCAGTTTAGGCCGATATGCATTCTTCTACATAGTTACATAGTTATATAGTAGGTGAGGTTGAAAAAAGACACAAGTCCATCAAGTCCAACCTATGTGTGTGTCGCAATAAGCGTATATTGATTGGTTTGCGCAAAAGTTATACAAAATAGGGGATAGATTTATGGCATTTTTATTACTAGTATTGGCTGCGATCAGCGATTTTTATCGGGACAGCGAAATTGTGGCAGACAAATCGGACACTTTTGAAACCTGTTTTGGGACCAGTAACATTTATACAACGATCAGTGCTATAAAAATGCACTGATTACTGTATAAATGTCACTGGCAGGGAAGGGGTTAACACTAGGGGGCGATCAAGGGTTAACTGTGTTCCCTATGTGTGTTCCAACTGTAAGGTGGATGGGACTGACTAGGGGAGGAGACCGATCAGTGTTCCTACTTAGTAGGAACACACGATCGGTCTCCTCTCCCCTGACAGACCTGGGATTTGGGTGCTTACACACACAGATCCCTGTTCTTGCTCTGTCACGAGCGATCGCGGGTGCCTGGGGGGGGTAATTGCGCCCGCCGGGCACTCGTATCGTCTCCGGGGACACGCTGCAGGTGTGCGCCTCCTACAGCGTCTTAAAGAGCCGATGTACAACTACGACAGCTTGCCCAGGGGAGCCATTCTGCCACAGTATAACTTTGGCGGCTGGACGGGAACCGGTTAATGTGAGATCTGAGGTAAAAAATACCTCAGATCTCACATTTACACTTAAATGCAATAATAAAAAAAAAAATTGTCTTTTTTTTTTCAATAAAAAAAAATGTCCCTTTAAGGCTGTTGGGTGGAAGTGACGTTTGATGTCGCTTCCGTCATTCAACGTCATTGAGTCGAGTGGGGGCCATCATTCCCTCACTTGACTTAGTGCCTCTGAGGGGAAAGGATCGGATTGTCTCCGGCGCTACCAATGGCTCCGGTAAGCAGGGGAGACGACCAGGACTCGGCAGGAGCACCTCTCCTGCCACTGATAAAAGTGATCTTGTGGCCAATATGCCACAGAGACCACTTTTGTCATAAAGTGGACTGCCTGCCGTTTAAGAAAATACCGGGGTTATGGAGCTATCTGCTGCCATAACCCCGATATTTAACATCAAAGTACCGAGGTATAATGACGGTGCGCGGTCCGGAAGTGGTTAAACTTATATTATTAGCACTTTCAATTAAATTTTAAACAATAAGAAAACATGCAATAAATCGAAGGCTAAATCAACACAAAGGGCACAGTACAGGGTGGAGGAAGAAGGGCAAAGTATGGGGGGGATCAGGAGGGCAAGATACTGGGATCAGGAGGGCAAAGTGCAGGTTCCAGGATGCTGGCCATCTTGGGAAAGCTTAGTAAAAACCGTGACTATCCCAGCAAATCCGGGACAGTTGGCAAGTATGATTTAATGCAAGATTATCATGGGGTCCCTGAGCAGTGCCCAAGGGTGTCCATGCATTAAGACAGCCCTGGCTGTGGGTCAAATGCAGGGCTTCCTGTTCTAAATAAAAAAGCAAACTGACCTAAACTAAATTTCAACCCCAACATATAACTGTATTCCACCAGGTTGGTTACCCTAACCACACTGCAAAAAACATACATTGTTTTTATTGAATCCACATAGACAAATGGATACTCACATGCGAACAAAGGATAACAAGCCAAAATAATCCGCTCCAGCCAGAATGCACTAGCGGTATGTCCTGAATGCAAATTGTTGGACAGTTAACGCATTTCGGGAGTCATGTCCCTTTCCGCAGGGATCTGAGAAAAGGGGCATGACCTCAAAATAAGTCCAACCATTTGCATTCAGGACATACCGCTATTGCATTCCGGATGGAACAGATTAGTTTGGCTTGTTATCCTTTGTTCGCATGTGAGTACACATTTGGCAGCACCCTTCAATGGCATTCTAGAAAGAAGTTTGATGGAAGATTTCCCCTTGGTTTAGCACTGAAAGTGGTTTTGGACTTGTGTTGGTTACCCTAACCCCTTAAAGCATTCCTAAATCCAAGAATTTAATGTTAGTGTACTGCAGCTCACCAGACCTTAGATGTGGTGGCTACATTTGTTTTCATTTTTCAGGCTTTTGTTTTTTTATTTTCACCTGGTGATCCTACCAGTAACACACTCCCAGTCTTAGGGTGACAACATAGGAGTTTGTAATCCAAATCAGGAGAGCAGCTTAAGGTGACAATTAGGGCTTTTTTTTCACAGAAAATAGTTGCAGGAACTCCTCCTTTCTGAGTCCCTCGTTTTCTCCACCCCTACCCACCTCTGATCACCGTTCCTTGGTTCTACCCCCTACCCACCTCCCATTACTGCTAGAGAATACAGAACCAAGTATCATTTTGTGGTGATAAGTAATCCGTATGGAATTTGTTAACGATAACAAGAAAAACAGTAAAATAGATCTCTTGTAGCCAGTAACAAGAGATCCACCCAACAACAATAGACCACCTGAAATGACCCCCCAGCAGCAAAAGATCTCCCCATCAATAGACTCTCAAGCAGCCAGAAACAATAAACCCCTACCTCAACAGTAGATCTCTCCCAGCAATAACTGACTCCCAGCAATATAGCACCCATCTCAGCAACAATATGTCCCTATCAGCAACAATAGACCCCACTGCAAAAATAGATCCCACAGCAGCCAGAATTAATAGACCCTGCAGCCCACCCCAGCATCCCTTGCCATTACATACAGTCAGTGCTCCAACTGCGTTCCCCCGCGTTCCTGCTGAAAAAAAGCCCTGGTGACAACACTGCTCCTCCAGAGATACTAGTACTATAGATGAGCAGTGTTGTCACCCTAAGCTGCCCATCTTTTTTCAATTACATGGTGGTGGTTTGGGGGGGGGGGGATGTTCTGCAGTCTACAGAGAGAGCTAGGAATAATGTAACTGATAAAACTGTAGCTTACGCAGAGATCACAGGTTATCAGCTAGCAGGATTTCAGTTATATAATGTATATTTTGCAAACCAAAAGGTAGCAAAAAAGAGAAGTTCATTATTAGGGTTTATATGCCCTTTAACAGCTCCTTACAAGAAATCCACGCAGGGCAAAGGAACAGGTTCATTTCAACAGCCCCTACCCAGCTGTATATACAGTATCTCACAAAAGTGAGTACACCCCTCACATTTTTGTAAATATTTTATTCTATCTTTAAATGTGATAACACTGAAGAAATTACACTTTGCTACAATGTAGTGAGTGTACAGCTTGTATAACAGTGTAAATTCGCTGTCCCCTCAAAATAACTCAATACACAGCCGTTAATGTCTACACCGCTGGAAACAAGTGAGTACATCCCTAAGTGAAAATGTCCAAATTGGGCCCAAAGTGTCAAAATTTTGTGTGGTCACTATTATTTTCCAGCACTGCCTTAACCTTCTTGGGCACAGAGTTCATCAGAGCTTCAAGGGTTGCCACTGGAGTCCTCTTCCATGACGACATCTTAGAGCTGGTGGACCTTGCGCTCTTCCACCTTCCATTTGAGGTAGTCCTTCTCTGTGCAAAACAGTAACAAAAGTTGGTTCCCCCCCGGTCATATGAGGATGGTGGGGACCACTATGAACGTTCGCCATGGAGCCCGCTATCACATAGCTTCATGATGGGTAGGGGAGGGTAATATGCAATTATGACTCCCGATTCTGGTTCACAGGGGGGCCCTGGGATCTGTGCCGGGGCCTCTGCTGACGTGCCTGTGAGCGATTCCGGGGACCCGGAGGGCCCGGGGGGGCCAGGGCGCCCTCCCGTGCGTGGGATGATCATGAGCCAGTTCAGTATTTGGATGGGTTCCACATTAAAGAAGGCAAACAGTCCCGTGAGGTCAGCAGGGGTGCAGAGGGTGAATGAAGATGATGCCCTCCGAAATGTCACCGCAAGCGGGTATCCCCACCTGTACGTACAGCCCTGTTCTCTAGCCAGGTCCAAGACTGGGTGCAGACGGGCCCTGTGCTGAATTGTTGCCTGGGACAGATCAGGCAGGATCTTGATAGGGGCAACATCAAAGTCCGTTTCACCCGCTTCCCAGGCCGCTCTAAGTATCTGTTCTTTCAGTGGATAGCGGTGAAGGCAGCATACTACATCCCGGGGTCTCTCTGGGTCGTTTGATCTAGAACCTAGAGCTCTGTGCACCCTGTCTATCTCCACTGTCAGCTGGGGGGATTTTAGAATCACCTGGAAAATGGCACTCACTTGTGGTGTAGAGGGCAGCACAGTGGTGTAGCGGATAGCACTCTCACCTAGCAGTAAATGGTTCGCTGGTTCGAATCCCAACCACGACACTACCTGCCTGGAGTTTGCATGTTCTCCCTGTACTTGCGTGGGTTTCCTCCGGGTATTCCGGTTTCCTCCCACACTCCAAAGACATGCTGGTAGGTTAATTGGCTTCTGTCCACAATTGGCCCTGGTGTATGGGTGTGAGTTGGGGACCTTGGATTGGGGACAGGTGTGTGTGGAGCGGTGCGTAAAGTGATGGCACTACATGGGTACCTTAAATATATAAAAAAATAATAATATAGTGGATGGACATCTTGATGGGACGTGGGGATGGGGACAATTGTGGGCGCTCACTCAGGTTGAACTGGATGGACTGGTGTCTTTATTCAACCTTACTATGTAACTCACTGTTGCCTCTGGAAGGTCTCGGAGCTGCAGGTTGTTCCGACGGCTTCTGTCCTCGAGGTCCTCCAGGTGAAGTTGGAGGTCCACCGCCGTGTCAGCGTGGGAGGCACGGGCACGTTCAAGGGCCGTTACTCGATGTTCCAGGGAGGACACGGCCGCTTCTCTTGCTTCTACCCTTTCTGTGAGTGTGTTGACCTCTGCTCTTACCTCCTGGATATTCCGGCGGTGTCTCCTTCACTCAGAGGATCAGGGCCTCTAAGTCCTGTTGTGTGGGCAGGGCTCTCAGCAGCGTTCGGATGTCCCTGTCCAGCCTGTCCGCCTCTTCTCCCTGCAGTGTGGCATCTGTGTCTGGCGGTTCAGAATGGAAGAGTGCCGGGGTCTCTGACAGGGATTCTGATCTGGAGGAGGAGGTAGGAAACACAGCAGGGTCTGGCATGATTTGAGCTATGCGACCCGTGTCAGTATGGCTCCCGGGGAGGTTCGATGGGGTAGCTGAAAGTACTGCTGGATATCCCCCTGTGAGTTGCTGGGCCAGGCTCTGCGGGCTGCGGATCGGGTCCTGTACCTTCTTCCAGAGCTCATGCAGTAGTAACAGGCAGTAGATGTCGGCTATAAGTCGGGGCAAGCATGGAAGGCGAGGAGCACCTGGAAAACATGTCTCTACTCCACCATGTCCAGGCCACGACCCCAGGGCCCCCTTGTTAATGGGGGCTTCCAGATTCTGATAAGCCCCCTGTGCACAGACCCCCACAACCACCGGGCAAAGGTTGTGGGGATGAGGCCCTTGTCCCCATCAACATGGGGACAAGGTGTTCTGGGGGGAACCCAAAGCACCCATGTTGAGGGCATGTGGCCTGGTATGGTTCAAGGTGGGGGGCTCTCTTTCGTCCTTTTCCTGCGGCCTGCCAGGTTGCGTGCTCGGATAAGGGTCTAGTATGGAGTTTGGGGGGGTACCCCCACACTTTTTTTTTTATTTTGGCGCGGGGTTCCCTTGAAAATACATACCAGACCTGAAGGGTCTGGTATGGATTAGGGGGGACCCCCACGCCATTTTTAAAAATTTTGGGGAGGGGTTCCCCTTAATATCTTTAGGGGGGACCCCCATGCCATTTTTAAAAAAAAATTTGGTGCACGGTTCCCCTTAATAACCATATCAGACCCGAAAGACCTGGTAATGGACTGGGGGGGGTAAAATCCCGCTGTTCTTTTCAATGATTTTTATATATATTGTTGGGATCCGGCAATACATTACAGCTGTGAGCAGTTTGAAATTACATTTTTTCCTTTAGCAATGTCATTTTGCTGCTCTCGTTCATTACACTATATACGACCGTTATGTAAGCAGCTTTACATAGTGTGGGGCGTGGACTTAGCTTCCCTGAGCCATGGCTAATCATGGCTCTCACAGCAGGTCAGGTGCATGCTTTGGCCAATCAGCAGCCATCAATGCACTGCGATCTTGCAGTGCATTATGTGGCATTCTGCGGGAGCTCAAATTTCCTGTGAACACCCCATAATGTTCTAAATTCGGTGAACGGGTGAACACCCGATGTTCGAGTTGAACTTACGTTCGACTCTAACATTGGGCTCATCCCTATTGCTGGGGAAGGGGGGGGGGGTATTGTTGCTGATTGCAGGGGATCTATTTTACTGCTTTTTCTGTTATCAACAAATTCCATATGAATTACTTAGCACCACAAAATGATACTTGGTTCTGTATTCTCTAATAGGGGCAGTACTGGAAGGAGGGTAGGGATGGAACCAAGGAATGTGCTCAGAGGTAGGTAGGGGGTGGAGATAAAGGTGACTCGGAAATGGGGAGTACCTGCACCTGTGGTCTGGGAAAAAAAGCCCTGCCTATTCTATAAAGTCTAATAGAAACGTGCAAAATTAAAATCTCCGCTGGGAGAAGGAGGTAATACTGCAATATTTCCCAAAGTTACATAAAGGGATGCTGGAGATGTACAGGCTTTGTGCTCACAACTGAGCAAGCCTAAGGATCATCCTCCTCTGAAACCATGTCTAGAAAGCTTTCCTAGGTAAAGGTCAGCACAAGTCTGAATGCAAAAAAGCCTGAGAATGAAGAAGTTATCAAACAATAAAAAGAAACTTGTACCAGCGGGACAGCTGATGATCTAACTTGAAGGACACAAAGAGTAAATAAGAGACTTAAAATTCTAATTGCAATATTTTGAACTTTTAGTGTATTTATACAGGCACGTTTTGGGCCCCCAAGTTCCAGACATAGAACCATCCTCAATATGAAATATGACAATTCATTTTTATAAAACATTTTTTTGATGCAATTTTTCTTTCCAGACACCCCTGTAAACATTCTATAGCAGGGTAGAAGAGTAATAGCGCAAGTCACTCCAAGCTTACAAATAAAAAAATCGATATAAATATGCTGGACACGATTCAAGGTGAGTGCTTTGTTCCCACAGTTCTGGCTTTATGTAGGAATACATATATATATATATTAAACATTATCAGGCTGCAGTGGAATAAAGCCAAAACTCTAATAGTGAGAGTAGAGCTGTGCCTGGTGCAGGTGTGCAGGTCCCTGGGGACTGACGCTGTTCCTGGACACAGACCAACAGCTTTTGTTTTTAGTTTACTGCTTTCCGTCTATTATTTCAATTAAGCTATGGCCAGATGAAGACAGGGTATCAAAGGAATAAAGACTATTACATATCCATGTTCCATGTCCTGCAGCTGAGCCAAAGGCCAACGCTTTCACTATAAACAGTGTGATTACAAGTCTCTGGGATTCTGTTTAAGGAATTACCTGCAAACACTGGCTATTGTTCATCTTATAACTATGTCTGACGTCTGTAGCTATACTTTAATTCAATTGACTACAAATTAAAACACTTGGCCAGCTATGTACAAAAAAAACGAAATTTTTAACACTTCCTGCCCAGGCCACTTTTCAGTGCTGTGATAGTTTGACTGCCAATTACTTGCGTAAGGCTAGATTCACATCTATGCAGATGCAGTTTCCCGGTGCGTTTTGTGTTTTAAAACACATGATTTTGATGCATTTTAGCATGCCTTTTTTTTCTCCATAACAAACCGTGAATAGCCAGTTGTTAAAGAGCGGGCGGCTGTCGCTCGTCCCCTCCCTTTCCTCACCTGCCAGGCGGCATGCTCGGATAAGAGTCTGGTATGGATTTTGGGGGAGGGGGTAGGAGGGGGGGGACTCCACACCATTTAAAAAAAAAACCTTTTTTTTTTTTAACATTCAGCTGTCACCACGTTAAGGACGTGGTAAACGTGTACCATAGGAAACCATGTTTAATGGACTGCAGTGCGTTTCTGCAAACCGCAAAATGTACTAAAAAGAACGCATTGGTGTGAACCTAACCTAACTGTGGTTTCAGCCTTTATAACACCTCTTTGTCTTTTTTCTTGATCTATACCTAATGGTAAGCCTATTAGAAGGCTTACCTGTAGGTACAGTAAATATCTCCTAAACGTGCACTGTTTAGAAGATATTTACTTTAGCAGCGCCAGTGATGTCACTGATGCATGCATACTGCACTCTTAATGGACAGCGTACTTTCCTTTGAGAAAGCCATACAATGACCGTGTTTTGGACCAGAGAGACGTTATACAGACATTTCTGCCGTCTCTTCCAAAGAAGCAAATTGTTCATGACACATGTTGAGATCCTTTTAAGGTCTTCCAGTCTTTGTTGAATCATTATAACATTAGGATAGTGCAAGTTATACATGTATGTTAAATGATAAATGTTGGGTTAGGCTTCAGAAGTGTTGAACCATGATACATCTAGATCAGTGGTCTCCAAACTGCAGCCGGGGGGTTGGATGTGGCCTTTTGCTTGCCTTTATCTGGCCCTTGGGGCACTAGTCCACCCACTGACATTAACAATAGGGCATAATTCCTGCCAATGACACCAACAGTGAGGCACTATTATTCCCACTGACACCAATGATGGGGCACTATTCCTCCAACTGACACCAATGATGGGACATTATTTCTCCCACTAATACCAATGATGAGACAATATTCCTCCTACTAACAGCAATAATTGGGTATTATTCTTCTCATGGACACCATTGAAGGGGCATTGTTATTGATGCCAGGACATTTTCTACTCTCACTGGCCTCAATCTGGCCCCTTTAAAGTCTGAAGAATAGTAAATTGTCCCTTTGTTCAAAATGTTTAAAGGCCCCTGATCTAGAATATGTGCATAGAGCATTTAAGGATGGTTTTAAAGCGGTAGTAAAGTCTGTTTTTTTGTATCTGTACCTACAGCTAAGCCTTTAATGAGGCTTATCTGAGGGCAAAGTGAATATCTGTAAAATGTGCACGGTTTAAGAGATATTCACATTTGTAGCAGCCGGTGACATCACAGTGCATGCGCACTGTGCTATGAATTGATGGCACACTCAAGCGACCCCCGTACACGGGAGTGACGTCATTGCAACCTCCATTCAAACAGCCGAAGCACGCAAACCTGGTAAAAAGAGTGAAGATGGAAGCCCTGTCAGCGGTGACAGCATGCCGCGGGGGGATCCGCTTTTTAGGCAAGTCTGTCATAATCTGCTAGTATGCAAAGTATACTAGCAGATTATAATATTAACCGGCAGGGTGGCCTTTTTAATTTTTTAAGAGTTTACTACCGCTTTCATAAGCATCAATAAAAAAACTTTTTTTTTTGAGAGACAAGATTGAATTTATGATTTTTTACACCTAAAAATTCCCATAGCTCAGTGATGGCGAACCTTGGCGAACCCCAGATGTTTTGGAACTACATTTCCCATGATGCTCCACTACACTGCAGAGTGCATGAGTATCATGGGAAATGTAGTTCCAAAACATCTGGGGTGCCAAGGTTTGCCATCACTGCCATAGGGCATTTTTTGCATGCAAGAAATTCGTTTTACTCTCTTTCTAATCATTTGTAGCTCAGAAAGCGAATATCCACGACAGGACAGGTATTAAATACAGTAAATTCTTTAAGGGCTGGCCTTATTCCAAAAAAAAAATTATTTAGTGACAGGCACACGTCGGGTTTACTTAAAGTGTATTTAAGGCCAAAACACATTTTTGGATAGAGTGGTGAACTGTTAAGACCAATAAACTGCCAGACAAATAGTAAATGAGTGTGAACAAACTTAAATTGTTCATAAAATGGTCGAATGTGACAGCCAACACATTACAGGGGTTAAACACCCCCTTCAACAGGGCTATGAAACAAAAATAAGAGAAAGATATAAATAAAATAAAAATTTATTTATTTTAATGCACAATAAAAGTTGATTTGGACTAATTTACTAGTGGCCTGACACTATTGCTGAAATTTTATTCTCTGGTTTCTAGTTTTAGGTACCCCTAGGAGCACCCTGTTCTTTAAGAGCAGCCTCACCAGGGCAAGTGAACTCTACTAGTTGGATTGTCTCTTTGCAATATTATATTTATTCAAAGTGTCTCTCTGATGTTTCTATAAACTTGGAGGGTTACATTCTCTCAATTCATCTTGGTGGCCATTGTCACTGAGACTGGAAGTGATGGAGAAACCAACATTTTGAGAACTCAAATAGGAGAAATGGAGACACTTGTTCCAATGACAACTAAGAGGAGAGTTCCTCTCAGCTCCTGTAGTGTCTACAGAACAGGAAGTGCAAATCTCCCTAATTGGCCATTTATGGAAAAAAACTTCAGTGTGTTTTCAGCATGTCTTACCATGACCACCATTTTAATAACAATACTAACAATATTTATATTTGACAATCCAATAAAGGCTTACTTAACAAAAAAATCTCCTTTCATGTTGTTGATTCTGCCTGTCTGCTGATCCTCTCTTCCCACACCTTCCAGGATTTCCTGCATGCTTTGCAACTTCTCCTCTGCTGTTTGCTTTCTGTTTCTAAGGACTACATATCCCATGGCACCTTGCTGCCTGCAAGCAGTGATTCCTGTACCGACTCTGTCCCCTGAAACTCCTCCTCTCGGCACTCCGAGGCAGGCTCTGTGAAATGTGTGATACAGCAGTGCCTTCTCACAGGACATTGTGAATTTGTATCACAGAATTCAAAGAAATGTGTGGGGATCTTCACAAAGTAAGTTTAAAAACATCAACATGCATTAGATTAAAGTGGTTGTAAACCTCAGACATGAAACATGAACAAAACATATCCCTCTATAGTGTGCACTTGTCTCAATCCAGAGCACTAAGTGTCATTTCTATATACTGCCTCATTCCTCTGCATGAGTACATTCTGACAAGTTTTCTGACACCAAAAGAAAAATGGTGACAGGAAGGGAGCTCCAGCTGATTGACAACCTCAGCTCTGTTCCTGTGTGCAGGGGTGTGTGTCTCTTCCCTCCAATTAGCTTTCAGAGCTCTCAGCATTGAGCTTTACAGAGTGTAACTTCAGCTCTCCACCCCCTTTTTTATGACTCCTCAGACAAGCTTTATAAATTCTGGACTTTGAAAGGATGTAGAGAAGAATGCAGATAGACCGGTACAACTTATATAGGAGGATTTATTTCATCTTTGTGTATCACCTGAGGCCAGTCACTTGCCTGAGTATATGTAAGGGATTACAACCACTTTAATAGGCGTAGGCTAAAAATAATTAAAATACAGCATAGAAATTAGTATATTATTTTACATTATGACCATAGGTATACTTTAAAGCACACAAACATAGCAGATATCTTTCCCTGAAAATGATTTTAAAATGTTGGCAGTAAAGCACCAACAGGGACAACACAAAATCCACCAGAACAGCCAACATGGCTTTTCCAGTGAATCAGCCCCGGGAAGGCTGTCATGTTTAGTTTTATGAATCAGCTCATACATCCATGTAATTCACTCTCATACTGGGAATTCCATTTACAACTTGTATCCATGTGTAATGACATCATCGATTTATGATAAGCACATGCTGGAAATGAATGATGTCACTGGTAAAAGAGAGCAGAAACATCATGAATGTATTATCTGGCGTTGGCAGCTTCTTCACCTCATCTTGAGGCACCTGGATTTTCCAGAACCTGTGCTGACGAAGGCAGAGGCTGTCACTGCTGGCCTCTTTCTGAAAATGCTGAGTGCCTACGGCTTCAATGAAGTGACCTGGAACAAGCATGCTGCTAGCTAAGTCAAAACTCATCTACATACTTGTGCCAGGTCAGCAACTTAAAGTTTCGAAATTGCAGCATCAGTGACAGTCCGTCAACCAGGGCCGGTACAAGGGGTGGGCGGAAGGGGCGGGTGCCCTGGGCGGAGCAATTTATTGTAGGAAGGGGGCGCAGCGCTGGCAGGCAGTATGATATTGATATTAAACTTTCTGGGCAAGTGACTATCACCGGCCGCCCCTACAACATTGCAGACCTGCTTGCAAAGATGTGCAGAGGCGTACTAAATGCGGGGCGGGCCGCCCCAAGTACCACACAACACACTGGGAGGGGTGTCAGGCTGGCCCCCCCTCCGCGATTGAAGCGGTGGCAGCGCCGCAGGTTTAGGCAGCGGCGCAGTGACAGGCAGGGAGAGGCGATCTTTATTGTGATGCGAGAGGGAGGGGGTGTGCGGGGGTGCAGGGTGACACCGCTGCACCTACCATCCCCTCCTCTCGCGGCCGTGAGCTGTGTGTCTGTGCGATCCCGGATGTCACACAGGCACAGCCAAGCAGAGTGAAGCCGCCTCCCCCTCCTCTCTGTTTATGGGTAAACAGGGGGAGGGGATCTGCTGAGCATGTGCCACCGCGCTGATCTGAGGTACTGAATGGGGGGGTCTGCACACTGCACTGAACGGGAGGGGGCTACACTAAAAAGGGGCATCTGCACTGAACGGAGGGGGTACACTGGAGGGGGCGTCTGCACTGAACGGGGGCTACACTGAATGGGGGGCTACACTGAACAGGGGACTACACTGAATGAGGGGTCTGCACTGAACGGGGGGCTACACTGAAGGGGGGGTCTGCACTGAACGGGGGGCTACACTGAATGGGGGGCTACACTGGAGGGGGCGTCTGCACTGAACGGGGGGCTACACTGAATAGGGGGGCTACACTGAAGGGGGGTCTGCACTGAACGGGGGTCTGCACTGAACAGCGGGGTTATACTGAAGGGGGCATCTGCACTGAAGGGGGGTCCAGAGCTGCAGGGTAATGTGTAATGTAAAGGGGTCCAGAGTAGGGTGCCCACGTGTCCCGGATTGCCCGGGATTATCCTGTAATTTACATCTTTGTCCCCGGTCCCGGGCAGCTTCATTCCGGGACAATACAGTGTCCCGGAATGAAACTGACAATCTGGGAACAGGGGCGGACCGAGCCGCCATAGCGCTGGCTCTGGCTCCGCTTCCACCTCCTCCACCTCCTCCTGATCACTGGTTGCTATAGCCGCCTGGCATCTGGCAACCAGTGATGTCACTGCCCAGCATTGAAAGCGGAGGAAGATTTCACTTCCTCCTCCGCGCTAGTGCTGCTGGGAGTCACTGCTGATTCTTTCACCTCTGCACTTGGCTCCAGTGACTGGCCTGCAGCTTGTGTGGGGTGTTTCTGTTCCCACACCCTGCGATTACAGTGTGTACGGCATCTCTCCCTTCCTCCCCCCTCCTGCCCACCTCACACTAACACACAGACTGAAGTCCCCTCCCCCTTTTCCTCGGCTCGGATGTCACAGACAGGAGAAGGAGGGGGAGGTGAATGGACACAGACGTGCTGATCTGAGGTTTGTACAGAATATTAATACTTGGCACTTGCAGGAGAAGGAGACACAGAGACAGGGGGCAAGTTGTCAAAAAAGAATACTTGCAGTGATTTTGGGGGGTAAGAGCATGCTGTATGTGCTAGGGGGCACTTTAGGAGGGGAGATATATTGTGCTGGGGGGGTCAGATTTTTTTATTTAACCCCCCTTCCAGCACAATTTCTCTCCCCTCCCAAAGTGTGCCCCCTAGCACATACAGCATGCTCTTATCCCCCCAAATCACTGCAAGTATTCTTCTATGACAACTTGCCCCCTTCCCCATCTTCAAAGACAAACTGGCTGCTATTGAGGGGACAATTGTACCGTCTGGAATCCTGGGAACTTTGCTGGAGATTCAGGGCAATTCTGGAGGAGGATGTAAGGAGGCACTAAGGGGGCACCCCGGAGGATGTAAGGGGGCTCTGACTAAGTTAGTACCGCCAGAGTGCCCCATTACATCCCCCCTTACAACCTCCAGGGTGCCCCCTTAGTGCCTCCAGAGTGCCCCCTTACATCCTTTGGAGTGCCCCACCACCAAAGTGGTATAGCAGTGGCTGACAGACTATCAGGAGGTGATATTGCACTCCTCTTCCTCCTCTCTCCGCTAACTACCCCCCGCCATACACTCCATACTCCTCTCCTGTACATATTACCCACCGCCATACACTCCCCACTCCTCTCCTGTACATATTACCCCCCGCCATACACTCCATACTCCTCTCCTGTACATATTACGCACCGCCATACACTCCGCACTCCTCTCCTGTACATATTACCCCCCGCCATACACTCCATACTCCTCTCCTGTACATATTACCCACCATTATACATTCCGCACTCCTCTCCTGTACATATTACCCCCCGCCATACACTCCATACTCCTCTCCTGTACATATTACCCACCGCCATACACTCCATACTCCTCTCCTGTACATATTACCCACCATTATACATTCCGCACTCCTCTCCTGTACATATTACCCCCCGCCATACACTCCATACTCCTCTCCTGTACATATTACCCACCATTATACATTCCACACTCCCCTCCCGTACATATTACCCACCGCCATACATTCCGCACTCCTCTCCTGTACATATTACCCACCGCCATACATTCCGCACTCCTCTCCTGTACATATTACCCCCCGCCATACACTCCATACTCCTCTCCTGTACATATTACCCACCATTATACATTCCGTACTCCTCTCCTGTACATATTACCCACCATTATACATTCCGCACTCCTCTCCTGTACATATTACCCCCCGCCATACACTCCATACTCCTCTCCTGTACATATTACCCACCGCCATACATTCCACACTCCGCTCCTGTACATATTACCCACCGCCATACATTCCGCACTCCTCTCCTGTACATATTACCCCCCGCCATACACTCCATACTCCTCTCCTGTACATATTACCCACCGCCATACATTCCGCACTCCTCTCCTGTACATATTACCCCCCGCCATACACTCCATACTCCTCTCCTGTACATATTACCCACCATTATACATTCCGCACTCCTCTCCTGTACATATTACCCACCGCCATACACTCCATACTCCTCTCCTGTACATATTACCCACCGCCATACATTCCGCACTCCTCTCCTGTACATATTACCCCCCGCCATACATTCCGCACTCCTCTCCTGTACATATTACCCACCATTATGCATTCCGCACTCCTCTCCTGTACATATTACCCCCCGCCATACACTCCATACTCCTCTCCTGTACATATTACCCACCGCCATACATTACGCACTCCTCTCCTGTACATATTAACCCCCGCCATACACTCCATACTCCTCTCCTGTACATATTACCCAGCGCCATACATTCCGCACTCCTCTCCTGTACATATTACCCCCCGCCATACATTCCACACTCCCCTCCTGTACATATTACCCACCGCCATACATTCCGCACTCCTCTCCTGTACATATTACCCCCCGCCATACACTCCATACTCCTCTCCTGTACATATTACCCACCATTATACATTCCGCACTCCTCTCCTGTACATATTACCCCCCGCCATACACACATATTACCCACCGCCATACATTCCGCACTCCTCTCCTGTACATATTACCCCCCGCCATACACTCCACACTCCCCTCCTGTACATATTACCCACCGCCATACATTCCGCACTCCTCTCCTGTACATATTACCCACCGCCATACATTCCGCACCCCTCTCCTGTACATATTACCCACCGCCACACTTTCCGCACTCCTCTCCTGTACATATTACCCACCGCCATACATTCCGCACTCCTCTCCTGTACATATTACCCACCGCCATACATTCCACACTCCCCTCCTGTACATATTACCCACCGCCATACATTCCGCACTCCTCTCCTGTACATATTACCCACCGCCACACTTTCCGCACTCCTCTCCTGTACATATTACCCCCCTCCATACACTCTGCATTCCCTATTTACTATTACCACATTCTGCACTATACAAGTCATCTCAGACTCTCTTTAAGAACACCCCCTTTAAGCCAATATTTAGTGCAATTTAAGACATGTCCACAGTTCATTACGACACGCTTTGCGACCATATTGTTGTTGTTCTTGATGCCTAGGGCCCACTTTTGATCTTGCACATGAGCCCTCTGATTTTGTACGCCCTGCCCCAAAAATCGGCAAAAAAATTTGTCAAAAATCATCTTTTTTGGGGGGGGGGGTGTCCCTGAATGTCAGTTTGGAAATGTGGTCACCCTAGTCCAGAGGTGCAGGGTGATGTGTAATGTAAAGGGGTCCAGTGCTGCAGGGTGATGTGTAATGTAAAGGGGTCCAGAGCTGCAGGGTGATGTGTAATGTAAAGGGGCCCAGAGATGCAGGGTGCTGTGCAATGTAAAGGGGCCCAGAGATGCAGGGTGCTGTGCAATGTAAAGGGGCCCAGAGGTGCAGGGGGCTGTGTAATGTAAAGGGGCTCAGAGGTTCAGGGTACTGTGTAATGTAAAGGGGCCCACAGGTGCAGGGGGCTGTGTAATGTAAAGGGGCCCAGAGGTGCAGGGGGCTGTGTAATGTAAAGGGACTCAGAGGTGCAGGGTACTGTGTAATGTTAAAGGGCCCACAGGTGCAGGGGGCTGTGTAATGTAAAGGGGCCCACAGGTGCAGTTGGCTGTGTAATGTAAAGTTACCTGGACTCCAGGTAAGCAGGACTGGGAGGAATGGGGAGGGGGTCCAATGTAAGTTCACCTTACAGATTTTCTGTAAAGTGAACTTACAATTTAACCATTTGCCGACCCGCCGCAGTGCATATACTGTGACGGGGCTGCAGCTACAGTATTGTATTGTTGTATTGTTTTAAGTGTTTTCTGGTTTTGAAAGGACACTGACTCTTTCTTTATACCGGGGGGGGGGCGCAGTTTTCCATCTTCGCCCTGGGCTCCAGATGGTCTTGTCCCAGCACTGCCGTCAACTAGCATTTTCAGGAGGTCAGCGATTGCAGCTCTCTGTTTCTCTGTACAGGTTTGTTTAATAAATATATACTTAGGGTGTAGGTACCTGGACTTAAAGGTCCAAGGTCAGTCCTACTCTTCTGCACTGATGAAGTGCTATTCGCGGTAATCTGTGGGACACTTTTAATCTCTGGGTTGAATGTTGGTTATCGTAGGCCACAGGTATGTATTTCAGACAAAACTGTTTGGGCTTTTAGTGTAGGAGAGATAGCATCCTTACCTCACTACATAGAATAGTAACTAACATGCTGAATTTCTGGAAGGATCAACAGGTATTTGTTAGTACTTGAAGCGTTTTTATTAAATACACAAAACATAGAAAAATCTGCCCGTACTGAATATATTTTTCTTTTGACACGATATACACTTCACTTACAGTGGGTATAGAAAAGAATCACACCCCCCCCTTAAAGTAATCACATTTTGGTGCTTTGCAGCCTGAAATGAAAACAGACACAGTTTTTGTTTTATCCAGTTGTATTTATTTACTCAATGCAACTTAGAACATCCAAATAAAAGATATAACACAAAAATGTCAGAAAAAAAAATCAATAACAGAAGCACTGAGTTTGAAAAAGAGGGTAAAGGGTAAGGAGGGTGAAGACCCTGCTTTACCACAGAGCTATCGCCCGATATCACTACTTAATGTAGACATTAAGTTTTTTGCGAAGATTTTGGTGAATCGCTTGAAGTACTTCCTACCTTCATTTATACACCAAGATCAAACAGGCTTCATCTCTGGTTGAGAAGCTAGAGATAACTCCATCCGGGCCACACAGCTTATCCACTGGGCTCGCTCCCGTCAGGACCCTACCTCATTTTATCTAGGGATGCCGAAAAGGCGTTCAACCGGGTAGACTGGTCATTTCTTAGGGCAGTTTTGGAGACCTTAGGCTTGGGGCCCCATATGCTACAGTGGATTATGGCACTATACACAACTCCCAGTACACAGGTCAAGGTCAACAGCCTTTTTCCTTCTAGGTTTCCCATCCGGAATGGCACGACAGGGGTGTCCCCATTCTCCCCTTCTCTTCGCCCTAATCTTAGAGCCACTCTTCTGGAATGTCCGGACAAATCCGGACATTAAGGGGATAACAGTGAGGACAACCAAGCATAAGCTATCAGCTTATGCTGATGATGTACTTTTTCATCTGATTGATCCCCTTGTCTCATTGCCAAACTTGATGTGGGAACTTCAGACTTTTGGGAGGTTATCTAATTTTAAGATTAACTACTCCAAGTCCGAAGTCTTTACCAATTACTGTCCTGGAGTCTTTAGCCTCCCCTTTACGGGAAGCCTTCCCCTTTACGTGGGCTAAATCTTCCATTAAATACTTGGGGATTCAACTGACTGACTGCTTTGAGACATTATATTCAGCTAACTATCCTGCATTGTTGAGCGTGGTGCGCAGAGACTTGCAGATTTGGACAAAGACAGCCTTTACATGGCTAGGTTGTGTCAATATTCTCAAAATGAACATTCTCCCTAGGGTGCTCTTCCACATGCAGATGTTACCTGTCCCCATACCTAAAAACTTTTTTACCCAACTTCAAAGCATGCTCGTTGGGTTCATATGTAATGGAAAGAAGCCACGTATAGCGATGGCAATACTTGAATGCTCTAGAGGCGGGAGGCCTGGGACTCCCTGACATGCAACGTTATTACCGGGCTATAGCTCTTCAACGCATCCTACATTGACACCATACTCACACTAAACTGTGGGTCTCCCTGGAGAAATGCTTGGCGGGCTGCAACCTATCATATTTGCCCCTTGGCTGCCTCAGGAACGCAGGGGGTTGTCCGCGACGACATCTCCATTGACAATACACGTCCTACGTGTCTGGCACCGCATTGATCAACTTTTCTCGTTGGCCCCCTCTGTGTCCCCATTGGCACCTGTAGGCGGGTTCCTATGGTTTCCCCCTGGGGAATGTCTAGCCTTTTTTAGGTCATGGACAGCTGACGGTAATCCCAGCTGTGGTAAATTTCTGGAAAACGGTAGGCTGCTTTCCCTGGAGGCCCTTAGAGGGAGATTCCCCTTAGAAACACTTACCCCAATTGAGCAGCTGTTCATAGAAAAAGAGCCCCTACCCCACTTATTCTCAGTACTGTATAAACTACTGGGTTCTGTTCCCACTATAACTAAAGCTGCATTTATTCGGGAGTGGGAACGCAACCTGGGGCTGGAGTTCTCAGCTGCCCAACATACACACATATACCAATTAACCCATTCCAGCTCTATTGAATCCAGGACCCAAGAGATTAATTATAAGTTACTGACGATGTTGTACCGCACACCTGCGACCTTATCACATATATACCCTTCAGTCCCCGATCTTTGTTGGAGAGGTTGTGGCCAGAGAGGCACACTCCTGCGCCTGTGGTGGGAGTGTCCCATGATTCGACCCTTCTGGTCCCAAGTTAACGATCAGATAAAAAAAATGTACTGGGGTAGGCGTCCCTCTGTCCCCCGCTAATTTTCTACTCCATGTTCCTACCATCCCACTCAGTCACTCTAAGAAAAGCGCTCTTAATCCCTATCTACTGGAAACAAATACATGTGCCCAGTACAGAGGAGTGGAGATTGGGAAGGTGAATGGGATTATGGAACTGAAAGAGTGGGTGATGAAATGTATGGACAGATATAAGCGATTTTAAAGTAGGTGGGCAGCGTGGCGGGACCACACTTTTGATCCAGGGAGAGTTTCGTCTAACTTAGACGTTGCCTTTTTGGAATTAGCAGAAGTACCTATGTGAATTATGCAGCCAATACCAAAGTTTAAGGTCTTTTTCCTTTACTATCATTGCAAGCTTTGCAGGCTGTGCTTCTTGTTTTCTTTTATTTAAATTTTTCCTTTAATTTTTCTCTAAGCCTACCAACTGGTGCGGATGACTGCTACCTTATTATATATTATCTTAGTGTCTCTTTAGTCATATTCCGTTATCTGGTTTCTGTTTTACAGTTTCAACTTACAGCATTTCAGCGCATCCGAGGGCCTTTTGTTTTGGTCTTCTGTTCTATCTTGGGATCTCCTAGGTTGTCACTGATGTTGGGGCATCCCTCACGGGGGGGGGGGGGGGGGCAACCCATCAGTTTTTCTGTGGGCCTTTCCCCCTGCGGGGGGGCCACCCCTCACCCTCAGGGTGCCATGCTTGTGTGTACTATGGTGCCCTGGTTGATGGCTGGAACCCCAACGCCTCAGAAATTCGGGTCCCTGCTTTATGAGGAAGTCTATATTTGACAACTTTTGTGATAACTGATGTTTTCCTTCTTTTTTTTTTATGCTACTTTTTTTTTTTCTTGCTGTCCATAGATATGAGACAGCAATTATTTTAATTTACTTTATTTTACTTTCTGTAAGAGAATGTTTTTCTACATAAAGATTTTTATATATATATATATATATATATATATATATATATATATATATATATAAAAACCCAGGAAAACAAAATAGTAAATCTAAAAAACAGTACAAACAGCAGCAGATTTCGAAGAATCTTGTGAAGAGAAGTAAGCTGAGCCTTGTCTGGATGCGGAATCCTTCCCCTCTATGCTCTCGCAGGTTGATGATATTTAGAACTACATGCCTGCTGAGCGAGTCTGCCAGCAATGACATCAGAGCTAGAAAGCAGCGAGGCCGGGACTTCGCGCTCCTGAGGGAAGGGCGTGTGCTGCCATTGCTATGAAAGAGACCACAGAAGAAGCTGAACAAAACACAGGCATATGCTGTACAGACAGGTTAGAGGAATCAATCATCCCTGTTTGATTATCATGTGACTTGATTATATATGAAGTTACTGATTATATGAAATTTACCAAATGGTAAAATACACATAAAGCAGCTGGTGATTGGATAGCTGATCATCAGAGGTATTTATATAAAGATCAGCCACCGCCTGCCTTCATACGTTTGTGTTTCAGATCTTTTTTTTTAACTTTACCAAAAAGCTGGCCACACACACACATTAACCAGTGATGAGCTCAGGCGTATTCATACATTTTATTCAGCTCTTCAATATTGTTCTTACCGATAATTCCCACCTCTTTGAATTGTTAATTATTTAGATTCAGCTTCTTGTTACATACATATATGATGTTGTGAACTAGGAGAATGATCTGAAGGGTCAAAACTTGTGTGTTTTTGTGTGTACACACACGTTCAAATGCTCCTGGGCTCTGCTGGGAAGCTGTCAAAGTCGACAGCCGATCATAGAAAGCAGTGGTATTCCCAACACTGCAGAATACCCCTTGCATACATGCAGATGCAGCACAGAGAATGCCTCCACTGCCTGTGATTGGTTGTCAGCCTTAACATCTTCCCACCGGAAAAGCTCAGGCGGGTTTCAGACTTGTGTCCGAGTGTGCCCAAGCTCATTCATACACTGGACAACATTTTGCTTCTTGAACATTTGGGTATCTTAGATTATTGGCTGCTTATCATGAAAAAGAACCTGTAATTTAACCTCTCATATACCGTTTTGTAGAAAAAATATTTTTTTGCAATTTGCAAGATCTATTGGCTATGCTGCACACATGAAAAAGAAACATACAAAACATGAAATGATCATTGAGACACATAGAGTACACCAAGTACAATGGGAATATCTGTGGAGAACCACAAGTAGTGGCTCTGCTGTTTGCAATGCAGCTCCGATATACCAAGTACTGTTGTTACATCTTGTGAATGGGACAGTCTGGTTGTAGAACATTAAAAAGAAATGGCCACAAAATATTTGGTTCCAAAACAGGAAAACATGGCATGAGAACCACTTCTTGACACAAAGATTTATACCTACAGTTCACATAAAACTCAGACTGATGAAAAATTTTGTGAAAGTGATGAGCAAGGAAAGCAAAGGTTTTCGTTATTAGAGATAGATGCTTCAAGAATAACTGCAAGATTAACGAAGGCATTTTTGTTGGTCCACTGATCAGATACGTCCTCAATGACAAGCAGTTCGAAGATCTGTTATGTGAAGCCTGAGAAAATCATCTGGAAAGCATTCAAGAATGTCGTTGAGATTTTTCTTGGCAACTACAGTTGACCATTCTACATTCAGCTGGTTGACACACTTCCTACAGCATACAAGACAATGAAGTGCAACATGTCATTGAAGATTAATTTTCTGCATTCACACTTGGACTTCTTTCCCGAAAATCTAGGTGCAGTCAGTGAAGAACATGGTGAAAGTTTTCACCAGGACATTTCCACAATGAAAAAATGGTATCAGGGCAACAGGAATCCATCAATGCTGGCTGACTATTGTTGGACATTTTAGTGAAATGCACAGAGTACAAATGGAAATGAGTGAACCTGCGTTCAGTGTGAAGGAGTCTACTATAATCACGAAATGTTTTTTAGGAAGCAAAACGTTTGAGAAAAAAAAAAAAAAAAAAAAAAAAAAAAAAAAGTTGTACAGGGTTACTAGCTGACTTGGTAAATCTGATAACATAGTACAGAGATTGCAAACAGCTATGTAGTATGAAAAGTTGCCTAAACAAATCATTCCATTTATATTCAATCAGGTTGATTTCCATATATCTAAAGGAGATCATGCAATCAGATTGCAACGTGCAAGGGGAGATTTACTTTAGCTTGTGCCAGAAGTAACCTGAAGTCTTGTAGTTTCTAGTCTTGACCCAACATATAACTTCCCAGTTTCTGAGTGTGCGGCAACTGCCAGGCAACCTCTGGCTCCCAGATACAAGTACCAGGTTTAAACCTGGCAAAAGACATTACAATCCATCTGCACAATCTCCTTTATTGTAAGAGAAAGAAACTAAATAAGGGAGCAAATATGTCTGTCGTAAGACTATACAAATTTAGGATAGAACATACAAATTCATTACATTTGCCTTGTTTCATAATGCTGCCTCCCTTCCTTTGCATCAATTATACAAATACACAGAACATTTCTTTATTTTTTAATATGACAAGCAGCAATATCATGTTTGCCATTTTTGTACATTTTAAAGTAGATACAGTTATTAGTTTTTTTTTTTGTAATATTACAATATTTAGTTTTGACTTTAAGTCTTTTAAGATACTTTAAAAAAAAATGAACACATCAAATGCAAACGTGGAGAAGGGGAGAAAAAATATTTTTACCCAAAAAAAAAAAAAAAAAAATCTTTAAAATAAAAAAAAAAATCCACATTCCAGAAATACTTCACTCATTCCTTTTAGTAGAGCTGTAAGAAATGTTATAATGGCATGAGCTGGAAATATTTATAGGCATCTTCACGGACGCTCATGACACTGGTGGCACTGGTGATGTTGTAAACAGCAGAAAAACGGAGACTGCCAGGTGATCAAATATGGAGGCAAAGGCCTGCTTCTTCCAACTGGAGCACACCAAACTGACGGCGATGACGTCCTCTCACACACGCCAATCTGACAGTGACATCATGCCACGTAGCTATATTCATCTGCTGAGGCTTGGCTGCGCTCTATATACTGCTTGTCTATGAGGACCTCAATGCACTTTTTAATCATACTGATGCTGGGGTTGAATCGAGCTCTGGATTGGCTGATCACCTGAGAAGAAACAAACTCATGAAAATATAAAGGGTTTAGGAAGACAGAAAATATAAAAATAGGTAACTGGTACATTCATTTTAGACAACGCCTTACAGTAGTCATGACTGATTAAAAATGATGACCAATTCTCACACTATCCAAGTTCTCCAAAGCCAGGCAACCATGGATAGTAAACCATCTTCAGATTGATCTTGACACAAGCTTGCTCACACTCTAAATACCCGCTCTTAAGACTAACCAGCAGACAGGAAGACATTTCTGCCTCCCCAGGCCCCATCCCAACTCAATGCCGAGACAAGGTCTTTCAAGTCCACAAGTTGAGGATGTCTTGATTTACACTTAATGGCAACAACATCTGACCAATGAAACAATATAAAAAAAGAATGTAAATAATTTGTTAGAATAGTTGAAAAACAGACCAGTAGTACTCGGTCCAAAGATGAACATTAATAAGTACTGTATATAGATGGATGGCGGTCAGACTAACAACCAGAAAGTAAAAGGTAAAAAAGGGGGAGGCCTCGGTCAGTATAGTATGAAGTATAGTTTTGATTTAGGCCCCTTTCACACAAAGTGTCTGATCAGGTCCACCTGTCAGTTTTTCAGGCGGATCCTCAATTCACCCCTATAGACTGGTGGGTGTTAAAGGACCTGTGTCCATCTACACCCACCTACCTGCAATCTGATAAAAAACAAACAGAAGGCAATCTGTCTACCTTCATTTAGGCCGATCAGTAAACAGACACACCTGGCCACCCGTAGAGCATAATGGGCTCTGTCCGTGTCCACCCTGCAGAAACAGAGGACACGGACCGGTCATCCACCCACTCCGATTAGCAGGGGATCGGCAGACAGATCCCCTGCTAATCTAATTGGAATCCACCCCATGTAGAAGAGGCCTTAAGTGGAAAATTATGCATTAAATTGGGAATTATTGGTTTGATGTCATTGGGTGTATTGATAACATTGTTGTATAGATTGTTGAGTATCTATGAACGTCTAAGTATTTTTGGACCCATGGTTCCTTACGGAGGGAGGCCTCCACCCACTCCATGCAGAAACCATAATACAATTGGTCTATAAACAAATAAATAGTGTGAAGTCCTGGATAGATCCACTTGTGTTGGATAGATTTCCTTGCTGCAAGGTATATGACAATATGGAGTTGTTTGCAGCCTCTAAACATTGATGCCTGGGATGTCAATTAGGCCAAAAAAGTGCCCATTTGGTGGTAAAAGGTAAGTCATTTTATGAGTATGTGGTAGCATAGCAGACTACAGAGTTCCAAAATCATTTATTCTTGGGGCACGACCAGAAAACAAGGAACAGGTCTGCATCTAAATGTCCACATTTCAGGCAGCAAGAGGGGGGGGGGGGGGGATTTAGGTCCATGAGGTAGGAGTGATGTGGAGATATATAGGAGTGGTGGAAAAGCAGAAACGTTTTGTGGTACCACTGTGGCTTTGACCATTCCCAAGACAGACAATGATTTTAAAAGAATATTAGCTTCGAACTGGGGAAAATTCTAGTGGCTTCCAGAAGAAATTATATAGCATGGGTGTCAAAGTTTATTTAATCAAGGGCCGCATTAGCAGTATGGTTGCCCTCCAAGAGCTGGTTTTATATGGGGTGGGCTACAGAGTGCAGACTTCATGGGTGTGCTGTGCACAGAGTGCAGGGTTTAGGGGTGAGCCATGCACAGTGTGCAACCCCCTCCCCCCTCCAAAAAAAATAATCCTTTAGGTCTCTTTCCTACCTGGCTTAACCCTAGTTCCTCCCTGTGTGGGCAGCTCTACTACCTGTGTATTTGGCTCTAGTACCTCCCCTGTGTAGGTGGCTCTGCCTCGCAGGGAGCACACTCTCTCTTTCAGATTCTGGAGATCGGTTCCCACCATGTGTGCAGGGACCCGTTGATTCCGAGAGGCACTGAGAGCAAAGTTGTCCCTTGTAAACACAGATTCTGTGTTTACAAGTGACAGTGGGGAGCAGGAGCAGAGGGTGAGAGCTGGAGGTGGCCACATGACAAAGCCTGGCTGGGTGGATTCGGCCTGTGGGTTTTGTGTTTGACATGTGTGTTATATAGAGTAGAAATTGCTTTTTTACTTGGATTAGGATATTCTAAGAGCGTGTCTAAAAATTCTTCCCAATCCTTTGTGTGTTCTGTTTATCAGAGTGCTTGATACAGTGCAGGTGGTTGTCACACTGGCAGCAGAGTGCCGTTGGTTACACAGGTATAGCCGAAAACTCATAATCTGCAGGACTCAGCTATCAGTGTTCATGGGTTTTACAATGCAGGATAATCATCCGCTTCTCTATGACCTAGTACATTGTCAATCCTCTGTATCCTGCTTCTACACTCCAAATATCCCAGGCAGGGCCCAGAGGCTAATTTCTTCTAAACAACCACTACATCACACATCCAATATGTTTACATATTTAGGGACTAAAGAGGCAAATAGGAATAGGTGTGGAAGGGCTTTGTGTTCAGCTTTGACACCCAAGTATGAGAGCTTTGCCTTTCAGAAAGACCTGGTATTTGGCAAAGATGAGAACATTTGGGAAGTTGTTGCAGGTATATGCACTTCTAGGTGCCTGAATCACATACCTGCAGCATTTTACTTACCTTCAAGTGACAAAGTCTCTTTAAAATGTAATCGGTCATAAACTACAATATTTGACTGAGATGAAAGCAGTCCTTTTATAAATTACAACCCAGTGAAGCTGAACAGGGCCACCATCAGGAGGTACAGCCCATACAAGTGTAAGGGGCCCGGCGTCCCGGGGCCTGGTCCCTCAGGATGCCGGGCCCCAAGTTGGCACCTCCCCTTTGCTCCCCCCCCCTACACTAGTCCCGACACTCATTGGTGCCGCCCGCTGAACTGGCTCCTGACTCCCGGCCAGTGGTGTAGCATGCTGGGGGGTGGGTGTCAGTTGGGGAGCTCAATGGGCACAGAGATCAGTATTCGCCCGCCCGCCCGCCCCCCCCCCCCCCGAAAACCCGTGGTTCAATCTAACTGCTCATCTCCCCCCTCCTTTGATGGTCACTGAGCCACTCGGTCCCTGGGCTCAGTGTGCAGTGACAGGCAGCTCAGGAGGTTGGGGCTGTCCTGGAAGGACACACTGCTCCATCCCCTCCAGCATGCCTGAGCAACATGACAGACATTCCCTCTCCCGCCTCATTCTCCCTGCTCGTGTGCTACTGCATCTTCGAAATGGATATATGGTGGGAAGGTTAAGCAGCCAACAGCCACATTGAGATAAGCCGCTGACTGAGAGCCCCCTGGGGACCATCCACGTGAGACCAGACCCTGCCGCTTCTCTCTCCCTGACCCTCCCCTCTCTCTCTCCCTGCCCTCTCTCCCTTCTCTTTCTGCCCTTGCCCTCTCTCTGACCTCTCCCCCTGCATGCTCGCTCTCTGCCCCCCTCTCTCCCCCTGCCCCCTCTCTCTCTCTACCCTCTCCCTCCATTTAACACTGGCAGAGGTGAACACCTTTATCCCAAAAGGAAAAAAAAAAAAAAAAAAAAAAGTTTGCTGTAACTGATTATGAATTGTGAGCTGGAGAACGGCTACAATTAGTTTAGTTTACCTAAATCTGCTAGTACATCTAACACTCCCTGCCCTTCAGACTGCTGTCCAAAAGGTGTCTCTGTTGCTCCTTCATCCAGAGTGGGGGCACTCTAATACATGAGGTGTGTTACTGATCAGATCACCAGGGTAAAACAGAAAATAAAAAGCCTAAAAAAAAAAAAAAAAAAAAGAAATGAATGCAGCCACCACATCTAAGTATTGGTAGGCTGTAAACTGTATTCCTTTCCATTTACTGCAGATTCTGTGAGACGGCCAGTGGATGGAGCCTGGGGAATGTTGGTGGTCAGGCCCATGGGGGCCCAGTCCTAAAGCTATGTAAGGGGCCCCAAAATTTCTGATGGCTGCCCTGAAGCTGAACCTAGTCAGATTCACCAACAGCCCAGGAACTAAGTCACAGTCCCGGAACTGATATGTGGTCAGGGGGGTAGCTTCCATCTGAGGCTGGTCAGCTGTTTATTTTGTGACCTGAACAGATTACAGGCCAACTACTCTAATGTATTTTCCAAGTAAAAAGTCTCCATAAATATAGCAGTGTAATTGGAACATATGGTTAGTGACAGCACAGTGTCTAGATGGATTGCCTATGAATGCATTTTGTGCTGCCTATGGAAATGCAGTTAGTGAATATTTGATGAGAACAAGGTTTTGTTTACTGCATATTAATCTCAACTGGATGTATACAATTATTACAGAATGACAGTTGATATACATAGTACACAGTGCTGGGAATATCAGCAATGACTTATGGTAGAATAAAGTTACGATGGATAAAAAAAAAAAAAAAAAAAAGGATATAATTTTAAGGAAAATATTTATATAATAAATGTTGGGCCCTCATGTAAAGTTTTATGGCTCATTCACGTCACAATAAATGTTACTACACTCTTTCTAGCAAGCACTATACTATACTGAGCGCACCACAGTGCAAACCTACAGTACAATGCAACACACCTGCACTATAGTATACCACAATGCATGGAATTTTCTTAGGCTTTAGTAGTAAAATATAATTTTAGAGTAATGTGGTTACAAATAAAGCTCTACAAAATGTTTGTAAAGCACAGTTAGGCATGGACAAAAATAGGGATGCACCGAATGGTTTTTTTTGGTGCCGAAACCGATACCGAAAATAAATCTTCTTTGATCCCGAAAACTGAAACCGATATTGAGACACCGATACCGAAAGTGACTGTTTTTAAAAATATTTTTATACAGGAGATGGTCAGCTACTGGGCACTGGGTACAGAAGATGATTAGAGACCGGGGACATGGTACAGGAGATGGTCAGAGACTGCAGAGATGGTACAGGAGATGGTCAGAGCTGGGGACATGGTACAGGAGACGGTCAGACTGGGGACATGGTACAGGAGACGGTCAGAGACTGGGGACATGGTACAGGAGACGGTCAGAGACTGGGGACATGGTACAGGAGACGGTCAGAGACTGAGGACATGGTACAGGAGACGGTCAGAGACTGAGGACATGGTACAGGAGACGGTCAGAGACTGAGGACATGGTACAGGAGACGGTCAGAGACTGAGGACATGGTACAGGAGACGGTCAGAGACTGAGGACATGGTACAGGAGACGGTCAGAGACTGAGGACATGGTACAGGAGACGGTCAGAGACTGAGGACATGGTACAGGAGACGGTCAGAGACTGAGGACATGGTACAGGAGACGGTCAGAGACTGAGGACATGGTACAGGAGACGGTCAGAGACTGAGGACATGGTACAGGAGACGGTCAGAGACTGAGGACATGGTACAGGAGACGGTCAGAGACTGAGGACATGGTACAGGAGACGGTCAGAGACTGAGGACATGGTACAGGAGACGGTCAGAGACTGAGGACATGGTACAGGAGACGGTCAGAGACTGAGGACATGGTACAGGAGACGGTCAGAGACTGAGGACATGGTACAGGAGACGGTCAGAGACTGAGGACATGGTACAGGAGACGGTCAGAGACTGAGGACATGGTACAGGAGACGGTCAGAGACTGAGGACATGGTACAGGAGACGGTCAGAGACTGAGGACATGGTACAGGAGACGGTCAGAGACTGAGGACATGGTACAGGAGACGGTCAGAGACTGAGGACATGGTACAGGAGACGGTCAGAGACTGAGGACATGGTACAGGAGACGGTCAGAGACTGAGGACATGGTACAGGAGACGGTCAGAGACTGAGGACATGGTACAGGAGACGGTCAGAGACTGAGGACATGGTACAGGAGACGGTCAGAGACTGAGGACATGGTACAGGAGACGGTCAGAGACTGAGGACATGGTACAGGAGACGGTCAGAGACTGAGGACATGGTACAGGAGACGGTCAGAGACTGAGGACATGGTACAGGAGACGGTCAGAGACTGAGGACATGGTACAGGAGACGGTCAGAGACTGAGGACATGGTACAGGAGACGGTCAGAGACTGAGGACATGGTACAGGAGACGGTCAGAGACTGAGGACATGGTACAGGAGACGGTCAGAGACTGAGGACATGGTACAGGAGACGGTCAGAGACTGAGGACATGGTACAGGAGACGGTCAGAGACTGAGGACATGGTACAGGAGACGGTCAGAGACTGAGGACATGGTACAGGAGACGGTCAGAGACTGAGGACATGGTACAGGAGACGGTCAGAGACTGAGGACATGGTACAGGAGACGGTCAGAGACTGAGGACATGGTACAGGAGACGGTCAGAGACTGAGGACATGGTACAGGAGACGGTCAGAGACTGAGGACATGGTACAGGAGACGGTCAGAGACTGAGGACATGGTACAGGAGACGGTCAGAGACTGAGGACATGGTACAGGAGACGGTCAGAGACTGAGGACATGGTACAGGAGACGGTCAGAGACTGAGGACATGGTACAGGAGACGGTCAGAGACTGAGGACATGGTACAGGAGACGGTCAGAGACTGAGGACATGGTACAGGAGACGGTCAGAGACTGAGGACATGGTACAGGAGACGGTCAGAGACTGAGGACATGGTACAGGAGACGGTCAGAGACTGAGGACATGGTACAGGAGACGGTCAGAGACTGAGGACATGGTACAGGAGACGGTCAGAGACTGAGGACATGGTACAGGAGACGGTCAGAGACTGAGGACATGGTACAGGAGACGGTCAGAGACTGAGGACATGGTACAGGAGACGGTCAGAGACTGAGGACATGGTACAGGAGACGGTCAGAGACTGAGGACATGGTACAGGAGACGGTCAGAGACTGAGGACATGGTACAGGAGACGGTCAGAGACTGAGGACATGGTACAGGAGACGGTCAGAGACTGAGGACATGGTACAGGAGACGGTCAGAGACTGAGGACATGGTACAGGAGACGGTCAGAGACTGAGGACATGGTACAGGAGACGGTCAGAGACTGAGGACATGGTACAGGAGACGGTCAGAGACTGAGGACATGGTACAGGAGACGGTCAGAGACTGAGGACATGGTACAGGAGACGGTCAGAGACTGAGGACATGGTACAGGAGACGGTCAGAGACTGAGGACATGGTACAGGAGACGGTCAGAGACTGAGGACATGGTACAGGAGACGGTCAGAGACTGAGGACATGGTACAGGAGACGGTCAGAGACTGAGGACATGGTACAGGAGATGGTCAGAGACTGAGGACATGGTACAGGAGATGGTCAGAGACTGGGGACATGGTACAGGAGATGGTCAGAGACTGGGGACATGGTACAGGAGATGGTCAGAGACTGGGGACATGGTCAGAGAGAGTCAGAGACTCTGGACATGATACAAGAGATCAATGCAGCCTCACTAGTGCCCGTCAGATGCAGCCAGCCAGTGTTCCCAGTAGTGCAGCCAGTGTCCCCATTGCAGTAAGTGAAGGGAGAGGGGATTGATCCCAGGATTGGACGGGTGATTTGTCTATCAAAGTGCCCGGACAAGGGGGAGGGGCTGTATGTGACGGCGCGCAGCGGGGAACACACAGCTATTGAAATGAAAGCTGATGTTCCCGGCGCTGTAATCAGGCGATGGCCGCTCTCCTCTCTTCTACGATATAGGAAGCCCCCCTGATAGGCAGCACCAGGGGCAGGGCCCCGCCCCATTTTCGGTGTCAGTATCGGCAACAATTCTCTTTCGTCTTTTTTGCCGAAAGGGCCATTTTCAGACGATATGTTTCGGTGGCCGAAATGTCGTCGTATTCCTAGACAAAAATGATCCCTTAACCTAATATTTTGTTGCTCGACCTTTAGAGGCAATCACTGCAAACAAGTGAATTCCATGTCTCTCACTGAAACATCTGCACCTGCCAATGGGTAGTCTTTTTCAGCAAACTGCTTCAGCTGGCTCAGGTTCCTTCTGACTGCATCTTTCATCTCTTTCCACTGATGACAGACTTCAGATCGGGGCTCAGAAGGCCACTTCAGAATAGTCCAAGGTTTTGTTCTTAGCCATTCTGTAGTGCTTTTGGAGTGCTTTTAGCTGTGTGTTTTGGGTCACTATCCTGGTGGAAGACCCATGGCCTGTGACTGAGATAGAGCTTTCTGACACTGGGCAGTGTGTTTTGTTCCAGAATTCCTTGATGGTCTTATGCAGGAAAAGCTGCTCCAAAACATAACCAGGCTGCCTTCATGTTTCACGGTATGTACAATGTTTACCTATAAAAGCCTTTTTTTTGATGTTGTGATCAGACACATATATGTCCTGAATAAAGTTCAGCTTGTTTCTCTTTGAACATTTTCTTGGCTATTTGTCTACCATTTGCACCATCCTTCTGTTTAATTTGAGGTTCATTTTTCTACTCAAACCACATCCAGGGCATCTACACTCCCATGGATCTTAAACACTTAAGTGATAATTGCAACAGTAATCATAGGAACATCAAGCTGCTTGAAGATGGTCTTATAGCCTCTACTTTTCTGATCTCCTCAACCTACTCTTTCCTTTGCTTTCTCTGGTCCATAAGATGACACCAAACAGCAGAATGACTATTTTTCTCCATTCGAAAAGGCTGACTGAATAAAAGACCGAAGACGTGTGATACTAATTACAGAAAACAGGTAGTTTGAAGTATCACTATTATCCAATCAGAATACTTTCTAGAAGGTACCAACAAATATATCCTGGTCATTTTACAATAACTTTGTAGAGTAAGTAATAATTTCTCTATGTCCACACTTTCTTTGCTTTACTCTATGGCAGTGGTCTTCAACCTCCCCAGGTACTGGCCTTGTGAAAGACAACCCCTCCACAGACCAGAGGGTTGGGGAGTGGTTATACAGCCTCTCACCTCCGGAGGAGGGGGGTCCTGAATAGGGGATAATTCCATGTGAATTCACTGGAAGTCTTGCGTCCAGCTGTGGCGGACTAGAAGATGACTGGGTGCTGTCAGGTGCACTAGGGGAGTAGTCAGGCACAGTTCGGCAGCTGCAGGCACTGTGAATATATTCCGAGCAAAAAGTGAGGCTGGGAGAAGGGTGGCAGTGCAGGCTCGTTCGCTCAATCACCTGCCCCCCCATCGCACAGCACACCAATCGAATGCAGGTATTAATGGGGCAATTGCTTTTAAATGCACTACTTTTCAGGAGGAATAAGGCATTGTTTCAATAACCTATAAGAGCACCAACAAATCTATCCTGATTTGTATTTCATAATCCATTTACCATTGTGACGTATGGTCACATGGAGGACAACCGCAGACAAGCAAGTCTCACCAGGAGCAACAGGGGAGTGTCCCTTAAACTGTGCTGGACCTTCTCCCAAAATTTGTCAATAGGTAAATGCCATACACATGCAATGGTCACAATGATCTCTTTATTCTAGAAATGCAACTGATTGACCCCTGCTTAAACAGAGTATTTCCAATATGTTAATTGGAAGCACATGCTATAGTGATCTGTTGCAACCCCTAGGTCAGTGATGGTGAACCTTGGCACCCCAGATGTTTTGGAACTACATTTCCCATGATGCTCATGCACTCTGCAGTGTAGTTGGGGTCCAAAGGTTCGCCATCACTGACCTAGGTGGTATATAGGTGCCTTTAGCTTTCAATAAACTAAAAGATATTTACATTGCACAGCCTATTAAGATGATATTCGCATCCTGCCACTTCATAATTTAAAGGAGAACAGTGAGGGTAGAAATATGGGAGCTGCCACTTCTGATTTCAGGTCATTGAAAGTAATGAAGAAGGGATCAGGATGACAATGCCACATCTTAAACTATTAAAAAGAAGACGATACCAGCTTCCATTTTTCTGTCCTCACGGGTTCATAATGTGCAGCCTGATCCTGACCCTGGTTTTCTGGTTCAATATGATTCACAGCAAGTTGGACTACTCTGGGGGAAACAGGAATAAGGCGTCCCATAAAGGAAAAGGGAAAGGAGATGTTACCATCTGCGTGAGGCTTCTGGACTTGAATGTACTACTACTATCACCAATTACCTCCTGACCTGGATACCTTCAAAGACACTTTATAGAATCTGTGGAAAATTGGGCACATACAAGTGATTCATTCACCTGCAAATGCATCAAATTGCTGAATATGGCTACCTGCTGTGTCAGCAAGTCCATTTTTATTTGCACCAATTCCCAGTGATCAGCCCTGTAAAATCAATGAGCATACCTGATTTAGCATTTTACTGCACATCAGATAACAATAGCCACATTTTTATGTCAGGCATGCCCCAGCTGCAGTTCATTGTGGCACGTGGAAGGGGGCATCTGTTGAACATGTCAAAGTAAACCTTGAAGGTCAGTGTCCATCACTAACATCTATGGCCAGCCAAGAAATTATCCTGTGTGATTTCAATGCTGCTGCACACACTAGGCCGGTCTATGAAAACACCACCTGCTGGCGTTGTTCTTGGATCAAATTTCTTTTATTTGTTCATACCATTTAAGAGAGTTTACTAGGGCTTTCATGATCAGTGGTACATAAACAATAGGTATGGTTTTACAATAAGAAGACATAAATTGCTGCTTTTCAAATACAAGAATAGCATCTTGTTAACTGCTGCACCAGTCCCTAAAACCAGTCCTCACAGACACTCTCAGCAATACAATGGTGTCAATTATATCAACGGCCTTATACCAGTGCAATGATGTGTATAATGGCACAACATTGTACTTAATCCTATTTCATTTTTTAATATACATACAAAAAATTTGGCCAGTGTTGTGTGTGCATAATTTATATAAAAAGATATGTACAGTATCTCACAAAATTGAGTACACCCCTCACATTTTTGTAAATATTTTATTATATCTTTTCATGTGACAACACTGAAGAAATGACACTTTGCTACAATGTAAAGTAGTGAGTGTACAGCTGGTATAACAGTGTAAATTTTCTATCCTCTCAAAATAACACAACACAGCCATTAATGTCTAAACTGCTGGTAACAAAAGTGAGTACACCCCTAAGTAAAAATGTCCAAATTGGGCCCAATTAGCCATTTTCCCTCCCCAGTGTCATGTGACTCGTTAGTTTTACAAGGTCTCAGGTGCGAATGGGGAGCAGGTATGTTAAATTTGGTGTTATCACTCTCACTCTCTCATACTGGTCACTGGAAGTTCAACATGGCACCTCATGGCAAAGAACTCTCTGAGGATCTGAAAAAAAGAACTGTTGCTCTACATAAAGGTGACCTAGGCTATAAGCAGATTACCAAGACCCTGAAACTGAGCTGCAGCACGGTGGCCAAGACCATACAGCGGTTTAACAGGACAGGTTCCACTCAGAACAGGCCTCTCCATGGTCGACCAAAGATGTTGAGTGCATGTGCTCAGCATCATATCCAGAGGTTGTCTTTGGGAAATCGACATACAGGTGCTGCCAGCATTGCTGCAGAGTTTGAAGGGGTGGGGGGGTCAGCCTGTCAGTGCTCAGACCATACGCGGCACACTGCATCAAATTGGTCTGCATGGCTGTCGTCCCAGAAGGAAGCCTCTTAATGCACAAGAAAGCCTGAAAACAGTTTGTTGAAGACAAGCAGACTAAGGACATGGATTACTGGAACCATGTCCTGTGGTCTGAGGAGACCAAGATAAACTTATTTGGATCAGATGGTGTCAAGCGTGTGTGGTGACAACCAGAACCAGGTGAGGAGTACAAAGACAAGTGTGGCTTGCCTACAGTCAAGTATGGTGGTGGGAATGTCATGGTCTGGGGCTGCATGAGTGCTGCCAGCACTGGGGAGCTACAGTTCATCGAGGGAACCATGAATGCCAACATGTACTGTGACATACTGAAGCAGAGCATGATCCCCTCCCTTCAGAGACTGGGCTGCAGGGCAGTATTCCAACATGATAATGACCCCAAACATACCTCCAAGACGACCACTGCCTTGCTAAAGAAGCTGAGGGTAAAGGTGGTGGACTGGCCAAGCATGACTCCAAACCTAAACCCTATTGAGCATCTGTGGGGCATCCTCAAATGGAAGGTGGAGGAGCGCAAGGTCTCTAACATCCACCAGCTCTGTGATGTCGTCATGGAGGAGTGGAAGAGGACACCAGCGGCAACCTGTGAAGCTCTGGTGAACTCCATTGCCCAAGAGGGTTAAGGCAGTGCGGGAAAATAATAATGGCCACACAAAATATTGACAATTTGAGCCGAATTTGGACATCTTCTCTTAGGGGTGTACTCACTTTTGTTGCCAGAGGTTTAGACATTAATGGCTGTGCGTTGAGTTATTTTGAGGGGACAGCAAATTTACACTGTTATACAAGCTGTACACTCACTACTTTACATTGTAGCAAAGTGTCATTTCTTCAGTGTTGTCACATGAAAAGATATAATAAAATATTTACAAAAATGTAAGGGGTGTACTCACTTTTATGAGATACTCTACATATATATCAGAGGAAAAAAAAGTAAACAAAAAAAAAAAGATAGATAGATATCTATCTACATATAGTTATACACACACATATATACTGTGTGTGTGTATAATAAATATGGCGATAGATATATATATATATATATATATATATCTATATATATATATATATATATATATAGATATATATATATATATATATATATAGATCTAGATCTAGCTATATATATAGCTATATCGATATATATAGTTGATAGCCAACTTTAACAGGGAGAAAGATGTCAGTTGCTAATCTACATCTACAAATCCGTACAGTGGAAGTGCATGTTACACCTATTTAAATTATTATTTGCTCCCTTTTGGTCTGTTAAATACATCACTGGAAGCATTTTGTTATATCTGTTTGAGAAGTGCAAAAAATTCCTGTTCACGCTGCCAGAAATCTAGTGCTGTCCTCTGCAGTGTTAACAGAAAGTTTGATAGATATATAGAATATCTTCCCCGTACGGTAGAAAGGAGAAGAGAGGGGGAGGTGTTCTCTAGTCCTAACACACTTTCTGTCCCAGGGTGACAGCGGAGGTTGATAACAGGTTGTTCTCTGCTGATTGAAGCCACGTGAAAAATAGATTTGCTGCCAAGCTCCTTACCCGGTCTGTTCAGACCTTAGATCAAAGTGGCTGCTGGTCAACTGCTGTGCATGCATGAAATAAAAAAAAAAAAAAAAAAAAACGGGCATATTTGCTTCTGCTGTTCACACATGCTGTGCATTTTCCCACACAGGATAAACACAGGTCACTGCTAGGACACATAGCAAACAATTGTTTGCTATGTGTCCTATACACACTGCAATGCATCCTGGAGGTGCAGTGAGCTACGATAAAATGGAGACCTGCTGCATTTTATTGCAGCGTTCTGGGCAGAATCACATGTCACAAATGTCTGTACAGCCGCACAACGCACCAAGGTGATAAAACTCACTCACATTACTGTATCTATGGAGGAGCAACATTGTCAACAAAGGAAAGGAAGTGGTTTAGGAATACTGAACATCCCCCCCTTTCCTATATGTTCTGTAGTCCATGGAGACAGCTGAGAACAATGATAACTGATAACTTCCTGTGACCCAGCTGCACTGCTATCAACTTACTGGATTTCCCACAGGATCGGCAGGTATTCTCTTTGCATTTGCCGCACAGGTTTAACAAAATGATTTCAATGGAATATTTAAAAACCTAAGGTCAGTGCTTAAAGTAACAAAAAAAACTTCTATTCCTACATACAAAACAAAGGGTGGCAAACGCATCCTAAACCCTATCTATATGAATTACTAAAACTGGAGTGCGCAAAATCTAGTGCAGCTCTGCATCGTACTCAATCAGCTTCCAGGTTTTATTGACAAAGCTTAATTGAACAAGTTGAAGTGAAACTGCACCAGATTCTGAGCACACCAGTTTTACTACATCTCCCCCAATATGCATCTAGTAAGGTAGGTACTAAAGAAATTGTTCAAGATTGCAAAGTGTATGAACAGCTTAGGCACTAGTATACTCAGGGTTCAGGTAAACTTGCATTCAGTATAATGTCTTGAATTTGAGATGCTGTAAAAGTTTCACCGCTCCTGAGCTGCTTCAGTGTTGCTTTTGTTACATCACAATGGGGTTGATTTACTAAAACTAGAGAGTGCAAAGTCTGGTGCAGCTCTGCATGGTAGCCAATCAGCTTGTAACTTCAACTTGTTCAATTAAGCTCTGACAATAAAACCTGGAAGTTGATTGGTTGCTATGCAGAGCTGCACCAGATTTTGCATTATCCAGTTTTACAAAAAAGCAAAGGAAGTGGAAAAATGGACTTTGTTGGCACCAATCATAAAATTAAATACAAATATTTTATTATACAAATAGTACATGAAACCAAAAACACAGACATGTTAAAACATTGCAATAAATTGCAGAGCAATAACTAATACTCTCTCAAACATAGGTCATACCCTCCCAAGGGGTTTACCCTTAAAAAAAGGGGGGGGGGGGGGACATGACCTTCTGTTCAACATATAAGACATCAAACTAACACAGCTCTACATGTTTCGCAATTAAATGCTTCTTCAGGAGCCCATTTGAGTCACCTGTAGTAGGAAAAAAAGAGAGAAAAGACAGAGACAAAAAATACGTAAAATTAATAAATATTCACTTCAAACCTTATTGGTAATGCATCTCAATCAGTATTCTGATACTGATTGAGACGCATTACCAATAAGGTTTGAAGTGAATATTAATTGTACGTATTTTTTGTCTGTCTGTCTTTTCTTTCTTTTTTTCCTACTACAGGTGACTCAAACGGGCTCCTGAAGAAGCATTTAATTGCGAAACATGTAGAGCTGTGTTAGTTTGATGTCTTATATGTTGAACAGAGGGTCATGCCCCCCCCCCCCCCCTTTTTTAAGGGTAAACCCCTTGGGAGGGTATGATCTATGTTTGAGAGAGTATTAGCTATTGCTCTGCAATTTATTGCAATGTTTTAACATGTCTGTGTTTTTGGTTTCATGTACTATTTGTGTATTTCATTTTATGATTGGTGCCTACAAAGTCCATTTTTCCACTTTCTTTGCTTTTTTGAGAATTTGTAGATTTAAGACGTTGGCACTGCCTTACCTATTAAATCTCAACAGTCCATCCTATGGTGAGGTTTGATATTCCGTCTTGTACTCTCCAGTTTTAGTAAATCAACCCCTATGACTTATCAGGGTAAAAAAAAAAAAACAAATCAACAACCTATCCTGATTTCTACAGCTCCCTCCTGAGGAAAGGAGGCAGAACTGCTAAACAAATAAAAAGCTAGTGCTCTCACAGTGCTGGGGTCTTGGGTTTTGCCTGTGTGGGGTTTGTATTTCATCCCATTGTTTGTAAGAGCTTTTCTTTTGGTTGTTTTCTGTAATACAACTTTAATATGTCGTTTATGGGGTACTGCTGAGTGCAACAGACCACTTCACAGCAGTAGCATCAAGGAGAAATTGAAGCAATACAAAAGTGCCCAGTGCAACCAATAGACTTTCCGCTTTCACGCTGTAGAATGTATTGTCATGAGCAGAAGCTGCATCAGAGTCAATGGGAGCTTTACCAAATCAGAAGTCTAAATGCAGCAATTAAGGCAAAAGTGAAATGTTCCATCTGGCCCCTGCCCACATCGGATATGTGACTTCTCCAAGCCATGATCAAAGAGGTCGAATTTTTCTCTAAGTGGTATCACAGGACAGGATTTTTGCCACTTACACCTAATGAGGGCAATATGTATGACATTAAATTATACTTTGGACTGTAGAAAGGGAAGACTGTGGAACGCTTGTTTTATTATTTCTCTCTTATGTCACTAAGTGGAAAACTAAGTTATAAGGCTTCCAATATAGATTAGACAGCTGGGAAAAAAAGCAACGGAATCTGCAAGCATGTTCCAAATAGAAGCCAACCTGTTTTAATGAAATAGAAAAATTGCTAATTGACGGCAGAAGAGAGACTGAGTGGTCTATCGAGTTTGCCCGGATGTGTATGTATGTATGTATGTATGTATGTATGTATGTATGTATGTATGTATGTATGTATATATATATATATATGTGTGTGTGTGTGTGTGTGTGTGTGTGTGTGTGTGTGTGTGTGTGTGTGTGTGTGTGTGTGTGTGTGTGTGTGTGTGTGTGTATATATACACACACACACACACACACACATATACACATATTATATATATATATACATATATACATACATATATATATATATATACACACACACACACACACATATATACACACGTCTTGTATTTTTTTTTCAATGAGAACCATTAAGATTTGTGTGACTTCAAAGTAGTCCCTGTACTACTTTGGTCTGACTTTGATGCCAGTTGAGGTCCACAGACCTCAAGTTTACACAGGCATTCCCTGAAATCATGTCACAATTGCTGCAAAATCACGGCCGCAAAATCGCGTGACTTTCAAGTCGCGGCAGTGTGAAAGGGGCCCAACTGTTGACTGGCTCACTACATCTAAGTCTATTCCAAGCATCAACTACCCTTTCAGTAAAATAATACTTTTTTAGTTTTGAGCCTTCCTCCAGTTAGGTCATGTCCCAGTGTTCTTGATTTGGGTTTCATAATGAAAATACTGCCTTCTTGAACCTTAGGGCTAGTTTACACTTGCTTCAAATCATGGCTTCAGACACACTTTGTTAAAGCTCTCTGAACGCCAGTCAAAGCTCCTGTCACTAAATAAAATGGCTAGCTTACAGTCCTGTTTACACCTTGCTTTTGCTTGGTGCTACGATGAGGCTTCGGTGGGGCTTTGGTGGAGCTTCAGTGGGGCTTCAAGTGAGCTTTGCCATAGACTTCTATGAAGGCTTTGAAGATGCTTTGAAGCACCACTGAAGCTACATGTGGTATCATTTTCGAAGCAAAGCAAAAGCAGGTGTAAACGGGACTGTAAGCTAACCATTTTATTTAGTCACATCAGTTTTGACTAGCGTTCAGAGAGCTAACAAACCTGTGCGAAGGCTTGTTTTGAAGCAAGTGTAAACTAGCTGTTAATCACTTGCCGACAGCTGCACGCCTATATACGTCGGCACAATGGCAGCGGTGGGCAAATGGGCATACCTGTACGTCCCCTTTAACTGGAGGGGCAATCGGGCTCGCTGCGTGACCAGCGGACTCGATGTGAGCCGGTCTCCTGATGATCGTGTCACGGAGCTGCAGAACAGGGAAGTGCCTATGTAAACAAGGCATTTCCCCTTCTGCCTTGTGTCATGACAGAGATCACTGCTCTCTGTCATCGGGAGCAGCGATCGCTGCCATGTGACTGGAAGCCCACCCCCCCACAGTTAGAATCACTCTCTAGTACACAATTAACCCCTTGATCGCCCCCTAGTGGTTAACCCTTTCCCTGGCAGTGTCATTTACACAGTAATCAGTGTATTTTTATAGCACTGATCGCTGTATAAATGACATTGGTCCCAAAATAGTGTCAAAAGTGTCCGATGTGTCCGCCATAATGTCGCAGTCCCAATAAAAATGGCAGATGGCCAATACTAATAAAAAAATAAATTCAATTAATAATAAAAATGCCATAAAAATATCCCCTATTTTGTAGATGCTATAATTTTTGCGCAAACCTCGCACGACCGCACAATTGTCAGTTAAAGCAAGGCAGTGTCGTTTTGCAAAAAGTGCTCTGGTCAGGAAGGTGGTAAAATCTTATGGGGCTTAATGTGTGTTTAAGCCAAAGCAAGTAAATGAGCCCTTATTCACCCCCCTTTATGTATTTAAAGGTTTCAATAATTTTCTTCATAAATCGCAATGAAAACTGGAGCATTTGGGGATAGGCTGAAATCTGACATCAGCAACCCATAGTTCTCCTATACAGCTGAACTCCAGGCAAACAACTAAATACACCGATCAAATACATATATGGGGGCAGTTTTACCTTCCAAAGGATTTGTGTTTCTACACATTCATTTCTGGGATATATACAGCCCTGCCACACAATGCAGTCCCGCCTGGCAGGGCAGGAAACTGGTTTGGCTGCTGAAGTTACACAATAATTACAGGTCTTGTCCCTCCTTCAGCCTGTGACTGAACTATAAATGGAAAAGCAGAAGACTGATGAGCTCCTCTCTGTCCTACTATCAACATGTTGCTTGTTAGCGCTACCACTCCTCGACTGTCTCCTTACTGCCCGCTCTCTCCCATCCTGAGCTTGGCCACATAGGGACTGCAATAGCCAGATATCAAGTACACTGCTTGTATTAAAAAATAAATGTATTGATATAATAATGAATATACATGCAGCGATCACATTCGATTGATCAGACCTGGATGTAGGCAGTCTGCATCCAGGGCCGATCACTAGGCTGCGATTGCTGCAGAGGGATTACTTTTTTCAATGAGGCTGCCTCCCACTAATCGCAGGAACACCCACTGTGGTTCTCGTATGCAAATCAGAGTGCAAGTCAATTTGCAGGTGTGAATGCACTTTCTTTTCTTGCTTTCTTGCATTTCCTGCATGAAGGTAAAAAATATTCCACTGTGTATCGCCCTCTCACCCACCTTGTACTTACCTGAGCTTGATTTCGATTGGTTCCAGCTGCTGTCAGCCAAATCCTGAGACAAGGGAACAGGGGTGGGGCCCAAGCCCCGGTGTCCATCTCTATAGACACAGGCTGCACATTTTGGGATCGAGCCCACAGGTGTGGCACAACAGGAAGCTGCTTCCAATGGTGGCATCAACAAAAAAAAGAGGAGGAGCCAAGAGAGCCAGTGAGGACCCAAGAAGAGGATTTGGGCTGCTCTGTGCAATACCATTGCACAGAGCAGGAAAGTATAACAAGTTTGTAAAGTCATTTAAAATAACAAATACTTTAAACCTATTTTATTTAAAAATAATAAATATATATATATATATATATATATATATATATATATATATATATATATATATATATATATATATATAAAAATATATATATATATATATATATATATATATATATAAAAATATATATATATATATATATATATATATATATATATATATATATATATATATATATATATATATATATATTTTTTTTTTTTTTTTTCTCTCTCATCTTGAAAAGACACTGACACGTGTGATAAAACCAGTTAGGGATCTTAGCCCTGGGCACTGGATGACCTTGTCCTGGCACTGTGGGAGGTCTTGAAACGTATACAAGTTGTAACTGAAATGTGTCAATTTAAATAGTGATTCAACTGGATTATGAAATAGTTTGATTCTCCGTATGGATACCTTTAGTTACCAGGAAATGGAAATTCAGTATTCACCTAGCATGTAACTATTATGGGAACAGGAATATTGGACTCATTTCAGAAATTATTTAGCTACAGGAGTTAAGAAATACATGACTCACTGCTGTATGTAACCACCTTGTTTTCCTTCACTCCTACTCTGGAGTAAAAGCTGTCCTTATACAGTTAGTTTCTTTAGTTCCTAACAGATTCCTCCATCTACACAAACAAGGTGGATAAAGGAACTCCATCCCCCCCACCCTATTCCCACTGGGACAATATTACTGCTTCCACAAGGCAATGCTCCAACAACCAACCATCCTTACCTCTTGTATGAGAGCATTATGTCGCAAGATTTTTCGTGCTTTCATGATACGCACTATAGCAGCTTGAAGATACATTTTTCGGTCTTCATCTACAGCACTTCGGGTCTGTTCCACTTCCTGTGAATGACAAACATGGATGTTTAATCATTTCAAGATGGAAACAATTTGAATGTGTTCACATCTATCTCATAGTCTATAAGAGTCAGGAACCAAAGACCTGGGTGAGAAACCTCAAATTTGAAACTCCAGACGAAAAAAAAAAATGCAATTATGAATGTATTAAAAAAAATGAAAAACTTATTTTGAAACATTGCAGGTACCTAGATTTGCCTTTATATTAGAATCCTGTAATCTCCTACACAACCTGGGTAAAGGAGGGGTCACTTCTCCAATCCAGTGCTAGCCCCGGGGTAGACAGCCAACCTCCCCACACTTTTTCAAACTGAGTGGCTGCCTCTGTGCTGGTATATCAATTTCTCCATTCTTAGCACTCAACCCATTTGTTCAATCCACATCTTGAGTGTTGGGGAAATGGGAGAGGTCCAATATCGTAAAAGGAGCTTGCAGGCCTGAAACAGGGCTCTAATAGTCGCCTCTTCAGCATACCTGTCAGTGATTATGGCATTGAGAATACTTAAAATGCAGTGTTTAGGGTTTAATGGACGCCCGTAGGGCTGTATTAACTGTGGAGACAATAGAGCTCCAATATCTGTGTAATTTTGGGCATCTCCACAGTGAATTAATTAAGCGACAGGCATCTCTATTACATCTAGTATATATAGGATCAGGGCACAAGCCCATGGAATGTAGCAGGGTGGATTTGATTTAAAACAAGCTGATTAAAATCACTAGTAAAAAGGCTGGATTTAAATTAAATCCACTCGATTTAAAGAGCAACTGTCATCTCTGTCCTGCTGAGGCTCCTCCTCTGACCCGCTGTTTACTCACCGACAGTCTCATTCACTTTAACGGGACAGCTGGTGATGCGGCAGTGACACAACAAGGTGAGGGACGTGGCGGAAGCAGGTGAGTAGGTGCCCGCTAACAGGCGCTGCCATGATGGATCTGAAATAACAGGTGCTCTTTAAATGTAAGGACTTATTTTTGCTGGTTTTAGAATCTTTAATATTTGCAATCAAAATGAAGGTTTCCTATTTAGAATAATAAGCCGTCAGGCTAGTAAAACAGCGATATCAGAACTGATTCAATCATACCGTTTGTAATGTACATATGTGAGTAAAAAGTGTAGCGCTAGGGGTGTGCCAGGTAAGTAAACCTGGCAAAGAAATGTATATTTTACATTATAAGGAGACTAGTAATGTGAAAAAATACTCTCATAATAGACAGCACAACATAGGAGTGTCACACAGTGAATTATATATGGCAGACCTCCTGCGATGATGAGTCGCAAGAAGACGCAAGCACAAAAACTGCTAGCAAAAGTGAGGTGATATAAGTGACTGGTTAGAATCACAGTATCATGTGCAAATGTTCAAACAAATGAAACAAAAATCAGACATCCAACGTGAATGTAATGCCCTGAATGATCACACAATCCTGTGTAAATGTTTAGGAAAGGCAGGCCCACGTGTAACCAAAAAAACATGGAACAACAAGTGTACTGCTAATTCCGATTGTAGTTGAGACTGCAAACATGATAGTCCATACGGTTGAGATATCCAAAGTGGGCCATGGCATGTGAGGAAAACACACTGCTGCTACAGATATATAACCGTCTCTGAGATAAATACAATGACCGGTGGATAGATACACCCAGGAGTGCCTTCACCTTCCAGGAATGGGGGAGAGAAAAAGGTACTCCTACTCAAAGTAGTGGACCCAACTCATCATACGGCGGTGGATCTATCAAGCGTAAAGCCGGCAATGTAGAGTCAGGTTCCCAGGGTTGACCATTCCATCCCCTCCTCTATAAGCCGGTAAGAACTCCAAGATACCAGTGGAAATGGGGATGATGCCAAACCATAGATGGCTCCGTACACCCCGGTTGAAGCCTTTGCAGACGAAACGCATAGGGTTAATACACTGGCTCTAGCCACCTCAAACTGCGCTTTTTATTGTTCAATTGAACTGTTTTTACCTAATATTCATCTGTTTGAATATTTTTATTCTAATAAATTCCATCATCCGGATTATACACTATGTGGAGGCGTTTTTTTCTTTTTTTTGAACCTTACATAATATTACCATCTGGAGGGGATATATCTTGGAGTACCGTGCTCGGAACCATCTATGGTTTGGAATCATCCCCATTTTCACTGGTCTCTTGGAGTGTTTACCAGCTTATAGAGTAGGGGATTGAATGGCCTACCCTGGGAACCTGACCCTACATCGCCGGCTTTACGCTTCATAGATCCACCGCCGTATGGTGAATTAGGTCCACTACCTTGGATAAGAGTACCTTTTTATCTCCCCCATTCCTGGAAGGTGAAGGCACTCCTGGAGGGTGTATCTATCCACCGGTCATTGTATTTATCTCAGAGACTGTTAGATATCTGTAGCAGCAGTGTGTTTTCCTCACATGCCACGGCCCACTTTGGATATCTCAACCGTATGGACTATCACGTTTGCAGTCTCAACTACAATTGGAATTAGCAGTACACTTGTTGTTCCATATGTTTTTTTGGTTACACATGGGCCTGCCTTTCCCAAACATTTATACAGGATTGTGTGATCATTCAGGGCATTACATTAACGTTGGATGTCTGATTTTTGTTTTATTTGTTTGAACATTTGCACATGATACTGTGATTCTAACCAGTCACTTATATCACCTCACTTTTGCTAGCAATTTATGTGCTTGCAACTCATCATTGCACGAGGTCTGCCATATATAAAATTCACTGTGTGACACTCATATGTTGTGCTGTCTATTATGTGATAGTATTTTTCACATTACTAGTCTCCCTATAATTTAAAATATACATTTCCTTGCCAGGTTTACTCACCTGGCACACCCCTAGCGCTACACTTTTTACTCACATATTTATTTACAATTAGTGTCATTGTTGTGCTGGCTGCTTATACACTTTGGGTTGGTGCAGTATTTTATTATATTTTTTCTTGTAATGGACATAGATTTGAAAAACAATGGGATAAAGCAATATTCCTGAACTTTGTTTTATCTCATGGTTACTGTGAAATTGTGTGAATGCATCACTCCAGTGCATGTTATGTCAGCTTGCAGAGCTTGGATTCATTGAATGAGTTTACCAAAAATGTAAATATTGAAGAATATACAGCCTCATGCTACATAACTAAGCTCCATTTCATGCTGAATAAACTAAATTATTGACGTAACTTAAATAGAAAACTATCTTTAGATAGATTTTTATTCCAAAGGCACTTTTTAAAAATAAATGTAATAAAAATCAAACAAATCTGTTTTAAATAAAAAAAAAAATAAAAAAAAAAAAAACAAAAACATTTTTTAAATTTTGTTTTTAAAAAATCATAGATTTTTTTTATCCACCCTGGAATGTAGCCTGTGTGGGATGCGATGAATTCTCAATAAAATATATAACAGAGAGTCTCTGCACCACATTAAAAGAGCAGAGCCATACAGCCTCCAAAGCCTCCTCCCACAGATCTCCAGGTAAATCACCCACATCCCTTTCCCATTTCTCACATGCTGAATTAGGGAAGTTTTCATAAGCATGGTAGAACAATTAGAGATAAATCTCTTTGTGAAGGATGATTGTTGCATGTAATTAAAAATTGGGGTGGGAGACAACTCTGAGGCTCCTAGGGACTGCTAAGTCGTCACATTATGTTTTAGTGGTAGATAATAAAAAAGCACATTAGAGGGAATATTATTCCCTCCAGTATGTAGTTGAGAAAAGGGGAGTAGATGACCCTTGGCAAGAATATGTTTAAGATAGGTTACCCCATAACCTCAACATAAAGACGCATGTTGCAATTTGGCCAATTATGGGTAGGTATGGTCAGGGCTTTTTTTCTCGGAGAATAGGTGCAGGAATTCCCCCAGTTTGAGTCACCCCTTGTCTCTGCCCCCTACCCACCTCTGACCACCGTCCCTTGATTCCACCCCTTACCCACCTACCAGTACTGCCCCTTTTAGAGAATACAGAATACAGTATCATTTTGTGGTGTTAAATCATTTGTATGGAACATGTTAATGGTAAAAAAGAAAAGCAGTAAAATAGATCCCCTGCAGCCAGCAACAATAGAATCCCAGCATTAAATCCCCACACAACAATAGGGGAGTCTATTGTTGGGATTCTATTGTTGCTGGCTGCAGCAACAATGGACTCCACCCCAACAACAATAGATTCCCTGCAGCAACAGTGAACCACCCACAACAAAATATCACACCCAGTGTGATATTTGTCGGCCGCAACCATCTGGTGATTGTAAATTTCACGTGAAAGAGCACTTTTTATGCATTAAGAAGAAATTGTCACTTTGCATTTGATTTTACAAGGTCATGGGGATTGGATCTTCTTTCTTTAACACAGTTGGACTTTATAGCACATTTAAAGGATATTTTGGTTTATTCAATGACAGATTATTGTTCACAAAGTGTATAGAAGGGCTAGTGCATACATTTGATTTTTTATATACTGTACTTTTGCACTTTAAAAGGGGCAGCTGCTCTGATTTACATCATTATTCACTTATTAATTTATTATTTTTAAAAGGATGGTGCCCTCCTATGGTTATTAAATGACCTGAAAGTCTCTGCATAACAAGACTGGCAAAGGATCGCAAAATTAATAACAGCCACATATATATAATGGGATCCTTTTCATTTTGGAGATGTTGGTCAATGCACTCACTAACTGAATACCTTGCATTAACGTGAACTTATTCGGGTGCATTTGGGTTGCCTGTTGCCCCTCCCTTCCCTTCCCTCTCCTATACGGGGGGCTGGTAAACGTGATCCCTCGCAAGATACACCCTCACCTGGGAGCTGGTCCGGCACGGGGGGGAGACAAGGGAGCAGAGGAGAAATCGCACCACCCTAAACAATTTACAATGTTAGAACTGACCTTATAACGTCAAAAATCCGGCAATAGTGGACAACCATCCTCTGAAGAAGACCCGGGAAGGGTCGAAACGCGTCAGGATTCATACATACAACCCCCGTTGTTCCACATACACCGTATTGTATATCGCCCTTATTTTATAGGCATTGTCTGTTGTTATTTACTTTTAAGGATTCAACATTTGTGAATACGCTGGTTGCCCTTTGGCACATTGTGTCTTGCATTGATTTTAATTGTATGCTTTGTCCGCTGCTACTGTACATCATATCCAGTTCATGTCCTGACTCTAATAGTCAGTACTTATTCTTTGTCTTTAACATAATTCTTGTACTAATAAAATTGAATTTTTTCAACTACTTATATTGCATCTCATTGGCTGCTTAAAGCCCCGATAGGGTTTATTTTGTATTTTTTATGTATTTTATGGGGTGTGCGGCCTACCCGTCTACACTCAGTTGCTTTGTTGTTTGTTTAGCCACATATATGTATTTACTGGGTTTGCTTCAAAATTAAATGTAGTAGACATTATAGCAAAAATTTTTGGTTTACATATTATCTTACGTACATAATATTTTCATAAGTTTCATTGTTGCTCAGAGCTGCTCATTAAACCCAAAGTAACTCTAGGGAAGAGCCGTGACGGAGCCACCCTGAAATACTTCCAAACACTCATATTTGAACATTATTTTGACTTCCAGTCACTCTTTGATGTGCAGTCATATGGAATAGTTGCACTGTTTGCCAAATGTGTGATCATCAGTAATCCAAAATATGAATCACAAGTTTGTTTGGAAAGATTTCATGAGAAGTTAATGGTACCGGGGATTGTAACAGGTTTGGGGTGGGGGGGTGTACTCTGTGTCCATGCACTTAAAGCATTAAACACTACAAAAGATTCCAGGGGGGACAGATCATCCAGAAAAGGTCAAAGGACAAGGATTTCTGAGAGATGACCTGTTCTGCACTTTAAATTATTTGCAGCAGAATGAGTCAGTGGAATGAAGTTGGAACACAGGATGTTGCCCAACTACTTCCTGGGAGACCCTTGTAAACCAAATGTGTGTGCAATGAGAAATATTCTATATCTAGGCCGAGGTCTTGTAAAGTATTTTTTCGAACTTTAGTTATTTATAACAAAATCAAACAAACACAATTATTGACTTAAATTCATCTATATACAATTTGAGAAGCAAGTAGGCTGAAGAACTATGGACAAAATAGACATTTAAAGTGGTTGTAAACCTCTGAAATTAAAAATGAACAAAGCAAATCTTTCTATAGTATATACGTGCCTCTATCCAAAGCACCTAGTGTGATTTCTGTCCCCTCTCTCAGTCCTCTGCTATCTGCACGAGTCACTTCTGACAGTCTATGTGGATACCAGACAAGCCCAGAAGACAGCCCTGACGCCCCACCAGCACAAAGCAGGTGACAGCCTCAGCTGTGCACATTTCCCTATGAGACTGTGTAGAGGGGTAAGTGTCCATTCCCTCCACTCAGGTCTCAGATTATACTCAGCTCCCTACTCTATGCTGTGCTGTTTGTGACATCAAATCCCCCATCCCCTGCCTTCTGGAGCTAAGAAATGCTATGTAATCTCTACAGAGGAGAGAAGCTGCAGATAAACAGGTACAACTAATGTAGGAGGAATTGTTTCATCTCTGTGACTCACCTGAGGATAGCCAAATCAGTGGGTATATTGTAAGGGTTTATAACCATTGTAATAGGAAAGTTTATTTTGTGAATGCATATTTTGTGTTACTATTGCAGGGTTTTTTAGATATTCACACGTTTACAAGCTTTCCTTTTTGAATATGTAGAGGGAGGTCTCAGTTGGTCAGTGCAATTCCTTTTGTCTATTTCAGTTTATCACCACAAAAAGTTTCTTTTCACTGTCCCTGGGGCCTGACTTTATGACTAAACTCTGCCAAATACCATTCCACTCTCCAATCCGACATCAACAGTGACCAGTAAAAGGCACTAACACTGGACAGTGGAATGGTACAGCTTAGCCATCAAGACATAAAGTCGTGCCCCCATAACAAAATGAAACCAGAGCTGGCTATAAACTTATTTCGTTCAGCTAGTAGGCAGATTCCTCCATCCACGCAAATGAAGTGGAAGAAGGAATTCCAACCCCCACCCAGAACCTTAAATTCTGGCTGCAGTGCCAGCTGCTTTCAGAATAGAACTTATCAGTAGCTGCAGCTGCTGATCGAGGAAAAATTTCCAACATGTGCCTTCAACAGAATTTAAAATGATCAACTTCTATCAAGCGGAGATGGCCACAAGCTCATCAAAATTCACCCGGTGCCTACACCTCTTGTTGATCCAGATGGAAGTCACACAATGTCCTTCTGGATCGCGGGGTGCGCACCGGAGTGATCTGTCACCAGCTGCATCCCCCGGACACGGTCTATGACTGATCAGAGTACTAGCTCGCTGCTGGTACCATGTGACCGCCGTGACCAATCACAGCAGGTCACATGACAGTTGTACACAATGGATGGCTTCCTTTCATGCAATCCATTGTGTACAATGGTGTTGCTAGCTGTACAGACAGGGACAATCACAGTCCTGTACCATATGTTTAGCTCTGACCAATCAAAGGTAATCAAGACAAAACTGTCCTGGACAGGAAGGGGGTAAAAGTTCCCAGTATTGAAGTGGTTAAAATCACCAGTTTCAATACCCAGTCCTGGAATCTTTGCTCAAGAACTACAGCTACATGAAGAATCTTCTTGCTTCATGTGTTGTACTGACTAAAGCCAGCTATAGATGGATCAAAATTCGACCAGTTCAGGGAAGCCTGACGCCCAAAAGAAGCGCTTGTAATTTTTTTGGGCGACAGGTGGCCCGCGATTCTATTTGCGTGATTTTGCCGCGATTGACGGCTGACGAATTGCGGCAAAATCACGCCGTGATCGGGGTGCCATTTGAAGTGACGGGGATCGCACGGGCATCCCGTGTTTTGCCGCTATTTCGATTTGCGGGGATTCAGCCCATGATTCGGAACGCCAAGATGTGAACAGAGTCTTAATTGTTGAATCAACTTCTGTCAATCAGAAACATTGGAAAAGGTTTGTCAATCAGTGGCTGCAGCTGCTGTTCAGTGTGTTTTGACAGCAGAGAGTCCCGCTGTCAGAATACATTGCCTCAGCAGGAGAGAGATTCCTCCATCCATGGGTGGATGGAGGAATCTGTTCATTTTGTTTAGCCCACTGGTTGAAAAAAAGACCCATCTAGGATAAAACACAGTGAGCAGGGGGTGACCAGGCATCCAACTAGGGTGGATAAAAAAGAAAAAAAATCAATGATATAAAAAAAAAAAAAAAAAAGATTTTTTTTTTTTTTTTTTTTTTTTAATTTAAATCAGATTTTTTTGATTTTTTTATCAACTGTATTTTAATAAAATGCTTTTGGCAGTAAATATCTATCTAAATAAAGTTTTCTGTTTAAGATACAATAATAATTTAGTTTATTCAGCATGAAATGGAGCTTAGTTATGTAGCATGAGGCTGTATATTCTGCAATATTTAAATTTTTGGTGAAAATCATTCAATGAATCCAAGCTCTGCAGGCTGAGATAACATGAACTGCATTGATGCATTCACCCAAATTTCACAGTAACCACGACATAAAACAAAGTACAGGAATATTCCTTTATCCCATTGTTTTGTAAATCTATGTACACCACAAACTGTGTGATTGAATCGGTTCTGATATCGCTGTTTTACTAACCTGACAGCTTATTATTCTAAATAGGAAACTTTCATTTTGTTTGCAAATATTAAAGATTCTAACTACCAGCAAGAATGAGTTTTTACATTTAAAGAGCACCTGTTATTGCAGATCCATCATGGCAGCGCCTGTTAGCATCCACTCACCTGCTGCCGCCACGTCCCTCACCTTGTTGTGTCACTGCTGCATCACCACCTGTCCCATTAAAGTGAATGGGACTGTCGGTGAGTCAACAGCGGGCCAGAGGAGGAGCCGCTGCGGGACAGAGACGATACGTCATACGGCAGCAGGTCAGCACGTTCCCGCGAGCCATCGTAGCTGTACGTTGGCCCTTTAAGAAGGGATAGCAGGCGTGCACGCTCCGCCGCACTGCGGGAGAATCAATACGCGTGGTCGGCGGTCGTGATGACCGCCAGCCATGCGCGATCGCAGGCACGAGAGCCAGAACAGTGTGTGTGTGTGTAAACACACAAATTCCTGTTCTGTGAGGAGAGGCAGATCGTGTGTTCCTACTAGATGGGAACAACAATCTGCCATCTCCTCTAGTCAGTCCCATCCCCCTACAGTTATAACACACTAGGGAACACAGTTAACCCCTTGATCGCTCCCTAGTGTTAACCCCTTCCCTGCCAGTGACATTTACACAGTAAATCGGTGCATTGTTATAGCACTGATCACTGTTTAAATGTCAGTGGTCCCAAAAATGTGTCAAAAGCATCCGATCTGTCCGCCATGTCGCAGTCCCGATAAAGATCGCAGATCACCGCCATTACTAGTAAAAAATAAATAAATAAAAATGCCATAAATCTTTCCCATAGTTTGTAGACGCTAATACTTTTGCGCAAACCAATCAATATACACTTATTACGATTTTTATTACCAAAGATATGTAGAAGAATACAGATCGGCCTAAACGGAGAAAAAAATTAGCTTTTTAAAAAAAAATTGAGGATATTTATTATAGCAAAAGCTACAAAAAAATGTGTTTTTTTCAAAGTTGTTGCTTTTTTTGTTTATAGTGCAAAAAATTAAAACCGCAGAGGTGATCAAATATCACCAAAAGAAAGCTCTATTTGTGGGAAAATAAGGAGGTCAATTTTGTTTGGGTACAGCATTGCACGACCGCGCAATTGTCAGTTAAAGCGACGCAGTGCTGTATCGCAAAAAATGGCCTGGTCATTAAGCAGGCAAATCTTCCGGGGCTGAAGTGGTTAAAATCATGATTTAAATCAAATCCACCCTGCATCCAACACACCAAAAAATGTGTTGAATGTGAGGTTTCAGGTGACCATAACTCTTCAAGAGAGCAAAGATTCCAGCAACAGGCAGCAGGACAGGTCAGTATTCTCTTCTATTGTTGGGAACTTTTCCTTTCATTTTTTTTTTTTTTTAAAGGAGACAATTACTTTAACCACTTCAGCCCCGGAAGGATTTACCCCCTTAATGACCAAGCCATTTTTTGTGATGCGGCACTGTGTCGCTTTAACGGACAATTGCGCAGTCGTGCGATGTTGTTTCCAAACAAAATAGAGTACCCTTTTTTTTCCCCACAAATAGAGCTTTCTTTTGGTGGTATTTGACCACCTCTGCGGTTTTTATTTTTTGCGCTATAAACAAAAAAAGAGCAACAGTTTTGAAAATAAAAAAACAATTTTTTACTTTTTACTGTAATACGTATCCAAAAAAAAAAAAAAAAAAAAATGTAACCCACACACACACACACTTCTTCATCAGTTTAGGCCAATATGTATTCTACATATTTTTGGTAAAAAAAAAAAACCAAAAAAACGTTAATCGTTTGGTTTGCGCAAAAAAGTTATAGCGTCTACAAAATAGGCGATAGATTTATGGCATTCTTAATATATACATATTTTTTTTACTAGTAATGGCGACGATTAGCGATTTTTAGCAGGACTGTGACATTGTGGCAGACAGATCGGACACTTTTTTGGGACCAGTGACACTTATACAGCGATCCGTGCTATAAAAATTGCACTGATAGGGAAGGGGTCAAGTGTATCCTATGGTGGTGTTTCTAACTGCGGGGGGGGGGGGGGGGGGTAATGACTGGGAGTACAGAGAAATCACTGTTCCTAATCATGAGGAACAGACGATCTCACCGTACCTCCCTGTCAGAATGGGGATCTGCTTTGTTTACAAAGGCAGATCCCTGTTCTGCATCTCTGTGGAGCAATCGTGGGTGGCTTGTGAACATTGTGACCACCGGCAACATGCCCGCTGTATCTATTACACAAAGCGACGTACCGGTACAGCGATTCGTGCAATAGAGCCGCCGTGCCACAGTATAACTGCGGCGGCTCGTCCACAAGTGGTTAAGCAGTTCAGCTCTTTGGACGTACTATGTACATTCAAAGAGTGAACATTTAATCACAAGCTGCAATGTCTGCAATGTTACAATGTCTGCAGTAGCCATCGCATGCCTCGATCTCACATGTAAACAATGAAACCAGAAGCAACAATGATTTGTCACTTCCGGTTTCAGATCCACCATTTACTGACCAGTGAAGAGCAGGGGAGACATTGGGGTCTATTAGACCCCTAATATAGTACCCATCACCTGCCCAATGCTATCACATAGGGGTTTATTAACCTCTTGTGATAGCAATTAAGTAAAAATAAAGTAAAAAAAAAAAAAAAAAAAGTTTTAAAAAATAAAATGTATAAAATTGAAAATAAAAATTGCTGTAACCCCACATACACGCAAAAATGCGAGCCCAGGGTACACATGTGTACAGTGGACATAAAAAGTCTACACACCCCTGTTAAGATGTCAGGTTTCTCTGATGTAAAAAAATGAGATAAAGATAAATGAATAAAGAACTTTTTCCACCTTTAATGTGATCTATAAACTGTATAACTCAGTTGAACAACAAACTGAAATCTTTTAGGTGGAGGGAAGTAAAGCTAAAAAACTAAAAATATGGTTGCATAAGTGCGCACACCCTTAAACTAATACTTTGAAGCACCTTTTGATTTTATTACAGCACTTGGGTATGGGTCTATCAGCCTGGCACATCTTGACTTGGCAATATTTGAAGATGACGTTAAGAGGTGAAAGAGGAACAAAAACTTACTTGTGGCGTGTCCTTCTGCATCGGTGTAGTGATTTTAAATTTTGTCCGTTTACTGCTGAAATTCATATTTAATAAAAACGTTGATTCACTATCAACATCTTCCTGTAATGGAAACAAAAATGTCATATAAAAGGTCATCCAAATGTGAATTTCTAACCAATGTCACCTACAATAATAAAGCCAGAAGCTGCAAGCTTCATCCTTGCTTTGGAATACTCCATATATCTCGTACTTGGCTGAAATCTAAGGTTTGATTTTACATGCACCACCACCCATAGGTGTAAACAGGTATAGCAGTCTAACTATTCAGACATAAAGATGTCATAAAGGGGCTGTGGTTTTTTTTTTTTTGTGACCTTGTAAATCCAGGTACACACGGATAAAAATTCAGCCCTTTGGATGAACAAAAAAAATAAATAAAAATGATGCGTGTATTCCCAGCTTAAATCTGCTAAGTAACTGAAAACAGTGGAGGGAGGGGGGTTCTGTTGTGACTACTACAGAGGGTTCAGATATAAGGATGACATTTGTATTTGTCCTGGAAATCCTTTTTCAAAAGATGTGCAGTTTATTCACAATAAACATAAGAGATTGGAGATCAGACCTTTTCAGAATCGTGGTTGATCATCTTGACATCAAGAAGAGACTTGATGGTTTTTGTCAGCTCTTTCTCATTCATCTGAGTGCTGTCTTGGAGTTCCTTATAAGTGACGGTTTCACTGTTGTTGAAGGCTAGTAGGACAGCCATTTGGTATGTAGTGACCATCGCTACATAGGGTTTAGACAGGTAGTTCATTTTCACTTCACCTGTTCAGAAGATCATATTTTTATGAATGCAAAGAACATACAATTACTGTGATCTATTATGAATCCACAAAGTAAAGAGAGTCAGTGCAACCTAAACTGAAAGGATAAGTTCACCTTTAAAACATGTTTCCTACACACTTGTCTGGATAAAATTATTATTTCTAGCTTTTGCATGCTCTGTTGCTGTGAACTCTATTGGCTTCCCTGAGAAGTCTGCCTCTCACCAATTGTAAAAGCTGAAAACACAGATGTTGGGGAACCACTGGATGCACATTATCTATATCCAAACCAGTTCATATTCCAAACACACAACCAGAACAAATTCATGCCTAAAAATAAAAACACATAATAAAACTATATAGAATCTTTATATTACCTACTCCATACAGTGGTTTAATGATTCGCACTGCAACCCAACAAATCTGATAATTTGGATTTAAATCTCTCCAGGGACACACCGATCAACCATAACTTTATAATCACTGACAGGTTAAGTGAATAACACTGATTATCTCTTTACAATGGCATCTGAAAGTTAGTGGTATATATTAGGCAGCAAATAAACAAATTGTTGCTGAAGTTGATGTGTTGAAAGCATAAAAAATGGGCATCGCAGTTTGTTGTGTATGGGTCTGTGTAGTCGCAGACCTGTCAGGGTGCACATGTTGACCCATCTACAGCCAAAATCACCTACAATGGTCACATGCACATCAGAAGCGGAACACGGAGCAATGAAAGAAGGCAGTGTGATCCGATAAATCACGTGGAAGGCCAGTTGCGTGTGCATTTCTTACCTAGAGAAGAGATTGCACCAGGGTGCAGTATGGGAAAAAAGGCATGCTGGCAGAGGCAGTATAATGCTTTGGGCATTGTTCTGCTGGGAAACTTTAGGTCCTGCCATTCATGTGGATGTTACTTGACATATACCACCTAAACTAAATATTGTTGCTGACCAAGTATACCCCTTCATGGAAACAGTATTCCCTGTTGGCATTGGCCTGTTTTAGCAGAATAATGTGCCCTACCATCCTGCAAAAATGGTTCAAGAATGGTTTGAGGAACACAACAATGAGTTTAAAGTTTTGACCTGGCCTCCAAATTCTCCAGATCGCAACTCAAATTGAGAATCTTTTGGAAGGGCTGGAAAAACAAGCCCAATCCAACTAAAAGGCTTAAAGGATGTGCTACTGACAGCTTGGCGCCAGATACCACAGTATACATGCAGAGGGCTAGTGGCCTTCATGCCTTGATGGGTCAGGGCTGTTTTGGTGGCAAAAGGGGGACCTACGCAGTACTAAGTAGATAATCATAAAGCTATGTCAGATCAGTGTATATGAGTTATAAAAACCATACTGTCACCATATAAATGCAAGAAAAAAAAAAAAATTACCTGTACACAAGTAGTGCAACCACGTCAGCTTTCTGCCACTAAAGTGTTGGTTGTAAAATAATTCAAACTAAAAAACAAAAGTGATAGATTTTATGTATCCATATTTAAAGGGAATTCTATTCTTATAGCTTTCGTTTATACTACTTTTACTGTACATATAAAACAGATAAAAATTATGGTAATCTTATCAATGTGTGTTAATGTTTTAAAACCTTATTTCTATATATATAGTGCATAGTTACATATGTACATGTTGGCAGTTATATATGCAGACTTTGCTTACTGATTTGCAGTGCCTACATGAGGGTCGCACTTTACTGCTTCTTACAAAGTCATCTGACTCACTGAAAACAATGTTCTCCCTATGTGGCTGATTGCATTTTCCCCAATGGGGTCTCCCTTGGCCTCTTAACAAGAAAATAAAGCAAAGCAAAAGACCAGCATTACAGAGTTTTATTCAACCAGAGCCTAGCAGCATCCATCTTAAATTTCTCGGTTGGCAGGTTGCGTATGTGCAGTTCAGCTCACATGATGTGGAAGCCATAGATCCGTATAATCATAGATTTATAGATTTATGGGTTTCCCCATTATAATCTATAAAGCCACACTAGCAGCCAGACAGAGCAGAAATGAAAAAACACATAGCTAGTCCTTGGCAGGGTCAAAATATGGTCTGACATCTGACTTCTGCTAGGTACACATTAGACAGGGCAAGGGAGGAAGGGGATAGGGAAAAGGTCATTAGAATTTAAACTTTACTTTATAAACAACCTTCACTCATGATCTTAAATTCCTCTCCACTGCTCCTCACCACCTCCACCTCTCTTTTCATTACAAATTGAAGATGTTTTGTTTTCAGCATTTTTTTTTTTTTTTTTTAGCAACCACCCAACTCCAGATTTCTGGATGGTGTATCCGGCAACCGGAAGGTCTTGAAAGATTCTGGAAACCTCACCTTCTCAGCCTCCAGGGATTTGTGAGGTTTATCTCCCAGGAGGCTGAGGAGCTGAAGTTTCCAGAATCTTTCAAGACCTCCAGCATATCTGGACATTCGCAGGATCAAGAAAACCTCATCAGGGCTCTGCAAATGAGGAAGAGACAGCTGGCTTCCAGTTATAGCATTCAAGATGATAGCATGGGGACAAGATTTGGTGGAAGCACTGGGTAAGAAAAAGACAGTGCAAGATTTGCTGGGCTTGTGAATAGGTTTATCCTGCATAAAAAGGCTTCAAAGGTAAGTGGAATATGGAAATTAAAATTTACAGGCAAGGGAGAAGTTCCTCTTTAATAGCCGCATTGACAGCACTGGACCATTTTTCTAAGTAAATATTTTTCTAAAGGTGCTATTGACGTGAAATTTTCATCACATGTCAGTAACAACCCATGCATACAAAGACACCAAAACATTACGTTCAGAAATAAAGTTATCTGTAAAAAAATGGAATGACACAGGGAAAAAGTAATGAACACATGAACAAATGCATGGAAAGCCAAGACACCAGCTGAAATCTATCAGTAATTAGAAAGCAATCCTGCCTCTTGTCAGTGTAAATTAATATCTGCTGGTTCAGTCTCAACTGATGGCTATATAAAAGGTGTCTCATTACCAAAGTGTCACAAGAAACATCTTATGATGGGTAAGAGCAACACGCTCTCTCAATACCTTTGCACCTTATTGTTGCAAAACATACTGATGGCATTGGTTACAGAAGGATTTCTAAACTTCTGGATGTTCCAGTGAGCACTGCTTAATCCGGAAGGGGAAAGAACATAATTTCACCAAAAACCAGCCACGTCCAGGTGCTTCTTCACAAGATTTCTGACAGAGGAGTGAAAAGAATTATCAGAAGAGTTGTCCAAGAGCCGAGGACCACTTGGAAAGCTTTAGAAAGACCTGGAATTAGCAGGTACAATTGTTTTATAGAAAACAATAAGTAATACATTCAACCGACATGGCCTGTATGCACGCTCACCACGCAAGACTCCGTTACTGAAGAAAAAGCACGTCGAAGCTTGTTTAAAGTTTGCTGCACAACATTTAGACAAGCCTGTGAAATACTGGGAGAATATAGTCTTTTCAGATAAGACCAAAATTTAACTTTTTGGATGCCATAACACACACCATGTTTAGAGGTCAAATGGCACTGCACATCACCCCAACACCACCATACCAACAGTGAAGTTTGGAGGTGGGAACATCATGGTATGGGGCGGTTTTTCAGCATATGGAACTTCAGATCATTGAAAGAAGGATGAATTGAAAAATGTACTAAAACTTTGTGATAAAAATCGGCTGCCATCTACCAGGATAATGAAGATGAAACGAGGGTGGACATTTCAGCAAGACAATGATCCCAAACACAAAGCCACGGAAACATCTCAAAAGAAAGAAAATAAAGCTGCTAGAATGGCCCAGCCAATCGCCCGACTTGAATTCAATAGAGAATCTATGGAAAGAACTAAAGATCAGAGTTCATAGAAGAGGCCCCCAGACATTTCAAGATTTTAAGACTGTGTGGAAGAATGGGCCAAAATCACTCCTGAGCAATGCATGCGGCTATTTTCTCCATACAGGAGGCATCTTGAAGCTGTCATTACCAACAAAGAATTTTGTAATATGAAGTGTTAAATACATTTCAGTTAACGTGTTCAATACTTTTTCCCAGTGTCATTCCATTTTATTACACATAACTTAATTTCTGAACTTATTTGTTTAGATGTCTTTGTATGTATGGATTGCATGGGTTGTTATCGACATGTGGTGAAAATGTCATGTCGATAGCTCCTTTAGAAATATATTTACCTAGAAAAATGATGATGTGTTCAAATACTTATTTTACCTGCTGTATTATATTGAATATACCCAGGCTGTGAATAACTTGCTCATGTATATTGAGCTATATGAGAAAACTCAAATATTGAAACAAAAAAAATACATAATCCAATGAATTAACAAAATCCTGTAAAAATACAGGTAATATAGACACTTCTACTAATCAGGGTAAACACTCACCATCTGAACACTCTTCTCCAGTTCCTGAGGGATGGCAAACGTAGAGAATGGGGCCTGAGTTAAAGGCCATGCCCCAGCCTGAAAGAAATGCATACATAGAACATTAACTGTATAAAAATGTAAGCTTTTATTCTGAATAATATATCCTTTTTTGTTCTGATCACTCACTGTGTGGTGATTCTGGCTTTTATTTTTTTAGCTGTACAATTGTAAATATTTTGGAAAATAAACAAATTTTATAGAACTTGCTCTTTCTATTGGGCACTTTTTACCATGAAGCGAGGCAACAGCAAGATATGATGATAGAGGTGATAGATGTTGACTACAGAGATGAAATATCTAAATAACAAAAACCAGGAGGTCCTTAAACTGTCTAAACAAAGGACTAGTTTACTGTACTTAAGACCTTAAGGGGATCAGACTATGGCAGGTGGAAGTAAGAAATACCCCAGGGTTGTACAACCCAGGGTACCGCTTATGCGACCACACCCCATGCCCCTTCTACCACCTTATACGGTCCTGCCCAAACATCCAAGCATACTGGATACAGGTGGTACGCTTCCTGCACAATCAGATGGGCTCCCCTGCTACCCTAGACCCAAAGATGTGCCTACTCGGTCTGCTGCCAGACTTAGACGCTGACAAACCCCTCCGTACCAGATTACATGAGACGCTTTTCTTGGCGAGAAAAGCAGTGGTCCGTAATTGGATGCAGGCCTTGCCCCCTACAATTCAGTGCTGGAAAAAAGAGATTAATGGCACTCTCCCATATAAGAATCTGATCGATGTAAATAGAGGATGTCTGCTTAAGTATGAGCAGGTCTGGAGCAGAAGGTTGGAGGATGGTGAAACGTGTACCTGAATGTTGATATGTTCATCCCTCATTTCCCCCTCTCCTCTCCCCCCTTTTTTTTTATGCACTGGCTCTACTTCCGGTGGGTATCTCACCTTGTGTCATGTAGATAACTCAACGTGCTCATGTATGTACTACTGTTTTGGCCATATCATTGTACGTACCATGCATATACTGTACTTTTTCAATAAAGTTGGTTTCCCATTTAAAAAAAAAAAAGAAATGCCCCAGGGTTGATGAGCAATTGGAGAAAAAAAAAAATGGTCTAGCACCTGTGGTTAATGAAGGGAGGCATAACAACCCATTGTTGGTGTCAGTGGGAGGAATAGTGGTCATATTTTGGTATAAAAATAGTGTCCAATGACTCTCTAAAGGCAAGCAAAGGGCCACATCTTTACTGCAGGCAGCAGTATGAAGAACAGATAGTCAAAATTTTCATACATTTTAGCCCACTCTGCAAAAACAAAAACGATAAAAAAGAAAAAAAAAATACTAGTGGTGGACCCTTTTCTCAAGGTGTGAACTTTTTCATGAAATAACAGACTAGCAGGACCAGTTTGTGCACAATATTCACGTTCCTGATATGACATACTCATACAACCTCATTATTATACAGGATTTATATAGCGCCAACAGTTTACACAGCGCTTTACAACTTGAGGGTAGACAGCACAAATACAGTGCACTTTAATACAGTGGGTATCAGAGGGCATTATGTCAAGGAATGGCAGAGGTCACTACAGTTCTCGCTCGCCAAACTCGGAAACCTCCCTAAAGCCGGCCATAGACGCTTGGAATCTCAGCCGGGACCGCCTGAGATTGGAACCATATATGGGCAGCCTTAATGTACTGAACCGAAAGCAAGGTCCATAAAGACATGGATGAGGGAGTTTGGGGTGGAGGAACTTGACTGGCCTGCACAGAGTCCTGACCTCAACCCGAAAGAACACCTTTGGGATGAATTAATTTGAGTGGAGACTGCGAGCCAGGCCTTCTCATCCAACATCAGTGCCTGACCTCACAAAATGCGCATCTAAAAGAATGATCAAACATTCCCATAGACATACTCCTAAATCTAGTGGACAGCCATCCCAGAAGATTTGAAGCTGTTCTAGCTGCAAGGGGTAGGTCAACTCAATATTGAACCCTACAGACTAAAGTTGGCTACACACTATACAACTTTTATACAATTTTCTTGTACAACTTTTCTTTAGATTTACCAAAACCATATAAATTTGAGGTCATATCTAAACACTTTCAAATTGCATGCAATCAGGCAAGCCCTTGCACTACATAGTTTAAGGTAAATCTAAGGGAAATGGAACAAAAAGTTGTATAATGTGTATCCAACTTTAGACTGGGATGCCATTAAAGTTCATGTGCGTGTAAAGGCAGGCGTCCCAACACCTTTGACAATATAGTGTATATTGTAGTCTTGAATAGATGCAGGCACACAATCACTGCTGACTTAGGGAGTCTGCTGCAGCTATTATAAGGTTGTATCATATTGTTTTTTTTTTTAAATTTTGGTTACATTACAGATAATGCTGTAAAGACATTGAAGCTTATCCAACCACAGGAGAGTGACAACCTAGGACTTTCAGAGCTGGCATGACATCTCTCCATTAGAATCTCTAGCCAGGTAGTTCAATTTGCTATTATCCATTCAAAACTAAAATATCAGTTTGATATAAAATACCCCTTTAACCTGTTGCTGCCATGTAAAGCATATGTGTGTCGGCAAATAGGGTGGACTTTAACGCCCACATGCCGCACATATGTGTCCATGGGCAACAGAGGTTTCTGTGCTGAGAGAACACTCCCAAGCTCATTGACCGAGCTGTTAAAGATAGCACCCTGTATCTAGTAATGGTTTGCCAGTTGTACCAGCTCCTAATCATGTGACCACTGTGACAACCAATCACAGTAATCACATGATCAGACAGACCCTCCCACCCCACCGAGCGCAACTGTCCAGTTAATGGGCAAATCTTTTCCCTAAATTCTCCTATGCTTTCTCTGATGCATTCAGGTGTAAAATCAATCACAATGGCCCCCTAAACAAAATCAGATACATTTTAAGATGTATAAAATAATCCATATTCAATACTCAAGAAGCAGAACATATATATTTTTAAATACAGCAAATACACCTATTTAGGGACCTTAGGGAAATGCGTATCGATTTTGGGTTAGTTACTCTAAATATACTAAAGACCGATTCTCAACATAACTCAGGAAAGTAGTACATTTGAAAGTTCAGCAATGGAAACCTAATAATTTCTTTAGGAAAGATTAATCCAGTTGCAGAGAGAACTAATGAGCAATGGTGCACAGGCCTTGTCAAACACAACCCACAAACACGTTATATACATCAGAAGAGCCACTTTTAAAAGAAGATTCTTTGATGTTATTATAGAAAAATCAATCTGAGCGGGTCCATCTAAATGTACTTATCATATACTTTCTATCTTATTTTGAAACTGTTAGAAGAATCTATCCTTCACATAAAGCCAGGCAGGAAACTGAAGTTAAGAAAAAGTTGCTTCCTTTCTTGGATGAAACAAGTAACATAAACAGCAGCAAAGGCCAGGATAAATGTTAGTGCCGATTTCCAATCATCTCAGCTTGGAGGAGATAAATAAACCAAAAAGAGTGCGTTTGTTGTAGTGCTCTGGCTGTTTTTAGGCCTCTCTGTTCCATTCTGGCAGCAGTCTGTGGACTGAAGACAGCATGCATACTGGGGTTACTGCCACAAGTATTAAGGATAAGATTCATTGAATGTATGTGTTTTATATATATTTTATATGTTGTTTTAAACCAGTATTTCAAATATAAAATGTGAATACACCAAGTCCCCTACTTACAACAAGTTCCACTCCAAGACACTGCAGACAAAGGCTGTGAGTGCTGATCAGTGTCAGCTGCCCTGCCAGAACACAAAGGCACAGCATGGGAGATCCATGCACCAACAACACTTGTGTTGGTACGGTGATCTCAGTTTTTTTTTCCGTTCAGCCTGCTGGGTTGAGTGAAAAAAAAAAAAAAAAAAAAAAACTGAGTGTGTGTTCCCAGCTTTACAGGATTGGACATGCAAACACATGTTCGCATCTTTGAAAGTTTGCAAGTTGAATGTTTGTACTGTGTAATTATTTCAGGTGGTAAGCGCAGGGTAGGTTCTATTCTCTCTACACTTTCTCTTTCTCCAGCTGTTCTGCTAAAAAATAGCTGAATGAATGAAAAAGAGTCAGAAGACTGTAGTAAAATGCACCTCTTTATCTGGATCCTTATTAGGCAGACTGTACAGTCTGACAGTAGTTCTGCATATAAAGCAGGTGGTATGATACGATAAATTCTGGGTAATTTCATGGAACCTGGATATTCCATTACAGATTTTCTTGTAAAAAAACATTCAGAGTCTCTAGAAATTACGAGAATAGATCGACTTCCCAAACTCCACCAGAACACACAGCAGTGGAACAAGACATACTAGTGGGATATCAAGAAATTCTGCGCGGCCAAACAAAAGGATAAAAATAAGCAGCTAACACAACCAATGAAATATGGATTTGTAACAACAGGCAAAACAAAATGTGCAGCTCTAGAAGTTCAACGTAAACAGAAATGTCCAATTGATGATTCCGGGTATCACAGAAAACTTAAAACAGTCCTCCATATATGTAGAGCTCATAAATAAACAAGTGCATTTTCAGTAACTTCGTGCAAGGAACGTATCATATGTGCGACATCAGAGGTGAGCACAGAAGGGAAGCACCACCACCAACATTAGGGAGGCTTACCAGATGGCGTTGACCCAAAAGAGTGTACACCCAACTGGGTCAAATCAGGCTTGGGTGGTGGGTGTTGATGATTGTTCTAGAGGAGTGATGGAAGTAAGAATCTGTAAGCAAGCCAGTGGCTAGTGGGTCCCTCAGGGTAATGTTGAAAAGCAAATGGCCATAGAATGGAATGAGAAGGAGAGAAGCCACATAGTGTAATTCCGTAAAAAATATACCAAATTTATTAAAAAAGGGTACACTCACATGAAATACTAAAATCAGCGCTGTATAAAGAATGGCGGCAGTGGGGTCCAACCCGATGCATTTCGTCCTCTTAGACGTCGTCTGGGGGGTCCCCCCACTGCAGCCAGCAAGGTATATATAGGCAGTATGTCTCTATGGAGGGGAGGCCACCAAAAACAGTACATAATTGCCACTTCCTGTTTACAGGCACAAAAGGCCGCTCGGCGTGCGTTTCACGCCTCTCTATAGGGCCAAATGCCGGTCCCGGAAGTTAAACCACTGGGGGTGCGTCTGTTGATTCACATTATATTTTTTTCTTTTTTAACACCCCTGCACAGTCATTAATACAGCACGTATATACGATGGTGTTTGATTAATGTTTTACAATTTGATTTTCCCATGGTGTTTAATCAACCCCAGTGGTTTAACTTCCGGGACCGGCATTTGGCCCTATAGAGAGGCGTGAAACGCACGCCGAGCGGCCTTCTTGCCTGTAAACAGGAAGTGGCAATGTTGTACTGTTTTTGGTGGCCTCCCCTCCATAGAGACATACTGCCTATATAAACCTTGCTGGCTGCAGAGGGGGGACCCCCCAGACGACGTCTAAGGACGAAACACGTCGGGTAGGACCCCACTGCCGCCATTCTTTATACAGCGCTGATTTTATTATTTCATGTGAGTGTACCTGTCACGGAACTTCCCACACTCCGCTTGAGTGCTTCCGTCATATACCACTTCCTCCCAGTCTGTATACAGATATCAGATATTCCAACCTCTCTGAGCACAAAACAAGGCGACACTTGCTTGTTGCTAACATTAACTGTTTTATTTAGAATCAAAATTACAAGACTTTATATGCTGTTAGCACCTCCTCTAACAATACAACTGTAACCTAATTAACATAATTAACATGAGCTAATTAACTAAAAAAATTTACCCAGACCAGATGACAGACTTGTGGGCACCGAGCTTCGCACAGTAGTATAAACACAATAGCTGGAGCTAATTACAATTAACAATACAAACAACAATCTCCCCCCTCCTCAGCCTATTCATCAACAGTTCGGCTCATAGCCAGTCCTGGAGGCTAATGTGATCAGCTCACTCAATTAACAGGTTGAGTTCAGAATCAACCAAACCAATAATAGTCTCTACATACTGTACATCCTGGGAGATATTGTGGACAAATGTTACTGTCCCATTTTAAGTAGTCCAAGATATATTTTCTCACTCACCCTGTGCCAGGATGGCACAGGGTGACTTAGACATAAGATGTATTCTGAGTTCCATGGGCCCTCCCGTCACATCTCTCAGTACCCTTTTTTAATAAATTTGGTATATTATTTACGGAATTACACTATGTGGCTTCTCTCCTTCTCATTCCATTCTATGGCCATTTGCTTTTCAACATTACCCTGAGGGACCCACTAGCCACTAGCTTGCTTCCGGATTCTTACTTCCATCACTCCTCTGGAACAATCATCAACACCCACCACCCAAGCCTGATTTGACCCAGTTGGGCATACGCTCTTTTGGGTCAACGCCATCTGGTAAGCCTCCCTAATGTTGGTGGTGGTGCTTCCCTTCTGTGCTCACCTCTGATGTCACACATATGATACGTTCCTTGCACGAAGTTACTGAAAATGCACTTGTTTATTTATGAGCTCTACATATATGGAGGACTGTTTTAAGTTTTCTGTGATACCCGGAATCATCAGTTGGACATTTCTGTTTACGTTGAACTTCTAGCGCTACACATTTTGAACAAGACATACTAGTGGTGGTATCCCACAACTGATATTGACATTGTTTAATTAGAGACCACATCCAATGAGAGTGGGGCCGTTAGCTGTATCTGTAGATGTGTGCGCTACTATTTAGGATGGAGCATGGATATTCTACTGTAGATTTTATTTTCTCAATTAACAAACATCTGGAGTCTCTAGAAATGATAATAAGTTGACGTCACAAACTTCACAGAACAACAAGGGGGCACAGCAGTGGAACAGAACACACTAACTGTGGAACCCAACAACTGATAATCATGTTGTTTAATTAGAAACCACGTCCCATGAGAGTGGGGCCATCATATCTGTAGATCCGTGTGCTCCCTTTTTAGGATTCATTGAACCCTAGGAGCAGTCACAGACCTTATTGTTAGGCAACACAGCGAGTTGCATGTGTATAGCTCAATGTTCTTAAAGCATAGGCGCAGTTACATTTATATTGTAGGTTCCTCTGCCCACAAGCTAGTCTTTTATTCTCCTGTCCCTGATAAAGCAAGTTATTCCTAATGAGGTCACCCAAAAGTATTTGAGCTGGGATTGCATATGCACGGTTGAGCCCAAAAGTAGCAAGTAGGAGTGTCATTCCAGTTGCATTTACTGCACCAGAGGCATGGGCATGGTATACATCCCTGTGTACATAAAAGGGCCTTATGGGAGGTGAAGAAAGCCATGCAACAACAAGGTAATTATGAAAATCCCTGCGGTTCATCCGGCTCTAGTGGATAACATTGTTTATGAGATTATAGTGGCGATGACAGAGTTACCTTGTTTAGCTGCTGGCAGGCTTTCTATGGGTGGACACAAAATGACTGCCACTAGCAAAATTCACACCACACTCCTCATTTCCTGCATGTCACCCAAGTTGCCAAACCAGTTCCGTCATCTATTCAAGCCTTGAATCACTAATGACCTCATGACCCAACTTCATGTCTGTAGACATGTAACCCTAATGCCTCAAAGCCACTACAAATGCTATATGGAGCAAAGAAACTTCAGGTTGAATATCCCTGACAGGTAGAGCATTTAAAGAAATATGCGACTAAAGGGTCAGACCACTGAAAACGGATCTCTCTCTTGTGGATGCTGGAAGGCTTGAATCCCAGTCTAATGATTCTAATCTTTCAGTTACTTTGTGGCTTTGAACTGTCCCTCCACATAGTATCAATGCCCATTGTGCATAATGCAGAATAATTACTACAATAGGAAGAACAGGATTCAGGGAACTGATTTATTAATATTCTTTTGAGACAGATATTCTGCTTCATAACAAATTCCTCTGGAACCAGATTTTGTAAAAGCCAGGTATACACCATCATATGCAATAACAATTCCTTGCACTTACCCAAAAAATATAAATATAACAAAAAATAGAATATAAAAAAGCTACACTATCATAAGCAGGAGCGCTTACCAGCTATTTTTAATATCAGCAATTTTGAGAATTTTACATGCATTTTTAAATATTCTAAAACATTTTTGTGTACAGTTAAAATCCATGTAAAGAGTTTCTAGAGGTATAAATGTAATTATATTTTTGAGTTTGATTTTAATAAACACATCATACTCACCTGCTCTGTGCATTGGTTTTGCACTGAGCAGCCCGAATCCTCCTCTTCTCAGGTCCCAAGCTGGCGCTCCTGGCCCCTCCCCCTTACCAAGAGTCCCCATAGCACGCTGCTTGCTCTGGGGGCACTTGTGCATGCTCACTCCTGAGCCGCCTCTGTCTCTATGGGACACACAGAGCATGGCTCAGTCACACCCCCAGCTCCCTCCTCACTGGCTGAGTGATAGCAGCGGGAGCAATGTCTCAGCCAATGAGGAGCAAGAGACACAGGAGAGAAGCTGCTCTCCTTAACATTGACGGATTCAGATGGAGTTTAGGCAAGTATTGGGGGGCTGTGGTGGGAGAGGCACTCTGAAGGTTTTTAATCTTCAAGATTAAAAAAAAAAAAAAACCTTCACCCTTTACAACCACTTTAAGAGCTTGTAGTGAGTACTTCGAGTTGTGGAAGAGTTAAACATACGTTTTTTGGAGAATTTCCTTAGACTACAATTGGTAGGTAAAACCTTCTGGATGAACTTGGAAAGTGCTGCATGCCAGATATTTTATTCAGCATCAGAGTGGTGCTCAGCGATGTGGGCAGCAGGAGAGGGAAGTACAGTGCCAATACAGTGCTTTTACAGAACTTTTATAGGAGGCAGTCACTTTAAAAGTGAACATGCCAGATATTCGAAAATTAAAGCGGAGCTCCAGTCACCCCCACCCCCTCCAAAAAATGAAAGTCAGCAGCTACAAATAAATACTGTAGCTGCTGACTTTTATTAGGACACTTACCTGTCCTGGAATCCAGCGATGTGGGCACTCCAGCCAATTTTCTGATCGGCTCTCGGGTGCTGCCACCGCCATTCGTGATAAAAAAAACCCAGCAGTGAAGCCTTTTGACTTCACAGCCAGTTCCCTACTGCGCATGCACGAAGCGCACTGCGCTTTCAAACTGGTCTGGCGGCAGGAGAAGGAGGAGGGAGCTGAACTGCCGGGGGACCTCGCCGTAGCCAGGTCTTCCAGAAGTGGGGATGGGTACTTGTAAAAAACAGGTACCCATTCTCTCCCCCCCAGCAAACAAGTGGGAATTCCCTTTTTGGGTGGAGCTCCACTTTAAAGGGATTGTAAAGAACACATTTTTAATTTTTCTATAATAATAAAAACATGTCATACTTACCTGCTCTGTGCAATAGTTTTGCACAGAGCAGCCCTGATCCTCCTTTTCTAGGGTCCCCGACGCTCCTCCTCTTCTCTGAGTGCTCCCATATCAAATTGCTTGCTATGGGGGCACCCGTCTATTGACACACAGTGTGGATCAGCTCCGTTCCCCACTCTCTGCTCACAGGATTTGACTGACAGCAGGAGAAGCCAATAGCTCCTGTTGCTGCCGAGCCTCCTGTGAGAAGAGGGGGGAGAATAGCAGCGCCGATACAGACTTGCACAGCACAGGATCAAGATCAGGCTCAGGTAAGTATTTCGGGGGGGGGGGGGGGGGGGTCTGCTGGGAGACAAGACATGAAAAGGTGTAAACAATAGCAGTTTATTTTGAGAATATATATATATATATATATATATATATATATATATATATATATATATATATATATATATATATATATATATATTTAGGGTTCTCTATCATTTTAACTTTATTAGCAAGTGTGCAACCCCCGAAACAGGTTTCATTTTTTTTTACTAAGAATTTAATTTATCTTACGAATGCCCAACTTTCCACATGCACCATCCAATGAGAAGGCCTTTGTGGGGTCACAAATGGTAAGGGCTTAGTCAGAAGTCAGGGAAATTAAGGACTAGGTAACAACATGAAACCAGTTTCAAAACAGAGGAGTGATGCCCACAGGGCGTTTACTTTAGGCCTCATGTACACTGCTGCTGGTAAACGGACATTTAGGAGCAGTTGGGCATTTTTTTCAGCTACCCCTGAACTCTCCTCTATGTTATATTATCAGTACATGTACACAGGGTCATTTATAGTTGTTTCTAGGCAGTTGAGTTTAGAAGTTTTTTTTGGAACGCGAAAAAATGTGTTCAGATGGATGTTCAGAGGCATTTGAGGCGCCAAATGCCTGCAACAGCTTGTAAACGCTGCTAAATGCGGTAACTCGCATTTAGCAGCGTTTTGTTTGCAGTCTTTCTTTCATGTTAACAAAAATGATATATTTTTTTTTTTCTTTACAAACGCTTCTAGACGCAAACGTGGCTAAATGTAGCATGTAAACGCGGCTAAACTGACATTTTTAGACGCCGGTCTCTAGCTGTCAAGTTAAATCGTTCAGGAGAGATTAAACAACGTCCCGTGTACATGAAGCCTAAAAGTTGCTTGACGGGTTTACTTTAGGTTGAGTCACATGATGTGCAGCAAGATGGAAATTAAACCAATTTTGTTTTTTTTTTTGTTTTTTTTATGAACAGGAGACAAAAAACTAGAGCAAAAATAGAATGCAGCAGCATCTAAGAAATCAACATGCGATTAGAAAATTTGATATGTACCCCAAGTAACGCTCTGAAATGACTTCACATTGCTCCTTGTTTTTCGGTTTTGGTTGTGAATGTTTTAACCTCCCTGGCGGTATGATTATTTCGGATTTTAGGTGCTGAAAGCGGTACAATTATTTTGCATGGAAATTTGGCGTTTTATATTGTAGGTCTGTAATTCTTAACAATAACACACTTAAATCTGTCCAAACAAGAGTCTAGTAGATATCCCGGGTATGATAAAGTTTGAAACACAAAAACATAAATTATAATATAATAAATAAAAATAAATAATTAAAAAAATAAAAATAAAATAATAATAAAATAAATTTCCCCACGATTCACTATCGCTCAATTCTGCAAGTGTTCTAATTTACTATCGCTGTTTTCTAGCTGGTCTAAAACCATTTTTGACGTAAAGGGACACTTTTTGGTTGCTATGGACAATCTCCAGTTTCCAGCCAGAAAGAACAGTATATATAATATAGAACTGCATGCAGGGCATAGGACAAAGCACTGGGGACAAAAGGGATGTGAAATAATTTCATACAGTACTGTAATCTGTAAGATTACAGTACTGTATGTGTTATGCTTTTTACAGTTTTTTGAATTTGCCACCAGGCTCCGCCCCCGTGCGTCACGCCGCTCGCAGGGAACGGAGCCTGGCACAGAGAGGCTTCGGGCAGAGGACGGAGCCCACGGACACTGCGGGGGACATCGCAGGATCCCGGGGACAAGGTAAGTAACGCCGCCCCAGGATCCTGCAATGCGATCCCGAGTGTGGCTCGGGGTTACCGCTAATGGGACTGAATTTTAACCCCGAGCCACACTCGGGAAAACCGCCAGGGGGGCTACATGGCAGAATCAGTCTTGCCTTTACCATCCTGATACTGACTTCAATAGACACAGCCACTCATAATACCGTAAAAAAAGAACAGGACTGATAACGCAGTGGAGACGGCTGCACAAACTACCAGTATCTAGTAAATGGCACACATTAGTTTTACCAATTATTGGATAACAGACAAATTCTCACCTGTAATACGTATATCTGAAAGCTGATACCCAGGTCAATAACAGTGTCTTGATTCTTGATAAAGTTGTTGAACTTGTTGTTGAGATCAGCGCTGACGCTCATATCTGTGTACATTCGATGCAGCTTGCTGGTGAACTCATAGCCGCAGGCTTGCTGTAACACAGTGAAGCATGCTTAATTGCAAAACCTGAGCAGGTAGTATGCATCCCATACCAATTATTTTAAAGAGGCCCTGTCGCCTGACCGTTCATTAGAACACAATATCTTCTCATAAAGAATATTTGTGCCTTTAACCTTTTTTTATTTTATTTATCTGTAAAAGCCCCCCTTGTGAAGACATCTAAAGATAATGGCAAACAATTCTGCCCTCGAAAATGACGTGACGGCGGTGGATATCACCTCAGATCTCTATAGCTCAAGGTAAATGCACAGACTATGCTGCCCTCCAAGGGTCAGGGGACAACCAATGGAAACACTGTAGAAAAAAACTAAAAGAGGGCGCACCAACCTTGCGCATTACCCAAGTGGTAGTTATTATTATGAAATAAAAGGAAATATACTTGCATGTTTTTGAGTATATTTCCTTTTATTTCATATTAACAAATACCACTTAGGTAATGAGCAAGGTTGGTGCGCCCCCTTTTCCCACAGTGAAGACATCTAAGGCCTCATGTACACTGCTGCTGGTAAACGGGCATTTTCTTCAGCTGCCCCTGAACTCTCCTCTATGTTATCTTATCAGTACATGTAAACAGGGTCGTTTATAGTAGTTTCTAGGCGGTGGAGTTTAGAAGCATTTTTTGGAACACAGAAAAAAAAAAAAAAAAAAAAATACAATAAAAAAAAAAAAAAAAAAAAAAAATGCGTTCATGGCGGATGTTCAGAGGCATTTAAAAACACCAAATGCCTGTAACAGCTTGTAAGCACGTGTAAACGCTGTAACTCGCATTTAGCCTCGTTTCGGTTACAGGTTTTTTTTTTTTTTTTTTTTTTAAGCACTTCCAAGACACAAATGTGGCAAAATGCCACTAAACGCGACATATAAATGCGGAAAAACAGACGTTTTAACATCGGTTACTATCTGTCAAGTTAAATCGTTTAGTAGAGGTTGTAAAAACGTCCCGTGTACATGAAGCCTAAAGGCCTTGAGACTGCTGCTAGCTGCCAACCTCTTGGATGTGATGTCAGCAGCTCAATAGTTGTTACTTGACAGTCTATAGCCTTCCCCTTCGTTCAGCCCCCCAGCAGTTAGATAAAAGGTTATGTAGGGAGACAAAGGGAAGGGTGTAGGAGCTAGGCCAGCACAGACAGTAATTAGCTACCCCCAGAGGAGAGGCAAAGAAGGAGGGGGCTGTGCTAGGGAATGGACTACCCTGGAGTAGACAAATATTCTAGAAAGTTCAAAAGCCCATTGCAAGTGAAAAATAAAAAAACATGGAAAGAAAAAACACTGCAAATGAGCAATTAAACAATTTCTGTGCATTTATATGCAATTTTTCAAGTTGGTGACAAGGTATTAACGGAGGGAACCTCTTCCCAGCAGATCCATTTTATATGTAGTTTCTAAAAAACGACGACGGACTTCCATAATCGGATGCACTGATGCCAACTACAGTCTACTACTGTTTTCTCTGTAATGGTGAATATGATCAATGTACATCCTTCTTTTCATATATAAGCAGTTTTCCTCAAGATGTACAAGCATGTTGAATGAAGATGAAAAGGCTTTTGATCTGTTTGATCTTTGAGTTTATATCTTCATTGATGGCTATGGCAAGAGGGAGGTCTCACTGATAGATTTGTTTAGTTTACAATACAATATGGAGATTACGGAGTGAAATTTCAGACTGCCATGTTGGATTCATAATGATCATAGGAAGAAAGAAGATCTTGTTGCTAGAAGCTGAAAAAGTTAAGTGGCCAGTGTGTGATTTAATACACCCACACCCATCCAAACATCTATCACGTAAAAATACCCACAGATATGACAGTCCCATGACATAGCTGTTTTGGCAAGATCAGGAGACAATCTCATGTCTGCGAGTGCCTGTAGATGGTACTGTCCGGCCACTGTAGGGGAAACTTGAATTGGATAAAAAATGAAACAAATTTTGTTGATGACCATTGTTCCTTCCAACAAATTCTAGCCTCTCCTATTACAAAAAGACACATGGTCAGCTGTGTTTTTAAGGTTATGCTGCAGTGTACTGCACACAGCTTGCCCTGTTGAGCCCAAAAGCAGCTTTAGGCTTTACTTTCATTAAAGTTAATGAGCTGACATGTATTAAATTTATAGTATTTTTTAATGTTGTATTGTTTAGATGTCCTGAGCATGCAGCAAGGGCCATTTACAGCATGACAGACACACACATGCCTAAAAAAAAAAAAAAAACAAACCCACAAATATCTCATGGACAGAACTATATTCTATGAGAAAAACACCAACCCTTTTAAGCACTGCACTGTACTTTTTGTTGTCTGACATGCGATTCTAAAGTTCACACTGCGATAAAATGTAGCATGTCTGCATTTTACCGTAGCTCCAGGCTGTGTTGCAGTGTGAATGAGACACACAGAAAACAATAGTTTTCTGTGTGTCCTTGCGATAAACATAATTTTACAACTCAATAAAACATGGGTCACTGTACAGTGCGAATGAAGCCTTTTGTTCCAGAGTAGCAACTAATCAGTTAAGCAAGGATCTGGTTGACAGCCCTGAAGCCTACATCTTTAAGAAAAAGTTATTAGCACTTCTATTTCTATTTGCACAGATTTCAATTAAAAAGAGGACACATCATGCGCATGTTATATTCCCTTCTATATGAAGCTGGGACAAGAGAGTCACTTGTATCCTGACGCAGGAGTTTTTACTTTCCAAACAAAAATCATGATTACATGAGTTTTATGGACCTGGTTGTGTCCTTATCTCTTTTAACTGTAGCTCTCAAGTCTAAAGCCAGCCATACATAGGTCAAATTTCCAAAAGAATTTTCTTTCAAAAATCGTAACTAAGAGTTTTTGTTCGAATTTTGCACCATTAGTGGGCTGCAGCAATGGCCAATTTTTGTGCGGCCATCAAAATTGAGTGATCAGGCATGTTGAAAAATTTTTTTTTTTGTTAAAAAAGGAAAAAAATTGTAATTGATGGGAGAATCGCGCAAGAAAATAGGATTTTTATAACAGCTTACCTGTAAAATCCTTTTCTTGGAGTACATCATGGGACACAGAGCCTAAGTAATAACTTAATGGGTATATAGGCACCTTCAGGTGATGGACACTGGTATACCCAATACAGGAAGCTCACTCCCCTATATAACCCCTCCTCCTACCAGAAGTACCTCAGTTTTTGTAGCAAAGCAATATACTTAAACCCCAAAAAGAGGGGAGGGACCTCTGTGTCCCATGATGTACTCCAAGAAAAGGATTTTACAGGTAAGCTGTTATAAAAATCCTATTTTCTTTATCGTACATCATGGGACACAGAGTCTAAGTAATAACTTAAAGAGGAGTTCCACCCAGGGGGTCCATTAAAAAAAAAAAAATTAAAAGTCAGCAGCTACAAATACTGCAGCTGCTGACTTTTATTTGGACACTTACCTGTCCCAGGGTCCAGCGATGCGGGGGATCGAAGCCCCGCTCGCCCCCCCCCCCCTCCGCTCATCAGCGCCGGCATTTCAACTGTGGCCGCCGGGCTGTGGCTTCACAGCCTGGCACCCACTGCGCATGCGCGAGCGGCGCCGCGTGTCGTGATTGGCCGCTCAATCACCTGGGACCTGTAATGGGTCCCAGATAATTGACAGGAGGGAGGGAGCTGAGCCAAGCCCTTCCTGTGCCGAGGGGGAAGTGATGTCACCAGCCCAGGCAAAGGAAGAGGCAGACTACGAGGGACCACTTAGCAACAGGCATTTAGAGGTAAGTAAAAAAAAAAAAAAAATATCCAAATGTTTTTTTTAGAATTTTTCAGGTATTTTTGTTTTTTTGGGTGGAACCCCACTTTAATGGGACGTCCCATAGCAATGCTATTTGAGGGGAGGGAGACGCAACCCGTAGGGTACCCCCAGACTTGAGGACCTATACTGCTGCCTGTAGCACACTGCGCCCAAAGGCGATATTCTCATACCTCCTTACATCCACTTGATAAAACCTGGTGAATGTGTGTACTGAAGACCAAGTTGCGGCCTTACAGTTCTGAGCCATGGAGGCCTGGTGACGCACTGCCCAAGAAGCACTAACCGACCTCGTAGAGTGCGCTTTGACTAGAAAAGGAGGAATCTTACCCCTTAAATTATAAGTCTGAATCATAACTTGAAATCCACTGTCGCTAAGTGGATTCGGCAACGCTGCCTGCCCTTTCTTAGGACCCTCTGGCAGAATAAATAAGACATCAGTCTTCCGAATATGAGCAGTCGTCTTTAAGTAGACTTTGACCGCTCTCACCACATCAGGACAATGTAGTGACTTTTCTTCCCTGGATCATGGTTTTGGAAAAAACGTAGGCAGTCTTGGTTCAGGTGGAAACCTGAGACCACTTTTGGTAAAAAACCTGGACAAGGGCGCAACACCATTCTGTCCTCCGGAATAATCAAATATGGCTCTTTACAAGAAAGAGTAGCCAATTCCGAAACCCTCCTTGCTGAGGATATAGCAACCAAAAATACCTTGTCAGAAGGACTAAGGGAATTTGTTGTATCAGTTCAAATGGCTGTTTTTGTAACACTGACAAAACTAAGTTCAAGTCCCAAGGGTTCAAAGGAGGTTTCATTGGTGGATTAAGCCGCATCACCCCTTGCATAAAACCTCGGACTAAAGAATGTGTAGCAAGCGGTCTTTGAAATAAGACCGATAAAGCTGAGACTTGGCCATTAATAGTACTCAAGGCCAACTTCATCTCTACCCCCAATAGTAAAAAGGCAAGGATTCTGCCTACGATATACCTCCGAGGGTGACAATCCTGGGATTCACACCAGGCAACGTAAGCCCTCCAGACTCTATAATATATAGTTCTGGAAGCTGGCTTCCTTGCATTAATCAAGGTAGAGATAACTGACCCGGAAAGCCCACGTTTCTTCAGAATGTGGGTTTCAATAGCCAAGCCGTTAAATTTAGCGTTCGTAAGGTAGGATGGAATATCGGCCCCTGTGAGAGTAGGTCTGGCCGTAGTGGGAGTGACCATGGACCCTCCCACTGCCATCTATACGATTTCTGCATACCATGACCTTCTGGGCCATGCTGGTGCTACCAGAATTACCGGCTTTCTTTCCAGCTTGATCCTGTAAAGAAGTCGAGGCAGCAACTCATCAGGGGGAAATTCATAGATCACTGAGAACTGATCCCACGGGGTCACTAATACATCTGTTCCGCATGCGAGTGGATCCCTTGTTCTGGACACAAAGTTGACTAACTTCATGTTGAATCTGGATGCTAGAAGATCTACATCTGAAGCCCCCCATCTTTGGCAAACAGTCTGAAAAATGTGGGGGTGAAGAGACCATTGCCCCAGAAATAACTGCTGGTGACTCAGGTAGTCCGCTTGCCAATTCTCTACTCCTGGAATTAAGACTGCCGATAGGCATGGAACATTCCTTTCTGCCCAAGTTAGAATATGGTTCACCTCTCTCTGCGCTGAGAGACTCTTGGTGCCCCCTTGGTGAATGAGCTGTGGCATTGTCGGATTGGATCCTGACAGGACAAATCCGTAACCTGGAATTCCAGGTCTTCAGAAACAGACGCACTGCCCGAATCTCTCGGATATTGATGGGCAAGGTTCTTTTGGCTCTTGACCACTGTCCCTGGACAGTTGTCTTTTCTAGCACTGCTCCCCAGCCTGAAAGGCTGGCATCTGCCATTACCACTTTCCAGATAACAGGTCTGAAGGATTTCCCTTTCAGCAGATCCTGGGTTAGTAACCACCAATTGAGGTTTTGGGACATTGGCAAGTCTAAAGCTTGAATTGTTTTGTTCCAAGTAGACAGGATACTGTTTTGCAACAGTCTTGAATGGAACTGGGCATAGGGGACTGCTTCAAATGAAGCCACCATCTTTCCTAGCAACCTCATGCAAAGGCGAATGGAGGGATCGCCTTTTGACCTGACCATCCGCACCAGCTCTCTTATGGAGTTGATTTTTGCCTGAGGCAAGAACACCTTTTTCTGGGCTGTGTCTATGATCAGACCCAAGTACTCCAGCCTTTTTATCCGTTTTAAGGTAGACTTCTCTAGGTTGAGAATTCAACCCAAACTTTCCAGGTAACTAGTTGTAATGCGCACGCTTCGCTCTAAACGAGCCACCAACTGATCTATTAGCAATAGATCGTCTAAGTACGCCAAGACTGTTATGCTCTGTGCCCTTAACCTGGCTAGAGGTGGGGCAAGAAATCCTGCTGTTCTACATCGAACCGCAGAAACCTTTGGTGAGCGGGAAATATAGGAACATGCAGATATGCATCTCTGATGTCCATAGATGCCAGAAGTTCTCCTCCTAGTAGGATAGAAACTACTGACCTGATCGACTTCATGCGAAAGGAGCGGATCTTTAGGAACGGATTTAGATTCTTTAGATCTAGAATGAGTCGACATCTCCATTCGGTTTTGGTACTGTGAAGAGGTTTGAATAAAACCCCAAACCTTGCTTTTCTGTGGGGATTTGTATAATCATTCCCTGAGCCATTAATCGGTCTAGTGCCCGAAACAGAGATTGCCTTGTCCCTGGATCTTTGGGAACGTTTGACCTCAGGAAACGAGACTGTGGAAAGTCCCAAAATTCCAGCTTGTACCCCAGAGTTACTGTGGAGATGACCCATCTGTCCTCTATTTCCTCTTGCCAGACTTCTGAAAACTGCAGAAGTCTTCCCCCCACCCTGGCGAGGGGGGGCGCCTCTTCATGATGAGGCTCTAGGATTCTGCTTTGCAGGTTTCCAGCCCCAGGACTTCTTTTGAGCCTGGGCCTGACCCTGAGGTTTTCCTCTAGGGTCTGGCGGAGGAGGCCATCGCCACTGCCTAGAGGTGGAATCCCCTGGCGCAGGAATAGCATGACCAAAGCCCTGGGTCCCGGGATCCAGCCCTCAAAGAGAGGTTTTACAGGCAAAACCTCGTGCTTCGGATACGAGGCCCGGGTACCATCCACTTTGGTCTCAGTGGCACTTTGGAAGGATCCGGTCTATGGAGGCTATTTAAATAAAGCAAGGATCCCTCCTGGAGCTCCTCAGAGCACATCTTCACTCGTGACCAACACCTTAGACACTGACGAAAAAACTGAGGTACTCCTGGCAGGAGGAGGGGTTATATAGGGGAGTGAACTTCCTGTATTGGGTATACCAGTGTCCATCACCTGAAGGTGCCTATATACCCATTAAGTTATTACTTAGGCTCTGTGTCCCATGATGTAACAAACAAATATAAAATTGAAAAAGAAATGTGCATGAGCTGTGATCTGGAAAGAAAATTCCTAGGCACGAAAACGGAAAATTGTATACTCACCTTTCCGTAATTTTCCTTTCCTGACGCCTTTCCATGGCAGCACACGCTGGGTTGTGACTCCGCCCCCACAACCTGACAGGATTGGTTAGCTATAAGTTTGAAGGGGAGACACCCCGCTGCATTCTCTGTAAATATATCACCATAAAACGGGGTGGGAATCTGTGTGCTGCCATGGAAAGGCGTCAGGAAAGGAAAATTACGGAAAGGTGAGTATACAATTTTCCGTTTTCCTGACGCCTCCATGGCAGCACACGCTGGGAAATAACTCGCCAGTCGGGTGGGAGCAAGAAAATAATATTTATTCCTTATAATGCGGAAGAATTGGCTCTAACAACGGATCTACCGAAGTCTGCCATAGCCAAATGAGCAGAATCTACTCTATAATGAGAAATAAACGTATGTCTGGAGGACCAAGTTGCTGCCTTGCAAATAGTCTCCGGTGAAACCCTGCAATACGCTGCCCAGGAGGTAGCCACTGCCCTGGTCGAGTGAGCCCTGATGTCTTCAGGAATTGCCATATGCCGCATGGAGTATGCCTTCTTGATGGACTTGACTAACCAGGAGGCGATAGTACGTGAGGTAGCCGCTTGACCTCGTCTATTTCCATGTGGGATGACCATGAGGGTATCCGTCTTTCTAAAAGAATTCGTAGCTGTCAGGTAACTAATGATGGTAGTTTTAACATCCAGGGGATGAGGTTCACCCTGATCATTAGTGAAGGATGGTAAGACAATATCTTGGTTGTAATGGAAGGAAGTTGCTACCTTCGGGATGAAGTGGTCTGAAGGTCTTAGTACTACCTTATCAGGAAAGAATACCAAGTAAGGTTCTGATGCCATCAGTGCTTGGATCTCAGACACCCTCCTTGCTGAAGTGATTGCAATGAGAAAGGATAGTTTTAGAGTCAAATCCCATAGAGATATTGATTCAGATGGAGTAAAAGGAGGATTGGTGAAGGCTTCAAGAACTATTGAGAGATCCCATGATGGAAAAACTGGTTTTTTAGGAGGTTTGATTTTCAGGCAGGCTCTCAGAAATTGGATAACCAGCGGATGTAATGCCCATCTGGTGCCTGTTTTGGCCGACAAAGCAGATACTTGTACCTTAAGGGTACTTGAACTTAGACCTTTGTTGATTCCTGATTGGAGGAATTCTAGGATTTGAGAAGGTTCTGGAGCAATAGGATCCCATCCCTTCTGCTGCGCCATTCTAAAGAATTGGTTCCAAATTCTTGTATAGGTGGTGTTGGTGGTGCTCTTCCTGGCTTGCATCAAAGTCGATATTACTTCCTGTGAGCAGCCCTGTTCCCTTAACCTAACCCTTTCAACTTCCATGCTGTCAGATGTAGTTTCTCTGGAGCTGGATGTAGGAATTGGCCTTGAAATAGCAGATCCGGAGTTACCGGAAGGAGGATTGGAGGTTGAAGGCTGAGCTGCAATAGTGTCGTGAACCATGGTCTTCTCGGCCAAAGAGGAATTATCGCGATTACCGTGGCTGAAGATCTCCGAAGCCTGGACAGGAATCTTGCAATTAGCGGAGTTGGCGGGAATATGTACCCCAACTTGAAGTTCCAGGGGTGAACTAGACAATCTATCCCCTCGGCTGAAGGGAAAGATGCTCTGGACAGGAACCTCCGACACTTCGTATTCGCCGGAGTAGCTGCTAAGTCGATCTCTGGTACTCCCCATGTCTTCGTAAGAAGAGAAAAGACCTGGAGACTCAGGGACCATTCGTTGTTGGAAAGAGTTTCTCGACTCAGGTAGTCGGCTAACATGTTCTGTGCCGCAGGAACATATATTGCTTTTAGATCCGCTAGGTGTGCCTGTGCCCATTCCAGGATAGGGCGGACTTCCTCCAACAATGTGAGACTCTTGGTACCCCCTTGCCTCTGGATGTAGGACACTGCCACCTTGTTGTCCATCCGAATAAGCACGTTCTTCCCTCTGAGGACTGGTGCAAATGCCATGAGGGCCTGGAAGGCTGCTCTGAGTTCCAGTATATTCGATACTAAATCCTGGCCCCGGAACTGCCATCGGCCCTGCGCTGCTTGATCTTGACAGTGAGCTCCCCAGCCGCTCTGACAGGCGTCCGAGGTGACTATTATCGGATCTGGGGGAACTATCAGTTTGTATTTCCTGAGGTTGGTCAAGTGTGTCCACCACCACACTGATTGCTTCATTGGTCTGGAGATGGTAATGGTCTGACGCATCGATACTCCATCCCACTGCCTCAGAAAGGAGTTTTGGAGGATTCTCATGTGCCATTGTGACCATTGCACCATGGGCAGGGTTGCCGCCATAGACCCTAGCACACTTAAGCAGATTCTGGCTGGAAGATGCCTTGCTGATAGTAATCTCCACATCTTCTGTACTAGAGGCTGAATCTTCTCCTGAGGAAGTTGTACCATGTTCAATTTGGTGTTCAGATCTGCTCCCAGGAATACCATGTTTTGAGTGGGTTGTAAGCTGCTCTTTTTCCAGTTGACTAACCAGCCGAAGTCTTGGAGAGTCGTGAGTAAGATCTTCCGATGGCATAGCAAGGTTTCTTGATCCTCTGCCAAGAGCAGGATGTCGTCCAAATAATGGTGGACTCGCAGACCCTTCTCCCTGAGGAATGCAACCAAGGGTAGAAGGACCTTGGTAAATGTCCTGGGAGCCGACGAGATGCCGAAAGGAAGGCACTGAAATTGGAAGTGGCTTTTGTTGATGGCAAATCGGAGGAATTTTTGAAAGGCAGGATGAATTGGAATATGTAGATAAGCGTCTGATAAATCTACTGAGAGCATCCAGTCGCCCAGGTTCACTGCTAGAAGTATAGACTGCAGACTCTCCATTTTGAAGGCCTCTGTTTTTATGTTCCTGTTGAGATTTTTTAAATCCAATACAGGACGTAAGTCTCCAGTCTTCTTCTTTACGAGAAAAAGTGGGGAATAGAACCCCCTCCCCTTTTGATCTGACGGAACCTCCAGTATTGCCCCTTTCTCCTTCAATTCCACTATATATTTTAATAGTAACTTCCTTTTGACTAGTGAAGATGGCAGTCTTGTTGATTGGAAGTGATTCTTTGGGATTTTGCCCATAAACTTCCACTTGTGTCCAAATTTGATCGTGGAAAGAGTCCACTGATCCTCTATATGGCTTGACCAAATCTGTGCGAAGTCCTTGAGCCTGGCGCCCACCTGTACTGAGTGGGCAGGCGAACCTTCAAAAAGACTTCTGCTGCTCCCCTACCGAGGTAGGCTTGGACTTCTGCATCCTTAGGAAGGAAGGTCTTGTGTTCTTCCAGTCCCTTCTAAATTCCCTACCAGGACGGTAGGATCTAGCTTCCCTATATTTCTCAGGAAGGTTGCGCCTGAGGAAGGAACCCTTTTGGGCCTTGGGTCTTCTATCTGAGGGAATTAATCCCGACTTCCCTCCTGTAACCTTTGAAATAGCGGTGTCCAATTTAGACCCAAACAGGTTTGAGCCATCATATGGAATTCTGCACCAGTTTGTTTTGGATGCAGTATCGGCCATCCATGGTTTCAGCCACAAGGCCCTTCTTGCTGTGACTGAGGCTAGCATTGATCTCGCCGAGGATCTTATAATATCCACTGAGGCTTCTGCCACGAAGTCACCTGCCAACTTGATCTCCTGAAGAGAAGATATTATTTTATCTATTTCAGTACCGTCTTGCAGATCCTTCTCCACCTTGGATGCCCAACCTGATATGGCTTTTGCCACTGCTGCTGTGGTAATTGCTGGTCTGCATGCGCCCCCAGCAGTGGAGTATGCTTTCTTCAATTCTAGATCCAATTTCCGATCCAGAACATCCCGAAAGGAAACTGCGTCCTCAATAGGCAGAGTGACATGCCGTGCAAGACGCATCAAGGAGGAGTCGACTACTGGAGCGTTCATCAATGTTTTGACTTTTGACTCCTTCAGAGGATACATTTTTGTCAGTCTGTTGGTGAGACTGGACCGCTTATCAGATCTTTCCCATTCATCTTTAATTAGATCCTCCAGTTCACCTATAAAAGGGAAATTTTCTGGTTCTTTTCTTAAATTTGGGAAATATTTCCGGACTTTCTGCGGTTCCTCTATATCTTCTTCCCAGCCTATTGCTTCTTTGACTGACTTTGCGAAAGGCTGTACCAGGGAAAAATCAAAACCTGCTGACATGTCCTGGTCCTCATCTCCTGAGGAGGGTTCTGATGCCTGGGGTTGGCGGTCATCCGCCACCGATGTGCTAGGCGTAGGCCTATCGATTAGTGGTGCTGTTGTCTCCCTTATGGATTCCCGCACAGATTCTTTTATGAGCTCCGTAGCCATTGCTGCGTCTAGCTCTTTGTCCTTTGCTGCCTCATTGAAGCAGGCTCTGCAGACTAGTTTATCTGGCAAGGCTGGTGCGCCGCATACCCAGCAAGCGTTTGCTGCAGGACGGGTGTGGCGGCTTTGGCGGTGCGATGAAGATGACCGTCTGCGGTGTGACCGACTGTGACGGGAGCGGCTGCGTCTTGAGCGGCTGTGACGTGAGCGGCTATGTCTTCGGTGGCGAGAAGAGGATCTTGAGCGGCTTCTGCGGGACTTTTTGCTTGACCCATGGCTTGATTTCCTCTCACGCCTGGAACTTGCGGCTCTTGACCTGGTGGGGCTGCCAAAAACGCAGCGTTAGTGGTTGGCTCTCTTTTTTCTCCCCTTTCTTCAATACTTACCGATGACGAATAGCCTCTTACCTCGTTTGCTGATGGTGGTCTGCGCGGGCAGTGGTCTCCATAATGATAGTAGACAGTGTAGACTGAAGGAATAAGAGAAAGAAAGAAAGTTTTTTTTTTTTTTAAAACCTACTCTTTCTTTTTTTTTTTTTTTTTGGAAGGCTAAATCAATAAATAGACTTACCTGGTCTTGCTGAGTCGTTTTCTTGGCAAAGCAGTTGAACGCCGGTGAACATTCAGGTATTTGAAAAACTGCTCAGCAAAAAACACAGAAAATGCCTGTGTTTTTAAATCTGCCGCCGCCGTCGCGGCAAAATGACGCTCCCGCGCATGCGCAGAGCGTCCCGAGCGCCTCGGCGCCATCTTGGACAAGGGCATTGCCTTCCCAAGGCAGAACTAAGCCCTGAAGCCAATTGCAGAGTGGAGGAGGCGGCCTCGGCGGCCATGACGGTTCCTACAGAGGACAACAAGTGCCAGCAGATCTCTAAACAGAGAAACACCATAAGTAAATTACAGGCAAAGGTACAGGCAAAAAGGAAAAGGAGACCACTGCAAAAATATGAAGCTTCTTTAAAGCTTACTGTGCCAGATGTCCAGACGCCCCCTGAGACCACCAGACCGGGGGTTCCCTCCATAGAAGCTCCTTTAGAGACTGTACAGGAGGGACTTCCATACAGGAGAGGCTTGAACCTGCTGGGGCGAGTGCGGTAAGAGGCTTTTTTCTATATCTTGACAACAGGAGCACGCTGCTTATCCCAATCTGTCAGGTGAGGATAAAAAAGAGAATGCAGCGGGGTGTCTCCCCTTCAAACTTATAGCTAACCAATCCTGTCAGGTTGTGGGGGCGGAGTCACAACCCAGCGTGTGCTGCCATGGAGGCGTCAGGAAAATTATTTTCTGTAGCAAAACGAGGTGAAGGCTTGGTAGGTCAAATTTTGAAATAAAAACGGTGGCACCATCAGATCACAAAACGCAAGAAATTTCTACAGAAAATTTGGAATTCGACCAATGTATGGCCTGCATTAAAAGTCCTTGCGTTATACTGCAACTTGGCCATAGAAGGATTGAATTTAGAATCGTATGATCACAAAATGAGCTGCAGCTGCTGTCCAATGTATTCTGACAGCAAAAGAGTCCCGCTATCAGAATACAATGGCAAAGCAGTGAAAATTACTCCATCCACTTCGCTTGTGTGGATGGGGGGAATCAAGTAATCTATGGCCAGCCTTTGGATGCCTGGATTGATGCTCTGGTATATTAACTGGTTATTTCAATCCTCAGTATAATAGAAATTTTCTAAAATGCCTTATCAATAATAATTTACCGTTAGGCAGGGGACAAGTTGAGAAGTTAAGCAACATTCTAATTAGAGCAGAATGTCTGCCGATCCACCTTAAAGGAGAATTATAGCCAAAGCTTCTTTGGCTATACTGCTCCAATGGATCACAGGACTGCAGTTAATTCTCCTGTTTTCAGCCAGCATCAGGCCAAAGTCCGCTGTCTGCTGATGTCACTCAGCCATTCCAGGCTGGGGAAAGAGCCCGACTTTACCGTTGGGATCCACCCAGATGGCTGGACCAGCATCTGGTTCAGCCTCTTAACTAAACCTCTGGGAGACGGAGCCAGCTGCTCCCTCCCCACCCCAGTGCTCACTGGAAGAGCAGAGAGATGGTGACCGACTCTCCGTTCAGAGCGGAAGGGGAGAACTAAGCGTTCAGCTGTGTTTTATAGCTCAGCTCTCAGTGCAGAGGTGGCGGGGGGCAGATGCAGCATTGAATCAATGCAGCGTCCACCTAGGTGAGTATACTTTTTTTTTTTTTATACCCCATACCTCTCTTTTAAAGCTGCAAAAAAACAAAACAAAAAAAAAAAAAAAAAAAGAAGAAAGCATTCTTACCCATAAATTGACTTCTGCCTTGGAGAGGGTTCCCTGAGAAGTCCCAATGATGGCCGCCTTACTTTCTGTTGTTCAGCTGCAATGAAGCACTGGATCTTGTTGTGGCATAAGATCTAACTAGCTGCAGCAGCTTAATCAGCCAACCAGAGCCTAAAAAAGATCTAGTCCTTTGCCAATGCTAGCGGTGGAAACTAAAAATAGGAAACGTGGGGTACCTCATTCCTGGACAGAGGTAAGCATTTAGGGGGAGTCATGGGATCATTTTATGATGGCACCCACAAGGAGCCTGCAGACATAAAATCTACTTTAGACTTTAGGTCAGTTTTAAAGGTTTGCAGCAAGGAGGAGGTGGCATTTTTATGAGGACTGAAGGGAAAGGAGAAGAAAAACCAATGCAGGGAAAAGAGTTGTATATCAAATGCAATGCTGAGTCTACAGCCAAGAATCAGTCAATGATCCAGTCATTTGATGTCTAATTCACTGTCAGCAACATACAGTCTACCACGGTGTACAACTTAGATCAGAAGGAAAGAAATTGTAAATACAAAAACATGAAATTACCTTTAATTTATTGATCATTGTTTCTTCAGAGTCCATCGACATTGATAAGCCATGAATTAATCGTTTTGCCAGCATTCTAGCGTAGAACTGAAAAAGAAATATAAAGCTCTGAAAACACATTTTCAAAGCAGATGACAATAACCACCGCTTTCATAATTAGAACTGACTATTGAGAAAAGAACATTCTCTCTAGTGCTGCAAATGATATAGGAGGCTTTGAATCTAACACAAGCAGTAACAATAATACCCTTATTAACAAATAAAATATACAAATGAAAAACATGGTCACAACATAGAGAACAATGACATACTAAAGAGATTGTTTACTTACAGTGAGCTGCAATTGCTCAACAATGACTTAATGATAAGTAAAATTGACCGTTTCTCTAGGGTTACATAAAATATAAACATATGATAAATGGCCATGTCGGTAAAGCATCCATCTTGGAGAAGCTGGCAATCAGAGCCAGAGGAAAGTTGGAAATCCATGCAATCTTCACTGAATTGACTGTAGATTTTTTTTTATCTCGATACCCCTCCAGACCTCAACCTTATTGAGACCCTTTGGTATGAACTAATTACAAGCCTTGTCTTCTTATACAACATTAGTACCTGACCTCACAAATGTATTTTGGTTGAATGGGCACAATTTCCCACAGACACACGCCAAACTCTTGTGGAAAGCCCCACCAGAACAGCGAAGGCTGTTATAGCTCAAAAAAAGGAAGGATGGGGAGGAAGGGACTACGTATAATTGCCAATGGGTTTGGAATAGTATGTCCAAAAACCTCATATAGGTGTCCCTAAAACATTTTGCCACATAGTGTATTACGTAAGCAAATGGCACTTACTATACCCTTTCTTAAAGTGTTTGTTAAAAACAAAAAAACATCCCGTTGCCTTAAAGCGTGTTATGCAGCACAGTGCTTGTGCTATATAATCTGGCCCCCTGTATCACCTAAAATACCTGGCTGATCCTGCCTGGTTCTGCCCTCCCCCCCTGTAAAAGTGACCACGGTTTATCATGGCTGCTGAGCCCCGACACCATGGTCAGTTTACGTGCCTCTATCATCCGCAGCTCTCCTCTGTGCTCTCTCCCCATTCCCCTCCCTGCCCTGCCTGTCAGCTAGTACTAGTGCCACTACTGCTGCTATAAATCTATCATGCCATCCCCTGTGTTAAATAAGAACATGTGCCACACAGTATGTGTTTTATAAAAAAGATGCCGATTGCTACCTTCTTTCAGAGCATCTCCCGGCAGTCACGTGACTCCTCGGCTCTCTTCTCTCCTCCTCCCAGCTGACGTCAGCAGGAGTTCTCAGCCCCTCCTGCTGGAGCTGTCAGCCCAGTAGAGGAGAGAGCTGAGGAATCACCTGAGCGCCAGCAGACGCTAGTAAAATAAGGTAGCAAATCGGCATCTTTTTTTATAAAACACATACTGTGCACCACATATCCTTATTTAAGAGAGGGGATGGCATGAAAGTATGATAGTAGCTTTATAACCACTTAAAGTCCACTTAATAAGGAAGAGCCTTCACTTTGAGGAACACAACACTGAGCATAGCACAGAGGCACATCTTGGCAATTGCAAAATGTACAGAGGAAGCACAGACCCTACACAGCACAAAACAATAGAAAAATGCCATCTCTGACTTGACAGGAGAACAAAAGGAAATGTTCAAATACAAATGGTTGCTGCGTGTCCTCTGGTGGTGGAAAAAAATGAAACTTGGTACATAAACAGACAGGCAAGTAAATGTGTTCGTGAAACTTATTCAAATCTGGCATACACACTTGCACTGGCGCATCAGAGCAATTTGTTTACCTGAGACAGCTACACCATGCCATATTTATCAGTGTGTTTTAAACCATTCGTGCAATGAGCTTTAAAATTTCCATAGGGAGATGTCAAGAGTGAATTTGCTAATCTAATCAGTGGCTATAAACCGATACAAAGAGTTCTTATATGAGGGCAGTTAATAAACAAAAGGTACGTTATTAATAGAGATGCATGTCCAAAACCTTTTTTGGTCATACTTCTCTTCTTGATCATAGGAGTGCACTTATTTCTGCACTCCTGTGATCCAGATTTGACAACAGAGGGCTAAAGCCCATTGTTAGCTGACATCACAAAGTCGGTCAGACTTTGCAGGGATCCCACCAATAATGTCAGGATCTGCCCTGATGCCTGTCAGCTGTGGCTCAGTGCACAGCTGTAAGCCTGAGCCAGCCACTCCTGCCCCTCCACAGTGTGGCACTCCAGTAAGAGCTGGAGGGGCAGAGAGCTGGTGACTGACAGTCACCGCTCTATGCCTGTCACGCGATTGGTCGGTTCTCAGGCTTAAAGCCAGTGGGGGACAGCTGCAGCATCACAGCAAAGACATCAGGATCCACCCAGATGTCTGACTGCCAGATGGCTCAGCCTCTCAGCTCGCCGCTGAGATCCTGAGCCAGCTGCTCTTACCTCCTCTACAGCCTGGTGCTCCAGTGAGCACTGGAGGGGAAGAAGCAGAGAGCTTGTGATAGACACTCACTGCTATCTTCTCATTGAAGTCTGAGAACTGAGCTGTCAGCGGTCAGGTGATCGCTCAGTTCTGAGGCTTGGAGCCAACAGCAGACAATCGCATCACATCGATGCTGCAGCCATATAGGTGAGTATGTTTTTTTTTTTTTTTATATCCCACACTTCTTAGGCCAATGCCAGTTTATTGCCCAAATAAACATACCTTCTGGAAAACATCTTTATCATCGATGTACTTGAACACAGTAATAAAACTCGTTAACTTATCCTCCACTTCGTTCTCCGTCATTCCCTTGGCTGATTTTTTTAGCATGTTGTCGCAGTACTTGGCCAGCTGTGTGGATTATGAAAAACATAAAGATGCATGTGAGCAGGTCTTGTGAGATGTGAACCTGACACCATTTCTGAAAGGATTGGGTAACAGCCAATTGTGGAAACGTAATAATACAGGGCTAACCAGTCAAATCACACCTGTAAATAGAACACACCTTAAACACACTCTCTAAAGCTGGCCATTATTACAATTTTCTTTAGCTATACCGTCAACTATGTAGTGCAAGGGCTTGCCTGGTTGCATACAAATTGAATATGTTTAGGTTTGACCTCATATTATATTATTTTGGTAAAACTAAAGGAGGACTGTACAAGAAAATTGTATAATGCATGGCCATCCTTAGGCTCTCTGCATCATGGCAGTTTCCTATCAGGGAGGCATGACTAGGTCTTACAAGGCACTCTCTAGTCAAAATGGGACATTAAAGCCCAACTCTAGCTAAAATGCTTTTTATTGGTTTTGAATGGAGAAGAGTTAAAAAATGTCAGGTTTTTATTTCTGTTTGGAATTCCTTTGGGGAAATTTCCCTTCACTTCCTGTCTCCTTGACACCCATAAAAACAAAGGGGTGAATGACTGTCACCAAGATAGGAAAGCAGAGACACCAAAAAAAAAAATCATATCAGAAGTTGGGGAGGGGCCAGGACGGAGTGTTAGGCAGCAGCAGCTGTCTGTGCTGGGGCGGTCTCCATAACCTCACTGCTACATCCATTACCTATTGTTTTATCCAGATTTTATGCCTCTTCAGAGTGGTGCACTGACGCACCCTCAAAATGTGAGTACCCCCGTCTGGGGGAGAGTTTTTTTATCTGACCTTGTTAATAAACACTTTTTAAACGTTATCACACCATATGGTTCCTTTCTCTTTTTGCCTATGATTTAAGCCTATGCTGGAGCCTGTTTTCCTGTGATCCATACTGAGCCCTGGGTGGCTCAAAAGCGTTTCCTGACTCTGTCTAGCGACTTAGTCACATTCCCTAAGGTGAGCGCATATATGAATCATTTAAGAATTAACGTTATTTATTTATTATTTATTTGTTTATTGCACTTTTAGCACCTGGTTTGCGTTGATTCATTTTGGAGCATTTTTGTTAATATTATCATTTCACATGCTCACTGCACTGTTTATTTGTGCACATTAAGTTTGTTTATCTTGGGGGATATAGCACATATTGGGGTTAAATTATTTTATACTCTGTTGTATATGCACTGTATCTCTGTGTGCTAGGATTAGGGCACGGTTAGCACACTCTAGAGCATCATATTTATTTATTTGTTTAATATCAGAAGCTCTAATTCTTTTCCAATCTACTAAAAATTTGTAGTTGTCAGTATTGCCACTGGAGAGATTTCCCAAAATTTGACACGACATGAAATAGGAAATCTCCCAAATATGGAAACAGACAGCAACAAAAGGAGACTCTCACCCTTCTTTGTTAAGCTTGAAACAGGGAACAGTCAACCTGCTCAGTGATTCAGTTCTTCATCCAATTATTGCTATAATTCTGCAGCACACCATAGTCTTCTTTGTTGGTAATCTAGGAACCCTTCTGCTTCAGTTATAATTACTGTTGTAATACTGGCAGGATATTACAAAAATCACCCAATGTGTTCTGCTGCAATGCAGGTATATTTTGAAGGTGTGTTGGGATGCCATTTAAAATGAATGAATGTTACCACAATGCATAAAGCCGGGTGCACACTATTCGTTTTTCTTTTCGTTCAAGTCAGCGGGTTGAACGAAAAAAAACCCAAAAAACTATCAGCTCCGGTTAGAGTGGCTGTACTAAGCATGCAGCGTTAGTCCAGAGATCTCCCCCGTTGAGCTGCTGTGTTCTGACAGAGGGGCGGCCCCCCGCCAGAACTTTCCAATCAGTGTTCTTTGCCATTGGCTGAGGGCGCTGATTGGGAGTCGGTTGGCTGCTAGTTTTCCAGCATGCACATACAACAGAAGCTGGCCAAACGTCTGGCTTCTGTCGGACAGACTGACATATACACGGGCAGAATGTTTCCCGATATTCTGCCCGTGTGTACAGAGATTAATAGTGTTTTGCCATGTAAATGATCAAAGATGGTCCAACCACAATTCCAATAGTGGGCAAATTCTCTATGCCAGTGATGGCGAACCTTGGCACCCCAGATGTTAGAAACTACTATATCCCATGATGCTCAACTACACTGCAGAGTGCATGAGCATCATGGGAAATGTAGTTCCAAAACACCTGGGGTGCCTAGGTTCACCATCACTGCTCTATGCATTCCTTAGACCAAAGGTTTATTGGAAAACACTCAAACATATATTTAGAACAATTTATATGGGGTCTATAGGGAGGTCATTTACATATTAAAGTGGAGGTCCACCCTGAAAAAAAAAATTGCACAAAAAAATACCTAAAAAAATGGAGGAAAAGAAAAAAAAATTTTTTTTTACTTATGTGAAAAGGCTGTTGCTAGGCAGTCTTCCTAATCTGCCTCTTCCTACACCGCGGTGATGTTGTCTTTTCTCCTCACCGCGTTGTCTTCTGGGGAATGACTCGCGCATGCGCAGTAGGAAACGGGCAGTGAAGCCGTAAGGCTCCACTGCCTGTTTGCCTTAGTTGGGATGCCGCGCCCGGGACCTGAGAGCCGAGGGACGGGTCGGCCTTGGGCGGCCGACATCACGGGCACCCAGGACAGGTAAGTACTTATTTAAAGTCAGCAGCTACAGTGTTTGTAGCTGCTGACTTTTCATTTTTTTTTTTTTTACGGTCAGAATCCTGCTTAAGATGTAAAAAAATTAATTTTTTTGTCACCAATTTTATACTTTGAAATAAAATATATCTTTTTTTTCAAGCTAGCTGACTAATTGTTGATAAGATATACCCAAGAAGTCCCACTTTTTCTTGTATACATCATTTCAATTTTCAGGACATTACTTGCAAGTACAGAAAACATCTGTTGATCTCGCCAGAAATGTAGAGCCCGTCTCACTTCCTGTGAACTGAAATCACAAAGTTATCTTCCTCCCTTCGGTGACACTAGTTACTCCCCACAGTGGTGATCTTCTAGCACTATGAAAGTTCTGAAGCAGCGGCTTGACTGTGAACTACACATGTCATTCACTTCCTTCTTCTGTTCTCTTTGCCCATTCACAGAAGTCTTGCATTCTGTAAGCAGACAAGGGGTATCCTGTCATCTATCTGCACCACCTCCAGTCAACACCTTGCATTCTCTTCAGAATATACCAGGATTTTTGTGAACGGATGAGGGTGAGTGCAAAAAGTGTAAGCCCTTCCGTGTCACAGCTCTTTACACCCATAGCACCGGAACATCACCACTGTGGGGTGTATCCTGCATCACTGGAGGGAGGATTTTTGCAAGGCATATGCGCTGTTAGAGGTAACTTATATGATTGGCCCGGTGTGCCCAAAATAATTTTTACTCAAGTTCAGCTTTAAGATTTGGCAATAACTTCAGTGATCTATATCATTGCTTTCTACGATATAAGATAATTTGCTTTTTATAGGTTTGTGATAGGTTTACTTTAAAGTGGAACATTAGTCAGAAATGTAAGTCCTGCTAGATCACTTCAGGCTGGCCCCTTTTGCAGGTATAGCTATGTAAAACATAAAAATAAAGGTGTCTATAATGTTTAAATGTTTATTCACTGGATCACCCTGCTGTGCACATGCTCAGTTGCTCTCTATTTTTAGGCACTGCCAAATTTGTAGAGGCCGATCTGCTGACAGCCTAAAGATTTACTGCTGTTCAGGAGCTCGGGTCTTCAGCGAAAAGGCAGCCTCCAGAAATAAGAGACAGGAGCAATGCTGGAGGCAATTTACAGCACACGCTAATTTTGGTAGCATAGTTATTAATGTGGAATGTATGTTTCCTGCTAAATAACTTTTTTTATCAAGTTGTTATGGGTAAAGTTCAACTTTAAGCTAGATAAATCGCTTAGACTGAGTTTGGAAGCATGCACATGATCAAACCTGTAACATTCCAGTTACAATGTTTGAAGAAATAAAAAGGGTAATAGAAACACACTGACACAGAGTGACCTACCAGCTCAGGTGCTTTGCAGACGGATTTCGGTTCTCTGTAGTTGACAACACACGTAAGAGCCTGTATGCACAAAGCAAGACAGTCACATAACTCACCAATACAATTCTAGTTCTGTCTTCACCTAACTAATAAAAAAAAAGCAAATGGGCCAAAAGGTGCTGCAGAACCAGAGGTACATTCTATGAGCATTAACATTTGTTATGGCAGAGCATGCAAGCTTATAAACTGAGCAGACAACCCCAGCACCAATCTGATCACTATAGGGTACCCTCAGGTGCAGCCACTGACATTTTAAAGCTGTCACAAATGGCAGACATACAACAAATGATCAGAAACTGCAGGTATGTTACTTGAGATGGTCAGAAGATGCTACAGGAGATTGTAAGAAATTGTGAACATGCTATAAGAGTTGTTTGAGATTAAGACATGGTTCAGTAGGCAGTTAGACTGGAAACACATTACAGGAGACTTCTAGAGATCACGGCTATTACAGCCCCTTTACAAATCAATGGGCCCACATCTGTGCCCTTAAAAATTAAGAATTAAAATAAGTTGGGAAAAAAACAAACAAAAAAAATGGAAAATGAATTGCATAGCACAGAGATTAGATAATGTGAAATAAATAAATCCAAGCCATTTAATTACTAGAAGCCAGTCTAAGGCTGGGTTCACATATATGCAAATTGGATGTGGGTTTTTCCACATCAAATTTGCATGACAGGCGAGTGTTACCCTCTCAATGGAGCCGGTTCACACAGGTCCGGGGCGGCATTGAAAAAGGGTCCTGTACATTTTTTGGTCTGATTCAGATGCAAATTGAGGCAAACATTTGGACCCAATTCGCACCTGAACCGGTGAACAGGGATGCACTGGACCCCAGGCACGAACCCGCGGCCGCATATGTGTGAACCTGGCCTAAAGAATATTTTTCCTTCATTGGTCTAGGAGCAGTGGAACAAAACTAAATGTCATCTGCAGTGCCTTGAGGGCTGTAGTAGAAGTTCTAAATGGCAGCAGGTTAGGCACTAAAGCTCTAGGCAAACAGCAGAACCTGGGCGATAAATCCTTCCTTTTAGACTGGTTGGCCAGGGGTGTCTGCACAGGTAAAGGGAAGTCCACCAACATACAATCACCTACAAACACCCAACTGTAATTGACCAGATTAGGCAAGGACCACTTTATGTCAACTGACACATTAAATGACAAGTTCACCTTTAAAAAAAAAAAAAAAAAAACATAAATGCACATTTTTGCAGGAAAAAAAAATGTGCATTTAATATTTTTTTTTTTTTTTTTTTATTGGGAGCCTGGAAAGCATTGCACCCATGATCAGCAGATTGTGGGAGCTATGCAGACTGTCACAAAGACTGCCAGACCTTGTCGTTTTCCATTCACAGAACTCTGTGAATGAGTGACGTGGCCGAGCCACGTTCTTTTAAGATTCTCACACAGAGTGGGGGGAGAAGATACTCCGCCACCTGTGACATTTATAACATATTACACCCTGAATATGGGTGCAACATCTACATTTATTTTCATGAATTATTTTTAGTGCAAAAATATCAAAAAGGTAAATCTGAATACTACACATTAATACTTTAGATTTGCATTTTAAGACAGCAAAATGTGATCTTTTTTTTAATTCTAACAGCACCAGAAAATTTAGACTCAAATATCTCACTTGTCAACATAGATGTACAGTACAGTGTACTTATTGAAATGTCAGCCATTTATTGTACGCTGGGGAGATAACTCTAAAAATGATGAAGGAGGAGAGAACATCCCAACATAGGACATCAGGCCTAAACAGACAGCTTCCTATCTCCAAACATTTTGTGAAGGCAGGACATTTATGAGCATTGATCAAATTCCATGATAAAGATGGGGCTGGTGATTGTATCAGCTCCCCGAAGCTCCCTCCAGGGATGAATCGCATTTTTAAATACTATCTGTTTTTTAAAAACATATTGTTACATATGGTTTATATTTATGCCTACTGAGCAAGAAAATTAGGCTCTATGTACCACAACCCCTCTTTAAATATAGAATAAAAAAAAAAAAAACATTTAAACCCATTGAAATCTAATTAGCTGGTATATAACCCATAGCAGCCAATCAGATTTCAGATTATTTAAATCGGAGCTTTGAAGGATGCATTCTGACTGGGTTGTGTCAGTGCACCTTGCCTTCATATTCAGCTGAGAATATCTAGATAAATGTAAATAAATGTGACCGGATTATATATTCCTTTAAAATTAGTTGCAGGTAGTACAAAGACCCCTAGCTTTTACCAAACACTCAATGCATGCTGTGAAGTGCTCAGCCACCTGAACTACAGTATCTCACAAAAGTGAGTACACCCCTCACATTTTTGTAAATATTTTATTCTATCTTTTCATGTGACAACACTGAAGAAATTACACTTTGCTACAATGTAAAGTAGTGAGTGTACAGCTTGTATTACAGTGTAAATTTGCTGTCCCCTCAAAATAACTCAACACACAGCCATTAATGTCTAAACCCCTGGCAACAAAAGTGAGTACACCCCTAATTGAAAATGTCCAAATTGGGCCCAATTAGCCATTTTACCTCCCCAGTGTCATGTGACTTGTTAGTGATACAAGGACTCAGGTGTGAATGGGGAGCAGGGGTGTTAAATTTGGTGTTATCGCTCTCACTCTCTCATACTGGTCACTGGAAGTTCAACAAAAAGAATTGTTGCTCTACATAAAGATGACCTAGGCTATAAGAAGATTGTCAAGACCCTGAAACTGAGCTGCAGCACGGTGGCCAAGGCCATACAGCGGTTTAACAGGACAGGTTACACTCAAAACAGGCCTTGCCATGGTCGACCAAAGAAGTTGAGTGCACGTGTTCAGCATCATATCCAGAGGTTGTCTTTGGGAAATAGATGTATGAGTGCTGCCAGCACTGCTGCAGAGGTTGAAGGGGTGGGGGGTCAGCCTGTCAGTGCTCAGACCATACGCCGCACACTGCATCAAATTGGTCTGCATGGCTGTCGTCCCAGAAGGAAGCCTCTTCTAAAGATGATGCACAAAAAAGCCTGCAAACAGTTTGCTGAAGACAAGCAGACCAATGACATGGATTATTGGAACCATGTCCTGTGGTCTGATGAGACCAAGATAAACTTATTTGGTTCAGATGGTGTCAAGCGTGTGTGGTGGCAACCAGGTGAGGAGTACAAAGACAAGTGTGTCTTGCCTACAGTCAAGCATGGTGGGGGAGTGTCATGGTCTGGGGTTGCATGAGTGCTGCCGGCACTGGGGAGCTACAGTTCATTGAGGGAACCATGAATGCCAACATGTACTGTGACATACTGAAGCAGAGCATGATCCCCTCCCTCCAGAGACTGGGCAGCAGGGCAGTATTCCAACATAACGACCCCAAACACACCTCCAAGACGACAACTGTCTTGCTAAATAAGCTGAGGGTAAAGGCCATGGACTGGCCAACCATGTCTCCAGACCTAAACCCTATTGAGCATCTGTGGGGCATCCTCAAACGGAAAGTGTAGGAGCGCAAGGTCTCGAACATCCACCAGCTCTGTGATGTTGTGATGTGGAGGAGTGGAAGAGGACTCCAGTGGCAACCTGTGAAGCTCTGGTGAACTCCATGCCCAAGAGGGTTAAGGCAGTGCTGGAAAAAAATGGTGGCCACAAAAAATATTGACACTTTGGGCCCAGTTTGGACATTTTTACTTAGGGGCGTACTCACTTTTGTTGCCAGCGGTTTAGACAATAACGGCTGTGTGTTGAGTTATTTTGAGGGGACAGCAAATTTACAATGTTATACAAGCTGTACACTCACTACTTTACATTGTAACAAAGTGTAATTTCTTCAGTGTTGTCACATGAAAAGCTATAAATAAAATATTTTAAAAAATTTGAGGGGTGTACTCAATTTTGTGAGATACTGTAAGTGTAGTGTCATCTTCGGTATTCTCAAATAAATGTATTTAAAAGTTAGTTCCTGTAAAATACAGACACAACTGCAGAAGGTACATTGGCTGCCCTCCTGTGGCATAACCTTGTAACAACATAAAAGCTGTGCAGTGCTGAGCGGGAGTGTAGGCTTTGTTTCACTAAAAGTGAAGTAATTCTGTAAAAACAATTACTGCGAAAACAAATACAGCTATGCACATAAATTACTCCAGGCATGTTGGAAAAAAAAAAGGGTCTTAAAATGATTGTAAAAAAAAAAAAAAAAAAAAAAGGATTTAATAAATATATTATGTACTTACCTGCTCTGCGCAATTCCACAGAGCAGCCCTCTTCTTGGATTCTCACTGGCGCTGCTGGCTTCTCCGCTTTCTATTGTGGCACACCTGCGGGTTCGATCCTGAGCCGTGCTACCTGCATAGATACAGACAGCGCGGCTCAGTCCCACCTCCTGCTCCGTCATCACAGGATTTAACCGATAGCCTCACCAAAGCCTGTGAAAGTGGGGAGAGCCGCTACAAATGCACACAGCGCTGGACTGAGTGAGGGCTCAGGTAAGTATAAGGGGAAAGGAGGAGGGGGTGGGGTGATATGGCTACCTAAACATTCTTTACCTTCATGCAGGGAATATATTAAGGTAAAAAATGTTTAGGATTTAGAACAACTTTAAAGCCTGGTACACAAAGGCAGGTTTTTTTTTTTTAATTCAACCCAGCGAGCTGAACTTTAAAACCCTGGGGGAGCAAGCTATACTAATCATGTGATGTTAGTACAGCAATCTCCCCACTGACCTACTGTGTTCTGACAGGGGGAATAAGTACCACCACCCCCCCCCCGCCAGAACACACTTTTATTGTTTAAAGAACATTTGATATAATATTCCATTAGCATATTCTATGTCACAATATTGGTAATAGAGGATATTCTTTCATGGCAAGTACAGCAATATACAGTTGTGCTCATAAGTTTACATACCCAAGAATGTATGATTTTTTGGCAATTTTTCAGAGAACATGAATAACACCACAAAAACTTTTCTTTCACTCATGGTTAGTGTTTGGCTGAAGCCATTTATTATCAATCAACTGTGTTTACTCCTTTTAAATCATAATGGCAACAGAAACTACCAAAATGACCCTGATCAAAAAACTTTACATACCCCAGTTCTTAATACCGTGTATTGCCCCCTTTAACATCAATAACAGCTTGAAGTCTTCTGTGGTATTTGTGGATGAGGCTCTTTATCTTCTCAGATGGTAAAGCTGCCCATTCCTCTTAGCAAAAAGCCTCCAGTTCCTGTAAATTCTTGGGCTGTCTTGCATGAACTGCATGTTTGAGATCTCCCCAGAGTGGCTCAATGATATTGAGGTCAGGAGACTGAGATGGCCACTCCAGAATCTTCACTTTATTCTGCTGTAGCCATTGACAGGTTGACTTGGCCTTGTGTTTTGGATCATTGTCATGTTTGAATGTCCAAGTACGTCCCATGCGCAGCTTCCTGGCTGATGAATTCAAATGTTCCTCCAGTATTTTTTGATAACATACTGCATTCATCTTGCCATCAATTTTGATCAATATTCCTGTGCCTTTGTAGCTCACACATCCCCAAAACATGAGCGATCCACCTCCGCACCCTTCATCATAGGCCTCGACGACTCCTCTCCAAATGTAGCATTTAAGGTTGTGGCCAAAAAGCTAAATTTTGATCTCATCACTCCAATTGCCTTTGTGCCAGAAGGTTTGAGGCTGGTCTCTGTGCTGTTTGGTGTATTGTAAGTGGGATACTTTGTGGCATTTGATGGTAATGGCTTTCTTCTGGCGACTCGACCATGCAGCCCATCTTTCCTTAAGTGCCTCCTTATTGTGCATCTTGAAACAGCCACGCCACATACTTTCAGAGTGTCCTGTATTTCACCTGAAGTTATTTGTGGGTTTTTCTTTGTAATTTTAGTTGGTCTACCTGACCGCGATTTGGCTTCAACAGAACCCCTCATTTTCCACTTCTTGATTAGAGTTTGAACACTGCTGATTGGCATTCTCAATTCCTTGGATATCTTTTTATATCCCTTTCCTGTTTTCTACAGTTCAACTACCTTTTCCCTCAGATCGTTTGACAATTTTTTTGCTTTCCCCAAGACTCAGAATCCAGAAACATCAGTGCAGCAATGGATGAAAGATGCAAGGGTCTGTCAGGAGTCCAGAAACTCATTGACCTTTTACACACACACACACACACACACACACACACACACACACTAATTCCAAGCAAACAGACCACAGGTGAGGATGGTTGCCTTCAATAGCCATTTAAACCCCTTTGTGTCAACTTGTATGCATGTTATCAAGCCAAAATCACCAGAGTATGTAAACTTTTGATCAGTGTCATTTGGGTAGTTTCTGTTGTCGTTATAATTTAAAAAGAGTAAACACAGTTGATTGATAATAAATGGCTTCAGCCAAACACTAACCATGAGTGAAAGAAATGTTTTTTGTGCTATCATTTATATTCTCTGAAAAATGGCCAAGAAAGCAAATTCTGCCAGGGTATGTAAACTTATGAGCACAACAGTACACACAGCACCCAGCAGATTTCCCTTTACATTTAAGAAAAAGATTTCTGGTTTTCAGCTTACCTTGTCTAGTGCACTCATAAAATGTTGATCTCCATTTAAAACAGTGTTGACAAGCTGAACAAATTTACTGTGGACTTCTAAGACGGATTCCACAAATAGAGTTGGCATCTGAAAACAAATAAGAGCAGCACAGAATAAGTGAGAGTACCCTATTGTTAGAGGTATTCAAAGACTGGACAGTCTTCAACCACTAGCCCACTGGGCACTTTTACCCCCTTCCTGCCCAGACCAATTTGTGAGGTCATGCAACACTGTACCCAAACTAAATTTTTAGCATATTTTTGAGACCGATTGAGCTTTCTTTTGGTGGACAAAAAACTAATAAAAAAAAAAAAAAAAAAGAAAAAAAAAAAAAAGTTTTTCTTAGTCTCGGTTATAAAATTTGGTAAATAAGTAATTTTTCCCCTTCACTGATGTGCGCTGATGAGACGGCACTAATATGCAGCACTGATGGGGACTGATAGGCAGCACTGACAGGCATCTGCTGATTAAATGTGCAGATCTTTCTTGTCAGGAAATGCCTCTGATTGGCTCTCCTCACAAGCTGTCAGCGTGAGGAGAGGAGAGCCGATAACCGGTATGTCCTTGTTAACATGTGTTCTGCGCTGACAGGGACAGAGTGCACCACCGATCGCAGAGCCCGACTCTGTTTTATACAGGCCACCAAGCTGGTGCACGTTAGCAAAGGAAATGGTTTGTTTGGGCAAGCTTGGCCCATACAAACTAGTTAAAGTGACACTAAAGTTGGAGATCAGCGCTGTACCGGTACGTCGCTGGACTTCAAGAGGTTATATCTGGGGTGAATCCGGCAGCCACAGGCATCATCCCGGTACCATTTAGAGCCGATGGTTGGCTCTCTGGTAAAAGCAATCCTAGCAGCTAACTAGCCGCTGGATTGCTTTTTCAAGCGGCGGGAGGGGACATCAGCTCTCCCCTCCCTTCAGCAGCTTTATTGGACACTCCTGTCACATCGGGACACCCCATCGACCAGCTGGCACTTCCGCTGGCTGATCATAGAGGCGAACAAAGACCGGAACTGCTCGGTTTGTCTCTATGATGTAGGGACCCAGAAGCGATGAGCTTACATCACTTCCAGTTTTCAAACGTAAACAGTGCCATTTTTTAAAAATCACAATGATGGTTTAAGAAAACATTGATCGCCCCACGCATGTGAGGTATCACCGTGAACATCAGATCATGGGTAGTAATTCTAGCACTAGACTACCTGTGTAGCTTGTAAAGGCTTTTAAAGCTGATGTCACGTGTGACCAAATGCGTAGGGCGGAGTAATGTACTGACATCATCACAAGTTCCCAGAAGTACGGACGCTGTCTATCTGGCTGGCGGGGTTTTTTTTTTCAAAGCGCTTTTTATCTTATTAAATGTAAGGGTAATTTTATCTAAATCAATAAATGTGCCCATAAGGTTTTACTCTATCGGAGAATCTCTTTTTTTTTATGCTCAAAAAATATGTGCATGTGGCGATGCCTAATTGATAACCAGTGACAATCACCATCCAGTGGAGGAGCCAGAGGAGTTACCATAAGGTCATCCAGCGCTGTGTGCCCTATTGTAAGCTCAGCTGACTTAATTAGGGGGTCACACTTCAGCTGGTAAGCGTGTAATCTTCCCATTTGGTGGTGGCCTCACAACTTGAACGTTTTCCTCTTTGGTGATGGAGGTCGATCACGTTTAAGAGTCTTTGAAAACAGAAGAGGATGACTTTGCTTTCACACATTGGACTATCTTTGTACATGTTTTCACTAGAAATCAATTTTATTTTTGTATTGGTTGATTTACATAATCTATTATCACATTAAGCGCCACTCTTTTTGATGCAATTTGAAGTTAACTGTGTATAGTATGTCACGGTAGAGTTTCTATTCAACTTGGTTATTGCACAAATTTGATTGGTAGCGCAGTCTCTTTTTTGAAATGTATGCTTTTAAAGCTTTTCCTATCGATAGTAGCATTTACGTAATTTGTCGCCAATTGCGTGTGCAATTTTAAAGCGTGACATGTTTGGTATCTATTTACTGGGCGTAACATCATCGTTTATATTTTACCACAAAATTGGGTTATGTATTGTGTTTTTTTGCATTGAAATTCAAAAAAGTTTATTTTTTCCCAAAAATTAGCATTTGAAAAAAACGCAGCGCAAATACCGTGTGACTTAGAAAATTGCAACAACCAACAATTTATTATCTAGGGCCTCTGCTTTAAAAATAAAAATGTATATATATATATTAACTATACGAAATTTTGTAGCAAGATAAACTGATAGTAAACAAAAAGTTCCAGAAAAGACCTGGGGGTCAAGTTGTTAAACAAATCTAACAATACACAAGCATGTACATTGCCAGAGAATTTGGCATTAGGGTATGAAGACAAAGATCCAGCATGGTAACACAGCAAGTAGAATCAGGAAAGAAAAAAAAAAAAAAAAAAAGAGATGGAAAATTTACAATTTGGGGTAAAGGTTCTCATTTGTCCAGGTCATTTACTCACATTTAAATGGAGGTTTTCCTGTACTTTTGAAGGTGTTTGGCAACTTATTCAAGGAGCTTCTTTAACTCAGAACGATCTTCAAAGTCAGCAGTCTCCAAACTGTGGCCCTTTGCTTGACTTTATCCTGCCCCTGGGACACTATTCCTTCCACTGATACGAAGCACTGCACCCCCCCCCCCCCCCCCGACACCAACAGTGGGGCATAATTCCTCCCTCTGACACCAATGATGGGGCACTATTCCTTCTACTGGCACCAATGATGGGGAACTATTGCTCCCACTGACAATGATGGGCCACTATTTATTCATAGGACCCCAACAAAGGGGCGCTATTTCTCCCACTAATACCAATATAGGGGCACTATTCCTCCTCCTCCTAACCACAGGGGTGCTATGTATTTCTTGACTCCCACTGACCACCAAACCTGATGCATTATTTACTCCCAATGGCCACAGACTAGCCCCTCTAAAATCTTAAGGACAGTAAACTGGCCCTTTGTTAAGAAGGTTTGAAGACCCCTGTTTTAAGTGAAACATCTTCAACATTCCAGAACAAGACCACTTTTAAAACAACCAACTACTACTGGTTAGAACAATTAATGAAATACTTACATTTTCCTGAGAAAGATTACTAACAGCTCTAAGGCCCTCATCATGGATATGGTTCTGTAATTCCTGAATCATATGAGGTAAACCACTGGATACTGCACGTAGAAGGGTATACATATTGGCCATATCTGCAATCATCAAAAAGCAGGTCAAAACACTTACCATTTTAGCCATTAGCATTAAAAAAAAAAAAAATCTAAATTCCCCAATTAAGAATCTATTTATATGGGTGTCCAAGCCCTTACAGTTTGTTAGAAAAAAAAAAAAAAAGGGGCTCTGGCTCTCTTAGAGCTGCTTTGCTGAACCTCCCTTTTGGGGAGTGTGCTGAGTACATCACATGGAGCAGGTCAAAAAAAGTACAATGGTAGTCCTGAGCTGCTGCCAATCAATTAGCTATGATGTGGAAAGGGGAAGCAGGGGAGTGGCTTGCCATCATAGGCTTCAATGCTGTGCTGGGAGCGTGCATGCAAGAGTGACTCTGCAGGACCTTACAAGGCAACAGAGCCATCCTAAAGCTGAAGCCTTGAGGCAGAAATCTTTTGACTAGCTCAAATAAGAAGTCAGGCTGTGATAGGCAATTCAAATGTAGGGTTTATTAACACTTTCAACTTGGTGCTAGCTATCAGAGGTAAAAATAAAGCTATGAACATTATAGGACACATGCTGTATCATGGCAATATTTTGGCTATGTTTTTCTCTAGACTAAGCCACAAAACCGGCTTACATTTTCTACTGTGATACCTGCAGATATACACATTTAAGAGGTAATGCAGCTCATAATAAAATTTGTCAATGCAAACTGTATGCAAAGCTGGTGCAAGGCTTTGTTTTCTGGTCACAAGTGTATTTAAAACAAAAACGTATATACCATGTCCCCCTAGGGCTCTTTCACAAGGGCGGACTCTGCCTGCTCAGCGGGGGATCTATCCGCTGTTCCCCACTGAACAGGAGGATGATAGGTGTCCACTCTCTATGCAGAGTGCACAAGGACACAGGCCGCTGTTCTCCATGGGTGGTTGAATGTAAGCCGACTGCCTGCCCATTAACATGGAACTGGGATGCCCCATACGTCTGTTTTTAGCGGATCAAATGTGGGCAGGTGTAAACAAATACATGTCCATTTACATCTGCTGCTCCATAGAGGGAAATAGATGATCCAATCGTAGTTTTTTAGGCGGACCCGATCGGTCCGCCTGTGTAAAAGGGGCTTTACTGAAACCTGTGTTCTGAGGTGTATAGGGGCTGCCGTTGGAGGACTCCTTCTGAAAACAGTAGTTTTGATGCATCGTAAAAAAAATGCAGGTTGAAGCTTTTAAAGTGTAATTCCACTTTTGCAGCCAATTTGGGAGAACACCTACTTTTTACATGTTGTCATTCACATAGCAAAACCTAAAATACAACTACAGGCAAAAGTTTTGGATACAGCAAGAGAGGGTAAGATACTAAAATTGAATTATTTGGCCTCAACACCAAACGATATGTCTGTCGGAAATCCAATACAGCTCACTATCCAAATAACACCCTTCCTACAGTAAAACATGGAGGTGGTAATATCCTGTTATGGGGGTCTTTCTCTGCAGAAGGGACTGGAGCCCTTGTCAGGATAGAAGAAAAATGGATGAGGCAAATCGCCTTCAAATTCTTGAGGAAAATCTGCTGCCCTCTGCCAGAAAGTGGTCAATGAGAAGAAGGCTTACCTTCCAACATGACAATGACCCAAAGCACAGAGCAAAAATTACCGCACAGTGGTTGAAGGAGAAAAAGGTGAATGTCCTTGCATGGCCTAGTCAGACTTAAACCCCATTGAAAATCTGTGGAATGACTTGAAGACTGCAGTCCACAAAAGGTCACCATCAAATTTAACTGAACTTGAGCAGTTCTGCAAAGAGTGGGCAGATTTTGCAAAGTCTAGATGTGCAACTTAGTAGAGACCTATCTCAACAGACTAAAGACTGTAATTAAAGTAAAAGGTGCCCCAACAAAATACCGACATAGGGGGTGATCGTTTTTCCAACTCAGTGATTCTGTTTTTTTTAATTATTTTTTATTTTTTTGTTGGTGTTATATCTTTCACTTAGATGTTATCAGATGCACTTAGTAAATACAGCTGGATAAAATGAAAATGGTGTCGGTCTTCATTTCAGGCTGCAAAGCGACAAAATGTCATTTTAAAAAGGGGGGTGATTCTTTTCTATACCCATTGTAAACAGAGAAGGGAGTTTTCTTAAATTGGGCTGCAAAAGTAGAAATACACTTTAAATTGGCATTTAGCAAGGTTGCCAGGGTTTTACTAAATGCCAGCTGCAAGCCTGATAAATGCTTGTTTAAAGTTAGTCAACACTCTGGTCTATTAAGAGCTGCACTCAACACTCCCACACTGGATCTGCAGGGTACTTTGAGGCACTGGTCACTTTAGTGCGGGCCGTCTGTTTGCATCGATTCATGCACCCACAACCACCCTCAGACGAATCACACTGCTCTTGTGAAATGTCTGGGGCTGCCATTCTAAAAAGCACTCCCACGGGGGCGGAGCTGGCAGCCGACATGTGAGCAGCGCTGTGAAGGAGCTCCGGCCGGGACAACTTATCCTGCTAATATTCTGAGTGTCGGAGACACAGATCCTGCACAGCACCGACACCCTTACACTACCTGGACCTGGCAGAACATCAGGATATGGTGAAATACGGGCCAGCACCCATGGAATCTGCCGTGGATCGCCTGTCCCGCTATGCCTGGGGATCTCAAGACAGCCGTGAACACGAGGCAGTGGAACAAGGCCCCAGTAATACACAGCGAAACGGAGCTGATTGTTCGCCCACACACCCTGCTAAGGTAAGCCTGCTACCCCACAGATCCCAGGGGATGAGAAGAGGCTTATCCCTGGATAGACTATACCGCAAAGATCTAGGGGAAATGGCACTGGCAGGGAGGGAAGAGGAGCCTTCCCTGAAACAAATCATGGAGGCTATATACACTTGCCAAACTACATTGACTGAACATATTGATGTGATGAGGGCAGAAATGTCCTTCCTGAAGCAAGATGTATAGATCATTAGAGAAAGGGCCTCAGAAGCTGAGCAAAGGTGATTTGGAAGATGTAGTTTGTCCCTTAGAAGGCAAAGTACAAACAATACACAGAGATGTGAATGCTCATACTGACAATGGAAGACAGACAAAGAAGGAACTACGTTCGCTTTGTAGGTTTCCCTGAAAAAGCAGAGGGGAAACAACCAGAAGATTTCCTGGAACTCTGGCTTAAGGATAACATGGTAGACACCATGTTTTCATGCCTGTTAGCCATAGAAAGGGCCCATAGGATCCCATCTAAACCTCCTCCTGGCGCACATCCACGCCTGATTATTGCCTGTATACTACACTTCAGGGATCCAGAAAGCATCCTCCGAGCAGCCCGTACTGGGGGAGATCTACAATACAATGGGAATCGCATTTCCATATATCCGGATTGCTCGGCAGCCACACAGAAGCAAAGGGCCAGCTTTATTCATGTGGAAAAAAAGGCTCCGAGACTTACAACTGGCATACAGTATGCTGTACCCGGCAAAATTGAGAGTGGTGGACAGAAGCAAAGTTTCCTTCTTTAACACCCCTACTGAGGCTTCACGTTGGCTGGATATTAGGGGGCGCGATAGCCCTGATGCTCATCGCTGAGTGTGAAATGCGCCAATTGCTGCACACATGTGAAATAAGCCCCACATACACCTTTCTGCTTTCTAGTGCTGGGCTTATATGTTCTATTATCAAACACTCCATTAATGTTGCGAGATGACCCGTGCTGATCTATACACGGATTAAACAAATTTCTGAACTGTTACAACCAAACATTTTCTTTGGAACCCCCTATTGGTTCCCAGCTTGACTGACTATTGATTTACCTCCGGAGAGACCTTTTTTTTTTCTCGTTCTCTCCCCTTCAAATTTTTTTTTTTGTTGTTTTTTTATCTCCTGTTCATGTTTTGTGACATATAGATTTAGATTTATCTAGTTCCTTCTAGAACATGCTGCATACTGATACGTGGCATCTGTTCTATTGCTAAAGACCTGTGACCCCCGAGGTCATTTATATTTCTACAGTTATGGGATTCAGGCATACAACAGGTTGGGGTTGCGTGCAGGGTGGGAAGGGAGGAGTTAAAGTATTGTACTGGTTTGTGCTGTGTGCTGCTGGTGTTCTCCGTTTTGATCTTTGCAGGGTATATACGGGTATATATATGTCAGATGCTTGCTCACCTGACGTTCCCCCTGATATACTATACCCATCTTCTCTACGTATAAATGGCAGGTAAGATAAGTTTAATGTCTTGGAATGTACGTGGTATGAATTCAAAGGTAAAGAGATCTCTCATATTTGACTTTATAAAGAGGTATAGGCCACATATCATACTATTACAGGAAACGCACCTCCAAGGATCTAAAGTTATGGCCCTAAAAAAAGCCAATATTATGAGGGTACTTCATGCTGAATATTCCACTTACTCGAGAGGAGCAGCCATTCTAGTCACCAAAAAAAGCTGCTGCACACATTATACAGATTAGATCCTAAGGAAAATATGCTATACTAGTGTGTCTAGTATTTAATTTATGCTTAACATTAGTGTGTGTAAATATTCCTCCCCCCTTCTCTTTCCAGGTGCTAGAGAGTATTTTGAATGAAGCTGACTAAAATCGCACAGGGTCCACTACTACTGTTAGGAGACTTCAACGCAGTGTCGGATGGGGCTCTTGACGAACATGGATGTGTATCTGACTCTCGCCATATCCTGTCCTCCTGGTTGGAGAGCTATGCTCTCACAGACATATAGAGGCAAAGAAACCCTGGAGTCAGAGAATACTCCTGTCACTCGGAAACCCATAGGACATTGTCTAGAATAGACTTATTATTGTCCTCAGTAGATGGACTCCCGCTTATATCCAGTGTCAGATATCTCCCTAGAGCCATAGCAGATCACTCCCCGCTGGAGGTTACGCTAGACCTAAATTGCTCCACGGGGACGACGACACTGGCGTATGAATGTACACTGGCTCCAGGAGGAATTTATTAATATAAAATGCAAAACAACTACTGATCAATACTGGAGAGAGAATGGGGCAGAAACACTGGTCGCTAATCAATTGGAAGCCTTTAAGGCAACTATGAGAGGCGTGTTCACTACGGAAACAAGAGGTTTCTCCAAAGCTTTGAATTCTGCTGTGAAAGACGCAGACGTCAAGGCTATTGACGGTGAAAGAGAATATTCATGACCGATCTCCTAGTAAACACCACTTCTGGCAGGACCAGATACGGCAATACAAACTACTTCTGACTGAGTATACCGAAAAAAAAAAAAAACTGCACCAGAGCAGATCTTTTTTCCAATTCAGGGACAAAAGTGTCAGCTTGCTAGCTTTTTTAGTGAGGCCGCTTTATGCTCTGATCTCGGTGATGCAACTCAAACGACCCAGTGGGGAGGTGGTGAGAGACTCTCCTGGGATTCTAAACACGTTTCTGGAATTCTACGAGACCATGTACCAGACACAGCCCCGACATACAGATCAGGAACTATCTTTTTATCTAGAGAACCTGACTTTGCCCTCTTTGAACCAGGAAGATAGTACCGCTTTGGAACATCCCATAACTCAGGAGGAAATATGTGACGCTATTTCCTCTTTCAAACCTGGTAAACCTCCTGGCCTCAATGGGTTCCCAGCTGACTGGTACCAACTACATAAAGAGAAACTAGCACCGTCTCTGCAAAAAGTCTTTATAGCGGTGGAAAAGGAAGGCATACTCCCGGATTCTATGCGGGAGGCTCTGATTGTGGTGATCCCAAAACCTGGGAAAGATCCACAAGAATGTGAGTCATACAGGCCGATCTCTCTGATCAACTTCTGATGTCAAGATACTGGCCAAAGTCTTGGCCAGTAGATTGCTATCGTGATCTTTTAATTAATTCTGATCAGACAGGATTCATACCCGGCCGCTGCACCCAAATGAACCTTCGCAGGCTATGTCAACTTACAGGTCCACCATATAAACGTGGGAAAGAGAGTGATTGCATCATTGGACACAAAAAAAGCACTCGACTCGGTAGAATGGGACTATCTTTTCTCTCTTCTGTGTAAACTGGGCTTTGGGCCTAAATTTATCTCCTGGGTAAAACTCCTATACAAAGATCCCCAAGTGAGCATTAGAGTAAATGGTCTTATATCAGACCCTTTTCAGATCCATAGGGGAATGAGACAGGGGTGCCCCCTGTCTCCTCTCCTGTTCGCTTGCGGCTAAACTTAGGACCCATGACACTATTAGGGGATTTTTGGTTGGGGTGCTGGAGGAACGTGTATCATTATACACGAATGACATAATTCTATATTTGGGAGACTCGGACGTGTTATCAGCTGCAGTCTCCCTAATCCAGGAATTTGGAGATTACTCAGGTTTTCGGATCAATTGGATAAAGTCCGTCCTCTTTCCTCTAGATCCACAGTCAAATTTAACCCTCCCCATTTAGTGCCCTTTAGCCATTGTATCACAGTTCAAATACTTGGGAATAGCGGTCCAGTTACCGATAGACTCATTCACTGCGATGAATCTATGGCCCACAATTAGAGCTTTTAGTGATAGGATCCAGAAATGGAAAGAACTACCTCTTACATTGTTGGGTAGAGCGAATCTATTCAAGATGATTTTCCTCCCTAAATTTCTTTATGTGCTCTCTAATGCCCCAATCTATATCCCAAAGAAAACATTCCGCTACATTAACTCCTTACTGTCTTCCTTTCTATGGGATACCAATGCGGCTAGAGTTTCTTTGGAGCTCTTACATTTACCAGTGAACAGAGGGGGACTGGTGGTACCCGATCTCCGACTGTATTATCTAGCTTCGCAACTAGTACATATTCATTGGCGAATGTTCCCACAGCTAAATAATGCTGCAGTTGCAGTGGTAACTTCTTATGAAACCTTACTAAATTTCTTCTTTAGAGGAGAGGTGCCCACGGTAGGAGGTAAGGAGATGCTCAGATTTGCTAAGCGGATCCTGGGGATCTGTCTAAAGCATATAGCAGACAATCCTCTTCATCTATCACCCAACACCCCATTGTGGTTTAACCCCTGTTTGAAAGAATTTTTCCACTTGGAAGATGGATATAGGTGGGCCAAATATGGGCTCATCTATCTTCATCAACTATACGATAATGGTGAACTAAAATCGTTTGTACAGTTGAAGAGGGACCTGGATATTCCAGGAACATGGGAATTCCAGTTCACTAGACTGAAACATGCTGCCTATGCTCAGTTCCGGACAGGGCCAATATCCGTTGAAAACTTTAAACTAGAAAAGCTCCTTGCTACTCCTGATCACACAAAATTGATCTCTACCTATTATAATACATTTGCAGAAAAAGTGAACCCAAAGAAAAGAAAGGGAAAGATGGATGGAGATTGTACCGGAACTTACAGAGGAACAGTGGGAGGGTGTGCTGACCTCATATTTGCTCACGGTTATTTCTGCTAGAGACAAACTGATACAACTCAGATACTTACACCAAATGTATTATACCCCGCTCAGGTTATATAAAATGGGAAAGAGGGACAACCCCACATGTCACAAATGTCTAGCAGCAGAAGGCTTCTTTATACATATGGTATGAGACTGCGATAGGATACGGCCTTTATGGTCACAAGTGACCCAGTTCATTGCTGACACATTCGATCTGCAGAACATCTGTAGTCCGATGTTGGGACTGATGGGAGCCACAGAAGATGAGGTTATGAGCAACAATATGAGAATATTACTAAGATTGCTGTTCTAGTACGTCAGGAAGCTGATTGCTCTTAATTGGATTAAGAGCGATCATCTTACATTGGATGCCTGGAAAGACCTGGTTAATGCTAATGTCACCATGTATAAAATGACATACGATTCCAGGGGCTGCCCTAAGAAATTCAATAAAGTTTAGGGAAAATGGACTAAATCCAGAGAAACTGTACAATCTGACATGTAACCTGATTCTTCTATAATAATAGGAGGGGGGACTGATATACATCTTGAACGGTAACTGGGGGATCTTGGAGAGGGACGGGGAGCAGCACGCAGCACAAAAGTTCACGAGGAAGTTTGTCCTCGAGGTTTATTGAATTACATGATTAGGGGGTCTCCTACCCCTGTAGGAGCACACGTTCTGACTAATGTATTTTGTTCAAACTTTAAAAAAAAGAAAAAAGAGGAGCTAAATGTACAATTGAAATAAGCCATAGAGATGAGTGACCTTTATTATTTTTTCGAATGCTATGTTATATGATACACTCTAGAGATTGTACCTTGTTTTTTGTTACATTCCTTGACATGTATGTACATTTGGCAAATAAAAACCATAAAAAAAAAAAAAAAAACACCCCCACGCATCTTAGTCTGCAGCACGATCGTGGGTGCAGGAACCGCCGGTAAGCCGCATGGTCAAAAAGACCATGCTGTTTCCCTGTGGCCACGTTTTTAAAAAGGTGCATGCACCTTCTTTGCGTGTTTCACATGGCACAGCAGCCCATTCAAATGAATGGGCTGCCATGTCTGAGCAAACGTGGGATGCACGGCACGCACTAGTGTGAACCAAGTCTTAGGCCTGATTCACACTAGTGAGATTTCAGGTGCAACTTGATCACACAGAATTGCATGACAATGCAAATCACATTGTTTTCAATGGTGCCTGATCACATCAATGTAGTGCAGCGCAATTTTGGACAAGGGTCCTGTGCTAGTCTGATTAAAATCTGATTGCAGCAGTGTGAACATAACATTAGGGATTTAAATGCTTTAACATGCTTTTCAAACTAGTAGCAAAAAGCTGAACAATCTTTACAGAGGACACAGAGAAATAAAAGCACTTTGGAGGAAGGATACTCTAACACTTTTTATTGCAGTGATCCCATTCTGGAAATACTGTTCACTTTGTGTTGTTATCAGAGCACAAAGTCATGTAAAATCTCACCAGTGAAGACTACCACGGCAATATAAAAATAAAATGGCTGGTTGGCGTTCCACTTCACTTTAAAAATCAATTATTTTGCAAATTAGACCATTTTGGCATACGGTAGCACTGCATCTTTCTGATGATCTCATATGCAGCAATGAGGTGCTCATGGATAGGTTACATGAAGCCTATTCAAAGTTTAGATCTAGTTTAATGCTCTTCAACAAACTATGGTATAAGGTCGTCAGCCATTTTTTCTGGGTTCTATACACTTCTGTTTACCTCTGGCTCTTCTATTCGTTCTGTTCATTTTACTACCAGAACTCTACAGATAAATCATTAGCCTGCCAAATCCCCTTCAAAACCCACTGGTGGTGTCTGTCCTATAACCCTTACTGGACACTTACCATCTCTCCTTTCTTGTCTAATGATATTGTGACATTCTGCATGTAGAAACTGCAAGTGGTCGGCGACCATTCTCTGTTGGCATTCGTGAATCACTTTACTATATGAACTGGGGTTTAAATACTTCCTACATCGCATCTCTTCATCTTTTAATCTACCTAAAATCTGCAGAGAAACAGAAAACATTGGTGAGCTAAACACTATATAACAGATATATAGATACTGTATAACAAAATCAGAACAAAGCACCCTCCTAATCTCCAATCATTTATCTGAAATCTAAAGTCTGAACAGAATGAACAGCAAAGCTTACCTTTTCCATATACTGTGAGCAGTTTGATTCTTGTAATAAATTTGACGCCTCTTGTTTGTAATACTCCCCTGTTTCAGCCAGAAAAGGCCACTCAAAAATTTCTTGATAAAACTGAAAGAGAACATGGCATGAGCAAAGGCAAAAAACATTTTTAGTCATTTATATAAGGCTGAGATATTATTTGATACTTTATAGCAGCCTCTCTCAACCGGTGTGCCTCGGCACACTAGGGTGCCGCCAGAGGTCCTCAGGTGTGCCGCAGAATCAGGGGAGAGAAGGGCTGTCAGATGAGCCCAATCTTCCGATCCCCAGCCGAACTGTACATCAGCACTGTGCGGGAGCTCCGTCAGTTTTAGCAAAATGAACGTAAAGGTAAGGGGAGTGAGCTGTGCGCTCTGCTACCCAATACAGTGCAGTACCCGGCTGTGTGAAGGAAAGGTATTGTACTAAAACTTTTAAAAGGGCTTTAAACGTGTGTGTGCGCATGTGTATGCATGTATGTACACATGTTTATGTACATGTGTGTGTACATGTGTGTGAGTCTGTATGTGTGCATATATACAGGTAAAAGCCAGTAAATTAGAATATTTTGAAAAACTTGATTTATTTCAGTAATTGCATTCAAAAGGTGTAACTTGTACATTATATTTATTCATTGCACACAGACTGATGCATTCAAATGTTTATTTCATTTAATTTTGATGATTTGAAGTGGCAACAAATGAAAATCCAAAATTCCGTGTGTCACAAAATTAGAATATTACTTAAGGCTAATACAAAAAAGGGATTTTTTAGAAATGTTGGCCAACTGAAAAGTATGAAAATGAAAAATATGAGCATGTACAATACTCAATACTTGGTTGGAGCTCCTTTTGCCTCAATTACTGCATTAATGCGGCGTGGCATGGAGTCGATGAGTTTCTGGCACTGCTCAGGTGTTATGAGAGCCCAGGTTGCTCTGATAGTGGCCTTCAACTCTTCTGCGTTGTTGGGTCTGGCATTCTGCATCTTCCTTTTCACAATACCCCACAGATTTTCTATGGGGCTAAGGTCAGGGGAGTTGGCTGGCCAATTTAGAACAGAAATACCATGGTCCGTAAACCAGGCACGGGTAGATTTTGCGCTGTGTGCAGGCGCCAAGTCCTGTTGGAACCTGAAATCTCCATCTCCATAGAGCAGGTCAGCAGCAGGAAGCATGAAGTGCTCTAAAACTTGCTGGTAGACGGCTGCGTTGACCCTGGATCTCAGGAAACAGAGTGGACCGACACCAGCAGATGACATGGCACCCCAAACCATCACTGATGGTGGAAACTTTACACTAGACTTCAGGCAACGTGGATCCTGTGCCTCTCCTGTCTTCCTCCAGACTCTGGGACCTCGATTTCCAAAGGAAATGCAAAATTTGCTTTCGTCAGAAAACATGACTTTGGACCACTCAGCAGCAGTCCAGCTCTTTTTTTCCTTAGCCCAGGTGAGACGGTTTTCGCGCTGTTTCTTGGTCAACAGTGGCTTGACACGAGGTATGCGGCAGTTGAAACCCATGTCTTTCAAGCGTCTCTTGGTGGTGGATCTTGAAGCACTGACTCCAGCAGCTGTCCACTCCTTGTGAATCTCCCCCACATTTTTGAATGGGTTTTTTTTCACAATCTTGAGTAGGGCGCGGTGATCCCTATCGCTTGTACACTTTTTCTGACCACAGTTTTTCCTTCCCTTTGCCTCTCTATTAATGTGTTTGGACACAGAGCTCTGAGAACAGCCAGCCTCTTCAGCAATAACCTTTTGTGTCTTTCCCTCCTTGTGCAATGTGTCGATGGTCGCCTTTTGGACAGCTGTCAAATCTGAAGTCTTCCCCATGTTTGTGTAGGCTTCAGAACTGGACTGAGAGACCATTTAAAGCCCTTTGCAGGTGTTTTGAGTTAATCAGCTGATTAGTTTGTGGCACCAGGTGTCTTCAAAATTTAACCCTTACACAATATTCTAATTTTGTGACACACGGAATTTTGGATTTTCATTTGTTGCCACTTCAAATCATCAAAATTAAATGAAATAAACATTTGAATGCATCAGTCTGTGTGCAATGAATAAATATAATGTACAAGTTACACCTTTTGAATGCAATTACTGAAATAAATCAAGTTTTTCAAAATATTCTAATTTACTGGCTTTTACCTGTATGTGTGTGTGCGCTCACATGTGTCTGTATGTGTGCATGTATATGCATGTGTGTGTGTGTACATGTGTATGTAACTTTTAATACTGACCCCCCTATTCCTGTACTGTCAGGGCTTGTTTGTGATAGCAGCAAAGACTGCTGCTTCTCTGAAAAGCAATACATGCTCAGATCGCTTTTCAGAGGCATTTAGCAGGCGGTAAAGAGGCAATTAGTGTTGTAGTGGTTAGCACTCTCGCCTAGCAGCAAAAAGGGTCGCTGGTTCGAATCCCAACCACAATACTACCTTCCTCGAGTTTGCATGTTCTCCTTGTGCCTGTGTGGGTTTCCTCCGGGTACTCCGGTTTCCTCCCACACTCCAAAGACATGCTTGGTAGGTTAATTGGCTTCTGTCCAAAATTGGCCCTAGTATATGAATGTGAGTTGGGGACCTAGGATTGTGGGCTCCTTGAGGGTAGGGACCGATGTGAGTGTGCAATGTATGTGTGGAGCGCTGTGTAAATTGACGGCGCTATATACCTTAAATAAATAAATAATATAATAGATGAGCATCTTAATGAGACACAATGTACAGGGATAGGGACAATTGTAGACACGCACCCACACTCACTCAGGTTGAACTGGTGTCTTTATTCAACCTTGCCAACTATGTAACATGTTGCCTCCTCACCACCTGTTCTAAGCCTGTAAATGCAGCATCACCACACCGCAACCGCATGCAATGCACACAGTTGTGGGGTGGTTTCAGTGCAGCCCTATTCACCCTGGGTATACCTCCAGCTGCAGCCACAGCATGTGGACACTTCCCAGCTGCTGCCTCTGCAGCCTAAGGGGGAGCAGTTGGGGGATGGTAAAAACAGCTCAACCATGTAGTTTTACCACCCCTCCAACCTGACATGTGAACAAGCCCTTGGTTCACACCTGTGTGGATATGTACTGCGTGTAGGGTAGGGGTCTCCAATTCTTTTGCAATGTGTGTCTATGGGGGAGGGGGATGTAAATGGATATACATCCACTTACATCTGACTTCCATTTATGTCCATAAAATAAAACTGGAAAAGGTTTAATGTCCTTTTCTGTCTGTAAACTCATGCTATTCATTTATGATTGTTTTTAGGCAAGAAACATATATTTTTTGCTTATACTTTTGTCCACTTATGACTATTTTCTTCAACAAAGGAAAAAAAAAATAGAAAAATGGATGCACTTTATAATGATGTAAACTGCACTTTATTGAAGATGCGTGTATAAACTAATGTAAGAGGATTTAATTTGAATGCAATTGTCGAGACAACCAACGCTGATTTAAGGGCCCTTTCACGTGGGTGTTCAGTCTGGATCCATCTATCAGTTTTTCAGACAGATGTAAAAACTGATCTCATTCAGTTTTCTTCCCATTTTTATAAATCAGTGAGGGAAGTGATGAAGCTTGTGTAAAAGGAGAGAAAACCCTAAACCACTGTGTTGCTCTACAATTTATATGAACACAGTCAATCAATAAAAGGAATCACATACCTTTAAGGGAAATTTTTTCTTATACTGTTCAACATGAACAAAGGAGTTGATAACCCCGTGGATTACTTTTTGATTTGGGTTTTCCCCACATCGATCACTGGGGGAAGAAAAAAATAAATAAATCCATGAAAACAGCAAATTCAAAACCTGAGGAGTTACACATAAGAACTTCAATTAAAACAAATATAAGCTATGTAACCATCACAATTTTTGTATAGCATTAAAGCCCAACTCCAGGCAAGAAGAGTTTTACCATGCAGTGGGTCCGGGCACGGGTCAACTGTTGGGTTTTTTTTTCTAGTGAGGTGGTAAAAGCTTATACTCACCTGAGCCTTTGTTCCGCCTGAAAGACAGCGCTCCCCATGGTCCAGCGGTGGGCTGTTCATGGTTTTTGGAGCCTGCTCTGGCTTGATGACGTCAGGAGCAGTCCACAATTCAAGATTGCTGGAGCATGGGGATGCCAAACCTGTCTTGTGCTGGGAGGAACAGAGGATTAGGTAGGAAAGTTCCCTTTTTCCTAGACCAGGGGTCTCCAAACTGCGGCCCGAGGGCCAGATGGGGCCCTTTGCTAGCCTTTAATCGGCCCTTGGGGCACAATTGCTCCCACTGATATGAGGCACTATTCCTCCCACTGACACCAACAATGGGGCACTATAGCCTCCAGCGATACCAATGATGGGAAACTATGCCTCCTAATAGGAGGAATCCCATCCTCCCATCCCATCCTCCTATTGACGACCAACCCTGAGGCCATATTAATTCTCACTGATGCTAGGCCCGTGACATTTTCTGCCCTTGCTGGCCTCAATCTGGCCCTCCTAAAGTCTGAAGGACAATAAAGTGGCCCTTTGCTTGAAAAGTTTGGAGACCCCTGCCCCAGATAAAACAAGCAGTTAATGTGTGCAGTGCGGGCACAGCCTCACTAAATGGGGAAAACTTTTTTTTTGCCTGGAGATGGGCTTTAAAATAAAATTAACAATTCACAGGAGGAAGCCATACTGTATCATAAAATGTGACTAGCAACTGAAGGTAATATCAACATTCAAATTTTTTAAACAGATTATTACTGAAAGGATGGACAAAAAAACCTAGAGACTCATAACCAGTACCATCTACTTTGGTGCTAAAAAGAAGTCTCCAAGAACACTACAGTTTCATTGTGGGGTGTTTGGAGATGTACTGGGGATCCTTTATACACATCTTCTGGTCCTGCCCAGCAATTAAAAACTACTGGTCACAAGTACTATCTGTAATACAAGAAGTGGTGGGAATAGATATAGCCCCCAACTCGGCAGATATGCCTTCTAGGCTTAGTAGAAGAATTAGCCCCCAAGATAGCGGAGAGAACTCTGATAGGACTCCTGATTTTCTATGCCAGGAAAATGATCACTCTCTGCTGGAAAAACATGCCTCGTCGTCCATATTGCTATGGAAAATACATGTCAATAAAGTAATACCACTCTATAAGGAAACCTACCAAAATAGAGGATGCCCCAAAAAATACGATAGAGTGTGGGCCAAATGATTAGCTGAGGCCTCCACGGCAACCGCAGACTGATTGAGCATGTACATAATACCACTCTATGGGTGGATGTGATTTTGATACATTGGGTGACTTTTTTGTATTGTAATCTCTGATATGGGTTTATTTGATATCTATTATTGCCCCTTGGGTCTCGACTGAAAGATTTGATCCTTAGATATTTCAGTTGAGCAGGAGCCAATACAGCACTAGGTTGTGTGTTTATTCTTTTCTTGTGGATGTCCTACAACTGTATGTTACTAATGATGGAAGCAGCCCAATTGCCAGCTGGCACTGACCCCTGGCGTGGGTCTAGTCCCAATGCTGTGGCAGGTTTACAGTTGTTTGTCTGTTTGTATAAAAAGATTTTCAAAAAAAAAATACTTGAATATAATTTATACTTGAATAGAACTTTTTTTTTTTTTTTTTTTTTAAACCAGATTTTAGTGTCACTTTAATTTTCCCAAAAATACCATGCCTCATCTACAGCAGAACATCCGCAAAGTCAGCAAAAGTTCTGCTAGGAGCACAATGCTATGACCCTTGTAGCATGAAAACACTCTTCTGTGCACCATGCTGATTTAGCTTCACTTTTCCGGCCAATGCGCTCAAACTAGCCACTAAAGCCTGGTATACACCAGTAGTTTTTTTTTTTTTCGTTTAAACCATTATGGCTGAACGAAAAAAAAAAAATCTGACAGCTCAGGAGGAGCCGCTGTATTAACTATTCAACATTTGTAAAAGCGATCTCCCCTGCTGTTATATTGTGTTCTGACAGGGGCACGGCCCCCGCCAGAACATGCCGGTCAGCGCTCTCAGCCATTGGCTGAGAATGCCGATAGGGAGCAAGTCAGCAGAGCTCTTTCAGTCATGCTCCTTTGACAGAAGCCGCCCGAATGGCTGGGTTTTGTTGGACCAACTCCAGTACACATGGGCCGAATGTCGGACGGTTTCTTTTTAATCATCCGATGCCGCCCAACATTCCGCACATACATTTATGTATGCATTTGTTATTTTGCTGTGGAGTAGAAAATGACTAACTAAATGTACCTACCTTTTAATCTCTCTAAGAAGCATTCTAAGGAGGGTGCCCTGCAGTGGTTCAATCATCAACTTCCTCCATAGATCTAGTGCTAACTGCAAAACATGAAATAATATTAATCTGGATAACCAACAACTCAGTTTGTAACCAATATCATAAGAACAAGCTTGTATGGTTAACAACATTTTAGTAATGACAGCATTAGTTCTGGTAGACCTAGTCCACTTTACAACAAAGAAGATAAATAAATATTACAAAAAGTATGTATACTCACTATTTTATAAAAGAACAAGTCAAAAATTGTTTATTTATGTGTCTGAAGTTTAAATCTGGGTTTACAAATCGAAATCCATCAACAGCACAGGTAAGACTTAATATGCACATAAAACGCACATCGGGTAAATGCTGATGGCGTCTGCATTGGCGTTTACCCGGAAATACACTTGCACCACTCCTCAGATACAAATGTGCCAGGTTTACCCGGCTTGTACAGTTATTTTCATTTATTGGCTGCTCTACACAGCATGTGCAGTTCTCTAGGTGCCAGAAAGCACCAGGGATTTTAAAAATCAGCGCACAGGAGCTGGTAAGTGTCAACATGCATGGGACCTATAGCCAGCCATAGTTGGATTGAATCTGGGGCGGTTCAGCAGGGACCAGACAATATTTGATCTATCTATGAGCAGGCTGGTTATATCCAAGTCAATCCATCGATCGACTTGGGTACAAACTAGTCTGTTGGATTTTTTTTTTTCGATTACTGCTGGTGGCTATAGTGAGCGGCTTGCGGTAAAACCCACTTTTCTAATGACTCCAGATGGCCTATTGAAACTATAAGGAAAAAATATTTCTATTTGGGTCCTTATTGGAAAGGCTGATCATCACTGCTCATTGGCAGGTGTGCCTTCTGTAGTGCCTCCAAGGCCTTCACTACTCAGCTCCCTTTCTCATCCTGTCTCTGGAAATCCTCTGATAAGGGTAGCCAAAGAAGGCCAAGACACTTGGGGGTAATGTATGAATTTGAACTACACAGTAATTTTTTCCCCATCAGAGCTGGAGCCACAGGTATCCAAAAACTGCCCGCTCATCTGTATTTTTATGTACCTGATCTTACACAGCGCTCTTCCTTCTGCCAATGCTAACATGAAAGCTTACATTAATCCACATACAGACTACAATACCAGAATTAATGCAATAATTTTGCAAGTAAAAAAATGTGCAATTAATATATTTTTTTTTTTTTTTTAACACTGAAGCCGGCAAAGCTGTAGACACTGATCATGGTGGGTGCAGTGTCAGGCTTCTGCAGGCACTGCTGACAGCTCTCTGCCATTACCTTAGTACAAGCAGATAGTTACTGCGGGAAGGGTCTATGGACTACCATGGTGCTAATGAGAACCCTCAGTTCAAGCCATATGCAATTTGTGACAGATGGGACTTGTAGTTTCTTCATTCACAGATGTCTGTGGATGATGTGGATGTGTGGGCGAAGCCCCGCAGACTTGCGCTGTTTTTAAAAGTGTGATGGGTGTGGAGAAAAGAACTCCTGCCCGCTGTCACAGGGAAGGAGGGATACTAAACATGTTACGCCCTAAATATGGGTATAACATGAGACATGTTCAGAAGGTGACCTTAACCTTTAAGGGTAAAGTTACAGACTATTTATTTTGTTCATTAGAGGGTGTCACCGTGTGGTGGCCACTGCCATCTGGGAGATGAAACATACAAAAAATGCAGACAGATAGGTGGAAAACATCAGGAAAACCTAAATTTGAGATACATGTATGAACTGGCATTCCTATCTGCTGGTAGGATAGCCAGGGCCTTACAACATGATGTTCTACACTGGAAATTAATTATATCAGAAATATGAAGAAACGGTCAGGAAAAAAGGTGGAGTGATGCTATGCAATCAACTAATGCAGTACTGGAAAATAACATCACTCCACATGGTCAGATTTTATCTGTTAATTGCCAAATTAAGCCTATAGCTCAGTGATGGCGAACCTTGGCACCCCAGATGTTTTGGAACTACTTTTCCCATGATGCTCAACTACACTGCAGTGTGTGAGCATCATGAGAAATGTAGTTCCAAAACATCTGGCGTGCCAAGGTTCTCCATCACCGATATAGTTAAATTAAATGCTGCATGACACTAAATTCACATCAGCCAGGAATGTTGAAAATGTCTGCACTTTGATTTATTGGGCTTTTGGCGTTTTTAGCATATGATAACCATAGTCTAAAAGAATACCCACCTCTCCTATTTCCATCAGTGGCTCATTCATATCCACACCGCCATAGCCGTACTGCAGGTCAGCTTCTGTCAGCTTGTTCTTCTTAATGAACTGTGTGTTAAGGTACCTGCAGAAGAGGAGGAATGACTATTAGCAATAAGAATCCGCTTCACTGCAAACCCCAGAGCAGCAGCTGCTGATTATGATCACAGATGGGCACAGTGCTTCACAGAGGCCCCTAATGTATTGCTGGGCCAAATGTACAACATGGCAGACACAGGTTAAGACAGAGATGATGAGATGTACACAGAGTTGCTACAATTCATACACTCCCAGCTGCAAAGTTTTTAAAGCTGTAAACGTAGGCTACATTCACACCGGCAATTAGGGCTGTTGTAAATAGTAGCGGCAAGAATGTTAGATTTCTGCTGCAGCCTTTAGCAGGTAGGTGCGGTCCCCAACCCTGTTCACTATGACAGGTCACCGGCCGCAGCTATTGACGGCTCTCTTCACAGCCAGCGATTACCTGCAGTGGATGCACACAAAGTGCGCCCAGCAGCGATCACCGCAGAGAATCACTGTTTGTTTGCATAGCAGAATAGCTGTGGCTGCTGGTGACCTGTTATAGTGAACAGGGCCAGCGGCCGGACTTGCCTGCTGCAAGCTGCAGCAGAAATCCCAGATCCCTGACGCCATTATTCGTAACAGCCCTAATCGTCAGTGTGTATTTAGTGTTGATCCTTCACAATAAAAATAAACCTGAGCCAAACTGCTTATACCATATTAATGAAATACATATGAAGTATACTTGTATTTACATTTTTAAAAGATCACACATGTATAGTTTTGTCTGCGGCGTATGGCCTTCATTACTGTTGATTGTTGTTATAAAAGATTTATATCGCACCTAATCCTTTGCAATGCAAATGTACTGCTCAGGCCTGACTGACTGTAACCAATGTACTCTAAACTTGGCAGAGACTTCAACCAAGCAGTCATTGAAAGCCACATTATTACAATTGCTACTAGGAGTAACAAATAGGTAAAAAAAAAATTTACATAAAAATATAATAAAATCAAACATTACAATATATTGTATGTTTGTATATTGTATGTTGTTATATTGTAATATAAATAATATTAATAATAATAAATTAAAATTCAACGTCACTGAGATTCCACGATAGCATTCTTTGTTTCCAAATTGGGATTAACACCTACTTTATAATTGTTATATTTTTTTCTCAATCACGTAGCATAAACCTGAATATTAAATAAAAATTGCTGCTAAGGTGAAAAAATATCTGACAATAACGCCCCCCCACCCCGTTTTACTTGCCTGACCCCTCGAAAGTCCCGCGCTCACCCCCGACATCCTCTTCGTTGCTCAGCCTGGCCGTTGATTGGCTAGAGTGGATGGATTGAAAGCAGCGCAGCCATTGGCTCGCGCTGCTGTCAATCACATCCAATGATGAAGCGCTCCGGGGGCGAGGCCGAGTGATAGGCTATGGCCACCGGCTGTATCACGGGAGCGTGCCCACAAGCACTCAACACCATGCGAGAGAGCTTGCATGAAAGTGTTGAGTCCTTGCGGGGGGGAGCCAAGACAGCCGCAGAGGGACCCCAGAAGACCAGGTTCGGGGCCACTCTGTGCAAAACGAGCTGCACAGTGGAGGTAAGTATAACATGTTTGTTATTTAAAAAAAAAAAAAGTTATCTTTAGTGATCCTTTAACCTTGCACACAGCTGTAAACATCAAACTTTGAGCGCTGAAACTTACTGTCCCTCTGGGAGTACTGAGATCACTGGAAGTCGCTTGACTTGCAAGGAGCTATATAACAAAGCAGTAGCCAGACACAGGACATTTACAGAGTCTTTTCTTTTTGTGTTTTTTTTTTTTTTTTTTATTTTAAAGTTCTGAAGTTCGGCTTTAAAATATTTTTAGGTGAATAGAACACAAACATAGTGGTGGTGGTGGAGAGTGGTCACTGAAATTTCACTACAAGAGTGGAAATACACTTAAAAAATGTTTTGGCTATAGAAACACTTTAAAGAGCAAGGCATGGTTAGAGAACAGATCAGATTTTTTTTTTTTTTTGCTATGGGTCCCATTAGAGATTTCTTTTCATTTCCAGTGCAAGGACATAGCAGGAAGTGAAAGGAAAACTCTCCTAAGTGAGGGTAAAGTCTTTGTTGTCAGTGAAAACAGTTTTCCCCTTTGGAAGCTGTGTCCTTGCCTACTATTTCAGCGTCAATTGCAGGATAAACAGAGGAGGGTAAATGTCTAGGCTGGGTACACAGAAAGCAATAAAAACATAACAGAAGTCCCTTAGAATGGGGTGAGGAGCTAGAAGTATGGCATTCATAACTACAGACAGTGGAAAAGAGGAAAGAAAGCGAATTCTATTTTATGCAATTTTTCTGCCATCGCTTCACCAAAAAGCACACAGCAAATCAAAAAGCTAGCTATTGTAGTCAATGTAAAAATGTTGGGGCCACAGAGTTCCAATCATATTTACCTATATAAACAGTCCATGTAGTCCGCTCCTCGACTGTATTCCTCCCAGAACTTGTGATAGACTACCAGAACTTGTTCTGCTGAATCCAACACTTTCTAAGAAAAACAAATCAATAAATAGATCTGCTGATGAAAAACATTTGTCTACACTTTGAAGAAACAATATGCTTTGTGCATTTTGTTTATCTAGACTTAGCAAATGACAATGGTCTCAATTCACAAAGCTTTAACACAAGGACAAGGATCTTTATTATCTTTATTTTCAGCCTTGTGACTAATGTTCAAGTCTTATTGGATCCACCTGAAAAAGCTAATCCTGGTGTGTTAGCTTTATGAATTGCGTCTATTGTCAGAAAGATTCTAAAGGCAAGTTTAGCAAATACAGTCATAATAAAATCTACATACAACCCATGGAAACTCATGACTTTTTCAACATATCTGAACCGCTAAACATCACATCTTTTTTTCAAACAATGTATAGATTATAATATCCAGCATCACTGGGATTTTTTTTGCTAGACACCATTATTTTGAGCACCTAAAAAGGTTTCTAACACTGCCATCTTTTTTTTAATACATTTTTCTTTGTATATGAAATCATTATATTTATTCACCCATTTTGAATTTTGCAGCACTGGTGCTTCTGGATACACTATCCAGCAGCGTTATTTATGAAATAGATGTTTAATGCTATTTCATATTTGCACATGTAGTGTTTTTGTTACAGCACTGGGGATCTATGCTTTAGCACCCAGTTAGGGTGATCCCAACCAAATGCTATCTATTACATCCATCACTGAAGACAGTATTGGTATGCTCAGCACCTATAAGTGAGATTGTGTATTTATCCAATCATTTTATTTTAAATTGCAGATTGTTCTTATTGATTTGTGGAGACATTTGGTGGAATCTTTGCACTTTGTTTGAATTAGTTGTGCTTAGAGGTAGCGCCACATTTTTTTGCTTCTTTATTAAATTTTTCCAAACAATACCCACAGATAGGGTGATATTCTTAACCACTATATGCCCTTAGAACATACCATACAGCCTCGGGTTGAAGTGGTGATACCGGGGATCATGGCTAAAGCTGCAGCTATACCAGTATAAACATTTGCAGCTGGCAATGGGCTCTCTCATAGAAGTGATCCCAAGTGTCTCTACAGCCACTGTATAACGTCTAAAAGACTCAGAAGGGAGCCCGCCGCCATTCCTGGGCTTTCTGGTGCAATTAGGGAATCCGGGACCACGGCTCCCAGGGGCGCCTCCTAAGAAGAGAAGGCAATACATCCATACGATCCACTCCTCTGACAAATGAAACCGGAAGCAATGAGGATTTGGTCATTTCTGGTTTTGGTTGGTTGTCTACAAGACGTTACTGGCTTGTAAACCATCTGTTTGGTTTGATTAGATGCTTTTGGAGGGCAGGAGAGAGATCTGCGGTCTAATAGACCCCTGATCTCTCAGTAAAGCGTACCACCCCATGCTCACGTGCAAATGCATATGTATTAAAAAAAAAAAAAAAAATCTTTTTGAATCATTTAGTCAACAAAAATATCATTAGATGGAATGCTGTACTAGATGCAATAGGCAAGTATATCATTGCCAGCAAAAGCTGGCATTGCTCCCTTTAGCAGAAATGGCTTCTTGCAGACGTTTTGTATACACAAACCAGTCTCTGATATTGATTCATTGAAGTCTTTGACAACTTCTCTATACAAAAATCCCCTAGTTGCAGGATGTTTATTTCCTTGCATTAATGGTTTCAAAACCCCCTACAAAATTTCAATGGAAATCATTTCGTAGTTTTACTAGGGGCAGTCCATAACCCTCTATTTCTTCCTTATAATCCACTGCTTGCTGGACCTGCAAGTGTGCTTTGAATCATTAACGTGCCAAAAGACTCATTTATACTTTGATATGATGCAGAGAGAATAGTTGATTTGAAGACTAAAGCAAGCCCATAACATTTCCACCACCATGCTTCACAATAGTTATGCAGTTCTTCTGAAATATTTTCTTCAGTTTGCAGCAAACATGTCTACTGTTATTGTGACCAACTGTATCTATGATCCATTAGTGTTCAGAACATTGTTTGAAAAATGCTTTCAGAAGGCCTGGTCTTTGCCTATATGTTCAATGGAAAACGGAATTCTTCATTTAATGTTCTTTTTGGGCAGCAAAAGCTTTTACACCACTCATGCAGGTTAAGCTGCAGTCTCTCTCTTACTGTAGATGAATGCACTTTGACTCCAACTGGTGGAAAAGTAACCAATACATCTGGCAATAAGATTTTGTGTCTCTTGTAGATTTCTTTAAGCATGGACAATTTTGCAGTTTAAGATCCACACTTATAGAACAATTATCTTTACAATGGAAAGATGGATTTCAAATGATTTGGCAATATATTTAAATTCTTGCCAGATGCATCCACAACTTTTCTTCTGAGGAACTTTGAGAACTCAATATATAACGGCATGAGGACACCACAGATGTCTGATATTTAAATAAGAAAGGAATCCATCTGCATACTCCCATAAGAGGTTCTAGTAAAAGCGAGAAAAAAATCCAATGGGACAGACAAAATTATAAAAATGTGACAATTAAAAAAAAAAAAAAAAACCCACACACACGTTTGCTAGTGTTTCATTTTGAGTAAAAATTATGCTAGGCATACACTGGAAGATTCTTGTATGAACAAAATCAACTTCAGAACGTTCATAAAGATTTTCAAATCATTATTGGGGTCAAAATCAACAGTGAATGAGGTTTTCGTTTAGGAAATTCCATTGATTCCAAAAGTGACAGACTACTTTAGAACGATATTTTTCAAATCTCTGATGGCACTATTGAATGTACTGGCAAGATTTTTTGGTAACTGCTATTCGTTAAAGTTTAAAATGCCTAAACTGTACTGAATGAAATACGTAGATTGCCATTACTGGACAATCCTTCTATAAATCCTAGTTGACCGACTGTTATTTTGAGACAATGGCTATAGCATTTTGTACATTAAATGTGTCTCAAAAAGTTATTTTTCATTTCAAGGTGGATGGTGGTAGGCTGAATTTTCCATACGTTTCCTACATCTCTTGAGGTTTCCAGCTGCTTGAACTCATTATGGAAGTCTTCCTGATGTTGTTTGAGTCTTTAGGTTTCTTTTGAATGCTTTAGGCCCCTTTCACACTGGGGCGGTTTGCAGGCGCTATTGCGCTAAAAATAGTGCCTTCAAACTGACCCGAAACAGCCGCTGCTGTCTCCCCAGTGTGAAAGCCCCGAGGGCTTTCACACTGGAGTGATGCGCTAGCAGGACGGGAAAAAAAGTCCTGCTAGCAGCATCTTCAGAGCGGTGTTATACACCGCTCCTGCCCATTGAAATCGACGGGACAGCGCAGAGGTGCTTTGCGGTGGTTTGTAACCCTTTCTCGGCTGCTAGCGGGGGGTAAAACCGCCCCACTAGCGGCCAAATACCGACGGCTTTACCGCCGACGCCGCCCCACTGTGAAAGGGGCCTTATAGAAATCCACACACACAACTAGAGCACTTTCACACCGGGGCGGGCATTGGCAGTAAAATGCCGCCATTTTTTTGCGGCACTTTTTGGACGCTAGCGGGGCACTTTCAACCCCCGCTAACAGTCAAAAAGGGTTAAAAGCGCCCGTAAAGCAGTGCTTTGCAGGTGCTGCCCATTCATTTCAATGGGCAGGGGCGCTTTGAGCGTCCTGCCACTGCACCGCTCTAGTGTGAAAGCACTTGGGCTTTCACACTGGAGTGAGAGGAGAGGCGCTATTTTTAACGCTATAGCGATTGTAAAGCGTCTCAGTGTGAAAGCAGCATTAGAGACTTCTTCCACTGGGTCATGGCATGTGGATGGACCTTAATTTATGCATTGCTACATATGTAGACTAATACACCTCACTAACCAATCCGTGACTGCTGCTCCTCTCTGCCAATCCTTTCACTGGCTTCCCCTGCCACACCGTATAAAATTCAAAATATTAACCACAACATACAAGGCCATGCACATCGCCCCTAGCTACATCACCAACCTCATCTGCAGATATCGCCCAAACCGACCCCTCTGCTCCTCCCAGGACCATCTGCTCTCTAGCTCCCTTGTTACCTCCCTGCCATGCTCGCCTTCAGGACTTCTCCAGAGCCTCTCCCATCCTCTGGAACTCCCTGCCTGGTATGTCCTATCAGCCCCTAACCTGTCCACCTTTTGTAGATCACTGAAAACTCATTTATTCAGGGAAGCCTATCCCACACCCACCTAAGAACTGTCCCCGAGCCACCCCCATCAAATCATCCCCCGCAGCTATTACCTTTTGTACCACCACCCCCTCCCTTTAGAATGTAAGCTCTACGAGCAGGGCCCTCCTGTCCCTTCTGTATTGAACTGTACAGTTGTCCCCCCTTCTACATTGTAAAGCGCTGCGTAAACTGTTGGTGCTATATACATTGTGTATTATATGTCCCATAGTTGGTAACCAAGACAGTTTTGAGTTAGAGACTGCACTTCACAGATGCGCCTGGATGGGGCAGTGTGGTTCAACATGTATTTCCAAATGTACATTACATTAGTACATTAGTTAAGAATGCTTAAAATATCGATTAATTGTGGCTCCTCGTTTAACGACCTGTTTGTTGGAATGGAACCTGGTCGTTAAGTGAGGAGAGCCTGTATGTAACAAATGCCTCTGTATTTAAACTGAAGATGTTGAACCTTTTTTTTTTTGCTTTTCTTGTGCTGACTAGCTGGAAAGTGTATCGGTGGAACTTCTTTATTGCTCTGTCTATTGCTCTGCCCATGTGCATCTTTGCACTTTTTGCTGGTTTTAGGCCTCTTTCACACATATATCTAGGTAGCTGCAGCTGCTGGATTCCTGCGTCCAGGCTTGGACAGCTGTCCCTAAGCTCAGCTAACCGATCTATGCGAGGCTACATGCTAACAGTGGTGGTCACTGTCACCCCACAATTAGTTTAAATAGGCTGAGGATCCACTGAGTTTTGAAATCCTCAGGAGGCCCTAAAATGATCTTAGCAGCTGCCATTGTTGCTTCACTGCATACGATGCAGAGCAACCCTATGAGGTCTTCAGGTGTCTTTAAGCAAAGTTGGGCTTCTGGTGTGTTATTGTAGGAGAGCTACCTTCTGGTAGCCTGCTCAATTTATGCCTAGATAGATGGATAGATAGATCTATCCAAGTTCTATAGTTGGGAACTGATATTGTAAGGAAAAGTTCCCCTTTGGGAACATGTTACATGTTCGACCCGATTTTATGGTGGAACATGTAGCATGTTCCCAGTGCTGCAGCTGCCACCCCCTCCTTCCCTGTGGCAGCAGTACAGAGAAGAAGTTCCCTATACTAGCTGCCAGTTTTTAAAAAGCAGCGCGTCCGTGCGGGGCTCCACCCACATGGCCCACAATTTATAAACAGAGCTCTGTGTATGAACGATCTAAAAGTCCGGACAACGGCTGACGGCTTGTATTTCTCAATGCACTACCACAACGCTGTGGTAGTTCATTGAGTCTTCCTGTCAGTGAGTATTGGCTTACCTGGGATAGACTGGTAAACAGATACACCAACAGTGTGGAGGAGACCTGCATGGGATCAGTGATCTCTTGATCGCTGACATGTTGGAACAAGTTACTAGGTTTTTTTTTGTGCGGACTATCTGGAAAGTGTGCTGGGGAATTTTTGTACAGTAATGTGGGTCATGGATTTGATAATTCAGAAGCAGACATCATACAGTTAAAGAACCAGAGATGTAAAAACTCAGTGGGTGATTCAACCTGCAAAATACCCTCTCCAAACGCATAGATGTGAACTGGCTCTTACTCTCAGTTACATTGTTAGGGGGAACTGAGACATGGATGGTGGAGAACTGAACTCACTATCCCTAGTAATTAATAGATTGGTAGGAAGACTGTTCTGCTGCGAAAGTTGCATTTATTATTATGGGTGGTAGCATAGCTGTAGTTTCTGTGCTTGTATGGAAGCGTAAAAAAAGTAGTTACCAAAGATCGTGGAATCATCATATGCTTTTCAGACAAATACTCCAGTTTTTGTGTCCAACTAAGCTGTTGTGCTTTTACATATGATATCAGTGCTACATATTCCACATTTTCACATGCAAGCCCTTACCGCGTGTTGCTGGAGAACATGATTTTCCAGAAAGGTTTTTGTTTCTGAATATAGTCTCTCCCCAAGTGGTTCTGGATAGGCAACACACAGTGCATAAATATCTCTGGATAGACACGTTAAAGATGCAAATTGAAAAACAGACTGTCAAAACAAAAAGTAAAAAGATTCAAATTCAAACATTTTTTGACAGTTAACAGATAAAGGACTTTTGACGGGTTGATTTACTAAAACTGGAGAGTGCAAAATCTGGTGCAAGCTGTGCATGGTAGCCAATCAGCTTCTACCTTCAGCTTGTTCAATTAAGCTTCGACAAAAAAAACCTGCAAGCTGATTGGTTTCTATATTGAGCTGCACTAGATTTTGCACTCTCCAGTTTTAATAAATCAACCCATATGTGTCAAGAGCTGAAAAATGTGGTTTTGCAACTTTAGGTTTAAAAGCAGACATAAAGCCAGGAAATTCCACCTCTAACATACTCCACTTTGTAAAACAAACTGAATGAGCAGCAACTAGAAAGGAAGCGGTGCAGCAGTCATATATTACCTACTTTTTATCACCACTGGCGGCTTACCAACAAGGTTTAGTTGTGTGAAAAAGTATTTGCCCCCTTCCTGATTTTTTTGCATATTTCTCACACTTAAATGCTTCAGCTCAAACAAATTTTAACATTACACAAAGATAACCCGAGTAAATCCAAGATGCAGTTTTTAAAATTATTACTTTATTTATTAAGGGAAAAAAGCTGTTCAAACCTGCCTGGCCCTATGTGAAAAAGTAATTGCCCCCTCCCATGCCGAATTATGAATAAACGGTGATTAACCACAATTTTTTGGAAAGCTGAGTTAAATTTCACATGCCACACCCGGGCCTGATTACTGCCAGACCTGTTGAATCAAGAAATCACATAAATAGAAACCGTCTGACAAAGTGAAGCACACTAATGCCCTGTACACACGGTCAGATTTTCCGATGGAAAATGTGTGATAGGACCTTGTTGTCGGAAATTCTGACCGTGTGTAGGCTCCATCACACATTTTCCATCGGATTTTCCGACATACAAAGTTTGAGAGCAGGATATAAAATTTTCCGACAACAAAATCCGTTGTCGGATATTCCGATCGTGTGTACACAAATCCGACAAAGTGCCATGCATGCTCAGAATAAATAAAGAGATGAAAGCTATTGGCCACTGCCCCGTTTATAGTCCCGACGTACGTGTTTTACGTCACTGCGTTCAGAACGATCGGATTTTCCAACAACTTTGTGTGACCGTGTGTATGCAAGACAAGTCTGAGCCAACATCCATCGGAAAAAATCCTAGGATTTCGTTGTCAGAATGTCCGAACAAAGTCTGACCGTGTGTACGGGGCATTACAGATCACAAAAAGACACACATCATGCCACAATCTAAAAAAAAAAAAAAAAAAGAAATCAAGAACAGATTAGAAACAGAGTAATGTACATGTATAGGTTTAGAAAGGCTTTGGAACTCCAGTGAGCCACGGGGAGAGCCATTATCCACAAATGGAGATAACTTGGAACAGGAGTGGCTGGCCTACAAAAGCTACTCCAAGGAGCATGATGATGACTCATCCAGGTGGTCATAAAAACACCCAGAACATCTAAAGAACTGCAGGCCTCACTTGCCTCAGGTAAGAGCAGTGTTCATGATTCAACAAAAAGAAAGAGACTGGGCAAAAAAGGCATCCATGGGAGAGTTCCAAGGCCAAAGCCACTGCTGACCAAAAAGAACACAAAGGCTCAACCCACATTTACCAAAAATCATCTTGATTATCCCCAAGACTTTTAGGCAAATATTCTGTGGCATGACGAGACAAAAATGTAACTTTTTGGAAGGTGAGTGTCCTGTTACATATGGCATAAAACTAATACAGCATTTCATAACAAGAACATCACACCAACAGTCAGACATGGTGGTGGTAGCGTTATGGTCTGGTGCTGCTTTGCATCTTCAGGACCTGGACAACTTACCATAATTTATGGAACCATGAATTCTGAGCTCTACCAGAAAATCTTAAAGCGGGGTTCCACCCAAATTTTGAACATTATCTCTATGCATTCTCTTCCTTGCCTAGATGCTGACATGCTGTGTAAAAAAATTTAAATCGCCGTAATTACCTTTTTTTTTTCTAATCTTCTTAGCACTTCCCGGTTTTCCTCCCATGGGAGTAGGCGTGTTTCTAGCCTCTCTCAGACCTCCCACAGTTCCCTGGGAGCTAGTCTCAGGCTTCCCAGCATGCATTGTGCAACAGCATCATCACAACATCTCGGTGAATGCTGGGAGCACAGCATTCACCGTATCCAGGAAATACATGCTTGTGGGCTTCAAATGCCCACAATGAAGATGGAAACCGCCTTCAGTGAATTTTATAAGTTATTCTTTACAACGAAATCGGACACAGGCGGACTTATTACACAGAACATGTGAGTAGATAATCATGAGAAGAAAAGTTTGTGAATGAACTCCAAAAAAAAAAAAAAAAAACGATAGATAGGTGGACCCCCGCTTTAAGGAGAATGTCTGGCCATCAGCTTGTGACCTCAAGCTCAATTGCACTTGGGTTATGCAGCAAGACAATGATCAGAAACACAACAGCAAGTCCACCTCCAAATGGTTCAAACAAAGCAAAATTTAGGTTTTGGAGGGGCCTAGTTAAAGCCCTTACTTAAATCCAATTGAGATGCTGTATCATGACCTTACACAGGCCGTTCATGCTGGAAAACCCTTCAATGTGGCTGAATTAAAACAATTCTGCAAAGAAGAGTGGGCCAAAATTGCTCCATAGCAATGTGAAAAACTAATTGCCAGACATTGCAAATGCTTGATTGTAGTTGTTGCCACCAAGGGTGGCACGACAAGTTATTAGGTTTAGGTGGCAATTACTTTTATACATAAAGCCAGGCAGGTTCGGACAGCTTTTCATCATTGAAGAACTGCATGTTGTATTTACTCGGGTTATCTTTGTGTAATAATAAAATTTGTTTGATGATCTGAGTCATTTAAGTGTGACAAATATGCAAAAAAAAAAAAAAAAAAAATACTGTATGTGGGACCACCGACTTTTCAAAAGTTGATAGTTACACAGGGCTTACAATGTGGTCTGGTGAAAGACTGCTCAGGGATCAAGTACAGAAGTCATGTGTTCCCCCATTCCTGGATAGACACCAGAGATCTAGCAGCAGAAAGCACTGGACAGGTGAGAGCTTTTGGAGAATTCTACCACACTGTTCCCTTGACTTTGTTAAATGCTTTAAAATAGGGAATCGGCAATCCACCGGTCGCGATTTACACATTAATCACAAGCAGGCGACGAGGAGATCGTGTCCCTTCCTTGCTGACCCCTGGAACCTGGACAGGAGCAGTGGCGGCATTTACTGGGACTGCCACTGAAAGCCAACTCTCCTCCTCGGCCTCCCACCAACTTTTAGGCTGCTGCAGGAGGAAAGTACAGGGGATCAGTTCCAGTATATCCCACTCCCTCTACTGTTCAGGTTACTCTTCCTTCTGCTGCCTGGTTTCCCCTGTGGGCTCCCCTCCTCTCCTGCCGGCTGCTGCAGGGGATCATTTCAGAATTGAGAGCGGGGTAAGGAGCCCTTCCTTTTCTGAATGAACATAGTGAGTGATTAGTGACGATAATTCACCGAGTTCATTTATAACCGAAGCATAGTAAACTGGGCTTGTAAAATTCTAAAAAAAAAACAATGAAAAAAAAAAAAAAAATGGTAAAAAATAAAATTTAAAAAAAAAATTACTAACAAAGACCACTGCTCTACTGACTGTCACTGTCCACTTGCCGTCCATTGTTCTACTGACACCGTCCATTTTTAGGGCTTCTCTCCTGGGCTGCTGGGAGCTGTACTAAAAACAGCTGGCATGTACAATCAAGTTAGGTAGATTCCTAAAGCAGATAGGTGCTCCTTTATGGACACGTTAACCACAACGACAAGAAAAATAGTTGTAAGTGACCAAGAAAGTCAAAGAAGAATAGGACAGCAAGAAAAGGAATGTTGTAAAAGGAATAAAAAACAAAGAGGTTACAGAGAAAACACTTTCAATACAGCTAGAAGCAGCAGCAGACTGACCGTAGCCAGCAGGGCCGAAGTAGCAGTTGTAACATTTGTGATCACTCATAGAAGGGAAGTCATCCAGCACGAGGCACTCAAAGGCCAAGTAGGAACGGAATAATGTTCTGATGAGAAGCTAGGATAGGCCTGCAGTTGGATCCCAGCCAGAGGCGTTATTAAGATGTCTATCCACTAACGTATTTGGTTAAGTCCACACATATGTGCTTGGTCATTTAGCATCCAAAAAATCTGCTATGATCGCAGAAGGAAAGGGATTACAAGAATGCCAGGTAACAAACAATGAAAATACTTTGCCAAGCTATACATCTGGCCGAACCTTCACACAGGGAAAGACTGAACTAGTGTGCGAGAAACCTTGCCCGATCACTAGTATTTCTCCACTGAAGTTGCACTGGAGGGTCTGAACTCCCCATAACTGAATTATTAGATGGGTATCAATTCCATAGCATTATAACAGCAAGGTTTAAGTGTTACTAAACCCAGGACCCTGAATTCACTATATCTGGTCTCCCACAGTACACAGAACATGGAAATGCAATTATTTTAGTAAACAAACTGCTAAATATCTTTTCTCATCAGCAGTTAGAGCAGTCTTTTCATACAGCACTGGTGGTCCTATCAGGATGCAGGACCCCTGACCCTCTGTCTGGACAGGGCTGATTGGCCCTGTGCTGATCATATTCACTCTCCCAAGAAAAAAAAAAAAAAAAAAAACTCTAATACAAACCAAACTGAGCATGTGCAGAGTGACTCCAGTACTCTGTCTTTTCCGGACATGTTATGGGCACAATGCAAGAAGGGAAGGATCTGTGCATACAGGATCAAAAAAGCCTTTTTACACAACGAAGAGGTTTAATCCCTTAGGTTCCACAGTGAGTATAACAAGCATGCTTCACTGCATATACAGACTGATTTTACTGTTGTGGGTTTAGTAACACTTTAATGCATAGTTGCAAGCTTTCATTTGGTGGGTAAGAGGGTGTGAAATGCATGTGTGCCACTACTATCCGCCAGGCAATTAGCACAAGACAAAAAAGTGGGTCTTATTACTACTAACACCATATGGAGGTCTCTATATTGATCTATAATGAGCCTTTGAATGGAGCAAGACAAAGAAATATATTTTTAAATGCAAGCAGTCCATGTATAGCAAAACTGGAGTGTAAAAGGAAGGAGCAACATAAAGAGCCAATAAGTTTGATGTTCTAACAAGAAACATGCTAATATAGGAGAAAACAGAGTGACAGAAAGGGGAGTTCATTACTGTGCTGCTTCTCATTTCACTGTGCAGTCAAAGGCTCTAGGCAGTTTCAATTTAAGTGGATTGAGCGATTCTGGCCATTAGACTGAGGACATATGGTGGTCGAAGTAAAGTATTGCAGGGGACATCTCTGGAATCAAGATGAATAATGCAGCACTTTTTGCTAATTTTATGTTTTAATAGGCTCTTCATTTATATCTTATTTTTGGATGGAGTTTTGCTTTCCCCGCACTGCAGAACATTCTAATTACTTTACACCGCTTTGGTGCTTTACATTTTAATTATATAATGAGGAGTCATTCTGGAGCTTGGGATGTGTGTGGGTTGTGTCGATAATGTGTGCATAATGCTGCAGAGAGAACAAACACTCTAAGAGAAGATAGTCCTGCCTCATGACCTGAAGCTGAAATAACTGTGCTGCGCTAAATACAGGGATTATGGTGCAAAGAATAGTGAGATATCAAAAAACTAATTTAACTCCTTTCATGCCTAAGGGTAAAAACACATCTTCATGCCTAAGCACAATTTTGCAACTTTGACATGTGTTAGTAAAACTGTACATGTCATCACACCTACTTTGTGTATCCAGGTCAATTATACCTTGTTTTTTTTCCAGGACAAAATTGGGCTTTCATTTGGTCAATCAATATCTTTTTTTTTTTTTTCAAAAAGGAAAACTGGCCTAATAGTAAAAGATAAATAAATAAATATTTTTTTTTTTAATTTAGCTGTATATTTCTTGTTACTACCATAATCCTACCACCAAAGAATAACCAAAAATAGATTCTCTGGCTCCCGATTTTTGCAGCGATAACACATATGTGTATGTTATTTGTACCGGCAGTACAGCTCAGAAACAATAATAGGCATTTTGCTGTTTTTTTTTTTGTCCCTCCTAAAACACATTGACATGAATACTAATTTTAAAAAATCCTGCACAAAACACACTGACCTTTGACCCAAACATTAACCCTGGCACTGACCTAGATCAAATCTTGATCTAAGTATTTTTTGTTTATTTTTTATTATTACTTATTTTTTTTCACACACTTTTTATTTTCCCCTCTTATGTATCTTTCCTCTCTATTCACAGAGAGAGAAACACAGGGGCGGCCTTCACAGTGACCGATCACGGTGTAGCCAATCGGGAATTAGGTAACCCCGGAATCCAGTGTTTCAGGTTCCGATCGTTAGTATGGGACCTGGAGCTTTCGGTGAGACCCTGGTCTCTGTGTTGGGAGCACAGAACGGAAGCCGTCCAGTTGAGTCATCAGGCTGGTTATCCAGGCCTCTCTGCAGTCTTATCCTTGGCAGTAAGGATGGGCTCCGGCATGTTTGCACACTCCACGTGCAGAGCCCGCCAGGAAGTCGACACGGCGCTGCACTAATCACAGGAAGTGAGACATTTCCCGATCTCTGCAGCCGCACATCGGGACAATGTCTCACTGCCTGTGATTAGCGCAGCGCCGTGCTGACCTCCTAGCGGGCTCTGCACGTGGAGTGTGCGAACAGACCCGAGCCCATCCTTACTTGGCAGTTTACCAGGACGCCTCCACCATTGATACCCCGCACCGTACAGTGATCATGGACTCCACCATTACCATATTCGCCTGATTCTCATTAATACAACGTGAGTAGCCATTTGGCTTGTTTTACTTTTAAATAAATTGTTCACCGCATGCTGCACTTAGTTTGGCGCTCCTTGTTCTTCCTTTATCTATTTCCAGAGTTTGCTTCAACTCCCAAAGGAGCTGCCGCTGGTGTAAAGAACTGTATGACAAGTCAGGCCATGCCACTGCATTATAAATGAACAAAATAGATGACAATCACATGACTTGCAGCATCAGTCTCCAAACAACAGCCCCTTGGGCCACATACACCCCACCACAAGATTTTTTCCGGCCCGCAGCTGATGTGCACAGTCTCTGCACAGTGCAAGTTCCCGCTGCTGCACTGTGTCCTTGGTTGCTAGGACTGCCAGCATCCTAACAACCAATGATGTGCTTGCCCCATTCACAGGAGAACAGAACTTCCTCCCTCCTGACCTGCTTTGCCTCCCAGCTCTTATACTGTTGCTTCACTGTTCTGTAAGCCTAATTACAAAAGGTAGGGGGAATCTGGTGTATGGGGGATCTCTGATCTAAGGTGGTCTGTGATGTATATGGTGGCTCTGATAAGACTTACCTGTAGGTAAAATGAATATCTCCTAAACCTGCACGGTTTAGGAGATATTCACCCTGCATGCAGCCGCTGACGTCAGCAACGCATGCGCTCTGAAGGTCCTGCGTATTGTGCCGGAACTTCAACGCTCCTTGCCGGAACAGAGGCTCTGGCCACTCACAGCCCGCAAACCCAGAAGAAATGCTGAGGGAACACGTCAGCCCCGTCAGCGGTGACTGGGCGCTGCTCTTGGGGCTTCATTCTAAGGTAAGTATTTCATAATGTGCCAGTATACGATGCATACTAGCACATTATGCTACTGTCTGGCAGGTTGTTTTTTTTCAGTGGTTTACTAACGCTTTAACGGCTCAAGTTTATTTGAAAAGTTTTTGCTTTGTTTTACTTAAAGTAGAATTATGGGCAAAACTTTTTTGTTTCATTTTGGATAGAGTATAGGAGGGTTATAACCCCTGTCAGATTTTTTTTTTTTGCCATCTGTGTCCATTGCGAAGATTTCCCTTCACTTCATGCCCCATAGTCAAACAGAAAGCGAGAGGAAATCCCTGCAAATTAAAATCATTTCTTGGGGACCCCCAGGTCACCAGAACTAGTGTTCCCATTGGAAGATTTCCTCTGTTACTTTTTGGATGACAACCCAAAAGGTGGGATTTAGTTTCACTTTCAATAATGGTAAACAGGACAGATTGAGAGGATGTATCTCCCTAATGGGGGCACAGATAGCAATAAAAACTGACAGGTGTTCTAATCCCTCTCCACTCTACCCAAAACTTTAAAAAAAAAAAAAAAAAAAAAAAAGTTTTGCCTTTAGTTATAAAGTTTTGTTTTTCTGAATCATTACGTGCAGATTACTGAAAGAGCTCCCAGTAAAAACATATTTCGTTTTAATTCTATTCACTTACAAAATTGATTTTTTTTTCAGCCTACAAATGTACAATATTGCCCTCATACGGAAACGCTGGGAGACCCCCCGATTTGCAGCAATGAGCTTTCACATGGCCTGTGACTCCTTATAGGGTTACATTTTTCCGGTGGTGGCAGGACATACTATAGACATACTTTAAGGTAAATACAAATCTACACCCGACATTCACTTTACTAACACACTTCACATTCTTTGAGAACAGACAGCTGGCAGAGGGCCAAAGAGCACATTTTTGCAGCACATTCCGGAGCTACAAAAACATACACAGCAACATCCATGTGACAAGGCTGCTTCAGGCCATGCAAGTCTCTAATAGTAGCAGCCCATTTTTCACTTAGTTGAATTCAAAAGCATCAGAGCTATAAAAAAAAAAAAAAAACTGAAAGGTGATCTGTACAGGTTAAAGAGCTCCCTGGAATTGCAATAACGGGATTGTTGCTAAATTCTTGAACCTTTTACAACCAATGATCGGTGCTCTTCTTAGAGAGACTATGGATTACCACCCCGATTAAAAATGTCCCTCTTTTTAAAGTATGCCCATAATTTTAGAGTGAATTGGAAAGCCAGGAAAGGTAGGTGGCTTCTGGTATTTTTTTCATCTATGAATATTTCTTGTATGCTTGTATTCGAAAAAACTGTATGGAAGTTGATGTGTTACTAAACCCACAACAGTAAAATCAGTCTGTATATATCCAGTAAAGTATGCTTGTTATACTCACTGTGGAACCTAAGAGGTTAATCCTCTGCATTGTGTAAAAAGACGGTTTGATCCAGTCTTCTCTGATCCTCCCCTTCTTCCAGTCCCCAAGCCAATCTCCTGATGGTACACAGCCTTTGGAGTCACTCTGCACATGCTCAGTTTGGTGTGTATTGCTAGAGAGTGTTCTTTTCTTCTTGGGAGGGTGCATGTGATCAGCACAGGGCTATTCAGCACTGTCCAGACAGAGGGTTGGGGGTCCTGCAGCCTCACAGGACAGTCAGAAGAGAATGAAATCTCCTCCTACAAGCTTTAACCAGTGCTCAGCCAGACACTCATAGAAATCACAAGACTGCTATATACTGCTGATGAGAAAAGGTATTTAGCAGTTTATATTTACTAAAGTAATTGCATTTCCATGTTCTGTGTACTGTGGGAGACCAGATATAGTGAATACAGGATCCTGGGTTTAGTAACACTTTAACCTCTTCCCACCAACTGGCCATCAAATGACGGCTGAGCGGCATGGCTCTCGTTCTGGGTGGACGTCAAATGACGGCTGCCCAGAACGACCAATCTCGCATGCCCCCGGGGGCGCGTAGAGCGGCGGCCACGGTGTGTTGCTAGGACACCGTGTGACCCCGATCTGTGTAAAGTTCTGCAGCCCTTTAACCATGAGATCGGCTGTGTCCAATCACAGCTGGTCACATGTAAACACGGAGATGCCGGTAATCGGCACTCCTCGCCTCACACTGACACAGTGTGTGTAGAGGAGAGCCAATCAGCGGCATCTCCTCACAGAGGACATCTAGGGATGTAATCAGGGCACTGATTACAATTAAGTGCCACCAGTGCCAGAACTGTGTGCCCACTACTGCCAGCAATCAGTGCACATTAGTGATGCCAGTCAGTGCTGGCTATCAGTGCTGCCCATCAGTGCCGCCTCAGTGAAGGAGAAAAAGTACTTATTTACAAAATTTACTGACAGAAACTAAGAAAAACTTTTTTATTCTTCAAAATTTTTGGTCTTTTTTTTTTTTTTTTTTACAGTGTAGCATGACCGCGCAATTGTCATTCAAAGTGTGACAGCGCTGAAAGCTGAAAAATGGCCTGGGCAGGAAGGGGGTGTAAGTGCCCATGCATTGAGGTGGTTAAAAGGAAAAAAAAAAAACGAACAAAAATGCGATATATTTTGCAGCTTACAGTTCTTAGATGTGGCGGCTGGGTTCATTTTCATTTTTTCAGCAAATATACATAATACTCATTAATCTTGCCAGAAATGCAGTGTACTTTCCTGTCATCCTGGCTATCTCTTCTAAACTACCAGGCACTGACAACAAGCCAGGCACAGGCACGTTTTGAGGGATGTGGGGCTGCCCTGTTTACAATAGCACCGGTAGCAGTGAATGCAAGGACTCCTGGCTCGCTCCAGGCAAGTAAATGTCACATGACTAGATCTAGGGGGGGTGCATACCCCCACTATTTCAGTTGAGTCCCCCCCCACACACACACACACACAACCTCCCTCTACCTCCAGACACAGCACATACTTGAAATCAGATTGTTGACTTGTGATCTGCCTGACTTTTTCTGCTCATCAGCTATCCTTAAAGTGGTTGTAAACCTCCGCCAGAAATATGAGCAAAGCATATTCCTCTATAGTGTGTACTTGTCTCAATCCAGAGCACCAAGTTTTACTTTTGTCTGCTGCTTCATACCTCTGCTATCAGCATGAATCTCTTGACAAGTTTTCCTGACACCAGAAGAAAAAAGGTGACAGGGGAGGGAGCTCCAGCTGATTGACAGTCTCAGCTCTGTTCCTGTGTACTGTGTGGAGGGGTGTGTGTCCCTTTCCTCCAATCAGCTCTCAGAGCTCTCCTCACGGAGCTCTGCAGATTGCAACTTTAGCTCTCCACCCCCTTTTTTCTGAACTCTCAGACAAGCTTTATAATGGATGTAGAGAAGAGAGGGCTGCAGATAGACAGGTACAACTTATGTAGAAAGATTTGTTTCATCTCTGTCTAGCCAGTCACTTCACTGTATATATGTAAGGGTTTAGAACCACTTTAACCACTTCCCGTCCGCTGCAGGCATCATTCAGATATCTTTTTTTTTTTTCTGTCGGCGATTCCCTGCACTGTGAAAACAATCATAGCGGATGATAGCGAGCAATAAAAGTGATAAACAAAAAACAAAAACCACAATTTAAATCCCCCTCGTTGTGCCCACATATATAAATGGCGTTCAAACCACACGTGTCAGGTATCGCTGCAAACTTTACAGTGAGAACAACAGTTTTAGCCCAAGACCTCCTCTGTAACTCTAAACCGGTAACCTGTAAAAAAATTTGAAAGTGTCGCTTATGGAGATTAAGTAACGAAGTGTGCAATTTTAAAGCATGACATGTTATCTAGTTACTTAAGATAAAATAGCGTTTCACCAGGCCTGCAGAAACTACTACTCAGCGCCAAGCACCCAAAAGAGCCCAAGATGTAGATAGAATTAAAAAAAATGTAGATAGAATTAAAAAAAAAATATAATTAAAAATGGTTACCATAAATAAACATCAGTAAACACTTACAAACTGAAAGTCAATGATTGAGCTCTGCTGTGTCTGTTTAAGCAGAGAGACAATCTAATAAGCAGCAGCTGTCTCATACCAAAAGAACAAGGTAAAAAATACACATAAAAACAGTGTTATAAAATAATCCACATTTAGACTAAATTATTCCACTAGACAGCGCTAGTGTTGAGCAATTGAAACTTGTGGCCAACAACACATAGGGACAGACTTATAACAGAAAAAAGTCCTTTAACAGAAATCCCTTGTAAAAGGAAGTGATGAAAGTCCAGGGTGTAATACAGAAAATCTGCAGGTGATCTTAAGAGAGAATCCTCCACATGCACCTTCCACCGATCACTTGTAAAATCCACCCGGTGACAAGCACTCACCCCCTAGGGGGTTAAACTCACCAGAAAAGGGGAGTAATAAAGCCTTCAGCGATAGTGTGTTGTCATCATCACAGTAAACAGGGTCACAGGTTAGCAGGGCTCATAATGAATCAAAGAACAAAAAAGAGATGCACATAGCGTAATCCTATTTAATGATTCCAAACCCTTGTATACAGACTCGTACGTATAACTGTACGTATATTTATTGAAGGGGGGTTTGTGTCTGTATACAAGGGTTTGGAATCATTAAATAGGATTACGCTATGTGCATCTCTTTTTTGTTCTTTGATTCATTATGAGCCCTGCTAACCTGTGACCCTGTTTACTGTGATGATGACAACACACTATCGCTGAAGGCTTTATTACTCCCCTTTTCTGGTGAGTTTAACCCCCTAGGGGGTGAGTGCTTGTCACCGGGTGGATTTTACAAGTGATCGGTGGAAGGTGCATGTGGAGGATTCTCTCTTAAGATCACCTGCAGATTTTCTGTATTACACCCTGGACTTTCATCACTTCCTTTTACAAGGGATTTCTGTTAAAGGACTTTTTTCTGTTATAAGTCTGTCCCTATGTGTTGTTGGCCACAAGTTTCAATTGCTCAACACTAGCGCTGTCTAGTGGAATAATTTAGTCTAAATGTGGATTATTTTATAACACTGTTTTTATGTGTATTTTTTACCTTATCTAGTTACTTGGCGTAACATCTTTCACATGATACCAAATAAATCAGGCTAACTTTAGTGTTTTGTTATTTTTTTAATTCAGGAAACTAATTTTTTTTTCCCAAAAAGAAAACGGCTTGAAAATTGCTGCACAAATACTGTGCGACATACCGCCACTTTTTTTCCTTAGGGTCTCTGCAAAATTAAAAAACAAAAAAAAAAAAACACACATACATGGCCCGGTATGGAATCGGTTAAGCTGGGTAAACGCACGTTTTCAATTTTTTTTATCGTTCAACCCAGCGAGCTAACCCGAAAAAAAAAAACGGAGATCGCCATACTAACACAAGTGATGTGTTCTGCCCCCATCTCCATCAGAACACGCTGATTAAAGCGGAGTTCCACACAAAAATTTAATTTCCGCTTTTCGGAACCCTCCCCCCCTCTGGTGTCACATTTGGCACCTTTCAGGGGGGAGGGGGGTGCAGATACCTGTCTAAGACACCCACTTCCGGCATAGACTCCCATGGGAGTCTATGCCTCTTCCTGTCCCTCCGCGCTGTCTGCTGGGAAACACACAGCTCCCAGGAGAGAGCAGGGACCACTTGGGACGCGCAGCGCGACTCGCGCATGCGCAGTAGGGAACCGGGAAGTGAAGCCACAACGCTTCACTTCCTGATTCCTTCACCTAGCATGGCGGTGGCAGCTGCCGATAATCGAGCGGGTTCTCGGCGTTGCCTGCCGACATCGCTGGACCCTGGGACAGGTAAGTGGCCATTTATTAAAAGTCAGCAGCTGCAGTATTTGTAGCTGCTGGCTTTTAATATTTTTTTTTTTTGGCGGTTTAGGTGGACCCCCGCTTTAAGACTTGCAGCCGTTGGCTGCCATCGCTGATCGGCTGCTGGCTTTCCAGCATGCCCGTTCCACAAAAGCTGGTTGCGAGATCGGCTTCTGTCAGACAGGCAGCTGTACACAGGTACTGAATGTTGGCCAGTTACTGCTGAACCAGCAGATATTCAGGATCATGTGTACCCAGCTTTATTGTTAGTGTATTTTATGTGCGGGCCAAGACAATTCCTCTTCTTCCTATGTGGCCCAAAACAGTTGGACACCCCTGGTCTAGAACTACACCAACTCCCCCTCAGCCTAATCGACAAGTGATGCCAAAGAAATAGCCAAATAACACAGAGATACACAAGACTAATATAGGCCACTGATACAAGTCTTCCACCAACCACCAAAACCTTCGTGACAGGAAGTGTCAGATATAGTGTCATCCTCCATCTTCTTCGTTTATAGCGTTATGTTTAGTAAGAAGTTACAAATGTACTACAAACAGATTGGAGGAATTAACATCTCAAAAAAGGTAAAACATTTCATGTTTTTTTCTCAATCTAAAATTAAATCTTTTCCACCCTGCTATAGGCAAAAATTCCTCTCAGAACCTAAGATGGCCATTGATATAGCTCAGTGTTTCTCAATTCCTGTCCTCAAGGGGCACCAACAGGTCATGTTTTCAGGTTTTCCCTCTAGATGAAACGGTTGTGGTAATTACTAAGGCAGAAAAAACGATCAAATCACCAGTGCAAAATAATGGGGAGCTTGAAAACATGCCCTGTTGGTGCGCCTTGAGGACTGGAATTGAAAAACATGGATATAGCTGAATGTTTGTGCAATTAGTCGTGTGATCACAACTGAAGGGGCTGGAAGGTGCATCTTCAGGTGAAGATAATTAGTCAGGGACGCAGACTGAACTCTGATCCCCCTTCTTCTGAAATGATGTGACCAAATGCCTAGGTATAAGGTCAAGTGGCTAGTTACCTTAGGCGACCATAGGAAGTGCCTAAAATCAATGTATGACCAGTTAACCAATTGCTAAAGTAGGAATTTTTAAAGTGGAAGACCAAGCTTGCTTTCAATTAACTCCATTCGGTCAGTTACACCAAACTAGTAACATCGATATGAGTAAAATGTGTCAAAGATGTTTTTATGGAGGAATTAGAGGCACTCTTACAGCTCTCCTTCCCTCCTCAAAGCCAAAGCTAAGCTAGGAGGAGCTGAAGCACATTCCAGTTGGACCATACGGCATCACAGATGATGCTGGGCTGGGTGGAATTTCACATTACTTTTAAAAGAAGATATGACCACTCCACTGTTTTTTTCTGTACTTCTTCAAATTACCATAGACTTCCAATGAATAGCGGGGCATGCAAGGGCACCAGAAGCAATAGATTCAGTTCAGGAAACGAGCCTGAAAATGACCCCTGTATTCCCCACGCTGCTTCCTCCATTCCTACCCAGAACACAATGTTGAAAGAAACACCCAGTTGGTTGTCATTGATAAAATCCTAAAAAATTGTTATATTTTCAGTCCTTCTAGTGGTTGAAAATGCTGAAAGCAGACTAGCAGATAAACACCACAACATCGAATAGTACCAATCCACATCATGAAAAAGGATACGAGAATCTGTCATTCCACGTTGCTCTTTCAACATAATCCAGCTTGACAACGGCGTTGATTGTCGTTAAAAGTTTGTTCCATGTTTCATCAAAATCCACAACTCGTGGCTTCAATGACATGGTGGGGTTTCAATGTTAAAACCTGTAAAAATAATTAGGATAGAATCAAAATTAATGCAAAAAAAAAACATCACAGGAGCTAAAAAAGATAATTAGAGCAAAGTCAAAATAGCACCTTTTGCCAATAGCACTTTGTTTTATGCACATAGAATTTGAAAAATAAAGCAGGGCTTCCTTTCTCTGGATGGTAATTATACACGTTTTACTGAAATCCTTATTGATTAAACTAAACTGTGAAGAAATAATGCCGCCAACTGAACTCAGAGTGAATACTTGTATGTTCATATGAAACATTTAGAAGTTTTAAAAAGTTTTATGCCTGGGATCCTGCATTCACTATATCTGGTCTCCCACAGTACACCACATGGAAATGCAATTATTTTGGTAAATATAAACTGCTAAATTCCTTATCTCATCAGCAGCATATAGCAGTCTTATGACTTCTAACAGTGCCTGGTTAAAACTTGTAGGAGGAGGAGTTTTCATTCTCTTCTGATTGTCCTATAAGGCTGTAGGATCCCTGACCCTCTGTCTGGACAGTGCCGATTGGCCTTGTGCTGATCACATGCACCCGCCCAAGAAAAAAAAAAAAAACCCTCTAGCAATACCCACAAAACTGAGCATGTGCAGAGTGCTCACAATGCTTTGTACTATCAGCAAGATGGATTGGGGACAGTGGAAGGTGGTGAGGATCAGAGAAGACAGGATCAAACAGCCTTTAACACTTTTTTTAAATGTGGAGGATTAACCCCTTAGGTTCCACAGTGAGTATACCAAGCATGCTTTACTACATATACAGTCTAATTTTACTGTTGTTGGTTTAGTAACATTTTAATTATGCCTAAGCAGTACCCTGAAAAATCTACCATTTGTCTTGAATTCCTCCTGAAATATAGCAGTGCACTTCCTGGTATGTAGGTACACCTAGGCACTCCTGTCCATACAGCCTCATAGCAGTATTTTTGCAGGGTGAGATCTCAGGCACCGGTGCCTCCGATCGCTAGTCTCAGCAGATTTAGTGATGTCACTACTGTGCTGCTCACTGTTCTCTCTGAGACTTTGACACAAGAAATCAAAACCCCACCTCTACCAAGATGGTCATTTAATGAAATTAAAATATCCCCGTGTTCTATAGCAGGCACCTTCATTTAGATTCCTTTCATACCGAGGCAGTTTTCAGGTGTTTTAGCTCTAGAAATAGCACCTGTAAACTGCCTCTCATGCCGCCCGAGCGCTTTCACACTGGGGCGGTGTGCTTGCGGGACATTAGAAAAAGTCCTGCAAGCAGCATCTTTGGAGCGGTTTGAGAGCGCTGTATACAAAACACTCCCAAAACACCCTGTCCATTGCAATGAATGGGCAGCGCTTCGGAAGCACCGCAACACAGGCATTTTTAACTCTTTCCGCCGCTAGCGGGGGTTAAAAGTGCCCCACTAGCAGCCAAAAAAAGACACTTAAACAGCGGCAAAGCCCCGTTAAAATGAGGTGCGCTTTACTGCTAACGCACGGGTGTTGCATTGTGAAAGGGGTCTTAGAGCACCCAGGGAGAATCAGGACGGAATTGCTCTTGGTGCTAAAATTTCAGTGCAGAACAAGCAGGTTTTAGCGATGGATGGAGGACGTTACTTTCAGCTCTAAGGAGGCAAATGGGAATTTCAAATGGTTAATATCAGCAAGTACATGACATTTAGGGTGAGGATTAATTGTTAATTTGCCAAGTTAGGTTTTTAGGTTTTAGGGCTACTGTAAAAGGGAGGGTCTAGTGTGAAAGTCAGCCTAAAGGTTAGCGTAAAGGAGAAAAAAAAAGGGCCAAAGCTCTCCAGGACAAGGGGTGGGCAGGAGGGTCGGCTGCCCTGGGCACTTCGGTATCACATGAGGTGGGGGGGGGAGCATAGCACCATGAGGAGAGGCTATGTGTTAGGAGGGGGATTTTGGAGGACAGGAGGGGGTAAGAATTGTTCTAAGAGGGGAAATGGGGGGGGGGGGGGTAGAAGTGGAGCTTTAGGAGGATTGAGGGATGAATGGGGGTGTACTAGGAGAGAAAATTGAGGGATTTGATGGGTAGAGGATCTGTGCTAGAAAGGGTGATTTTTTTTGGGGGGGGGGGGGGTTCTAGGAGTAGTGATTCAGGGGGATTTGTGTTGGGAGGGGAGATTTGTGCTAGAAGAGGTAATATGGTAGAGGGAGGGAGGGGAATTGTGCTAGGAAGGGATGAATGGGGGGGGGGGGCACTTAGAGGAAATTTGAGGGATTTGAAGGGTACAGGATCTGTGCTAGAAGGGGTGATTTTCTTTTTGTGCTAGGGGGATTTTAGCAGGGGAAGCAGATTTGTTCTGGGAGTAGGGAGAATTTATGCTTAGAGGATAAAGGATGCAGATTAGTGCCTAATTTTTTGCTGACACAATGCTCATACATCTATGGGGGAGGGGGGGGGGGGAATCAGCTTGGCATGCTCCCCCTGGGCTCTAGAAGACCTGGTACCAGCACTGCCTCTGGGTCACATAGTACAGTTAGTTCTGCACCCCTGTCACCCAGATTCAGCCGACAGTGGGCTACAGTCTGCTGTCAGCTGACCTCAGTCTGGTGACATTGGCGAGTGTGGAAACACAGGAGGGGAGCACAGCACTGTAATTCCTGCATGTTTGCTCTTTATACAAAAATTACACTCATTTTCACTTGTATAAGACTTTTATGCACATGAACTTTATAGTCATATAGTTACATAGTTACATAGTTAGTAAGGTTGAATAAAGACACCAGTCCATCCAGTTCAACCTGAGTGAGTGTGGGTGCGTGTCTACAATTGTACCTATTTTTATTTAAGGTACCCATATAGCACTGTCAATTTACATAGCCCTTCACACATACATCGCACACTCACATCGGTCCCTACCATCAAGGAGCCCACAATCCAAGGTTCCCAACTTACATTCATTTACTAGGGCCAATTTTGGAAAGAAGCCAATTAACCTACCAGCATGTCTTTGGAGTGTGGGAGGAAACCAAAGTACCCGGAGGAAACCCACGCAGGCACAGGGAGGACATACAAACGCCAGGCAGGTAGTGTCGTGGTTGGGATTCGAACCAGCGACCCTTTTTACTGCTAGGCGAGAGTGCTACCCACTACACCACTGTGCCGCCCCTAATTAAAGAGGAACTGCAGTCTGCTCACATAATTTGTAATAAAAACATCTGCCATTCTGAAGCTTCCCTCCAATCACTTTGCATAATATTTCATATATACTGTGATTCTGTACTTGCCAAATATGCTGCAGAAATCTCCCTCCACTGAGTCTGGCTGCAACCAATTTAACTGTGGGCAGCTGAAGCTGCTGCTGTTCACTTCTTGGATTTACACAGAGGAACGCCTCCAGCCCTGCAGCTCTCATTGGCCCTCCCATGACTCACCCGCCTCCCTTCCTGACAAACTCTCAGGAGCCTAGGCTTATTACCAGACAAGAAACAGGAAGTGGGCTGTATAAGGTATTTACTGGCAGAAAAAATGTTTTACTATCCAAAGTTAAAACAAGGGCAGAAGATTTAATAGATGGAAAGATGAAAAAATGACAGAAGGTCCATTTTAAGGAAGGGCAGCGCTGTGAATTTTTGGAAAGGAGGGAGAGATGAGGGCACTCTGGTGAGGCTGGGTGTGTGGTCCTTGGTAGCAGTGGGGAGATGGCACTAAAGGCAGCACTTTGTAGAAAAGAATCAGCTCTGGAGGGTCATAAAGAAAAGAGTAAGGCGCCTCTAAGTGCAGTGGTTAAAAGATTTATTACAGGCACAATGGGATTAAAAACACTTACAAGATAGTAAGAGGTCATTGGCAAAAAATAATTTGTTCTCAAGCAGATCGCTGTAATCCCCTGAAGGTGGTGGGATGTAACGCATTTCGGAGCATGCATGGCTTCTTCGTCAGACCTCTCTCTCTCTCTCTCTCTTCCCCAGACAAAAAAAGGATTACAGCGATCCGCACGAGGCCAAAATCATTATATGCCTATGACCTCTTACCATCTTGTAAGTGTTTTTAAACCCATTGTGCCTGTAATACATTTTTTAACCACTGCACTTAGACACACCTTTCTCTTCCGCTGTGAATTTGTATACTGTTATTTCTGAAGGTGTTGACTTTTGCAACAACAGCCACCCTAGAGAATATTTACTTCATATATTTGGCACAATGTTATCATAGTTTTCATCGTTGACTATTTTATAGTTTTTAGCACGTTTATTCTATTTATTAGAGTGAGCACAGCTTGGGTATACAGGAAATAATGGAACTACATAATACTACATATTACCTGTTCAATTGACTCCATATGGAGCTACTGGTTCCAGCTATTAATTGCTTCTGGTAGAGGTCAGTTTCTAGTGCTCTTTGTAATGTAGCTCACCATGTAGCTCTAGTCTAAGTGAAATGCCAGAAAGAATGTCTGGGTTGTGTTCAAATTCGTAAGAGAAAAAAACCTAACAAAAAAAAAAAAAAAAAAAAGATCACAGCTGAGAAAAATGAAAACGTCTCCATCTCCAGCCAGGTAGAAAGTAAGGCGACTAATTTATTTTGAACGCACCAACACCCAGGATTATGCTATTAACAACTGCTGGTAGTCCTCCTACACAACCTGGGAAGAGATCTGTTGGAGGGTTGGGACAGGTCCTGTTTATCAGCCATACCTAGGCATAAATTACTACTTCATGCAGTCATTAGAATACTGAACAAAAGAAGTGACAACCTTGTGCCTTGAACAGGGACGTAATTCTCCAGGTTTGTGTTGGGCTGAATGTTCAATCAAGTCTTCATGCAGCTTTAGTTTAAAACTACTCTGCAATGAAGGTAGGGTGAAAAATCTGACTATACTGGCTCTTCTGCCCTCATTCCCTCGTACATATGGGTGCCAAACCAGCGAGAATTTTTTTTTTTTTTTTTTTTTTTATAAATACCAACTGTCAGTTTCTTCAATGATAGACCAACAAATATGACAAACTCTTATGATTCCCACCTTCACTAATTTTTGTGCCTACCATCAATACTTTTTGTTGACTAACAGATTACAGTACACACAAACAAGGAAAAGTTGCAGTTGCATCAATAAAGCAGAGTTTTTCCTTTTCATAGTATTAGGTGGAGTTCCTTAAAACAAACATTTCTTCACTTATAGGCAAGCTCTGCACAGTACACATCTAATGCATGCCACGGTCAGATCTTGAGAATTTTACTGGGTCCAAATGTTTGGAGAGCTCCAGGAACACCCAAAGACCCGTAAAACTCAGGATCCTGCATTCACATTACAGGCGGTCCCTGGGTTACAAGACAGGGACTGTAGGTTTGTTCTTAAGTTGAATCTGTTTGTAAGTTGGAACAGGTACATTTTTTAAGTGTAGCGCCAGCCAAAAAAATCTATTTTTAAGCTTTTTGGATAGCATAGGGAAGGGTTAACGCCCCTGTAACATTTGTTTTGCTGTCTGTGCCCCTGTTCAGAAGATTTCACCTCACTATCTGTCCCAATGACAATTGGATTTTGAAAATTTTGGGTTATTAGGGAAACAAGGATTGGTGATAAAGCATCAGTGGAGACTCCTTTTTCCCATAATAACTCTTACAGGAGAGAATTTCCCTTCCTAGGGGTAGATTTCCTCTCACTTCCTGTTGTCTCCTTCCGTTTGCAAGTAGGAGTCGTTTGTAAGTTGGATGTTTGTAACTAGGGGACTGCCTGTATGTGATCCCCCACAGTACACAAAACATGGAAATGCAATAGTTTTAGTAAATATAAGCTGCTAAATACCGTGTCATACAGTGTCTGATTAAAGCTTGTAGGAGTAGTTTTCATTCTCCTACGATTGTCTTATGGGGCTGCAGGACCTCTGACCCTCTGTCTGGACAGTGCTGATCACATGCACTCTCCCAAGAAAAGAAAAAACTCTCTAGCAATACACACTAATCTGAGTATGTGTAGCTTGTCCCCTAGCCTCCGTATTATTAGGAGATGGCTTGGGGACAGCGGAAGAAGGAGAGGATCAGAGAAGACAGGATCAAACAGCCTTTTTACACAATGCAGGGGATTAACCCCTTAGGTTCCACAGTGGGTATAACAAGCATGCATTACTGCATATACAGACCGACTTTACTGTTGTGGCTTTAGTAACACTTTAAGGCTCCATTCACACTTGTACAACTTCAAAGTCATATGAAAACATTCAGGTAGGACTTGCATGCAACTTTTGAGGGCTAACTTTGAAGTTTATGGCCCTCAAGTTGCACGTCAGACCAAAGTAGTGCATAAACTACTTTGAAGTCACTACGACTTTAAAGTCACACAAATATGATAGTCATCATTGGAAAAACATGGGGTACAGCATGTCATGTGACGTTGATGTCCAAAGTCTTATGGCAAGTCACACAAGTGTGAATGGTGAGATAGTTCCCATTATCCTCCTTTTGTTATCTACTGGTAGATCTTTGTGGACAGCCTCACTAACCATAGTGAGCAACAAAGCAAGCTCGTCTATCGACAGGAATGGAAGGAGCAATTAGCAATATTAGACCCCCCCAAGACGTACAACGTGTTGGACTATCCAGACAGGAAGGTGGCTTTAAAAAATGATCTTCAATTTAGGAAAGTTTAGGGAACACAGGTTCACCCAAGGAATGGCACTGTTCCTTTTGGTGCTCCATGAACAGGACACGTTCTGCTACTGGCCTTCATCCAGACTTCAGCAGCAACTACAAGTAAAAATAGAAGCTCTATTACCAGACAGGCAAGCCATGTATGTAAGAAGTAAGAGTTGTGAATGAAAGACGGAAGGCCACATCATTTTATCAGATGGTGGTGTAAATATTACCAACATTTTACTATTCTTATACGATGTCTGCGAGAAAGTAATGCAATACCTATATATTCCTAAATTCCAATCTGTAAAATCCCAACTTTAAAAAAAGAAAAAGTAAAAAAAATGTATAAATTATATTAAAGAGAGCACAAGCCATGTGTTGTACTGTGTTAGCCACGGTCAAAAGTAGAAGTTTGGATTTATGGGAATAAAATTTATTGGCTAACTAAAGAGATTGCAAGTTAGAAGGTTGTAACACCCCCTATCAGCTTCTTATTTCAATCTATACCTGTCTCTCTGAGATTTCCCTTAAGAGCCCTTTCACACTGGGGCGGGGGCGGCATCGGCGGTAAAACGCCGCTATTATTAGCGGCGTTTTACCGTCGGTATGCGGCCTCTAGCAGGTCGGTTTTACCCCCCGCTAGCGGCCGAGAAAGGGTTAAATACCACTGCAAAGCGCCTCTGCAGAGGCGCTTTGCCGGCGGTATAGCCGCATCGTCCCACTGATTTCAATGGGCAGGAGCGGTAAAGGAGCGGTATACACACCGCTCCTTCACCGCTCCGAAGATGCTGCTGGCAGGACTTTTTTTACCGTCCTGCCAGCGCATCGCTCCAGTGTGAAAGCCCTCGGGGCTTTCACACTGGAATGAAAGTAGCAGCACTTTCAGGTCGGTTTGCAGGCGCTATTATTAGCGCAATAGCGCCTGCAAACCGCCCCAGTGTGAAAGGGCTCTTACTTCCTGTTGTGTCCCCGAGACAGAAAGTGTGAATAATATCTCCAACAGGGAGCACTTAACCACCTCATTACCAGACACTTTCACCCCTTCCTGCCCAAGCCATTTTAATTTTCCCTTTCAGTGCTGTCAAACTTTAAAATGACAATTACTAATTCATGCAACATCATATGCAAATAAAAAATGTTTTAGACATATAGAGCTTTCTTTTGGTGGTATTTAATCACAACTGGGTTTTTTTACATAAAAAAACAAAAAGCATTTTCTTTGTTTCTATTATAAAATTTTGCAAATTTATTTTACTTTGGTAAAAACTCAGATCAGTGTATATTATTTAGTCTGCAGGAATGTTACAGAATCTACAAACTGCGGTTTATATATTTGAAATGCAAATCAATCCTGATGTACTAAAGACCCTAAAATACCAGGTCAGTAAAAATAGCCCCCAAATGACCCCTTTCTGTAGACAGTCCACCATATTTAAAGCGGACCTTCAGTCATTTTCTCAACTTTCTATCTATTAAATCTTCTGCCCTTGCTTTTTTAACTTTGGATAGTAAAACATTTTTTTTCTGCCATGAAATACCTTCTACAACCCACTTCCTGTTTGTCTGGTAAAAAGCCTAGGCTTATGACATCATGAACAGCTCTCTCTCTCACTCTGGTGAGAGTTTGCTAGTAAGGGAGGGGGTATGAGTCATAAGAGGGCCAATGAGAGCTGCAGGGCTGCAGAGCTGGAGGTGTGCCTGTGTAAATCCAGTGAACAGGCAGCAGCTTCAGCTGCCCACAGTTAAAAGGACTGCAGCCAGACTTAGTGGAGGGGGATTTCTGCAGCGTACTTGGTAAGTACAGAATCACGTTATATATAAAATAATATGCAAAGTGATTGGAGGGAAGCTTCAGAATGGCAAAGATGTTTTTATTACAAATTATGTGAGCAGACTGCAGTTCCTCTTTAACCACTTGCCGACCAGCCGCTGTCATACTGCACGGCGGGGGTCCTTAAGCGCTCGGCCGGCGGCTGCGATGTCCGCTGGCCACCTGCGATCGTGGGAAAAAGAGCCAGAACAAGGATCTGTCAATGTAAAAACAGACAGATCCCCGTTCTGACAGGGGAGGAGAGAGAGCTCTGCTTTTCCTAGCGATTAGGAACAGTGATCTCTCTCCTACTCCAGTCAGTCCCATCCGCCCCCCCAGTTAGAAACACCTCCCAGGGAACACATTTAACCCCTTGATCACCCCCCTAGTGTTAACCCCTTCCCTGTCAGTGACATTTACACAGTAATCAGTGCATTTTTAGAGCACTGATCTCTGTATAAATATCAATGGTCCCAAAAAAAGTGTCAAAAGTGTTCGATCTGTCCCCCGCAATGTCGCAGTCCTGTAAAAAAAAAAAAAAAAAAATCACCGCCCCTACCAACGTCCCGATCACCGCCCCTACCAACGTCCAACATTTTAGGAGCTCAACTGATCAGTTTTCAGATACATATTCCCTAGTTTGTAGACTCTATAAACTTTCACACAGACTAAATAATATACACTTTTGTGGGTTATTTTTACCCAGAAATGTAGCAGAATACATTTTGGCCTAAATTTATGAAGAAGGATTATGCATTTGCAAAGTTTTATAATAACAACTCAGCAAAAAAAAAAAGTATTTTCATAATTTTCGGTCTTTTTTCCATTTATATAGCAAAAAATAAAAAGCCCAGTGGAGATCAAATACCACCAAAAGAAAGCTATTTGTATGAAAAAAAAAATTGTAAAAAATTTCACATGGGTACAGTGTTGCATGACAGCGCAATTGTCATTTAAAGTGCAACAGGGCTGAAAACTAGCCTGGACTGGAAGGGGGTGAAAATGTCCGAACTTGAAGTGGTTAAAGCGGTTTTAGAGCTTACAAGGTTTTTCTCTATAACAGCAAACATGGTATTCTTACCTGCTCTATGCAATGGTATTGCTCAGAGTGGCCCTGAACCTCTTCTTCAGGGGACCACTGCTAGCACTCTAGGGCCTTCCTCTTCATGGTGTGCCACCATAGGAAGCTGCTTCTTATGGAGGCACACCATTATATTATTCCTCAAGTACCTTACGTTTCATAATAAATGTAAAAAATTTGGATAAAATTATTTCTACATCTTGTGGCTCAGTCAGGACTTTCCTTAACCCCTTCCCGCCGACCGTACGCAGATATGAGTACTCAGCTTTCCAGGGTTATACCGGGATGATGCCCGCAGCTGCAGGCATCATCCCGGTACCGTTGTTTACAGCGGGCGATCGGCTACCCGTGTATAACAACCGATGCGGCTAAAAGCCGCTCGGTTGTTATACCGGAGGAGCGGGATAGGACATCCCCCCCCCTCCCGCCGCTGTGATCGGGAGGCCCGGTGTCCAATCGGGTACCTTCGGCGGCTGGAACGAAGCTGTGAGCGGCTTCGTTCCAGCCTTCTTGTTGTAAACGCGGAAGCGACGTCATGACGTCACTTCACGTTTACTCGGCTGCCAATGGCGCCGAATTTAAAAAAGTACACAGTATTCAGAATCGCCGTTTTCGGCGATCTGAATACTTTGAAGTGTAAAGGAGGGATGGGGGGTCTTTTAGACCCCCCATCCCTCCATAAAGAGTACCTGTCACCACCTATTACTGTCACAAGGGATGTTTACATTCCTTGTGACAGCAATAAAAGTAAAAAAAAAAAAAATTTTTAAAACACAATTTATAAAAGTAAAAAAATAAATAAAATAAATTAAAAAAAAAAAAAAATTTTTTTTTTTAAAGTGCCCCTGTCCCCGCGAGCTCGCGCAGCGAAGAAAACGCATACGGAAGTCGCGCCCGCATATGTAAACGGTGTTCAAACCACACATGTGAGGTATCGCCGCGATCGTCAGAGCGAGAGCAATAATTCTAGCCCTAGACCTCCTCTGTAACACAAACCTGGTAACCGTAAAAAAATTTTAAAGCGTCGCCTATGGAAATTCATAGGTACCGTAGTTTGTCGCCATTCCACGAGTGCGTGCAATTATAAAGGGTGACATGTTTGGTATCTATTTATTCGGCGTAACATCATCTTTCACATTATACAAAAAAATTGGGGTAACTTTACTGTTTGGATTTTTTAAAATTCATGAAAGTGTCCCTTTTCCAAAAATTTGCGTTTAAAACACCGCTGCACAAATACCGTGTGATAAAAAATATTGCAACAATCGCCATTTTATTCTCTAGATTCTCTGCTAAAAAAATATATATAATGTTTGGGAACTCTAAGTAATTTTCTAGCAAAAAATACGGATTTTAACTTGTAAACACCAAATTTCAAAAATAGGCTTAGTCATGAAAGGGTTAAAACATCCACAAGGTCAAGCAAAAACAGAAGACCTTTGAACAGATGGCAGAAGCAGAACACATGGAGTAATATAGTCATCCCATATGTAGCAGAGTATAAGAAAACATTGCATTCCTGTTTCTTTCAAGCCTAGCAATATATGGAGAAAGAAGCTTGTATATCCAAAATATCCAACACATGTGAAGTAACTTATAGTTACATACAGTGCGGAATGCAAAGATCTATACATTGGGGATGAAGCTAGCTCTAAAAAAAAGACTCAGCAGTTTTCCTACATGTTAAGGAAAAGAGACAATACTTTCAGCACAGTGAGGTCCACATTTTGGACAAGGAGGACAACTAGTTCACAAGAGCCTTTGATGGGGTATACCGGTATTTATTAAAGCTGGAGAGTGCAAAGTCAGGCTCATGTGTGCATAGAAATCAATCAGCTTCTCAGGCCGGCCATACACGGCTCGAGTTGATTCAATTTGAACCGTTAATGGGCAGGCTAAATGTACCAAGTTAATTGATTGATCTACTTGGTTACAACCAGCCTGCAGGATTCTCTTGCGAAGATCACTAGCAGCTTTTATAGCCTCTAGCAATAATCACGGTCTTCTCCCGGCAGGGGGTGGCTTCCCCCTCACCCCAGGAGAAGACAATTGCTCGGCAGGAGGGATTCTCCTGTCAACACTGTCTGTGTTGATGCAAAATTTTTTCCTGCAACCCATGGTTGCAGGAAAGAAATTAGCAGTCTACGCCCAGCCTAACATCAGCATTCTTAATTAAGCTTTGGCACTAAAACCTGGAAGCTTATTGGTTTCTATGCAGAAGCGAGCCCGATTTTTCACTCTCCAGCTTTAGTAAATAAACCCCCATCCGTCTTTCACATATAATACCATTAGAACCTCTCTAACCCAGTGTTTACACAGCAATTCACACCTTCAGCCATGTATATCGAAGAAGGATTAATAGCTATGAAGCAATCCTAACACCAAGAATGGGATTATATAACAATAACAGGGTGGTTCCACAACTTTTACACCTTCCATCCTGTTGGACAACAATATCTGCCTTTCCACAGAGAAATGATCAGGGTGTCGGTGCTACCTGCATAGCTATACACCAATCAGCCGTAACATTAGGTCTACACACCAAGCCGTCAGTAGCAGTTTTTTTTTTGCAAGGATAAGTTCACCTATAGTAACATGTTACATCTGTATTTAGGGTGTAACATTTTACTAATGCAGCAGCCCCACTTGCCCCCCAATCCCCAACTGTGACAGCAGGCAGGGTATCTTTTCCCAGCACCCGCTGTCCCAATTTAAAAACAGCACACAGATCTGTGAATGAAAGAACTACAAGTCCCGTCTTCCACTGCAGCAGATGGTTTGTAGTTCTCAATGAACGGTTACTCTTCCTGAACTTCAGTAACCGTGAGTTGCGAGGATGCTCAATTGGATTTGGAGGCCAAGTCAAAACCTCAAACTCATTTATGTGTTCCTCAAGCCATTCTCAAAATCATCAGACCAGCCACCTTCTTCCATTGCTCCGTGGTCCAGTTCTGATACTCATGTGCCCACTGAAGGAGCTAGGCAGCCCTATATGCAACAAACCGCAATGCACTGTGTTTTTGGACACCTTTCTTTAGGAACCAGCATTACCCTTTTCAGAACTTTGAGACACAGTAGCTCTTCTATTGGATCAGAAGACACAAGCAAACCTTTGCACCCCACATGCATCAATAAGCCTTAGCCACCCTTGATCCTGCTGCTGGTTTGCAGGTCTTCCTTCCTTGGACCACTTTTGGTAGGTCCTGATTACTTCAGACCAGCAACATCCCATATAAGCTACGGTTTTGGAGTTGCTCTGGTCTAGTCATCTATGTGTCTCTCTTGGAAACACAGAGGTGGCTCGGGAGCGAGAACCCATGAGTACTCCCATGGCAAGCAGTGTGCTCTGGGGGCACTCAGCAGGGACGAGGGGCCAGGAGGGCAGTGGGGGACATGAGAAGAGGAAGATTGGGGCTGCTCTGTGCAAAACCATTGCACAGAGCAGGCAAGTATAACTTTTTTTTTTTTTTAATTTTTAACCTTTACAAACTTAAAATATTACAGAACAAGTCCAGTTGAATATGATACTAGATACTGACAAAGTTATTGTCGAATTAACGGGCTTGATGTGTGAAAATGACGCTAGACCTTTGCTGGTTAAGTTGAATATTTCTTTTACCATAAAACACTAGCAAAATGGCAGGCTCGGGAAAATGCCATTTTTAAATGGACATGCTTTTGTAGCCCAAAACTGGTTTTGACCAAAGGAAGCAAAAAGCCTTATGTATAAAAAAAAAAAAAAAAAAAAAAAAGACACGTAGAATCACACTGGCTACAAAGGCCATGGCTTCTCACTTCCTTCACAGTACACTCATGAATTGCATCTGCCCAGATTAGAAACAGACAAAGCAATGGAGAAATTACAAGGACTCAATCACACCAGCCTACACACTAAAGCGCGTAAACACTGACGTGTGTTGTACAGGAATGGTGCGATGTGTTGACACTTCATTTAACTCTATGCACCACAGCGTGTTGCGGTGACGTGGTGTAGCAAATTGTGCTGCATAAAAATACATACATACATACAATCATACATGTTTTTTTGTGCTATTCACCCCACAACACATGGATGGTGTCAACAGAGCACATAAAAAATATTTTCTATATGCCCCTGTGTTGATTTGTGCATATGAGCACAGCTTAAAAGAGTTGTATGGGGTATAAATAAGTGCCTCTGCACTGAGAGATCAAACACCGCTGATCGCTCAGATCTGTCAGTCACTGACTCTGCTCCTCCAGAGCTGACTGGAGCGCTGGGCTGGTTAAGGGAGTCTCCCCGAGGTGCAGCTGAGAAGCTGAGCCAGCTGCCTGTCCAGGCATTTGTGTGGATCCCGAATGTAAAGTCAGGATCTTTTTCCAGCATGGAACAGGTAAGTAACATCAGCAGGTTTTAGCCCGCTGTCAGCTGAAAACAGGTTACAGGAATGCATAAAGAACTGCACTCCCGGGATCTATAGGAGGAATAGGGCCACAAAAGAGTTGGCCATACTTCTCCTTTAACTTACATGGTGTGAGCAAGCCACAAAACGGTCAGCCCCAATCCCAATAACTGTGATAGAAGCCATAGAAACTGACCTGTTGGTTTTCCCTGCACAGCTGGCCTACTGAAATGCTTCCCAAAATGATAATCTTTCATTTTAGCTTCAATCAGACCAGAAACATACACTCCAGTGCAGGATTACACTGCATACATTTTGTTGTATTCTTATAGGAGTTGTGAAGTGCTCCATTCACATGCCTTCAATAGGAAAACCACAGGTCAGCTCCTTAAAACTGCAGCAAGCAGAATGTTTTCTAACGCACCTCAATGGAACGCTCTGCGATTTAAAACAATCAAAGGATTTTGACTGCTGGGGAACGCAACAAAATTGCAAGAAAATGCTCAGAGGATAAATGATCCTCTAGCTAAAATGGAAATTGCTGAAAGTGAGTCAATGTTGCCTCATTGTGTAATCGGAGTCCATCTGAGCAGAGTGCTGAAGTGTGCAAAGCCCGACCGTTACAAAAATGTTCTACTGGTGTGTTTCTCAGTATATATCACACAGCTTTAAGGCTGTATAAAAAAACAAAACCAAACATTTTATATTCAAGCTTAGCAATAATTGGATGTGGTGGCTGCAATAGTGTTCTTTTTTTAGGCTTTTTCTCCTCTGTTTTCACTTGCTGATCTTTACAGTAACACTCTGTCCCCATTCTGGATGAAGCATTGTTAAAGTGGTTCTAAAGGCAGAAGGTTTTTTAACTTAAAGGAGAAGTACTGCCAAAGCTTGTTTGGCTGTACTTCTCCTGTAGATCCGTAGACCCGCTGTCAGCTGACATCACAGAGCCCGCCCAGGCTCGGGAAGGATCGCAACCATATGGTCAGGATGCGCCCACATGTCTGGACTGGCATTTGGCTCAGCCTCTCAGCAAGTGTCAGAGAGCCTGATCTGGCCGCTCCCGACCCCTCCACAGCCCAGTGTTCCAGCAAGCGAGGAGGAGGCAGAGCAGAGAGCCGGTGACTGACAGTCAGCAGCACTCTGCTTGGGGAGCTGGGAGAAGCAATCAATCAATCGGTAGTGTTCGATCGCTCAGTTCTCAGTCTTAGAGCCAGCGGGAGACAGATGCAGCATCGGACCAATGCTGCATCCACTTAGGTAAGTAAGATTCCTAAATAAAAAGAAAACACATACGTCTCTTTGAATGCATTCTATGCATTAAAAAGAAGGAGTTGTAAAGGCGGAAGTTTTTTTTATCTTAATGTATTCTACGCATTAAGAAAAAAACCTTCTGTGTGTAGCAGCCTCCCTAACCCCCCCCCCCCCCAATTCCTTACCTGAGCCCCATCTCTCTCCAGCAATGTCCACGAGTGTCTTAGCCATCCGGGACACTCCTCCTGGTTAGCTGAGAGACAGCAGCGGCGCCATTGGCTGTCAGAGTCAATTAGCCAATCAGAAGAGAGAAAGGCGGTGGTGGTGGGGCCGGGGCTGTGTCTGAATGGACACACAGAGCGGTGACTCGGCTTGGTTGCCCCCATAGCAAGCTATGGGGGCACTCGACAGGAGGGAGGGGACAGGAGCAGGGAAGAGGGACCCGAGAAGAGGAGGATCCAGGCTGCTCTGTTCAAAAACCTACACAGAGGGGTCAAGTATAACGCTTTTTTTTTTTTAATCACAAAGACTTTAGTATCACTTTAAGATAAAAAAAAAACCTTCTGTGTGCAGCAGCCTAATACTTACCTGAGCCCCATCTCAATCCAGCGATGTTGCACGAGTGCCTCGGCTGTCCTTTCTCTCCCGATTGGCTGAGACAGCAGCGGGCGCCATTGGTTCCCATTGCTGTCAATCAAAATCAGTGAGCCAATGAGGAGAGAAAAGGAGGCAAGTACCCCCATAGCAAGCTGCCTGCTGTGGGGGTACTTGGCAAGGGGGAGGGGCCAGGTGCAGCAAAGAGGGACCCGAGAAGAACAGGATCGGGGCTGCTCTGTGCGAAGCCACTACACTACAGGCAAGTATGACATGTTTGTTATTTTTAAGCAAGATTTTAATATCACTTTAAGGCCCCTTTCATACTTGTGCAACTTGGGACTGCAAAGTCGCATTAAAAGTTGTACCCCATGATTTCCAATGAGTACCATTCATATCTGTGCACCTTTGGTTCGACTTTAATGTGACTTGAGGTCCATAGACCTCAAGATTACAGAGGCATTGCTTCAAGGCGCGTCAAAGTCGTACGACTTTCAGGTCTTACAAGTGTGAAAGGGGCCCAAGCTGGCTATACAAATTTTGTTATTCAATTTCCTTTAGATTTACCTTCAACTATGTAGTGCAAGGGCCTGTCTGATGGCACAGATTGAAAGTGTTTAGGTTTGATCTCATATTATATGGTTTCGGTAAATCTAAAATTACACAAGAAGATTGTATCATGTATGGCCAGCCTAAATCTAAGAGGAGGCAAGGGTTAGATGTACTGGCAGATTTAGATACACTAACAAACAAGCTGAACTGGTGTATATTGGTGTGTATGACCTATAGAACAGTTTTTTTTTCCAGTTTAAACAATAAATAATTAAATGTTGGCTGGGTCAGTCAAACGTTGGCCTTTACAGCTAAAAACTGTCCAAAAGCCTGAAACATCCCAAAGGAATCTCACTTCTTGCAGAATGTCATCTGCTGAATGTTACATTACTGGGAGAAAGACAAGATGTCGGTGAGGAGACAAGTTCCAGCAGGGACATTTCCCAGTTAGGCCTTGTTCACAGGCGTGTACTATAAAAAAGGTATGCCCATGCGAAGGCCAGGTTTGCCCACATAGGAGTTCCATGAATCCCTGTGCAGGCAGTCCCATTCACGTCAACTGGGACTGGGGCTGCACGGACAAAGCCGCTGCTCCCGAATCGACAGCCAAGGGGGTGTGTGAGTGCATGGCCCCAAACGCACATTGCTTGCTGTCAAAGTGGGATGCAGCTGCCGTTTCCGTGAAGCTGATGCATCCCAATTGACATGAATAGGATTCATGGAACACCTGTGCGGGCAAACATGGCCCTCGCATGAACACACGCTATAGTTCGCCCATGTGAACAAGGATTTAAAGCAGGGGTCTCAAACTGGCGGCCCTCCAGCCGTTGCAAAACTACAAGTCCCATGAAGCATTGCAAGGCTTAATATCGCTTTAAGCAAGAGGACTTTTTTTACATTCATTTTTTAATTAGTGCAGAAGTTTAAAGCAAAGTCTATATTTTTTGTTTTAACAACAAACATGTTATACTTAGCTGCTAATTGCACAGAGCGGCCCTGATCCTGCTCTTCCGGGGTCCCTCGCCGGTGCTCCCGGCTCCTCCTCTTCTTGGTGTGCCACCATAGGAAGCCACTTATTACAGTGGCACACCTGCAGGCTTGATCCCAAGCCACACTGCCTGCATCCATAGACACAGACAGCATAGCTTAGCCTTAAAATGCACCAACTGATTGACTCCTTGTGTGGCTTCCCTCTCCTCCCAGTCTCAACTCTGCTGTATAAGGACCGCAATGGGCTGATACCAAGTCATATTCAGGAACTTTTATCACTTGTAATAAAAGAAAACACATTTCAGGATGTATTAATGAATACAAGGAAGCCTTGATTTGTGTCTTTTATATCTGCCTGCATTTCAGGTTTATTTATAGATATATGAAAATCACAGATTTGGGATTAAACTTATGCCATAATAAGGTGGCACTGGATAAAATGCAAGAACATTATTAGACATAAAACTGTAGAGAGCTATTTGGTGCGCAACTCCATTTGTTTCGTATACATGTGTGAAATTCTGACTCCACTGGCTACATACTATTACCAGATTTGAAAGAAATACAACAAAGATCGTGATGCCTGTTTTGGAGTTGCAGTTGAAAGTAATGTGTTCACTTTAATGCCAGCCAAAAGCTGCAATGCTTTTTTCCTCCTCCACCGCTCTGTTCATCCACAGGAAGCAGAAGAAGAAGCAGCCCTCTGTTATGCCCCATACACACGATCCGAAATTCCGCCAGCAAAAGTCCGATGTGAGCATTTGGTCGGAAATTCCGACCGTGTGTATGCTCCATTGGACTTTTACTGGCGGAATTCCTGCCAGCAAAAGACTGAGAGCAAGTTCTCCATTTTTCGGTCGGAAAAATTTCCGATCGCCTGTACCAATTCCGACGTGCAAAATTCCTACGCATGCTCGGAAGCATTGAACTTCATTTTCTCGGCTTGTTGTAGTGTTGTACGTCACCGCGTTCTTGACGGTCGAAAGTTCAGAGAACTTTTGTGTGACCGTGTGTATGCAAGGCAAACTTGAACGGAATTCCATCGGAAAAACCATCCAAGATTTTTCTGACAGGAAAGTCCGCTCGTGTGTATGGGGCATAAGGGTTTTTTTTTAAACATACAAAAAGTTGAGGATACTCTCTGTCCCCATAGAAGTGTTGGTGCCTGTGCAGCCAACCACCAGCACGGTCACATGGGAGGAAGGTGAGCGATTCACAAGCTCCCCCATATCTGAGGGACCTGGTATTCTTTTTGCTCCCTGTAGCTGAACAGAGCACTGGAAAAGAATAAAGACTACATACTGATGCAGAAGGGGGCCATATTAACCGCTTCAGCCCCAGAAGATTTTACCCATTTCCTGAGCAGAGCACTTTTTGCGATTCGGCAACGCGTCACTTTAACTGACAATTGCGCGGTCGTGCGACATTACACCAAAACAAAATTGACGTCCTTTTTTTCCCACAAATAGAGCTTTCTTTTGGTGGTATTTGAACACCTCTGTGGTTTTTATTTTGTGCGCTATAAACAAAAAAAAGGAGCGACAATTTGGCAAAAAAAAAGCAATATTTTGGAAATAGAAATATCCCCCCCCCCCCCAAAAAAAAAACAACAAATTTTTTCCTCACTTTAGGCCGATATGTATTCTACATATTTTTGGTAAAAAAAAAAAAAAACAATAAAAATCGCAATAAGCGTATATTGATTGGTTTGCACAAAAGTTATAACGTCTACAAGATAGGGGATAGATTTATGGCATTTTTATTATTTTATTGTTTTATTAGTAATGGTGGCGATCTGCGATTTTTATCGTGACTGCGACATTATGGCGGACACTTTTGACACTGTTTTGGGACCATTGTCATTTATACAGCAATCAGGGCTATAAAAATGCATTGATTACTGTGTAAATGACACTGACAGGGAAGGGGTTAAACATTAGGGAGCGATCAAGGGGTTAAGTGCGACCTAGGGAGTGATTCTTACTGTGGGGGGGGGGGGCTACCGAGGACATGACAGCGATTACTGCTCCCAATGACAGAGAGCAGTAGCTGTCATGTCACTAGGCAGAAGAGGGAAACGCCTTCTTTACATAGGCATCTCCCCGTTCTGCCTCTCCGTGACACGATCGCGGGACACCGGCGCAGATAGAGTCTGCGGGACCCATGGTCGCGCTGTACACGGCGGGCACGTGCCCACTAGCCCCGCCAATTAAAGGGGACGTACAGGTACGCCTATTTGCCCACCGCTGCCATTGTGCCGACGTATATCAGAGTGCTGCGGTCGGCAAGTGGTTAAAGTAAACCAGTTGCTATACCCTAAATAGAAGTCAGCAATGACAGTTCCATTTCTAGCCTGACAATTCTTCTTAAATGCACCGACCAATGCATGCTAGGATTACCATGAAAGAAGAAATCTACAACCCCCAGCAAAAAAAGTATGGAATCACCACTCTTGGAAAATGTTCATATAATTGTTTAATTGTGTAGAAAAAAAAAAAAAAAGTGAATCACCGAAATGCCTCAAATATATTTTCATTTAACATTCTTAACATTCCAACCTTCTGGATTTAAGAAACACTTAGGCCCCTTTCACACGGGACGGATCCGTGTTGATCCGCCCCGTGTTTATCCGCTGCTCAGCGGGGATCGCTCCGCTTTCCCCAGCTGAGCAGGCAGATGACAGGGCGGGACCCGCACACTGTGCAGGGACCGCCCTGTCAGATCTCCGCTCTCCCCTATGGGGGATCGGAGGAACACGGACCGTCTGTCCGTGTTCATCCGATCCGCTCTGCAGACGGATAGAAAAATAGGATTTTCTTCCGTCCGCAGAATCGGACGAGAGCGGAGGCGGACGACATCGGGTGTTAGCGGATGTACATCCGCTGACACCCGCTATCCCATAGGGATGCATGTATGTCCGTATTTCATCCGAAAACGGATGGATGAAATACGGACATACGGTCCGCATGTGTGAAAGGGGCCTTAAAAAAAATTTAAATAAAAGAAGAAAACTGTAGTCAATTGCAACTGTTTTTGCAGATCAAGCAGAGGAAAAAAAAAAAAAAAAAAAAAAAAAAGAAAATCACTCAATTCTGAGGAAAATATTATGGAATCACCATGTACCTTGCAGTTTTAACCACTTCAGCCGCGGAAGATTTTATCCCCTTCCTGACCAGAGCACTTTTTACAATTTGGCACTGCGTCGCTTTAACTGACAATTGCGCGGTCATGCAATGCGGTACCCAAACTAAATTTAGTTTCCCCACAAATAGAGCTTTCTTTTGGTGGTATTTGATCACCTCTGCGGTTTTTTATTTTTAATTTTTAACCAAAAAAAAAGAAGAGCGACACCTTTGGGAAAAAAAAAAAAAAAAAAGAAAAAAAAAGTTTTTTTTACTTTTTGCTGTAATAAATACCCCCCAATTTAAAAAAAAAAAAAAAAAAAAAGTCTTCATCAGTTTAGGCCGATATGTATTCTTCTACATATTTTTGGTAAAAAAAAAAAAAAAAAAAAAAAGGTGTATATTGAATGGTTTGCGCAAAAGTTATAGCGTCTACAAACTATGGAAAAGATATATGGCATTTTTAGTATAGTAATGGCAGTGATCTGCGATTTTTAGCGGTATTGTGACATTTCGGAGGACAGATCGGACACTTTTGACACATTTTTGGGACCATTGACATTTATACAGCGATCAGTGCTATAAAAATGCACTGATAACTGTGTGAATTTCTCTGGCAGAGAAGGGGTTAACACTAGGGGGCGATCAAGGGGTTAAATGCGTGTTCCCTCAGTGCTTTCTAACTGTATGGGGATACGGAGTTACTAGGTGAGGAGACAGATCGTTGTTCCTACTTAGTAAGAACAAACGACATGTCTCTTCTGCCCTGACAGAACAGAGATTTGTGCGTTTACACACACAAATCCCTGTGCTGGTGCTTGTCCACGGCCACACGCATCGGGTCCCCCCCCACTGTGCAGCAGCGGTGCGCGCGGCCTTTTGGCGGCCACTAAAGGGAAGGATGTACCCATACGGGATTTCACCCAGGAGATCCATTGTGCCACAGTATATCTGCGTGAGCCGGTCGGGAACTGGTTAAAACAAACCTCTGCATCAGATTACATCCTCAAAAATGATGTTGTCATGATCATCAAACATTCTTTCAATTGATGGAATAAAGTGTCCAAAATCTCAATATAAACCTTGTGCATTTGTTGAAGATTTAATGACGGTCATCTCCCCCGTACCTGTACCTAACATGCAACCCCATATCATCAATGATTGTGGAAATGTGCATGTTTTCTTCAGGCAGACGTCTTCATACATTTCATTGAAACGGCACCAAACAAAAGTTCCAGCATCATCACCCTGCCCAATGCAGTTCGTTATTCATCACTGAATATCACTTTCATCCAGTCAACCACAGGCCATGATTGCCTTTCTTTAGCCCACTGTAACCTTGTTTTTTTCTGTTTTGATGATATGGGGTTGAAGGTCAGGTAAAGGTACGGAGGAGATGACCGTCATTAAATCTTTAATAAATGCACAAGTTTATATTGAGATCTTGGACACTTTTCTTATTCCATCAATTGAAAGGATGTTTGGTGATGACAACTACGACATCATTTTTCAGGTTGCAATCTGATGCAGAGGTTTGTTTTAGAACTGTAAAGTACATGGTGATTCCATAATACTTTCCTCAAATTGAGCGATTCCATATATTTTATACTCTGCTTGATCTGCAAAAACAGTTACGATTGACTACAGTTTTCTTTCTTGTTTATTTATTTATTTATTTTAAGTGTTTCTTAAAGTGGTTGTAAACCCTTACAACCACTTTAAACTACAGGCAAGTCTATAATTGGGCTGCACGGTTTAGGAGATATCCCTGTATTTGCATGTGCTGACGTCCACATTTGGCATGTCATTTTTTTTCTGGGGGGGGGGGGGGGGGACGGATATCCTCTTTTTAGAGGGATCCACCTCTCGCAGCACCGCCGGAAGTTCACCTCTCCCCCCTCCCTCTCGGCAATCATCTGGGACATGTCCCAGATGATTGCCCGGCCAGTCACAGTGCGGTGTGGCTCGCACATGCGCAGTGCGTGCCCGACTGTGAAGCCACAGCTGGGCGCCCACAGTGACAATGCCAGCGTCGCAGAGAGGAGGGGCAGAGGAGCGGGGCTTCGTTTGCCTGCATCGCTGGACCGTGGGACAGGCGAATGTCCGATTAATAAAAGTCAACACTTTTAGTATCTGCTGACTTTTATATGGGTGGAACTCCACTTTAAAAGGAAATTCCCTTTCTCTGAGGAGGATTCCAAGTTAAGGGACAAGTGTCCATAATTGGATAAATCTTTGTCACAGGTGTCAAAGAATTTGGATTTATCATTTGAGGTTATGAGGGTCTTTAGGGACCCCCATGGATAAAAAAAAAAAAAAAAAAAAAAAAAAAAAAAGCTGAAATATCTGCTGAAAAAAGCCTGGGATAAATAGAAGCTTGCTTGCTATTGTAGACCAGCATTAGCTATAGCTACTACTTGAATCTTTGGCACCTCAAATTGGTAAATATTATTGAGGATGACTAAATAGAATCAGTACTTATTATGGGGAAAACCATGGCTCTCATCAATTCAGCTGCAGGGCCCTATAGTTAAAAACCTGGTCTGGTGATTCTGCTTTCAAATCCAAGCTATATGGATTCCTTTTGATGGGGAACTCTTGTTTGGGAGTGAACTGGATCCTGTTCTGGATAGGCCAATTAAACAAAACGCTGCAGGACAAGGACCCTTTTCAGAACCTCAGGTTTTAAAAAATCTTAAAAACAAGGAGGTCACAATGGTATGGGAATTTTTTTCCATATAATATGGGAATGCCCAAGAATATGGTAGTTCTGGTCCAGTATTACCTCCTTTACGGAATCAACACTAGCCTTACCAAAACACATGTACCCCATCCAGGGGTCTCCTTGGAGATATGAAGGAGGGGGATCTTGGTGCCTCTCAAAAAGTACTGACTAGATTCCTTTTTTTTCTGCTAAAATAGCCATTGCTCTATGTTGGAAGAGGCCAGAACCCCCTAGTGTTCAGATGTGGGTGGATTTGATCAATAATGCCCTGTTCACTTACAAAATGGCCTATACGGCAAGGGGTTGTCCAAAGAAATTCAATAAAAAATGGTCAGGAGAGGTATTTTGTTTTGTACTGGAATGTGGCATATGATGTCCATTTTCCTTTCTGCATACCTTGAATGGAATGGTACTTACTTTGAATGTCATCATCACCAGCTGTTTTAGTACTGTTGTGTTTTGGTTGTCTTATGTACAATAAACAATACCTTGATGCTAATGTACGTGATTATCTTTCTAATTGATGTCAATCTATAATCTGACGATATGCATCCTGTAAGATTGTCGTTTTGTTTCCTATATAAAAACTAATAAAATACTAAAAAAAAAAAAATATATATATATACATACACACACACACTAAAATATATATATATATATATATATATATATATATATATATATATATATATATATATATATATATATATATATATATATATATATATATATATATACACATACACACACACACACTGCCCACTGCCAAAGTCACACAGACTGGGCCCAGACTATGGGAGGAAGATAGGGGAACTTCCTCCCACAATGGTAATCGGTCACAAACAATCCACTTATCCCCAATATGATTTGTAGAGAGTACAGGCAATGTCGCTTATAACCTCTTTTCCAAGATATAAGACGGAGACTAACATCTTTCCTCCTGTAATTCAGGAATTAAATTCACAAAACTCAGCTGTGAAACTGTCTGTAGGGGACCTTTATTGGGGATTTTACTTGTGACAGACCTAACCAAGATAGGGGCTTCTGGATAGGACTGGGAGCAAGCCTTTTACCCACTGACTATGGCCCAGGGAGAGAGCAGATCATTCTCGAATGATGGGCCACCACTTAACGGACACTGAGAACGTGGTTTTGATTACTTCAGATGAGACAGCAATATTTATCCACAATATCTCCCAGGAAATATATAAAGACTTTTCTTGGTTTGTTTGATTCTGAACTACACGTTCATGGAAAGAACTGGCCACATTGATCTCTTCAATGTAGGTACCGAACAGTCTTCTACTGAGGTCTCCTGCTATAGTCTGTTGCCTACTAGGCTGAGGAAGGGGGAAATCACAGTTTGTATTGTTAATTGTGCTTATTGGAACACCTTTTGTCTCTGCTAGCAAACCCTTGTGAGATGTGTTTATACTTGTAATAAGGTGTCTGTTGTATTCACTGTTGTAGGGGCCAAAACAGTCTAGTCACCTAGGCTGGTTTAAATAATTAGTTAATTATGTTTCTGGTTACAGTTGTATTGTTAGGTTAATATGATCAGGAGGGAGGGATGTCTGTTCAAACAAACACTCCATGTTCCAGTTTGTAACTGAGCTAGTCTTGCCTGGTTCTTGGTTACGACATGTGGCTGCAATATCTGATATCTGAAGGTCCAGAAGTGTACTGACGGAAGCACTCAGCGAAGTGTGGGAACGATTCCGTGATATTACAGTCCTTTAAAAGCCTTCAGGGAAATTTCAGGTTATCATGAACCTGAATCTCCCGAATCGCTGAGTCAAGTAACCTGCTGATAAAAGATGCATTCACATTGATGTCAGATCAAAGGGATATCTGAACATTTTCATTCGAATGCTGTCACAGAAATACCCAAGGTGTGCTTTGATGGGAAAACTGGGCACAACACATTGACAATTTGCCACTCTACCTTTGGCCTGTTGTCTGCACCATGCATATTTACCAAAATCCTAGGCATAAGCTCCCCCTGAGGGAAAAGAAATTTCCTTAGTAACCTATTTTGACATTTTCCTACAGTTCAAAAGGAGATTCAACTCCTGCCAGATATGAAAATGACACGATCATCTAAGAAAATTGGGATGGATAATAACACTGAAAACTCAAATCTCACTCCAGAACAGACAGCAAATTTTCTAGGATACGAAATCGATACCAGAGTGTAAAAGATATATTTTTACTCACTCAGAAAACCCAGAAGATTCAGTCAGAGGTAGACTCCTTACTAGCTGTCTCAACACCATCCCTAAGATTAGTTATGAGGCTGCTAGGCCTTACGACATATTCAATACCAGAAGTAGGCATAAAGTCATCAAGACAGTTGCAGAACTTTCTCTTAAACTGGGATGGCTCTCAGACTATGATGGACAAGCAAGTTCCCTCACCCCAATCGATAAAAACAAGGACTCCTTTGGTGTAAAGATTAATCAAACCAACACCACCAACCTGACATAAATTACTGCAGGTGCAAGCACTTGGGGTAGAAAACAAAAAGTGGGCAGAATTTTCTACAAATTCAAGAGAACCTCTAGCCAAGGAAAATCCACAAAAGGTACTTTCTTCACTAAAACTACCCAGAAACACGTATAGATCATTTCAGAAAATGCTACAGCTGTAGGATGCATACATACATAAGGTGGCACCAGATCTCCTCTCCTAATATATAAACACCTCTTTTTTCCGATTTCTTTTTTTGTTTCAATGTTTTACATTTTCAAGTTGACAATCCGTTCAAAAAAAAAAAAAAAAAAGGCTGGTGACCTGGAATCACTACTTAGGGACAAGGAACTGCCCAAAGCCTTATCTAATATATATAAGGAACTGTTCACTGACACTACAAAAGCTTCTCAAATCCTGTCGTGCTGCCTGGATGCTGGATTTCCCGCAGCTTGACAATGATGACTGGGATGATGTCTGGAGCACCACATTTGCCAGACTGGTGTTGGCCCGTGATCACCTGTTCAAGTTTCTTCATAAAATATACTACACCCCCACTAGGGGGTGAAAGGGTGGGGGCATTTGACATTGTTGTTTGTTGTCCCTACGGTCTGTGGTAACAGAGAAACTAAAAATTAAATCGTTAGAAGTGGGGGAAGGGGGGGTGTATCTGCTTGTGTGTTAAAAGAGCAGGTTTGTACAATGTGTCGTGGTGGTCTCTGGGGGTCCGATGTTTATGTATTGTGGAATAGGGTTTGAAATTCTGTGGATTCTCTAAAGTGGATTCAGCATGCCCAGGTTTTTTGGTATTTGGTTGGTGTCTCTTTTGCTTGGTGGATTAAGTTCTCCATTTCCGCTATTCTCTCTATGCGGCGGAACCATTCAGCAATACTGGGAGGATTAGGGCTTTTCCAGTGGACTGGTATGCATTGATGAGGTGGAGGGTAATGCCACGTATACACGAGCGGAATTTCCGAGAGAAAGAGTCCGATTGGAGCTTTTCATCGTATATTCCGACTGTGTGTATGCCCCATCTGACTTTTTCCGTCGAAAATTCAGGACGGACTTAGATAGAGAACATGTTCTATATTTTTCCGACGGAACAAATTACTATCGGAAAAAACGCTCGTCTGTATGCTGTTCCGATGCACCAAAAACGACGCATGCTCTGAAGCAAGTACGAAACGGAAGCTATTGGCTACTGGCTATTGAACTTCTGTTTTCTAGTCCCTTCATACGTGTTGTACGTCACAGCGTTCTGGACGGTCGGAATTTGGTGTGACCGTGTGTATGCAAGACAGCTTGAGCGTAATTCCGTCGGAAAAACATTCAGAGTTTATTTCAACGGCAAAACCGGTCGTGTGTACAGGGCATAAGGGATTTTTTTGTAGGCCGAGTGGAGTATGGATGTGTGGTGGAGCAGATACTGAGCCGGGGTAAAGTCTGGGGTGTAGGTCGTTATTCTGGCTGTCAGGCGGTGACTTCTTGCCAAAAGGGGTGTAAGATTGTGCAGTCCCACCAAATATGTACTAAGGAGCCTATTGCTGAATCGCATCTCCAGAATTGCTGAGAGACCTGTGGGTGATACTTGTAAATCCTATTAGGCGTCCTATACCATCTAGAGTATATTTTAAAACCATTTTCTTGCGCCGATACGTTAATTGATCCCTTATGGATGAGGTTGTACATTCGCTCCCATTCTTCCTTAGGCAAGTCCAAGGCATGCTCCCCTTCCCATTGCTGGCTGATTTTGTTCGCCTTGGGGTCACAGTCACTGAATAGGAGCGAGTATACCACCGATATCAAGTGTCTTAGTGGCCCTGTGCTGGTACATAGTGCTTCAAAAGGGAGTGTAGGCTCTATACCATTTAGAGAGGGGTATTGTCCTATTAAGAAAGTGCCTGATTTGTAAATAGTTGAAGAATGGAATGGTACGATTAGGAAATCGTGAGGCGATGTTCTGGAACGGAAGCATCTGTATATCAAGAAAAAGTTGTTCTGCTCTAATTTGTGGTGTACAGCTTGGGCTGTTCGGGTTGTGGTATAAACACCTTTTATCTCGGTCTGCTGTACTAATAAAAAGAAATTTTAAATTCCCTAGCAAACTTTTTAGCAGAAAGGAATTGAGTCAGACAGAATGACAATTAAATCAAGTTTATCTTCAGATTGTGGAGCAATGGGGAAGACCATAGAGCATAGACTTGTCTGCATACTAAAAGGAATGCAATTAGAATTTTTTTTTTCTTTTATCTGGGAGGAGCACAATGAAATCCAGGCACCAGACATGTTTACCCAGCCAGCTCCCAATCATTCAGAAAGTGTTGGACAGATAAAGGGGTCTATTTACTAAAGGCACTGGAAATGCACTTGGAAGTGTAGTCGCTGAAATCGATCTTCCAAGTGCACTTGCAGTGCAAAGTGGATTTGCCTTTAGTAAATCAACCCTGAAGTCAGTATGATTCTTACTGACCTCCTTTGGCCACGGAAACCATAGTTCAGCAGTCTCGAGTATTGGTCCCCAAGTTGCGGCACTTGGGGCACTAATCCCTACACCGGCACCAATGATGGAATGCCAATCTTCCCACCGACAGGACACCAACAATGGGCCACTAAATCTCCCACTGAAAACCAACGTCGAGCCCCCTTAAAGTCTGAGGGACAGTAAACTGGCCCTTTATTTAGAAAGTTTGGAGACCCCTGCTCTAGTGGTTTAACATGGGTCGGCTTTGGATTCTGCAAAAACTTCCAGACTTGATCCATCAGGGACCAGTGCTGCACCCCAATGTGCAACAGCAGCTTGGTACCTGAAAGGCAACTGCTGAAATCCCACCAGCTTTCTGATTGAGTGATAAACACTATTATAGCAAGTAGTAAAAATCAAATGCCGTTTATGGAAAAGTAAAACAAAAAACATTTAAAGTTGTGGCTGTAGGGTAACATAAAAGATCCCCATAGCATTCCAGCCTCTGTTTTAGAGTTCCTTTAAGAAGAAATGCAGATCTGCTTACCAGTCAACACTCGTAAAGTGCAAGTAGCGGCACTTTTAGCTTGTGTGGGGTTGAGGTTATCCAAAGAGCCTCTGATTAACAGGTTCTTAGTTAGTAGGCAGTAATCAGTCTCGTTCCGTTCCTTGAAGGCACCAAGGTGTGGTCCTCCAAGCTTTGCAACAATCTCCTTTCGAACCCTGTCTAAGTGGTTTAGACAGGGATATCATTCTGAAAATGGTTGTGCCGGTAGTCCTAGCATCTACTTAGAAGTAGTAAGTGAGATTCAAAAACTACCTTTTGCAGGCCTATTTTTTTCCCCAGTCTTTCCAGGCAGGATTGTGCTCCAGGTAGAACCAGAGTTTCAACCCAATGTAGCTGCTGCTTTTGACTGATCCCAAGATATAGTACTTCCTTACTTTTGTGAAAATACGTCAAATAAAAAAATTTAAAAAAAAGGGAAGAGAAAAAGTTTCAAGTCAAAAAACCTGTTTATCTTGTTTGTAACACAGGTCACAAAAGTGGGCACATCCCAATTATCTATCATGAAATGGATTAGACAGGCCATTAGAGAAACCTACACTTCTCAAAGCCAGGAGGTTGCCAGCCAGAGCAAAAGTACACTGTATGCCTCTGGGGCCTTCACTGTGTTGAACCTTATGGAGTTTGTTTTGAGCTATGGTGTTCTTGTTTGCTATGACCAAAAAGCTTTCAGTAAACACATTGATATTAAAAAAAAAAAAAATAAAAGGATAAAAGCCCCATCAATGCTACTAAAAAGAAAGTAATGCCAACTTCCTAGAGGTAGATAAAGAGCTCTTCTAAATGTCAAACGCCTTATCACATGTTTTCCAGCATGTTTTAAGATTTTTACATAAGCGGATAGTTGTCCCTTATCCATAGCGAATAGAGACCACTGCTTAAGCCTGGTACACAGTTTTTATTCCGTTCAACCCAGCATGTTGAATGAAAAAAAAAAAAAAAAAAGGGAACGGTCAGCTCTGGATGGACCTGCTGTACTAACAACTGAGGTTAGTACAGCGATCTCCTCTCCGCTGAGCTGTTGTGTTCTGACAGGAGGGCGGTCCCCCAACAGAACACTCCGGTCTGATTGGGAGCCGGTCGGCTGCTGGTTTTCCAGCAAGCTCGTCCGGCAGAAGCCGGCTTTTGTCGGACTGGCTCCCATACACATGGGCCGAATGTAGCCTGGCATTCGGCCCTTGTGTGCGAGGCTTTAGAGTGCACCTAATTGGCCCATTGTGCTGGGCCAGTGCAAGTATGAACAGGCTGAGATCTCACCCTCTGCACTTAGTAAGACGTTTGCCCTTCTATTTCCAGACTACATGTGGCACTGACCTCAGATGAAAGTCATTGAGGCACAATCTGCCATTATTTATCTTGCGGGCCAGTTTAATATGTAAAACATGCATTAATCAAAAAAAAAAAACACACCCATAAGCATCATGTTTTGAGAGGCACTTTTGGACAGAAAAAAATGCTTGACGCAAATAAACGTAGCGTTTAGGTGCGTTCAGAGTTTTCAAGGGTACATTGAATATATTGAAAAATGAGCAAAGAGTAATGTTTAGAGGAGAAAAAAAAAAAAAAACAGAGACAACATGCTTCTAAAAGCAAATGCCCATAAACGCTCAAACTCTTGTGCAACACAGGCCACTATGAGTATTTTGCGTCATGTACACTGGCAGCTCCCAAACTTGTTTAGGAGCTTTTGCCATTTTTTTGCCAAAGCTCCTAACTCAACTCCATAAAAGCCTATGTGTCCATGTACACATGAGCTTCAATCTCCCTTTCCTGAACGCGGAAGAATCGCGTTCAGGATAGGAATGTTTTGACCGCCAGTCGCAGTAAAATGCAGCAAAACCAAGGCTGGCCAGTGTATATGAAGCCTTAAACTCTCCTCTATGGTATCCTTTGTATCCATACACACATGGACATTTTTAGCAGTTTAGTAGCAGGGGAATTAGGAAGATGTTTTCTGAACGCCTTAAAATTGCATTCAGGAGAGGCAATTTTGACCACAAAAACACGCTGAACGCTCTTAAATGCTAGGTGTTTATTTACTTTGATGGCCAGAATAAATTAAAATTCTGACCAATGAAACAGGGTGGATAAAAATAATTTAAAAAAAACAAAAAAAAAAAAAAAACACAAAAATGATTTTTCAATCTGAAGCGGATTATAAATCCAATTTTTTTTTTTCAAACTTATTTTAATAAAATGCTTTTGGAGTAAAAATCTACATAAAGATAGTTTAAAGATACATTAATAATTTAGTTTATTCAGCATGAAATGGAGCTTAGTTAGAATTGCACAATTGAATCCGTTCTGATATCGCTGTTTTAATAACCTGACAGCTTATTATTCGAAATAGAATCTTTATTTTTTGCAAACAAAATGAAGGTTTTCTAACTACCAACAAGAATTAGTTTTTACATTTAAAGAGCACCTGTCATTTCAGATCCATCATGGCAGCGCCTGTTAGCATCCACTCACCTGCTGCCACCACATCCCTCACCTTGTTGTGTCACTGCCGCATCACCAGCCTTCCCATTAAAGTGAATGGGACTGTGCTCTTTAAAAAATTATGATGTAAATCAAACCTTTTTATTAGTGAAATAAAATCAGGATTTATATCTACTTGATTTAAGGGCCAGTTCACACTATAGTAACGCAGTCCAGATGCATCCCAGATGCTTTTCAGCATGTGCGTTTTTGGTGCAGTCCACTGCATTTTACCCCTCTTTTTTAACCTTAAAAAGAGGGAGTCCACCTGAAAAAAAAAAATTATTAAAAGCCAGCAGCTACAAATACTGCAGCTGTTGACTTTTAATAAACGGACACTTACCTGTCCTGGAGTCCAGCGATGTCGGCAGCCAAAGCCGAGCAATAGCTCGGCTCTCGGCTGCTGCCACCGCCATTCTCAGTGAGGGAATAAGGAAGTGAAGCGTTGCGGCTTCACTTTCCGGTTGCCTACTGCGCATGCGCAAGTCACGCTGCGTGTCCTAAGTGGTCCCCACTATCTCCTATGTGTGTTTCCCAGGAGACAGCGGGGCGTGACTTCCGCGGGAGTCTATTCCCGGAAGTGGGTGCAGACACCTGTCTAATACAGGTATCTGCACCCCCCTCCCCTTTGAAAAGTGCCAATTGTGGCACCGGAGAGGGGTGGGGGGGAAACCAGATGAGCGGAAGTTCCACTTTTGGGTGGAACTCCGCTTTAAATAAGGACATGTGCATTCCAGTGTATTTTACAGTGTTCCAGTACAGTCCAGTGCAGGAAAAATGCAGCATGTTTCCACTTTTTTTTTTTTCTGGAACTGCAAGCACTGATGTGAACTATGCAATTAAAAACCATATAACCTACTTTCCATGCATTTTTGATGCAGAAAAACAAAACAAAAAAAAAAACCAAAAACGCACTGGACTGCATGTGGTGTGAACTGGCCCTTAATCAATCGACCCTGCAATGAAATAAACATCCAAACTCCAAAATCTGGTAAAGTCTGCTAAACTCACCTAAACGGTTTTGAATAAATGCAACTGAGAAGAGTTTGTAATACTGATTTTCTCCTGTCAGGATAAACAATGTTTACAATAAAGCAGTGTGCATGAGGCTTAATACTGCTTTTTCTGCCAGAGGTTCTGGCATTTTTTTACCCGCCCGCCCGGGCAAGCCGTCTCCACTGGGGGGGGGGGAGGTGGAGTGATTATCACTAGCGGCTATACCAACTGCTAGCGATAATCGCCAGAGAATCCAGCAGGCTGGTTGTACCCAAGTAGATTGATCAAATTGGTACATTCTGCCTGCATATTAATGGTTTTGAATCTCGGCCAGTTCCTGCTGATCCAGCCAAGATTCAAACCGTGTATGGCCAACCTAACTCTTATGCTGGCCATACTTTTATCAATTTTTAAACTAGAATATTGGTTAGAAAAAAATTCTTTAAACATTTAAATTATTGGACGATGTCGTTGGAAAATTTCACTTGCTTTTAACATTCAATTTTAAAAATGAACCTAATTTCCGAATGAAAACCACATACACTGTCCAAAAGTCTGTTAGATTGAGAAATGTTTTCTGTTTTGCTCCTGCGAATATTCCCATCACTGTGGTCAAAAACTGACATCAATTTGGCCACAGTGAAGATTAGAAAAATCAGACAAACGTTCCTAAAACAAACATTTTTAAAGGAATCATTTGTTAGTGTATGGGCAGCATAAGTGACAGCGGGCGCAGGTAGCTTCCAGCTACCTACCTATGACAAGGGAGTCTGCCATTTATAGTATTATATTACAGTCCTGTCTGAAAAATCCAAATCTGATGATATGCACCGGATCCAACCTCTAAGGCTTCATATACATGGGACGTTTTTACAACCTCTCCTGAATGATTTAACTTGACAGATAGTAACCCATGTTTAAAACGTCCGTTTTGCCGTGTTTACATGCCGCATTTAGCTGCGTTTTGCCGCGTTTGCGTTTAGAAGCATTTGAAAAAAAAAATTTTTTTAAATTTTTAAATGAAATGTGGCTAAATGCGAGTTACCGTGTTTAGAAGCATTTGGTGCTTGAAATACCTCTAAACTCAGCGTCTGAATGTCTCTAATCTCAGCTGCCTATAAATGACCCTGTGTACATGGACAGATAAGATAACATAGAGGAGAGGTCATAAGCAGTTGAAAAAAAAAAAAAAAAATGCCCAACTGCTCCTAAACGTCCATTTAGCAACAGCAGTGTACATGAGGCCCAACAGTATATACATCGTTCTGTCCGTTATTCTCAGACTGGATAAGATCATTTGTTCTCTAACCATATAGCTGGTTATTAATATTTACCACTGCACAGAGATATACAAAGAATAAATTGTCTTATTTTATAATTTACATATATTAACTAAATTATACACCAAACTTTTGAGCTTTTTATCAGATTATAAAAATAATCGTTAGTTGCAGCCCTAATACCAACCATGGGGCACTATCCCTCCTGCTAAAACCAACAATGGGGAACTATTCTTCCTGCTGAAACCAATGATGGGGTACGGTTTACTCCCACTGATGCCGGGACATTTTCTCCTCACACTGACCACAGTCCGGCCCCCCTAAATCCTGAAGAAGGACAGTAAACTGGCCCTCTGTTTATGGAGACCCCTAATGTATACCAATGTAGAGGGACACATGTGTCTGCACTGTATGAGAGCTCAGTTCTGATCTGTGCCACGATTCCCATTGTATAGAGACCTGTGTGTCTCGTCCCATGTATGCGAGTTCAGCTCTATGGGATCATGTATACTACTGTACAGGTACACATACACAATATTACCAAAATGATTGGGAAGCCTGCCTTTACATGAACTTTAATGGCATCCCAGTCTTATGCTCTGTACACACGGTCGGACTTCCCGACGGAATATGTGCGATCGGAGCTTGTTGTCGGAAATTCCGACCGTGTGTGGGCTCCATCGGAATTTTTCGGACACACAAAGTTTGAGAGCAGGCTATAAAATTTTCCGACAGCAAAATGCGTTTACGTAAATTCCGACCGTGTGTGGACAAATCTGACGCACAAAGTGCCACGCATGCTCAGAATAAATTAAGAGACAAAAGCTATTGGCTACTGCCCCGTTTATAGTCCCGACGTACGTGTTTTACGTCACCGCGTTCAGAACGATCGGATTTTCCGACAACTTTGTGTGACCGTGTGTATGCAAGACAAGTTTGAGCCAACATCCGTCGCAAAAAATCCATGGATTTTGTTGTTGGAATGTCCGATCGTGTGTACAGGGCATTAGTCTGTAGGGTTTAATATTGAGTTGGCCCGCCCTTTGCAGCTATAACAGCTTCAGCTCTTTTGGGAAGGTGGTCCACAAGGTTTAGAAATGTGTCAATGCAAATGTTTGACCATTCTTCCAGAAGCGCATTTGTGAGGTCAGGCACTGATGTTGGATGAGAAGGCCTGGCTCGCAGTCTCCGCTCTAATTCATCCCAAAGGTGTTCTATTGGGTTAAGGTCAGGACTCTGTGCAGGTCAGTCAAGTTCCTCCACCCCAAACTCGCTCATCCATGTCTTTATGGACCTTGCTTTGTGCAATGGTGTGCAGTCATGTTGGAACAGGAAGGGGCCATCCTCAAACTGTTCCCACAAAGTTGGGAGCTTGAAATTGTCCAAAAGGTCTTTGTATGCTGACACCTTAAAGGGGTTGTAAAGCGTTTTTTTTTTTGTAACAAAACACTAACATGATATACTTACCTCCTCTGTGCAAGGGTTTTGCACAGAGTGGCCCCAATCCTCCTCTTCCCAGAGGTCCCTCAGAGGCTCTCCTGGCTCCTCCCCACCCCAAGTGCGTCTATTGACACAGAGCAGGATTTGGCCTCACCCCCGTGTCACTGGATTTGATTGACAGCAGCGGGAGCCAATGGCTGCGCTACCATCAATCTGCCCAATGAGGACCAGTGACAGCGGCTGGGAGCTGCTGTGCTCATCCCCGTCAATGGAACAAATCGGGTTCAGGTAAGTAAAAGGGAGGCTTTGGGGGCCAGCTGCCCTACGGGAAAAAAATAAATAAATAAATAAATAAATAAATAAAAAAATCGCAAAAAGCGTATATTGATTGGTTTGCGCAAAAGTTATAGCATCTACAAAATAGGGGATAGATTTATGGCATTTTTATTATTTTTTTTTTTTATTAGTAATGGCAGCGATCTTTATCGTGACTGCGACATTGCGGCGGACAGATCAGACACTTTTGACACTATTTTGGGACCATTGACACTTATACAGCGATCAGTGCTATAAAAATGCACTGATTACTGTGTAAATGTCACTGGCAGGGAAGGGGTTAAACACTAGGGGCGATCAAGGGGTTAAGTGTGTTCCCCCAGTGTGCTCTAACTGGGGGGGGGATGGGCTCACTAGAACATGACAGAGATCACCGCTCCCGATCACATCCCTGTCATGTTGCTAGGCATAACAGGGAAATGCCTTGTTTACATAGGCATCTCCCCGTTCTGCCTCTCCGTGTCACGATCGCAGGCCCCCGGTGAACATCGAGTCGGCGGGACCCGCGAGCACACCACCATGGATGCGCACCCGCTAGCCCGCGTTTTAAAGGGGAAAATACGGGTACACCCATTTGCGCAGCCGTGCCATTTTTCAGACGTATATCGTCGTGCGCTGCACTGCAAGCAGTTAAGGAGTTCCCTTAACTGAAACTATGGGGCCAAGCCCAACCCCTGAAAAACAACCCCACACCATAATCCCCTCTCCACCAAATGATTTGGATTAGTGCACAAAGCAAGGTCCATAAAGACATGGATGAGCGAGTTTGCGGTGGAGGAACTTGACTGGCCTGCACAGAGTCCTGACCTCAAGCCGATAGAACACCTTTGGGATGAATTAGAGCGGAGACTGTGAGCCAGGCCTTCTCCTCCACATCAATGCCTGACCTCACAAATAGGCTTCTTCTGGAAGAATGGTCAAACATTCTCATAGACACACTCTTAAACCTTGTGGACAGCCTTCCCAGAAGAGATGAAGCTGTTATAGCTGCAAAAGGGAGAGACAACTCAATATTGAACCCTACGGACTAAGACTGGGATGTCATTAAAGTTCATTTAAGGGCAGGGGTCCCATTACTTTTGGTAGAATACAGTGCATCCAGAAAGTATTCACAGCGCTTCATTTTTTCCACATTTTGTTATATTACAGCCTTATTCCAAAATGGATTAAAATTATTTTCCTCAAAATGCTACAAACACCCCATAATGACAACGTGAAAGAAGGTTTGTTTGAAATCCTTACAAATGTATTAAAAACTAAGAAAGAAAGAAAAAAAATCCCATGTAGATAAGTATTCACAGCCTTTGCTCAATACTTTGGTGAAGCTCCTTTGGCACCAATTACAGCCTCAAATCTTTTTGAGTATGATGCTACAAGCTTGGCACACCTATTTTTGGGCAGTTTCTCCCATTCTTCTTTGCAGGAACTCTCAAGCTCCATCAGGTTGGATGGGGAACGTCGGTACACAGCCATTTTCAGATCTCTCCAGAGATGTTCAATTGGGTTCAAGTCTGGGCTCTGGCCGGGCCAGTCAAGGACTTTCAGAGTTGCCCCGTAGCCACTCCTTTGTTAGCTTAGGGTCATTGTCCTGTTGGTAGGTTTTCATCAAGGATGTCTCTGTAAATTGCTGCATTCATCTTTCCCTCAATCCTGACTAGTCTCCCAGTTCCTGCCACTGAAAAACATCCCACAGCATGGTGCTGCCACCACCATGCTTCACTGTTGGAATGGTATTGGCCAGGTGATGAGCAGTGCCTGGTTTCCTCCTGACATGGCGCTTGCCATTCAGGGCAAAGAGTTCAAACTTTGTTTCATCAGACCAGAGAATTTTGTTTCTCATGGTCTGAGTCCTTCAAGTGGCTTTTGGCAAACTCCAGGAGGGCTGTCATGTGCCTTTTACTGAGGAGTGGCTTCCATATGGCCACTCTACTAGGGTTGTCCCGATACCGAGCATATGCGCGAGTACTTGTACTCACGCAAATGCTCCTGATGCCTTAGCCGATACCTGGCTGGGATGGGAGAGACAGGAATTCAGCAGGCGGAGACAGAAGGCAGAGGGCGGAGCTGGGAGCAGAGCGGAGAGCGAGTTTTCCGAGTCTTCAAGTAGGTAGTACAGAGTGCAGGGCACAGCTGCATCATCCATCGGGATCGGCGACCGGAGGCTTCACACTCGGTAATGGAAGTGACGCTCCGTGTTGCAGTTACACCATCAGTGTAACTGAATATCCCGACGCCCATCTTAGTACACCCTGCACTCGGCCACAGTATGCCAGCAGCGGACATCTTGTTACACCCAGCCCATATAGTTCGGGCTGGGTGTAACAAGATGTCCGCTGCTGCTTTATTGAGGCCGAGTGCAAGGTGTACCAAGATGGGCGTCGCAGAGGCAGCATAAAAAAATTAATCCTATCGTGCCCATAAATGTCAGCCATCAACCAGTTCTCATCAGTGACATCCGTTACTACCATTCATCAGTGCCCATTCAGCCAGTGCCACTGGCAGCCATCAGGCAGTGCCAGCCATCAGTGCGTGACCCCCGTCAGTGCCCATCAGTAGTGCGTGACCCCCCCCCGTCAGTGCCCATCAGTAGTGCGTGACCCCCCCCCCCGTCAGTGCCCATCAGTAGTGCGTGACCCCCCCCCCCCCGTCAGTGCCCATCAGTAGTGCGTGACCCCCCCCCCGTCAGTGCCCATCAGTAGTGCGTGACCCCCCCCCCGTCAGTGCCCATCAGTAGTGCGTGACCCCCCCCCCGTCAGTGCCCATCAGTAGTGCGTGACCCCCGTCAGTGCCCACCAGTAGTGCGTGACCCCCGTCAGTGCCCACCAGTAGTGCGTGACCCCCGTCAGTGCCCACCAGTAGTGCGTGACCCCCGTCAGTGCCCACCAGTAGTGCGTGACCCCCGTCAGTGCCCACCAGTAGTGCGTGACCCCCGTCAGTGCCCACCAGTAGTGCGTGACACCTGTCAGTGCATGTCACCTATCAGTGCTGCATAATCAGTGCCACCTATTATTAGTGCTCATCAGTCAGCGCCATCTAGCAGTGCCAGCCATCAGTGTGTGCCACCTATCAGTGCCCATTAGTGCTACATGACATAAAAAAAAAAAAGTATTGGTAACGGCGAGTACTTGAAAAAAAAGTATCGGTACTTGTACTCGGTCTTAAAAAAGTGGTATCGGGACAACCCTACACTCTACCATACAGGCCTGATTGGTGGAGTGCTGCAGAGATGGTTATTATGGAAGGTTTCCCTCTCTCCACAGAGAAACTCTGGAGCTCTGTCAGAGTGACCATCAGGTTCTTGGTCACCTCCCTGTAAGGCCCTTCTCCCACCGATCGCTCAGTTTGGCCGGACGGCCCGCTCTAGGAAGAGTCCTGGTGGTTCCAAACTTCTTCCATCTACAGATGATGGAGGCCACTGTGCTCATCGGGACCTTCAATGCTGCAGAAATGTTTCTGTATCCTTCGGCAGATCTGTGCCTCAATACAATCCTGTCTCGGAGGTCTACAGACAATCCCTTGGACTTCATGGCTTGGTTTGTGCTCTGACATGCACTGTTAACTGTGTGATCTTATATAGACAGGTGTGTGCCTTCCCAAATCATGTTCAATCAATTGAATTTACCACAGGTGGACTCCAATCAAGTAGTGGAAACATCTCAAGAATGATCAGTGGAAAGAGGATGAACCTGAGCTCAATATGGAGTGCCATGGCAAAGAATGTGAATACTCATTACATGGGATTTTTTTGTTTTTGTTTTTTTAAATAAATTTGCAAAGATTTCAAACAAACTTCTTTCACATTGTCATTATGGGGTATTGTTTGTAGAATTTTGAGGAAAATATTGAATTTAATCCATTTTGGAATAAGGATGTAACATAATTTGTGGAAAAAGTGAAGTGAAGTGAATACTTTCTGGATGCACTGTAGTGTATGTCCTGCAATGTATATATATATATATATATATATGTGTGTACATAGAGCTGTGTGTTCAGTGCTGTAAATGAGAGCCGAGTTCTCCTCTGTGTCCATGTATACAATGTACAGAGTCCTGTGTACCTGCACTGTGTAGTAGGGATCAGTTCTCCTCTGTGTCCATGTATACAATGTACAGAGTCCTGTGTACCTGCACTGTGTAGTAGGGATCAGTTCTCATCTGTGTCCATGTATACAATGTACAGAGTCCTGTGTACCTGCACTGTGTAGTAGGGATCAGTTCTCATCTGTGTCCATGTATACAATGTACAGAGTCCTGTGCACCATATATAGGGGGTCAGCTCTGATCTGTGCCATGATTACCATGTGCCTGCTCTGTGTAGTAGGGATCAGTCCCGGCTCATGTACCTGCACTGTGTAGTAGGGATCAGTCCCGGCTCATGTACCTGCACTGTGTAGTAGGGATCAGTCCTGGCTCTATGTATACACAGACTCATGTACCTGCACTGTGTAGTAGGGATCAGATCTGGCTCATGTACCTGCACTGTGTAGTAGGGATCAGTCCCGGCTCATGTACCTGCACTGTGTAGTAGGGATCAGTCCTGGCTCTATGTATACACAGACTCATGTACCTGCACTGTGTAGTAGGGATCAGATCTGGCTCATGTACCTGCACTGTGTAGTAGGGATCAGTCCCGGCTCATGTACCTGCACTGTGTAGTAGGGATCAGACCTGGCTCATGTACCTGCACTGTGTAGTAGGGATCAGACCTGGCTCATGTACCTGCACTGTGTAGTAGGGATCAGTCCTGGCTCATGTACCTGCACTGTGTAGTAGGGATCAGACCTGGCTCATGTACCTGCACTGTGTAGTAGGGATCAGACCTGGCTCATGTACCTGCACTGTGTAGTAGGGATCAGTCCTGGCTCATGTACCTGCACTGTGTAGTAGGGATCAGTCCTGGCTCTATGTACCTGCACTGTGTAGTAGGGATCAGTCCTGGCTCTATGTACCTGCACTGTGTAGTAGGGATCAGTCCTGGCTCTATGTACCTGCACTGTGTAGTAGGGATCAGTCCTGGCTCTATGTACCTGCACTGTGTAGTAGGGATCAGTCCTGGCTCTATATACCTGCACTGTGTAATAGGGATCAGACCTGGCTCTATGTACCTGCACTGTGTAGTAGGGATCAGACCTGGCTCATGTACCTGCACTGTGTAGTAGGGATCAGTCCTGGCTCTATGTATACACAGACTCATGTAGGGATCAGTGGCAGGGTGCAGTGCAGGCGGAGGCCTACTACCCATGTGTGTCAGTCATGGGGCAGTGAGGAGTGCCGGCTCCCGGGGGGGGTTCCCATGTAGACACTCCTATCTGTAGAGCGCCCCCTGTGGTCGGTGCTGAGTTGGGGCTCGGAGGGGTGTGTGTGGGGGGAGGGGAGGTCGGTACCTGTACACGCGTCACTGGGGATCCTCTGCGGGAGATCATCAGCTGTCACCGACACCGCTCACTCAGCTGCCATTACCTGGGATGCCGGGATCCACCATCTGCCCGCCTGGACGGGGGAGAGACACGGAGCTTCTCACGGCCGGAAGTCCCCTTTGCTTCCCAGACTGTCCCTGACCCGTACAGTCAGCCAATGGGGAGGAGGTGCTGAGGCGGACAGGCGGCACAAACCTACGTAGAAGGGAGGAGTGGTGGCGGAGTCCCCCCGGGGTGTAGAATGGACTGATCCGAAGTACGGAGAGCCCCGAGGATCATACTTCCTGAGCTCCGTCCCCTGTGACAGCAGGAACCGGAAGTGTAATCACAGCCGACATCCCCATGTGTTGTGTCCATCCCTGGAGATGTCCAATCACCGTGCTCTATGTGAGCTCCTGTACTGCCCACACACAGGGCGACACACCAATAATCACTTATACTTCAACCTACCTCTTACATCTTTATTTTTATTAAAAGTATATCTAAAGAGAAAACTTTTTTTTGAATAGAGTGGGAAGGATTTGCACAACTTTTTTTTGCAATATGTGTCTCATGAGGGAGATTCACTTTACTTCCTGTCCTGTAAACTAAACAGGAGATGAGAAGATATCTTTCCCATGTGAGAGAAATCCCCACTCACACAGATGTCACAGGAACAGGTGCCCCCATTGGAAGATTCCCCCCAGTAGGCCCTGTTCAGGAGCAAGTGTTCCTGCTTATAAGTTTTAAAGTGCCATTTACGCGTTTCCAAGTGTCACACATTTGTCGCCCAAAAGAAGCTCCTGCTCCTTTTTGGGTGGCAAGCCTGGTGCAATGTTTTAAATGCACATTTTTTTGTGATTGCTGTGTAACAATCATGGCAGAATTACACCACGTTTGGGGTACCTTCAAGAGTGGTCAAACTAAATGCACAGCACACGTTTTAGTGGTAATGCTGCCCACAAATCCTAATCGCCTGTGAACGGGGCCTAAATGTTCTGGTGGCAACTCAGAAGTGTGGCTTCCATCTTCAGCTCTATACTCAGTGACAGTGGCAGTTAGAGAGAGATAGTGTAGGAAATACTGGGGTCTCAAAGGTCGCACTTGCGACTGGGCCCTGGTGTTCCACCACTGTGGGGGAGACCTAAGATGCCCCGCTGCAGAATGTGTGAAAGGCTGTGCTCCGAACCTGGCGGGTCCATGAGATGCTCGCTCCTCCAGGTGAGATGGACACCGGTGACCTGTTCATCAGCTGCAGGATAGGCAACATCTACCAAGTGTGATGAAGGGAGGAGGGGCAACTCACCAAGGGGGGCGAGGGGTCGACACCATACTGAGAGAATTGCTGAGGGTGACACCACACTGGGACCATTACTGAGAGTAGAACTACACTGGGACCATTACTGAGAGTAGAACTACACTGGCACCATTACTGAGAGTAGAACCACACTGGGACCATTAGAGAGGGTGAAACACACCGGGGATTACACTGCACTGGGAGAATCACTGGGGTTGACACTGCATTGGATGAATTACTGGGGATGACACCACACTGGGAGAATTACTGGGGGTGACACCACACTGGGAGAATTACTGGGGGTGACACCACACTGGGACCATTACTGAGGGTGACACAGTACTGGCAGAATCATGTTGGGTGACACTGCATTGGAAGTATTACTGGGGATGACACCACACTGGAAGAATTACTGAGAGTGACACTGTACTGGGAAAACTACTGGGGGTGACAGTGAACTGGGACCATTACTGGGGATGACAGCACACTGGGAGAATTACTGGGGGTGACACTGCAATGGGGCCATTATTAGGGATGACAGCACACTGGTCGAATTACTGGGGGTAATAGTGTACTGGAAGAATTACTGGGGATGACACCTCACTGGGACCATTACTGGGGGTGACACCGCAATGGGGCCATTATTGGGGATGACAGCACACTGGGAGAATTATGCGGTGTGACACCGCAATGGGGCCGTTATTAGGGATGACAGCACACTGGTCGAATTACTGGGGGTAATACTGTACTGGAAGAATTACTGGGGATGACACCTCACTGGGACCATTACTGGGGGTGACACCGCACTGGGACCATTACTGGGGATGACAGAGCACTGGGAGAATTACTGAGGGGTGACACTGCATTGGAAGAATTACTGGGGGTGACACCACACTTGGAGAAATACTGGGGATGACACCGCACTGGGACAATTGCTGGGAGTCAGTGGTGGAACTACAAGGGTCATACTTGCAACCAGGCCTTGGTGTTCTGCCTCCATGGGAGGCCCAACACGGCAGGAAGGGGGCCCACTGCAGAACATGTGAAAGGATCCCACTGCGGGATCATAATAAAGGACCCCATGATGGGAGTAAAGGGCCCCGGGATCAGTGGGAAGGGACAGTGGACCAGTGTCAAGGGCCCCAGGACCAATGGAATTGGCCCCGGGACAGGGTCAAAGGTGCTATTTATCATTTCTTGCACTGGGGCCCTGAAGGTTCTAGTTTCACCTCTGGAGAGAGGGGATCGCCCTAACCAGGGCACAAGCTGTAGACTCATCCATCAAGCACCAGACCCTTCCCATCATAGCTGCAGAGTGCACGGCTAACGGTGATACTGTAGGTAACCGGCATAAAGAAGAAGCCAGCACTCACAGAATTAATCGCAAGGTGATTTATATAAGGTCATCATCCCAAGGTTACAGAAAGTGGAATTGGAACAAAATAAAAAAAGGACATTTCTGGGCCCCAGCGGACCGGCCTGCTTGTCATCTTGAGAAAGGGTCCACCACGGCCCTGGAATATCAATGTATTATTGCTCCTAGACATGTGCGATTCATTTCATTATAGATCAAATTTCAGGGGACATTTTCGTTATTATTGGCTGTATCCCAATCTCCGAATCACAATAGTAACAAATTTAAATGAATCCTAAATAAATTATAACAAAACAATTACATTTATTCGTATTCATTTGTTTCTTTCAGATCTTATGTTAATGTTTGAAGCACGTAAAAAAAAAAAAAAAAAAAGTAACAACGTAACGAATTATACGAATTTTTTTGTAACTGAAAAACCGATCAAGGTGAAAAGGCCCTTACTGTGTTTGGGTTGAATGAAGGTGGATCTATAAGAATCTCTAAATCAGGGGTCTTAAACTGGTGGCCCTCCAGCTGTTGCAGAACTACATGTCCCATCATGCCTCTGCCTGAGGGAGTCATGCTTGTAACTGTCAGCCTTGCAATGCCTCATGGGATCTTGTAGTTTCTCAAACAGCTGAAGGGCCGCCAGTTTCAGACCCCTGCTCTAAATCATAAAATAATGATTGAATCTAAAATAAAAAATTTTCAGTTTGTTACATTATGATTCAGAGATTCTGAAGAATCCACCTCCCTTCAACCCAAACAGAGTGCATATGTAATCTCCCAAAATAAATTAATTCATTAAAATGATTATATATCCGTTTTCCAAAATACGATTGGGAAAAACGAATATACAAAAAGGATCCGAATATACAAAGAGAAATCCTGAAACGGAACCATTTCAACATAACAAATACAATGAAACGAAATTATTAACTTAAACACTTGCCGACCCGTACTTTACATATACTGCAAAAGTGCGGGCCAGCTGTGCAGAATCACATATATATATATATATATATATATATATATATATATATATATATATATACAGGATTCTGCTCTTCCGGGTAGAGGGTGCGCCTCCTCCGCGCCGCTTTAGCTGTGATTAGTCACAGCTCAAGCCTATCAGCGGGTGCCGACCAATGGATGTCCATCGGCACCCACTGAGGAGAAAGACAGAAGAGAGTTCTGCCTATGTAAACAAGGCAGGACTCTGTCCTGTCAGCCGGGATGTGCTAGATTTTTGTTTTCCATGCAAAGCAGGAACTAAAAGAAGCACATCCCTTAGTAAAAGCACCTCACAGTAAACACAAAAAAACTGGTTAGGCACAGAAAAATTGGTGATATGGGCTGGTGGCATACTAAAAAGAGGCACCAATATCCCTGAATAAAGCATATATACATGTTTGAGATACAACAGCTTTCAGCTTAGCCTATTAACTGCAGTTCTCAAACAGGACACTAGATGTCGCTAATGCTTAGTGGTATGCTGTGCTGTGCAGTTTTCTATGATATGTTGTATTTCTTGTGTATAGTGTTGTACTTGTTGGTTTCTTTTTCCTGTCTGTGTACTTCTTGCCATTTATGTTCCAATAAAGAAGTCAGTTCCAGTTACTCCACAACGTTTGATCTGAATTGACGCCTCTGTACCTAGCAATCGCACTTTGCAACAGGTTATGGGCCCAGTGTCCAGATAAAGTCATACAACCAGGTGCGACCCAGGCAGAACAAAGCCTCGAACAGGAGACAGTGTGGCTCATGCGGAGATCGACATAAGGAAGGTTTCCAGTGACATCTCCTACAGACAAGTAAGACTGTATATAAAGGAGGGAAAAAATGTCTGGAAACTCAGAGCTTAAACTCTCAGTGGCCAAGCTGAACAATTATCAGTTATGGAAGTTCAAAGTGGAAATGCTATTATCCAGAGATTACTTGTGGGAGGTTACCACCACAGAGAGGCCACAGGATAATAATCAGGACTGGGACAAGAAAAACAGACAGGCATGGGCCACCATAAGTTTACTAGTGGAGGATGATCAGCTCATTCATATACGTCATGAGGACACAGCGAAAGGCATGTGGGACGTACTGAAAAGACTGCATGAAAGATCCAGTTTAAACAGCAAGATGTTTTTGCTGCGGAAACTTTACAAATTGAGACTTGGCAGAGAACAGGACATGCAGGAGCATATAAATGCAATGCTGGAAGTGATTGCGCAACTCAGTTCAATCGTGGAGAATATAACAGACAGTCGCACTGCAGCCATGTTGTTATGCAGTTTGCCTGATACATATACTGCACTAATCAATGCACTGGAGACACGACCTGAGACAGATCTGACGCTAACATTTATAAAAACCAGGCTCATAGATGAGTATCAGAGAAGAAAGGAATTAGTGCATGACTCCACAGAAACCGACACCAGAACCACTCTTAAAGTTACAGATGCAAAGTAACACAGGAAAGAGACCAGAGTGTGTTTCAGATGCCACAAAGAGGGACACATAAAGAAAGACTGTACTATATGGAAAGCAGAGCAAAAGTTCAAAACCATAATCAATGATCCATGGGAAGGAAACTGGAATGCCCCATTTAAAATGACAGGCAACAACAAATGCCAAGGCTGGTGCATCGATTCCGGGGCAACCAGTCACATGACGAGTGATAGAAGTTTCTTCACAGAACTTAATCTGAACAACAAAGAATCTATTTATCTTGCAGATGGAAGCAAAATACATGCAGAAGGATATGGGAACCCTTGTATGCCCGGATGATGCGGGACACAATTTAGCCATACCAGTGAAAGATGTGCTTTATGTTCCTAATGTAGAAGGAGGACTCTTATCTGTGAAGCGTCTAACAGCCACAGGACTCATTGTAAAATTCCAAGGTGACAAGTGTTCTATTCTAAACGGCAAACAGACAATAGAAAGTGCCAAGCTGGATGATCAACTATATCACCTCGACACAGTGAAGGAAAAGGTGAGACTATGTACACACAAGCACAATGACTGTATACATATATGGCACAGACGTCTAGGTCACAGACACCCAGAATGCATACAGGAACTACAAAGGAGGAATCTGACAAGGGATCTAACAGTATCCCCTTGTCTAGTTACTGTTAAGTGTGAATGTTGCATTAAATCCAAAGCGACAAGAGCAACACTTCCCAAAGTCAGTCAGAAGAGAGCTTCAAGACCACTTGACTTAGTTCACAGTGACGTGTGTGGTCCCCTAAACCCACCCACACCTGGAGGCAACAGGTACATAGTGACTGTCATAGACGACTATTCAAGATACACAGTCACCTACCTAATGCAACACAAGAGTGAAGTTTTCGACAAATTAAAAGACTATATAACAAAGACCAGTAACAAGTTTCAGAGGAAGCCTCTCATACTTCGGAGCGATAATGGAGGTGAATTCACAGGAGGTAAGATACAAGAGTACTTAAAACAGAATGGAATAGAACATCCCTTATATATATATATTATAGTATATATATTATAGTATCCCTTATACACCAGAACAAAATGGAGTAGCTGAAAGAAAGAATAGAACTGAAATGATCAGATGCATGCTGACTCTGGACTACCACAAAAATACTGGGGTGAGGTAGCCTTGACAGCTACATATTTGCAGAACAGTGGAGAAACCCCATATGAACTATGGCACAATGAGAAGCCAAGTGTAAAACACCTAAGGCCTCTTTCACATGGACGATCCGTATGTCCGTTTTTCATCCTTCCGTTTTCGGATGAAAAACGGACATACATTCATCCCTATGGAGCGTCGGATGTCAGCGGTGACATGTCCGCTGACATCCGACCCCGCTCCGATCCGAAAAGTGCAACGGAGGAAAAACCTACTTTTCCATCCGTTTTCGGATCGGATCGGGTGACGACGGACACTACGGTCCGTCGTCATCCGATCCCCCCATAGGGGAGAGCGGCGCTCTGACAGGTCCGTCGCTGCACAGTGTGCAGCGATGCACCTGTCATCTTCCTGCTCAGCGGGGATCGGCGGAGCGATCCCCGCTGAGCCAGCGGATGTTCACGGGGCGGATCATCACTGATCCGCCCCGTGAGAAAGAGGCCTAAGAGTTTTTGGATGCAAAGCATTCATCTACATACCTGAAGAAAAACGCACCAAACTCCAGAACAAAGCATTTGAAGGTATCTTTGTTGGATACAGTGACAATGTTAAGGCTTACAGAATCCTAAATCCCAAAAACAACAAGGTTACCATTAGCAACAGCATAACTTTTGTTGAAGATTTAAGAGACAATGTAATGACAACAGTAGAAGCGAGAACAGAAGAGAAAACTGACATTGACCAGCCCATCTCTGTAACTTCCGAACAAACAGTTGAAGTAAGTGCAGACTCAGCCAGCACTGAAGAGCAGAAACAAGAAGACAGACACAAAAATGAGACGTTCAACAGGAGAAAACAAAGGTAAACCACCTATACGTCTCTCATACAAAGCAAGTACTGCCAGTATCAATGAACCTGCGAGCTGGGAAAACATATCTCAACCTCCAGAACAAGAAGCACATAAATGGATAAAGGCTGCTGAGGAAGAGATGAAATCCATGCATGACACCAAAACATGGACACTTACAGAACTACCACCCGGAAGGAAAGCCATATGCCCTGTACACACGGTCGGACTTTCCGATGGAAAATGTGCGACCGGAGCTTGTTGTCGGGAATTCCGACCGTGTGTGGGCTCCATCGGACATTTTCCATCGGATTTTCCGACACACAAAGTTTGAGAGCAGGCTATAAAATTTTCCGACAACAAAATCCAATCTCGTCAATTCCGACCGTGTGTGGCCAATTCCGACGCACAAAGTACCACGCATGCTCAGAAGAAATTCCGAGACGGAACAGCTCGGTCTGGTAAAATTAGCGCTCGGAATGGATAGAGCACTTTCGTCAGGCTGCAATGTTTAAAATAGTTTAATACAGCACACTCTCTTCTTCTTTATAATGCTAGAAGAATGAAGTAGTTTTGCTGCTCATATTCACACAGACTTCTCACAAACTTCTTTCTTTATTATTTCTCGTGATTTCATCAATATATTTTGATTTGTCACATCTGACAAAATATATATATATATTATTATTTTTTTGGTTTGTATTTTTTTCAAGCCTGATTTTATTTTTATTTTATTTTTTTTGGTTTGTATTGTTTTCAAGCCTGATCTTGTTAATTATTTTTATTTTTTGATTTTACATCCTGAATATTTTTGTGTGTCAAGTTACCACAACATCATTATTATTTTGTATTATTTAATCTCAAGGAGGTTGCTTGGTGTTAGTGTCTCTAGTTAATTTCACATTGTAGTTTACAAATGTACCTGCCTCCTCACAAACAAACTGTCCTTTTTGAAGGGAAACACACATAAGTCTAATTGAAACAAAAAATCCTTTATTAAGGGCTCATAACCAAACAAAGAGGGAGGCAACGCTGGAGAAACAGCAGAAATTGGCGAAGCCTTTGACCCCCAGGGCATACATAAATTATTTTACTGCAAAATTGGTGGAGTCCTTATCTAAGGGAGTGCAGTCTGGTCCAGAAGTCCCAGGGATCCTGAAAGCAGCAGATGACATCTGTGTCCCCAGGCTGTGGTCATACAAGAGACTGCATCTTTGCCAGACCAGACTGAACCCAGGGCCATCACTCTCTGGTCTTCCTTCCACGCTGTGTCTGTGGTGTTGGAGTTGTGGCAGCAGGAGGAGGAGGAGGATGGTCCAACTCACACAGGTGGGTTTTGTGTGTGATTTCGCCCCTCACCCCCTTAGTTAATATTTTGTAAAGAAGGTCCTCACACAGCTGGCATTGACCCTCCTGCATGCCCTGCAGTTTTGTGGCAGCCATGGAGGCAAAGGCCTCTTCAGGAGTGGGGGTGGCTCTGAGGGACGCAGAAGCCTCCTGAATCAGCCTGAGTGCTGAATCCTGCACGTGACTCCCCTTCCTGGGTCTTTTGTTTGGAAGGCGGAGGGGAGGAACCTGAGATTCTGTCAGGCTCCTACTGGGCCCGGCCTTCTCTTGGCTGCCACTTAGCTCCTCCTCCTCCTGGCTGCCACTAACCCCCGCCTCCTCCTGGCTGCCACATTCCACAGCCTCCTCCTGTGTGCCACATTCCAGAGCCTCGTCCTGGCTGAGGTCTTCCTGTGTATGAAAAAGGGACATAGTTTGAGTTTTTTATTCATCAATCACACACAATTTTCACCTCATGATTGTTGCAAATTGAATGTTAACAAATATAACAGACTATCATTCTGAGCCCAGCACTTTTCATTCTTGTCCCAATTATTTTTGCCCACTACTGTCTATTGATATGTAAAACACTTTATTAACCACTGGCCGACCGCCTCACGACAATATACGTCGGCAGAATGGCACGGGCAGGCAGAATCATGTACCGCGGTGCCCGAGGTGGTCGGCTTCTGTCTGGCAGTGATCAGACGTGAGGGGGAGGCCATCCATTCGTGCCCCCCCCTCACAATCGCTCCCAGCCAGTGAGAATCTTTCTCTGCCTCTGTATAGTAAACAGAGGCAGAGGAAGTGATGTCATCGCTCCTCAGCTCTGTATTTTCCGTTCCGGGGCAGAGGAGAGAAGACATTCGAGTGAGTGTAAAACACATACACTTACAGTAGAACATGCCAGGCATACATAACACCCCCCATCACCCCCAATCACCCCCCCCCCCCCGTCACACTGACACCAAGCAGTTTTTTTTTCTGATTACTGCATTGGTGTCAGTTTGTGACAGTTAGTGTGGTAGGGCAGTTAGTATTAGCCCCCTTTAGGTCTAGGATACCCCCCTAACCCTCCCTAATAAAGTTTTAACCCCTTGATCACCCCCCGTCGCCAGTGTCACTAAGCGATCATTCTTCTGATCACTGTATTAGTGTCACTGGTGACGCTAGTTAGGGAGGTAAATATTTAGGTTCGCCGTCAGCGTTTTATAGCGTCAGGGACCCCCATATACTATCTAATAAATGTTTTTTTTTTTTTTTTTTTAATTATTTATTTAAGTGGAGAACACGGCCCACATGGGCCCACAGGTATACAGAAATACATGCGTCAGATAACACAAGATACAGCGTAGTGATAAAGCATTTTGCATATCTGTATTGTAATACAACAACCTTTAGCCTGTTATTCCATAACAGTACAATAAAACTTATAAATCTGTAGTGTTTTTAACTGTGGGATCTGGTAACCAAGTATCATCTAACATTGCTGATTCCCATTGCGCCTGTCCTCTATTTTCTTTATTTATTTGAGATCGAGAAGGAGAATAAAGAAAGGGAAGCTAGAACAGAATGGAAAGGAAGATAGCAAAAGGAAAGTGTAGGGAAGAGAGGGGTTAGTATGAAGAAAATGTGGGAATGGGGGGTGGGGGTGGGTCTTGCGAACATGTAGGACCAAATCGTCCGTGTACCTAAGGTGTTATGTCACTACACCTGGAATCCTGACTTTCCGGCTAGTACCCCCGCTCACTCACTGGGTAACGTCCGAGCCTCGCAAAGATTGACCTGCCGCCGAATATATAAACATTGACCATAATTGCCAGGTTTTAGAGAATGCTTCTTCTCTATGTTGTGCCGTGTAGATCAGGTCTTCCATTTGTCTTATGTCTTCCACCTTACCCAGCCACATGTCTATAAAAAATCTAAAAAGAAAGACTTCTGCGCTACTACCTAAAACTAAGTGAAATAATGAAATGAAATAATAGTGGTGATGTATTCTTAGTGATGCTGCAAAATCAAATAGTGAACACCTTACACTACTAATAAACTAAAAAGGGCACAATCGTAATGGATTGTGTAAGTGATTTTGCGCAACACAAAATGAAGTAAATGAATAAATGCATAAACTACACACCTGAAAAATAAAATAACAATCCCCTAATGGGGTAGAGCAATATGTGCAGATTAAAAAACATGTAGCAGGTGTATCATAGTGACAAAGTGCTAATCAAATAAAAGTCACTCAGTAAAAGCACAAAACATAACATAAACTGTGACTGGTGGGTGAACATGCGTTGCTAGGTGATCTGGTGACTGTTCGTGGTAACGGATACCCACTCGGGGCTCCCAGAACTCTCACCTCTATGGCACGATAAAAGTGCCTGTGTGCTTCCAATAGGTCTGTGGTCACTCTGGTGCAGTGATGACAATGGCGTCCTACTCCTTCCGGAGGGAGGGGGGCGTCACTTCCTCCACTTGGCAGGGCCTCTATTCCACAGTAGGGGTGCCTATGTACTTCCAATGGGTCTGTGGTCACTCTCGTGCAGTGATGGTGATGGCGTCCTAATCCTTCTGGGGGAGGGGGCCGTCACTTCCTCCGACTGTTAAGCTCCATATGTCTATAGTTGGTGGTGTGGTGGATTTCCAGCATAGAGGTATGCATGCTCTGGCTGCATCCAGTAGATGTCGTATGACTGAGCGTTTATACACCTTGTCTGGAATATCGGTGGCATGTAGTAAAAAGAATGCTGGGTCTTTTTTAATTATCCTATCGGTGAATAGTTGTACAGTCTCGTGTATAACCTTCCAAAATCGTGAGAGTTTGGGACATGACCAAAATATGTGTAATAAGGTTCCCTTGTACCTTTGACACCGCCAGCATGTTTCAGATGTAGTAGGGAATATTTTGTGCAGCTGTGCTGGGGTTCTGTACCACCTAGAGAGTAATTTATAATTTGTTTCCTGTGTTTTAGCACAGATGGATGACTTATGTGTGTAGCGGAGTATGCGTTGTCGCTGCGTGGGGTTAAAACTACAGTCTAGCTCCTCTTCCCATTTGGTCAAACCCGGGGGTATGTAATCCGAGGGGGGTGTAATTAGAAGATTGTACATCAATGAGAGTGTATGTGGTAAGATGCCCGTGTCTGTACATAGTTCTTCTAGGGTCGTGAGTCCTTGGTCTGCGTCCCTGGGAGGTGGGATGGAATGGAGGAAGTGTCCTAATTGAAGCGTCCGCATGAAATCTAAACGGTACGTCCCTAATGGGTTAGAGAACTCTGCGTATGTCCTCCAGCTTCCTCCCGAACTAAAGTGGGAGGCCATATGTATACCTGTTTCCCCTAGTTTCTGAAAAATTCTATCTTGTAAACCAGGTGTGAAAAGGGGGTGTCCTATAATTGGGAAAAGGGGCGAGTTTCGTGATGAGATGTTCGGTTTAGAGATCAGTTTGGCACAAATTCTGGCTGTGTTGCCTATCAGCGGATGTCCTTTAAGTTCTATTGGTAGACTCCGGTAACACCACGGAGTGCCTCCAAGTGGGACTGCTCTAATTGGGTCCATAATTTGGTCTCCCTATGTCTACGCCAATCTATGAGTCTACCTAAATGCACTGCTTGATGATAGGCACGTATGTCGGGTAATGCCAACCCCCCATAGATCTTGGGGAGTACTAGTAATTTGTTGGGCAATCTGGGTCTTTTCTTGGCCCAGACAAATTCGGTGAAAATTGTTTGTATTTGCTTGAAAAATCTGGGGGGCATGCGGATCGGAATGGCCTGCAATAGGTACAGTATTTTAGGTAATATAGACATCTTTAGAATGTTGCAACGCCCTAACCAGGAATATAGGCCGGATTGCCATGAATTAAGCAATGTTTTTATTTTCGTAAGTAGTGGCGGGAAATTAAATTCATATAGTTTCGATATTGTCTGGGGGATGTGAGTGCCTAGATATTTTAGGGCTTTGTCTGACCATTTCAGTTTAAAACTGGCTTTAAGGGAAGTAAGTAGCGATGAAGGGATTCCTACAGTCATAGCCTCTGATTTGGACAGGTTTATCTTCAGGGATGCTAGTGTCCCATATACGAAAAATTCTTTTAGCAGATTTGGGAGGGAGATGGTCGGGTTTGTAAGGGAAAACATCATGTCGTCTGCATATGCTGATATCTTAAACTGAGTATTGTCTATGATAATTCCCGTAATGTCCGGGTTCAGTCTGATGTGGCAAAGGAATGGTTCTAATGATAATGCAAAAAGGAGGGGTGAGAGCGGGCATCCTTGACGTGTGCCATTCGAAATTTGGAAGGCGTCTGACAATACGCCATTCACCCTAACTCTAGCAGTCCGTGCGTTGTATATTGCCGAAATCCAATTTAGCATGTTATTTCCTAGGCCTATATGTCTTAGTGTGGTGAGCATAAACGACCAGTTTACCCGGTCGAATGCTTTTTCGGCATCTGTACTGAGGAAAACCGTTGGGGTGTTTGTTTCCGTGGCATTATAGAGTAAGTTCAGGATTTTAGTAGTATTATCCCTCGCTTCTCTAGTTGGGACGAAACCTACTTGATCCAGATGGATCAAGCTGGTTATGTGTTGTTGTAATCTAGTGGCCAAAATTTTTGTGAACAGTTTAAGGTCTGTGTTCAGTAAGGATATTGGACGGTAACTACCGCATTGGGTTGGGTCCTTATCTTCTTTATGAATAACTGTTATTTGGGCAAGTAACGTGTCGTTGTGTAAAAGTTTCCCTTTACCTAGGTCATTGAAGAGTTTGGTCAGGTGTTGTCCTAATGATGGGAGTAGTGTCTTGTAGTATTGTAGCGTAAGTCCGTCTGGACCCGGGGCTTTCCCTTGCTTTGTATTTTTTATTGCCGCTTGAATATCTAATAATATATAATGTTATGGGCTCGTCTAATAGGTCTTGCGTCTCGGTCGGTAGTGAAGGCATTTTGGAGTCTACTATATATTCTGCAATTTTTTCTGGGGGAGGTTGTGCCACATTTAAATTGTATAGGTTTTCGTAGTACTTCCGAAATTCTTGAGTGATTTGTTGGGGTAGGGTAGCACTTTGTCCTGTTGGAGATTTAATGTGCGGGATGTATGACGCCATGTTCTGCGATTTTAGAGATTGGGCTAGTAATCTGCTACATTTGTTGCCTGACTCATAAATCTTTTTCCGTGAGATCTGAAGGGCCGCCTTAGCCTTGAACTGGAGTAAGTCTGTTATTTGCACCCTTACCGTATCTAATTCACCACCCAGGGGTCTGGACTGTGTTGTTTTGTGGGCGGATTCTAATTTATGGAGTTTGTCAAATAGTGTTGATAGTTGTGCTGTTTTTTGTTTTTTAATTCTTGCCCCATGCTTAATAAGCACGCCGCGAATCACCGCTTTGTGTGCTTCCCAGATTAGTCCACCGTCGCAGTCTTCTGAGGTGTTGGTGTGAAAATAATGTGAGATTTCTTTTGTGATATCTGCAACCACGTCAGGGTCTTGAAGAAGACTTTTATTTAGTCTCCAGGGTTTCCTTTGTCCTTTGAAGAAATCAGTGAGGTCATATTGCATGGAGACCGGCGCGTGATCGGACCATGTAATGGATCCGATGGCCGTATCTTTAACTGCCCTGAGTTGGCTGTGTGGTACCAGAAAGAAATCAATATGCGAATATACCTGGTGTGGGCGAGAAAAAAAGGTGTAATCCCGTTCTCCGGGATGAAAAAGGCGCCAAGTATCTATCAGCTGTGCTGCATGGAGGGCCGCAAGCGTTTCCCTGCGAGTGCCTCGTGAGATGGAGGATGTACCTGACGAGGTATCCTCTACCGGGATCAATGGAATGTTAAGGTCCCCGCCTATGATCAATTGGCCTTCGGCGAAATTCTGTAGTAATTTTAAATGTCGTTTCATGAATGTGTCTTGGTGTTCATTTGGGGCGTAGAAGTTTGCGATGGCCACTTTGGCACCACCTATCAGGCCCTTTAGAAAAAGGAACCTACCCGCCGGGTCCGTTTTTTTGTCTACTAGCGTCCACGGTACAGTTGCGGATATCTGAGTAGATACTCCTCTGGATTTAGCGGCTACGTGGGTAGAGTGGTATACCGTCGGATAATACCTGTTTTTTAATATTGGGAACTTGTTTTCTCTGAAGTGCGTTTCCTGTATTAATACTATATCCGCTTTCATGTATCTCATGTCGTTTAGTAACATTCTCCTTTTTTCCGGGACGTTAAGTCCCTTTGCATTAAGGGTGACTACATTAAGAACCCCTATGTTCGCGAGAGGGATAGACAGGTATGTGGGGAGAGGAAGGAGAGGGAGACAAAAGCAGGGGAGGAAGAGGTATTAGACTAGAAAAGAAAAGAATTTAGGATAAGGTAATGACCACTTTGGAGCTGCAAGGGGTGTCGTGTAGGGAAATCTCCCAGTCCACCCAATCCAACGAGTGGTTTACTACTATTTAGCTGAAGTTTACTTCAACGCTTCCCAGAATTACCTGGGTGTTGGCATGTTCCTAATTGGGGAAATGTCTAGCTAGGGCCTCGGAAGAAGGGCTATGTCCTTCCCGTGCCCACGGATCTAAATTGGAGATGTTACTTTGAGCGTAACGTATTTAGTCTCTTGTGTAGGACCTATAATTGTAAATGTAACCGTGTGTGTGTGCGTACATTTTGGGCACTATGTGTTTTACTGTGGTCATTTCAAACAGTCAATAAACATTCAAATTTGAACCATACTCTATACCAAGAACTACATAACTGGCTGGCAACAAGAAATACGAAACCAGCAAGCAAGCCCTTCATGGGTATAACGGTTATTGGTAAAGCCCCGCTAACGGGCTTTAGCAAGCCACCTTGAGGTGTTGTTTGCTGGTGGTGGCTGCAGGTAACATTCCAGCGGTGCAATGGCTACTAGTGGGGTCATAGAAAACAGGGGCGATATGCCAAGTGCCCACTGCCTAACCACTATATTCAGAGCACCGCGCAGCCTTCATCTATCCAGTATACTCCTACCATGGCTTGTGTTAAGTTATCATCTGTCTTCAGCTTACAGGTGCCATCTCACTTAATATCCCTGCCGTTCAAGACCCCCCGTCTTCCCATCTCCATATCCCCCCCTAACACCCACACCCCCAAACCTCCAGCAAAGCGTCCTCGTGGTTCTTCAACACGTCCACAGATCTCTATAAGGGGCTCCAAAAACAATGTTTGCGGCAAGAAATCAGGTATTAGAGTAGCGTTCCCAATGAAGCCTCCACTGAACAACTAGACTAGCAGGGAATGTCTAGGAGGCAGTTTCTCTTTGCTGCAATCGTTCCATCGTGAGGCTGAGGGAGAGAGAGACGGGGGAAGGCCAAACCCCGAGCAATCCAGTTGCACAGAGAACCGTCCAGGCCATGCAAGGGGAGGGGGGCGGCAGAGTGAACGCATGCCCATCGCTCAGCTCCGTTCCCTGCAGGACGCCTCCTGGCTTAGCGTTGTCTCTTGTTGTGTCCCACAGGGACGGTCCGGGTGCAACAAAAAACATCTCTGGTAGTCTCAGGGTCGGGTAATTCTATGTCAAGGGGGCCGGGAGACGGCCAGAGACTGTCACAGTGAGGAGTTTCAGCTGGCGGTATACATACCACATGGTTAGGGCATTGCATAAGCTGATCGATAGCCGGCCAATTAAAAAGAAAAAAGGAAAAAAAAAAACAACAACTCAACAATATCTGAAAAGTGGCGTGGGTGTATGGTAGACACTGTTTTTATGATCTTCTACAGTACCTTCAGGACTCACGTGCTCCATTATCTGGTCTGGCGCGAGATCTTCCCTGGGGTCTCTGTGAGCGGGTGGTCGGGTTGGTTCTGCTCGTGTTTAGGCCTGAACGGCCGATCGGTCTCGGGATCCTCACCAGCCAATTCGGGATCTGGATCGGTTCTGCCCCCATGAAGTCGAACAGTGCCGGTAGATCTGCAGGGGTTCGTAACGTATAGTAGGCCCGTTCTGTGCGGAAGGTCACCGCGAGTGGGTACCCCCATCTGTACGTGCAGCCATGTCTTCTTGCCAGCTCTAAGATGGGTTTTAGCATGGCTCGACGTTGTAACGTGGCTCTCGATAGATCAGGTAATATTTGAATGTGGGCTCCGTCGAATTTGATCTCTCCCTGGTCCCATGCTTTTCTGAGGAGGGTCTCCTTTTGCGCAAAGTGGTGTATGCGACAGAGGACGTCCCGCGGCCTGGCTGGGTCAGTGGGTTTAGGTCCCAGGGTGCGGTGGATTCTGTCAATTTCTATGTGTGGTGATGTGTTGTCCAGGAGATTCTGGAAGATCGCCGCCGCCGTCGCCGCTAAGTCCTCCGGTCCCGTGGCCTCTGGTATTCCCCGTAGCCGCAGGTTATTGCGGCGGCTACGGTCCTCCAATTCCTCCAGGTGAAGCTGCATGTCTTGTGCTTCAAGAAGATGGGTCTGCTGTGCTTGTTCCATTGCCTGCAATCTCTCTTCAAGGTTGGATAATCTAGTTTCTCCAGAGGTGACCCGGTTCTCCATTTCGTGTAGATCATCCCTTACTTCCTGGATGTCTTTTCTGTGCGCCTCTTCTATCCTGAGAATCATGGTCTCAAAGTCTGCTCTCGTGGGGAGGGCTTCCAGGTCTGCTCTTGTGGGGAGAGCCCTGAGCATACTACGGAGGTCATCCTCCATGATGTTCTGGCTGTCCGAGTGTCTCTCCATTCCCGTGAATAAGGCTGGTGTGCCCGTGAGAGGTAAAGGTGTCGGGGTTTGTGCAGGAGTAACCATCTGGGTTGCCGTGCAGAGCGGAGGTATGTGGGATCCGCGTGGCGCGGCAGCTATGGCGCCGGGAGATAAGTCGGCCTGGCCTCTAAAAAAGTGGGGAATCCCCGGTTGTGAGGTTCGATGGTGGGTTCCCCGGGAGGTCGATCTCGTCCTGTACCTTTTGGGGTTGCTCATACCGTGCTCAATGGAGCAATTCGTTGTTGTATGATCCGTTCGGGCCGGGTTGGACAGGGAGCTCCTCCAGAGCACGTCTTTACTCGGCCATCGCTAAGCCACGCCCCTCTAATAAATGTTTTAACCCCTTGATTGCCCCCTAGTTAACCCTTTTACCAGTGATCACCGTATAACTGTTAAGGGTGACGCTGGTTAGTTCGTTTATTTTTTATAGTGTCAGGGCACCCGCCATTTATTACCGAATAAAGGTTTAGCCCGGCAGTGATATGCGTCGCCCCAGGCAGCGTCAGGTTAGTGCCAGTACTGCTAACACCCATGCACGCACCCACGATCGATCACTGTCACTTACAAAACACTAAACGCATAACTGCAGCGTTCGCAGAGTCAGGCCTGATCCCTGCGATCGCTAACAGTTTTTTTGGTAGCGTTTTGGTGAACTGGCAAGCACCAGCCCCAGGCAGCGTCAGGTTAGTGCCAGTAGCGCTAACACCCACGCACGCACCGTACACCTCCCTTAGTGGTATAGTATCTGAACGGATCAATATCTGATCTGATCAGATCTATACTAGCGTCCCCAGATGTTTAGGGTTCCCAAAAACGCAGTGTTAGCGGGATCAGCCCAGATACCTGCTAGCACCTGCGTTTTGCCCCTCCGCCCGCCCCAGCCCACCCAAGTGCAGTATCGATCGATCACTGTCACTTACAAAACACTAAACGCATAACTGCAGCGTTTGCAGAGTCAGGCCTGATCCCTGCGATCGCTAACAGTTTTTTTGGTAGCGTTTTGGTGAACTGGCAAGCACCAGCGGCTTAGTACACCCCGGTCGTAGTCAAACCAGCACTGCAGTAACACTTGGTGACGTGGCGAGTCCCATAAGTGCAGTTCAAGCTGGTGAGGTGGCAAGCACAAGTAGTGTCCCACTGCCACCAAGAAGAAGACAAACACAGGCCCGTCGTGCCCATAGTGCCCTTCCTGCTGCATTCGCCAATCCTAATAATTGGGAACCCACCACTTCTGCAGCGCCCGTACTTCCCCCATTCACATCCCCAACCAAATGCAGTTGGCTGCATGAGAGGCATTTTCTTTATGTCCTCCCGAGTACCCCTACCCAACGAACCCCCTCAAAAAAGATGGCGTGTCAGCAGCAAGCGCGGATATAGGCATGACACCCGCTATTATTGTCCCTCCTGTCCTGACAATCCTGGTCTTTGCATTGGTGAATGTTTTGAACGCTACCATACACTAGTTGAGTATTAGCGTAGGGTACAGCATTGCACAGACTAGGCACACTAAACACAGGGTCTTCCAAGATGCCATCGCATTTTGAGAGACCCAAACCTGGAACCAGTTACAGTTACAAAAGTTACAGGTGATATATGCCGAAGCATGGGGGCAGCAGGGGCGGAGGAGCGATTTGCTCCTACCTTTTGCGGGAGGATGCCCCCCTGCTTCGGCATATATAAATGGTGCATGTATGCCCATCTATAGAAGTGGGTGGATGAAGGGAGGTATTCTAATGGTGGGCATACCCACCGATCAATCTCTTTTTTTCGTTCAGCCCACAGGCTGCATAAAAAAAAAAAGATTACAATATATGCCCAACAAGGACCAGCAACGTACTGGTATGTTGCTGGACTTTGAGTGGTTATACCAGAATGATGCCTGCAGGTTTAGGTATCATCTTGGTATCATTCTTTTCAGCCAGCAGTCGGCTTTCATGTAAAAGCAATCCTAGTGGCTAATTAGCCTCTAGACTGCTTTTACAAGCAGTGGGAGGAAATGCCCCCCCCCACCGTCTTCCATGTTTTTCTCTGGCTCTCCTGTCCCAACAGGGAACCTGAGAATGCAGCCAGTGATTCAGCCAGCTGACCATAGAGCTGATCAGAGACCAGAGTGGCTCCAAACATCTCTATGGCCTAAGAATCCGGAAGCTACGAGCATTTCATGACTTAGATTTCACCGGATGTAAACAGCGCCATCATATTGCTATCATAGGGGATATTTACATTCCCTGAGATAACAATAAAAATGATTTAAAAAAATAAATAAAAGGAACAGTTTAAAAATAAGATAAAAAAGCAAAAAAATAATAAAGAAACAAAAAAAAGCACCCCTGTCCCCCCCTGCTATCGCGCAAAGGCGAACGCAAGCGTTGGTCGGCGTCAAATGTAAACAACAATTGCACCATGCATGTGAGGTATCACCGCGAAGGTCAGATCGAGGGCAGTAATTTTAGCAGTAGACCTCCTCTGTAAATCTAAAGTGGTAACCTGTAAAGGCTTTTAAAGGCTTTTAAAAATGTATCTAGTTTGTCGCCACTGCACGTTTGTGCGCAATTTTAAAGCATGTCATATTTGGTATCCATGTACTCGGCCTAAGATCATCTTTTTTATTTCTTCAAACATTTGGGCAATATAGTGTGTTTTAGTGTATTAAAATTTTAAAAAAGTGTGTTTTTTCCCAAAAAAATGCGTTTGAAAAATCGCTGCGCAAATACTGTGTGAAAAAAAAAATTAAACACCCACCATTTTAATCTGCAGGGCATTTGCTTTAAAAAAATATATAATGTTTGGGGGCTCAAAGTAATTTTCTTGCAAACAAAAATTATTTTTTCATGTAAACAAAAAGTGTCAGAAAGGGTTTTGTCTTCAAGTGGTTGGAAGAGTGGGTGATGTGTGACATAAGCTTCTAAATGTTGTGCATAAAATGCCAGGACAGTTCAAACCCCCCCAAATGACCCCATTTTGGAAAGTAGACACCCAAAGCTATTTGGTGAGAGGCATGTGCCACCTGGGCATTCCATGGCCTCCAAAGCTGTGATAGGCAGTGAAGAGTGAAATCAAAAATTTACGCCCTTAGAAAGCCTGAAGGCGGTGATTGGTTTTCGGAGCCCCGTACACGGCTAGGCTCCAAAAAAGTCCCACACATGTGGTATCCCCGTACTCAGGAGAAGCAGCTAAATGTATTTTGGGGTGAAATTCCACATATGCCCATGGCCTGTGTGAGCAATATATCATTTAGTGACAACTTTGTGCAAAAAAAAAAAGATTTGTCACTTTCCCGCAACTTGTGTCAAAATATAAAATATTCCATGGACTCAACATGCCTCTCAGCAAATAGCTTGGCTTGTCTACTTTCCAAAATGGGGTCATTTGGGGGGGTTTTGTGCCATCTGGGCATTTTATGGCCTTCAAAACTGTGATAGGTAGTGAGGAGTGAAATCAAAAATTTACGCTCTTGGAAATCCTGAAGGCGGTGATTGGTTTTCGGGGCCCCGTACGCAACTAGGCTCCCAAAAAGTCCTACACATGTGGTATCCCCATACTCAGGAAAAGCAGCTGAATGTATTTTGGGGTGCAATTTCACATATGCCCATGGCCTGTGTGAGCAATATATCAATTAGTGACAACTGTTTGTAAATTTTTTTTTTTTTTTGTCATTATTCAATCACTTGGGACAAAAAAAATAATATTCAATGGGCTCAACATGCCTCTCAGCAATTTCCTTGGGGTGTCTACTTTCCAAAATGGGGTCATTTGGGGGGGGTTGTACTGCCCTGCCATTTTAGCACCTCAAGAAATGACATAGGCAGTCATAAACTAAAAGCTGTGTAAATTCCAGAAAATGTACCCTAGTTTGTAGGCGCTATAACTTTTGCGCAAACCAATAAATATACACTTATTGACATTTTTTTACCAAAGATATGTGGCTGAATACATTTTGGCCTAAATGTATGACTAAAATTGAGTTTATTGGATTTTTTTTTATAACAAAAGGTAGAAAATATCATTTTTTTTTTCCAAATTTTCGGTCTTTTTCTGTTTATAGCACAAAAAATAAAAACGGCAGAGGTGATCAAATACCATCAAAAGAAAGCTCTATTTGTGAGAAGAAAAGGACGCAAATTTCGTTTGGGTACAGCATTGCATGACCGCGCAATTAGCAGTTAAAGTGATGCAGTGCCAAATTGTAAAAAGTGCTCTGGTCAGGAAGGGGGTAAATCCTTCTGGGGCTGAAGTGGTTAAATCAGCAATTAGTGATCAATAATAACATCTAGTAAACATAATTTATTTATTGACCAGAAATCTGTTGAAGAATGCTATACCTGCCTCCAGCTGGGCTCCTCCACTTCTTCCTGGCTGGAAGTCCCAGGTTGGACATCGGAAGCCTCAGCTGGGGTGGAAGGAAGAGTGGAAGGAAGGGTTGAGAAGGATTCCCTGACTTCAGTCTGGTCTGACAGAAATCGCAGTCTCTCATAGTACCACAGTCTGGGGACATAAATATCATCTGCTGCAGCTCCGGATCTCTGGGAATCCGTGACCTTCTTGCGCTCCCTAAGATAAGTGCTCCTCAGACCACCAATTTTGGCTTTTAAATAGGGGATGGTTGCTGTGGGGACCACCGGCTTCACCAACTCCAGCAGTTTCTCCAGTTCTGCCTGCCTCTTTTGTTTATTGTTGTATTGGGGGTGTTTGATCTGCCACAGACAGGGCAGCTCCCTGTATTTGTCTATGAACAGGGGGAGGAAGTTGTGGTCATTGAAGCCATCCATTTTATCTGCAAGACACAACACAAGACAAACCCTAATGTCATGCGAAACTCTTCTAATCTTGTTACAATATAGGCCTCAATCTAGAAGCAGTATAGGCCCAAGTTTAGATCTTACCTTCGTTATCACGATCGGCGCCTCCGATACTCCCTCCGCTCACAGATCGTACATACTACGCACGCGTGTTACGCTTTATATACACTGCGCATGCGTGAAACTCCGCCCGCCCCTGACGTTCTTTCTAGTCTATTCCCCGCCCCTTCTCGTTCGGCGCAGTGGGGGAAGAGCACATGGCGGAAACACAGCAGGTGCGTGCTAATTACAGCAATGAGGAGTAGGAGGAGGAAAGCCCGGAGCCTGAGACGTCCCGATCCAGAAGGAGACGATTTAAGGCCTCAAATATGTCCTTTTTGGAGATGTTGGAGATGGTCCACATATTGAAAAGGACCGACTATGACGGGAAGTATGGACCTTACCCCCACCCCAATGTCAGAAAGGCCAAGATAATGGCGAAAGTGGTCAAAAGTCTGCAGAATAATTTCGGGGTACGACGATCGAAAGATCAGCTCAGGAAGCGGTGGTCGGACCTCAAATTAAGGGAGCACGAGCAGTACAGAAGGATCAGGAGAGTGCTGCAAAAAAGTAAGTAGTTGTGCTGTGTTCCTATTCTTTATTTTTATTACGTTTGTGCTGCTCCATGTGCTTTTCTTAACTTTTGTACAGTTTAAAATGGCAACTTTCATGTTCATGGACACATTAATCGTTTCTTATGAAACATTGTTCGTTTGGCCTAGAAAACACCATTGTTTTGGCCATATGCATTTGAATACATTTTTTATGGCTTACTTCTCTTAAAATAATTTGGTTGTGTAGATGGGTTTGTAACTAGAATGAAATGCAAACTAGATTCTGTGTAAGGAGAGGATACTCAGCAGCAGTTTTCACATCTGGACGCTGGAGCACTAGTGTGGGACACAAGAACACCCTTTTTATTAGGGGCCCCACACAGGTGCTCCAGTGGATACTATAGGGGTGACTCCATCTGTGAAGCTTGCACAAAACAGGTAAGTATTCAAGCTTGACAAAGGAAAAAAATATTTCTTCATCTTGGAACTCTGACCAAACAGACAATTGTACCTCACTTCCAAGCAATGTTTCATATTCCGATTTCTGCCATCAAATATCTGTGTGCTAAGTATACCTATTTTTTTTTTACATAGGGGAGAAAAGACTCGGAGGACACCCCTCATCCAAGGAGACAACAGACCCCCCACCTCAGGAGGAAGTGGAGACCCACCAAAGACAACAGGAGGAGGAAGGAGATGTGGTGGAAATTGTCACCACAACAGGTGAGTGTCTGCGACCACAGGCTCAGGTAAGAGATGGATGCCGGCATATTTATAATACATGGTGTGTTTTTGTTTCTATCTTTTTAGGTGATCGTGATGTGGATCCAGGTCATTTCACCTCTGAAAGTGCACAGATCCTGATCGGGGAGATCATGGGGTATAATATGGACTTGGAAAACATCCAGAAAAACATCAATGATGTTCAAAAAAAAATGAAGAACATCATTGATGTTTTAGGGAGAGTTTAAAACCCCTCCAAATCCCTTCCCTTTTTTGTGCTTTTTGGGATCTAAAAATTTCTAACATTTTTTGACATATTCGAGAAAAGTCAAATTTTGAAGATGCACATAGTGTGTCAACATGTGCTATCTGCCATCACGGGAGATCAATGTATGCGTTTTGGGGGTGCAACCCCTTCCTCAATAATAAAGTAGATGGAAGGAAGGGGTTGCACCCCCAAAACACGTCCCTTGATCCCTTGATGGCAGGTAGCACATGTTGACATTCGGCAATTTGTGTGCATCTTCAAAATTTGGCTTTTCCAGTGGTGACTTCACCCCATTTGAACGCAATATCAAACACAGTTTATAAATACTCATGTCTGATATTGCCTTCAATTTCTTTAAAAGTTGAAGTTTGTAAGTTCAAGATTTGTGTCTTTCTTGTTGGTTTTAAACATGCCTGTTTTACCTTAAATGGACATTTTTACTTTTAGTAATGTGACCCAAAAAATTGTTATACAACAAACATGTTGGTTTGGTTAAAAAGATTGATAATCAAGAATGTGTGGATTATTGTTTCAACGCTCCAAAACTTTTGTTGTGCTCAAATTGGTGTTTTCTGTGACAATGGGGGTTATTTCCTAAGGGAAAATCCACTTTGCACTACAAGTGCAGTTTCAAGTGCACTTGTAGTGCAAAGTGTCTTTGCCTTTAGTAAATAACACCAAACAGTGCTTTGTAATGTTACACAATCACGCCATTTTCAGGACTCACCACATTTCTGTCAGGGTCAGTTAAAAGAAACACAAGCAGTAAATGTCACCAAAGATTTTATTAGTTAAAATGATTTTTTTATTTTAAAAATGTTTCAGACATTGTCTGGCCCCCTACCCGCAAAGTAATCAAGGTATCTAAGACGGACCTCACGGGCACTCAGGGGGGGCAAGCCAGGACGGCTACTTTCAAGCGCCATCAGGGTTGGTTCATTATGAATTCCGGCCTCAGGCCCAACTGAGGCAGCATAGTTGGCAGAATTTTGCCTTAAAAAGTTGTGTAGAACACAGCATGCCAGGATGATATGATTCAGTTTGTACTCCGCCATGTAAATTTGTGTAAGAAATAGGCGGAACCGGCTGGCCATTATTCCAAATGTGTTCTCCACCACTCTTCTGGCTCTGGCCAGCCAGTAATTAAAAACCCTCTGGTCCTGGGTGAGGGTCCTCATAGGGAATGGCCGCATAAGATGGTCCCCCAGCACAAACGCTTCATCAGCAACGAAGATGAATGGGAGTCCTTCTACATTGTCTTCTGGAGGTGGCAAGTCCAAGCTGCCATTCTGGAGACGCCTGTAGAACTCTGTCTGGGCGATGATTCCACCATGGGACATCCGGCCATTCTTCCCCACGTCCACATACAGGAACTCAAAAGTAGCCGACACCACCGCCAACATCACAATATTATTGAATCCCTTATAGTTGTAATAGTATGCCCCCGAGTTGGGTGGTGGGACGATGTGGACGTGTTTCCCATCAATTGCCCCTCCGCAGTTAGGAAAGTCCCACCGCTGGGCAAAGTGGGAGGCCACCGTCTGCCATTCCTGTGGGTTGGAAGGAAACTGGAGTCAAACAAGAAAAATGTTTTTATCATTTTGCACCTAAACAGGGAAAGCAGATTAGACACAAACATTCTTGCCCAACATCAGTATAACATTTATTTTAGGGAGTTTTGAAAGACCAAGGTATAAGGTCCACCTATCAGATTCCCCCCCCCCCCCCCATGGGCCATTTCTAACATTTTAGGGGGGGAGATCATTTGGACAGGTAACCCTCTCCACTTCATTGAGAGATGAATGCCTAAATAATGTGTATTACTTTGGCCAGCCCCTCCTTACTTACACTATTGACAGCCCACTGGACAGGTAAGAAGTGTCCTAATACAAAGATATAAATACACACTGTACACATTTTAGCACATTTGGACATTCTGCTATTACCTATCAAGATAATAATAGTATACAAAAGCTTTAAACATTACCATTTGAAGGTATACAGGCAGGCCCTTGCACTACATGCTTTGGGGAATTCATCCATACATCTGACCACAAAAGAGGTGGGTATAGTGTGTATGGGTTTGGCAAAGTCAGCAGATAGATGATTGAGGATAGATAGAGAATTGGTATCAGCTGACTTAGCAGTTGGGTGAGGGAGGGTTCCAAATGATTTGGGGACCCAAAAAAAAAAGCCTCTGGCACTCTGCCTAAGTTTAAAGCACACATCACATTTTTACACATTTTAGGGGTATTTAGGGTAAAGCACTACTATGGAGCTGACAAAATACACTGTTAAGTGACTACATGAAGTGAATATAGGGCCAGGAGACCATGCTGGGGAGGTAAGTGAAGGCAAATATGTATGAAGGACAAAAAAAATAATTACATAAAAATCCAGCATGCATGAGGACAAAGGGGACATTCACAGCATATTCCAATCATGGTAATTAGGGAATGAGGAAAGAAATACAATATATCATCAAACATTAAATACAATAAAATGTGATATTAAAGGATAAAAATCTTACCTTAATATACTCCTTCTGTAGGACCTGGATGATGGCAGAACAGGTCTCCAGGATAATGATCTCCAGAGCCTGGGGGGAGATGCCTGTCGAGAACTTCAAGTACTGCAGGCTTCTCCCCGTCGCCAAGTACCGCAGGGTGGCGACTAGCCTCTGCTTCGGAGTGATGGCTTGCCTCATGCAGGTGATCCGCTGAAGAAGTCCCCGCCCACTGGGACGCAACGCGTCCAGAACGAGACGTCGTGACGTCACCCGTGGCCACCGCGCATGCTCCATTCCATCTGTGTTTACACACTACCGCTTGTTGCTGTTTCACTGGCACTTGAGAAGTGCTAGCTATGTAAGTGTATTTTATTAGCATTTTAAATAAATTGTTTTGCAAACGGAGAGCACTATATGTTGTCACTCTTCTATTATATACACCATTGGAACATCCGGAATTATCCCACCCGGTGCGTGACGGAGCCCTTGGTCCCTGATTCTGATTACCATCCATTTATATGACCCGTAAGGGAAGGCTTGCATGACCCTCTGTAATTAAAAGGTCCTGGTTGTCAGGTGAGAGGCTATTTCAGATACCGGTGAAGGGCACATCAGTCACCTATATCAGCTTGATATCACGATCACTTGGTGGAATTTCTTAATAGTTTTTTTTGGATTTTCATGGACTTTCTGGACTTTCTGATTTACATCTTATACGCTTCTATTTTATGTTGTATGGGGATTTTCTCTTTCAACTGCATTTAATATCCCTTGATGTTTAGTTTAGTTTACTCAGCGCTGCACCATCTTTTACATTTTATTTAAGGGATTTGATTGATTGACCCTGGTGTTCAGCTGCTTATTATCATACACGCGCTGATTTGTATCCTAGTCTGTCTCATGCAGGTATCCTGCCTGCTGATATAGGGGGTCAGCAAAGCCAACAAACGGTGAAATACGGGGTCTGTCATCCGGAGAAAGTTCCTGAAATCATCAGGATTATTTTCACTGATCTCACGGAGCAAAGGCATGTGACAGAACTGGTCACGCTGGAGCAACCAATTCTTGGTCCATGAACTCCTCCCCACCCTGTTCATGGACTGGTCTTGTGTCAAGGTAAGGACCCCAACACCAAGCCCCCGCACAGCACGAACTCTACGAGGAGTACGTATACGCAACATGGCTAGAAAACGGTCGGCTGCTCAGAACGAAGTAACAGAATGCACTGAACAGCAAGGCCTGTGAAGAGCGACCTGAAAAACAGCAACGAGCGGACAAGATCACACTGAATAATCCAATACGAACTGACTGCATGCACTGAAGAGCAGATACAAACCCACAAGCACAAACTGAACAGCAGAAAACGATCTGAAAACCACGAGTCTGAAAAAGCGCGAATCGTCTCTCACCAAACATTTACTAACACGAGATTAGCAAAAGGAGCCCAAAGGGTGCCGCGCTTGGTTCAGAATTGCCCTTTTCTAGTCTCGTCATACGTGGTGTACGTCACCGCGTTCTTGGCAATCGGAAATTCCGACAACTTTTGCGACCGTGTGTATGCAAGACAAGTTTGAGACAACATCCGTCGGAAAAAATCCATGGGTTTTGTTGTCGGAATGTCCGATCAATGTCCGATCGTGTTCAGGGCAATTGGCTGTAAATGGACTTTTAAAGTAAAATACAATGCAGATGGCACAATTGAACGGTACAAAGCAAGACTAGTAGCCAAGGGCTATTCTCAAAAATACAGAGAGGACTATGATGAGACGTTTGCATCAGTAGTCAAGCACACTACAATATGGACTTTACTGTCAATAGCCGCCATAAGGAGAATGCAAGTGAAACATTTTGATGTGAAAACCGCGTTTCTACATGGTGATTTAACAGAAGAAGTTTTCATGGAACAGCCGCCAGGATTCAAAGATGAACAAAGGTCAGACCTAGTATGCAAACTTCACAGGAGTATATATGGTCTAAAGCAAGCAGCCAGGGCTTGGAATATAAAAATAAATGAAGTGCTTACACATCAAAGCTTTCTAAGGAGTAAAGCAGACCCATGCTTATACACAAAGAAATTGGCAAATCAATGGGTCTATATGCTCATTTATGTGGGTGATATCCTGATTTGTTTTGAGCAAGAAAGGGATGAAGCAGAAATACTGGAAAAACTAAATCAGCACTTTGACGCCAAAGATCTTGGCAACATAAAGAATTACCTCGGTATCCAGATTGAGAGGGAGGAAGATGGAAGCTTTCTTCTGAACCAAAGGCACAAAATACAAGAAATAATTGAAACATTTGGAATGGAAGACGCCAAACCGGTAAAGTCTCCCATGGAAACCAACTACCCAAAGGAGATGAATTGTCAAGATAACCCATTACCTACTAATACTCACAGAAAAGCAATAGGGAAATTGCTGTACCTTACTACTGCGACATTGCAGCAACTGTTGGAATCCTATGCAGAAAGGATTCGATACCAAGTAAAAAGGACTGGAATGCTGTAAAGCGAATCATTCGCTATCTTAAAGGGACTTCGCACTACAAGTTAAAGTTACCAGCAAGTGATGAAAGCACCCTCCCTAACAGGATATGTGGATGCTGACTGGGCAGGAGACACCAGTGACAGAAAATCTACCAGTGGCTACTTATTCTTTCTGTCAGGTGGTGCCATCAGTTGGATTAGTAGAAAGCAACTCTCTGTTACACTGTCGTCTACTGAAGCAGAATATGTTGCTGCAGCGCAGGCTAGCCAAGAAGTTATATGGCTGAGACAGTTATTAACAGACTTGTGTCAACCACAGTTGGGACCAACGGAAATCTATGAGGACAATCAAGGATGCCTTGTACTTGCTCACATGGAAGGAGTTAATTCAAGAACCATGCACATTGATGTGAAGTTTCTTAGGGATCTTCAAGAGCAAGGTCTTCTTGAGTTACTTTATTGCCCAACTGAGGATATGACAGCAGATATCCTTACAAAGCCCCTGACCGCTGAAAGACATTCAAGGCTTACAAAGAAGATGGGTTTAACAGACTAAGCCTTAGCTATTGAGAAAGGGTGTTGGAGATACATCAGCTTTCAGCTTAGCCTATTAACTGCAGTTCTCAAACAGGACACTAGATGTCGCTAATGCTCAGTGGTATGCTGTGCTGTGCAGTTTTCTATGATATGTTGTATTTCCTGTGTATAGTGTTGTACTTGTTGGTTTCTTTTTCCTGTCTGTGTACTTCTTGCCAGTTATGTTCCAATAAAGAAGTCAGTTCCAGTTACTCCACAACGTCTGATCTGAATTGACTCCTCTGTACCTAGCAATCGCACTCTGCAACAATACAGAGAAGGTTTTTTTTAATGGGATTTTTGGTGGTGCCTTGGATAAATAGTACCAAAAAGGAGTTTCTTTAAAACATAATACATTTTATTTGTACAGCTTTAAAAAGTTTGTGTAAAAATAAAAAAAGTTGGCAGGTTATCATTTTATCACATCATGGAGAACATTTTCAAACTAGGTGGTGATGTGAAGTTTTTATCCTGACATGTTTCGCCTAAAAGGGCTTCCTCAGGGATTTGTTAAAAAGATTACTGTTCAAAACATAATAGATACTGGTAGGGTATTTTGGTCACTTATATAAGTCTTATATATGTGTAGGATGAAATTATTGAACCAAAATGCTGATGTACCTCTTTGTTATATATCTGAAAAACCCAATAAAAAAGGCAAAAAACAAATGCCATAATAATGGAACACAATATACATTTAATAATACAGAAAGGAAAACAAAAAAACAGTGCATAATAATACAACCAATACTAATTGCATTTATTTATTCGCCATGTCCAGCCATTCAATAGCCTACTTAGGTGAGGTCTACCCGTAATTCCAATCCAGAGCCGCCGGAACGTCATAGAGGACCCAGGGTAAGCCGTGCGGCCACAGAGGGCACACCAAGACCAAGCTATAATATATGGTTAATGATAGATTGGTTAGATGACACCAAAAGGTGAACATTGGGGAAGATTATTGTTGGTGACACACCAAACCAGGTGAACAAATATACGCACAAAATAAACTGCCAACGTAGGGTTAAGACAGGGTGGCAAAAGTAAAACAAGACAGAAGTTGTCGCCGCCGATCAGAGATAGGCTAAAATTGTAAAAACAGCATATATTTACTAGGTCAGAAATTGTATAGTTCTTGGTATTTCAGCAACCCTATATGGGGCATTGGTTAGTGTAGCCAAGTCCCGGGCCTCTCCAGGAAAAATGGTGACCTCCAGAGTTAGGGACAGCTGACATCCTTCTGTGTAGAGTTCCGAGGCATGGTGGGTGTAATGCAAGGTAGACTAATGGGCGCCAGACACTGGCTTGGCACACTTGCTGAAGTTTCCCAATTCTTTACCGTACTCGGCTGGTGAGAATACTACTCTGGAACTTGCTTCAGCTACTCACAGTGGTCCCTGGTACAAGGTGGATAGTCCCTTAGTGGGGACAGCTTCCCCTCTACCTCTGACCACTGGCAGGTTCTCCGGCCGGCAGAATGGTCACTTCTGGTTGGATTGCAATCTGCAGTCCCAACCCTACGCTTCTCTCTTGCTTCTGGATAGGCCCTCATACAGCCTAGCAGCCAGATGTCCCGGGAACAGGCCTCAGTCTCTGGCCTAGCAGCCTGGGACAGCACAACACATATCCACCCAGACAGCTGTCCAGGTGGCACAGCACTCCGATCACCTGACCCCACCCAAATAGGCTCTCCCAGAAGGCCAAGGGATCCAAGAAAATCACTGCCCATTGGCTGAGACACCCTATTCATTCTTCATCTGTCCTTGCAATGCCCTCGTGTTATCTAATGTCACCAGGTACCCGGCCACCCAACGACAGAAGAGAGAAGTGCAGCAATTCCAGGGTGAAATCAATTGACCTCCTAACAATTGGCCGAGGCAACTACCACCTGGCAACTAAATTTAACAGCATCCCTGCCTAAACGTCAGGCTGCTACATCAGGCGCACATGGATCACATTGATCATTCTGGATATTTAACCCCTTCCCAGCCAGTGTCACTAGTATAGTGACAGGTCATATTTTTAGCATTAATCACTGTATTAGTATAACTGGTTCCCACAAAGAGTCAGATTGTACACTGTAATATCGCAGTCCCACTATAAATCCCTGAACGCCGCTATTACAAATCAATGACAGCCTGACCAACACCACAACCATAAGCACATCTGAGCCCCTTACATAAATACAGGGATGAATAAGCAACCCTGAACCTGATCTGTCAGCTCATCCATCCCCCTAAGCATGTGACCCATACCTCCCAACTTTCTGAGATGGGAACCAGCGACCCCTATTAGCAAAAATATGTATGGATAGGGCACACCCCCTGCCACACCCTCTTAAAGGAGAATCATTCAAACACATTTAAAAATTGGTTAAACCCACAAGTGCTTTTTTACTACTACTATTCCTTTATATCAGCTTTTGGAATATACAAATACAACAGGTTAGAAATTGGATGAAAGGTTTAGCACTGGGAAACACTTTTTGAACAATAAATAGTGCATTTTATATGCAACTATATACAGTCAGGTCCATAAATATTGGGACATCGACACAATTCTAATCTTTTTGGCTCTGTACACCACCACAATGGATTTGAAATGAAACAAACAAGATGTGTTTTAACTGCAGACTTTCAGCTTTAATTTGACGGTATTTACATCCAAATCAGGTGGACGGTGTAGGAATTACAACAGTTTGTATATGTGCCTCCCACTTTTTAAGGGACCAAAAGTAATGGGACAGATTAACAATCATCCGTCAAACTTTCACTTTTTAATACTTGGTTGCAAATCCTTTGCAGTCAATTACAGCCTGAAGTCTGGAACGCATAGACATCACCAGACGCTACGTTTCATCCCTGGTGGTGCTCTGCCAGGCCTCTACCGCAACTGTCTTCAGTTCCTGCTTGTTCTTGTGGCATTTTCCCTTCAGTTTTGTCTTCAGCAAGTGAAATGCATGCTCAATCGGATTCAGGTCAGGTGATTGACTTGGCCATTGCATAACATTCCACTTCTTTCCCTTAAAAAACTCTTTGGTTGCTTTTGCAGTATACTTCAGAATTCATCCTGCTGCGTTTGTCAGCAGTCACATCATCAATAAATACAAGAGAACCAGTTCCATTGGCAGCCATACATGCCCACGCCATAACATTACCACCACCATGCTTCACTGATGAGGTGGTATGCTTTGGATCATGAGCAGTTCCTTTCCTTCTCCATACTCTTCTCTTCCCATCACTCTGGTACAAGTTGATCTTGGTTTCTTCTGTCCATAGGATGTTGTTCCAGAACTGTGAAGGCTTTTTTAGATGTTGTTTGGCAAACTCTAATCTGGCCTTCCTGTTTTTGAGGCTCACCAATGATTTACATCTTGTGGTGAATCCTCTGTATTCACTCTGGTGAAGTCTTCTCTTGATTGTTGACTTTGACACACATACACCTACTTCCTGGAGAGTGTTATTGATCTGGCCAACTGTTGTGAAGGGTGTTTTCTTCACCAGGGAAAGAATTCTTCGGTCATCCACCATAGTTGTTTTCCGTGGTCTTCCGGGTCTTTTGGTGTTGCTGAGCTCACCGGTGCGTTCTTTCCTTTTAAGGATGTTCCAAACAGTTGATTTGGCCACACCTAATGTTTTTGCTATCTCTCTGATGGGTTTGTTTTGTTTTTTCAGCCTAATGATGGCTTGCTTCACTGATAGTGACAGCTTTTTGGATCTCATATTGAGAGTTGACAACAACAGATTCCAAATGCAAATAGCAAACTTGAAATGAACTCTGGAGCTTTTATCTGCTCCTTGTAAATGGGATAATGAGGGAATAACACACACCTGGCCATGGAACAGATGAGCAGCCAATTGTCCCATTACTTTTGGTCCCTTAAAAAGTGGGAGGCACATATACAAACTGTTGTAATTCCTACACCGTTCACCTGATTTGGATGTAAATACCCTCAAATTAAAGCTGAATGTCTGCAGTTAAAGCACATCTTGTTCATTTCATTTCAAATCCATTGTGGTGGTGTATAGAGCCAAAAAGATTAGAATTGTGTCGATGTCCCAATATTTATGGACCTGACTGCAGATCAGACCCAAATGAGGGACACATGAGAAGGAAAGAGGGACAGAAGAACTGTGTTATAAATCAGGGACAGTCCCTCAAAAACAGAGAAAGTTCAGAGCTATAATGTAACCACTTGGATTGTGTATATGCTGTATGCAAACACCTGTAGCTCCCAGGCGCAGTAATATGCTGGACCCTATCAGTTTATGGCGCTCTGTGCATGTGTGAATGAGCCTGTATTCTGCTCATCTCTGAATCAGATATTGCCATTTTGTACCTGACTTTTATGTGCATTGCTGGCTTTATAGGTTTATATTAAAGCAGTTTTAAATCCAAAACCCAAAAATGTAATATATAGCAGTTTACCAATCCTAAGATGTGATGGCTGAATCAGTATTCTTTTTTTAGGCTTTTTTCCTTCTGTTCTCAGCTGGTGATCTGGCCAGTAAGACCCCTTTCACACTGAGCCGCCCCGGGCGTCAGCGGTAAAGCATCGTTTTAGCTGCGCTATTCAGCCGCTAGTGAGGTGGTTTTAACCCCCACTAGCGGCTGAAAAGGGGTTAAATCCGCTTTGCCGGCAGTATAGCAGCGCTGCCCCATTGTTTTCAATGGGCAGGGGCGCTTTAGAAGTGGTGAGTTCACTGCTCCTAATGCGCTCCAAAGAAGCTGCTGGCAGGACTTTTTCTGACGCCCTACCAGCGCACCACTCCAGTGTGAAAGCCCTCGGGCTTTCACACTGGAGTGAATGGAGCCGCTGTTTCAGGGCGCTTTGCAGGCGCTATTTTTAACGCTATAGCACCTGCAAAGCGCCTCAGTGTGAAAGGGGTCTAACACACCTCCTGTATTAGAGTGCCCCCACTCTGAATGAAGGAGCACGGGGAACACAGCAGGCAGCAGCATCACAAGTCTGGGGGAGGGGAGTGTTAGATGTACTTAGCAGATGTGGATACACTAACAAATTGAAGCTAAACTCCAGTTCATGCTGCAGTTACATAAGCAGTTACAGCAACAGTTTTTTTAGATAAAGGCTCTATATGAATAAATAAAAGCTGATCATTTTAAGCACCCCTGTCCGTTTTAAATGGTTTGTCTCCAGATGGGATCAGAGGCTGAAAACTGATGCACAATATAATGATAATAAATTAAAATAAATACAAACAGACTATAGACTTGGATAAAAATGGCCGTGGTCCTTTATTATTGGCATAATAAAAAATACCAATTAGCTTACTAAAATCATACCAAAACAATAATAGTTCAGCCATCAAAGCTCGAACTATATTCAAACAATTAAACCAAATAGTTCAGCCATTAAAGCTCGAACCATATATATATATACGTCTTTAACGTTAGTACACCATACCCCCTTACAGCAGAAGGGACCAGCCACATAACAAGAACCACGACATAGGGAGGGAGGGAGGGATGTTTCTTCTTGAAGTGCTGCCGTTGGTCTGATGACCGTTAATATTCTTCTTTCTTCTTATTGGTACTTCTAGTCACCTGACCTTTCTTAGAAGCTTCCAGAATTTTTTAATAAAGTTTATTGATAACAGTTAACTGATCAATAATTAACACTACAATAACTGCCTATTTGTTTCAGTCCCTGTTCCCATAGGCAGGGGTCGCTAATGAGCTTCTCCTGCCTTTCATTCTAAACTGCTACATTTAGAAAAGCCTGTTCTGTTGAAAAGCAACAGACTTACTGGCTGGATTGCCAGATAAAATTAAAGGGGAAGAAAGCCTAAAAAATTAAACGAATGCAGCCATCTCATCTATAAATTAGTAAGCTGCAATATTATAAATGTTTGCTTTTGGGTTTAATACCGTGTTAATGGCAGGTTCACTTTAACATACAGGTCTGAGTAGCTACACTCAACATTCTAGCATAGTAAATATTTTTACATTGTTGTTCACACGTGCAAAGGTTGTCCATAGTCTGGACTACGCAATCTCACGAGTCAGTTTTTGTGACTTCAAAGTCTAACTGCCCAAGTGTAAGTAAGGTCAGATTCACCTAAAAAACACAGAGAAACCCCTATCAGAGCACATAGCACTGCTCACTGCAGAAGTAGCTGACTTCTTCCCGGTGTGTGCCCGCCTCTGCCAACCGAAAATGTGATTCAAGTCCTCACTTCTTCCCATATAAGCCCCTTATATGCTGAGATGAAATTATAATATTATAACATGGAAAGTGAATTAATTCAGTGTGTATCTGATAAAGGTTAGGCTTCGTTCACACCACGAATGCGCAACCAAGAGTGTGCCCATTGTTGTGTGTCGCAAATAGGGCACCCCATTCAGCCGACCAAGAGTACATACAGCATATGTGCCAGATCTCTTATGGTGCATGTACCACATGAGACCTGGATGGCTTGTTATTGAATAGTAACAAGTCGCCCCAGATTTCATACAAGGCATGCACCATAAGCAGTACCAGGACAGATTTTCCAGTGCCTAGGTTAAGGATGTAGAACTGCCCCCCCAGTACAGTCCATACAATGAGTCTGTGCTGAGTCTGAGAGTCTGTGTCTATGCTGTGCACCCAGGGCAACCGTCCCTCCAGCCCACCCATTGTCCCGGCCCTGACTGTAAGAGGTCTGGCGCATGTGCATGTATATGAGCTTGTGCATGTATATGAGTTTGGGCAGCTTACTGATCTTGTTGTCAGGAACCATGAAACAGACGAAGACAGAAAATGCAGTAAAAATCACACCTTTTATTAAAATGGTAAAAATGGTACAACTGGTAAATGTATTCAAAACATAGCCAGCATTCGATAGCCAAATCGGGTAGTCAGAACAAGCCAGGAATCCGGAAGCCAGAGATCAGCGTAGTCAGAGGCAGCAGACAGGATCAGGAACCAGAAGGCACGTCAACCAGGCAAGTCTTCAACAGGCACACATCAGAGAGTCTCTAGATATGTTGACCAAGGTGAAGGCAAATGATGAAATAAACCAGGCAGTTTATATAGCCAGAAGGGGCTGGCTGTGGGCTTGACTGACGAGTAGGAGATGATCAACAGATGAGCCACTGTGGAACGATGAGTACTAGCAATTAACCAACAGCTGAGCAACCTGATCACAGAGAAGGAAGAGCTGAGAACCCAGCCCTGACAGTACCACCTTCTCAACGACCCCGACCCCTCCCCCAGGTTTGAGGGAAAAACGTCTATGGAAAGCACAGAGGAGGACAGGAGCATGTACGTCCGAGGATGAGACACAAGAACCTTTACCCTTTCCATGCCCTTTCCAATGAACCAGGTACTGTATGCGCCCATGGAACCTACGG